>NW_023601754.1:21790834-22509747 GCF_014898055.3 Talpa occidentalis | reverse complement strand
TTGTTTGTGTATAGGAAGGCTACTGACTTTTGCGTGTTGATTTTGTATCCTGCCACTTTACTGAACTGATTGATTAGTTGAATTAGTTTTTCTGTGGAGTTTTTGGGGTTCTCTACGTATATTATCATATCATCTGCAAATAGTGATAGTTTGACTTCTTCTTTTCCTATTTGGATTCCTTGTATGTCTTTCTCTTGTCTTATTGCTCTGGCTAGGACGTCCAGTATTATATTGAAAAGCAGTGGTGAGAGTGGACATCCTTGTCTTGTTCCAGATCTTAATGGAATTGCTTTCAGCTTTTCACCATTGAGAATGATACTGGCTGTTGGCTTGTCATAGATGGCCTTTATGGTATTGAGGTATGTTCCTTGTATCCCAAGAATTTCAAGGGCTTTTATCATGAATGGGTGTTGCACTTTGTCAAAGCTTTCTCAGCATCTATTGATATTATCATATGGTTTTTATATTTCTTTTTGTTGATGTGTTGGATAATGTTGATTGATTTTCGGATGTTAAACCATCCTTGTGTCCCTGGAATGAATCCTACTTGGTCGTGGTGAATTATCTTATGGATACATTGTTGGATTCTGATAGCTAAAATTTTATTGAGGATTTTTGCATCAGTGTTCATTAGGGAGATTGGCCTGTAGTTTTCCTTTTTTGTGTTGTCCTTGTTCGGTTTTGGTATTAGTGTAATGTTGGCTTCATAGAACGTGTTTGGTATTGTCCCTTCCTTCTCAATTTTTTGGAAGAGTTTGTGAAGGATAGGCACTAATTCGTCTCTGAATGTTGGGTAGAATTCATTTGTAAATCCATCAGGACCTGGGCTTTTGTTTTTGGGGAGGTTATCTCTTTTTAAAGTCATTGTCCAGCCTTGGGGAAATAATCATGGCACTTGTAATCAAGAGCTTCCTCTGTTTTCTAACCTACCTTCCCCCACCATTTTAAGACAGTGCTTCCCAGGCATCATGAGCTTTGCCTGAAATCTTTATCTTGAAAAGAGATGTAGTGTTGGGCCTCCCCTGGTGGCGCAGCGGTTGAGCGCTGGGCTGCAAAGCTGCCTGGAGCCTCTGCAGTGCCAGTTTGATCCCTGCCAGCCACCAGCAAGGGTCCCACATGGCGTGACAGATCTCTCCAGCAGCTCCCGCTGCTCTCCTCAGCAGTGTATTTCATCAGTCTGCCTGTTCTGTTCCCCGCTCTGGCTCTGGTGAATTCTCTCACCCTCCCATGCTTCTGACTGTACCCAGTGCTTGTATAAATAAATAAATAAATAAATGTTTTTTAAAAAAAGAGGTGTAGTATTGAAACTTTCCATGACAATCTGTCAATGTCCATATAACTCATGCTGACACTAATGTGGAGGTGAGTGAAAGCCATAAAATCCTCCTTAGTGGACCTGTCTTATCACCCCAGCCATTGTTTTCAGAGGGTGATCACATCCCTTCCTGAAGGTCTCCAAGAGGGAAGATTCTAAGTCCTAACTCCTACCCTCACTCTGATGTGTTATCACCAGCCTTTCATAAATCTGATTCTCCTACCAAAACTGCAATTCCTTCAATGTTCATTCACTCTTTTTCAGTTCAGTCCCTAAGACATGGCTATCACTGTCGACTTCTCCCTTGTATTCACTCAGGACACGCTTCGTGCAAAGACCAGCACCAAGGTGCTAGGGGGTATGGGCAGCTGGCAAGAAAGTTTTCCTGGGATACCTCCTCCCCCAGCACCCTCTGGGCTGCAAGTCAGGCAGACCCTCCTGGAGAAGTCAGCTCCCTTCTCTGTTGCTTCTTCACTTCTTCAGGATGCCAGTGAAGTTGCCACATGCAAAAGGAGCGTTCTCCCCTTGTCTGAATCCGTGCTTACAGTTCCTAATTAAATAATAACTTTCACAGCTCTCTGCTACTCGAAGCCTGCATAGCATTTCCATTACCTCCTCTACTGAAGTCAAAATTACAGGCCTGTCATTTCCTGGATTTTGTCATAAATGCAAGCATTAAATTATACCTACACTCACCCATTAGTAACTTCTCTTTGTGGTGGGTGTTTAAATGTCTTATAATGACTCTACTATCTCTTCAACTTTACATCCCTCTCAGAATATTAATAGATTCCACCTGTTCTAGAATTCCGGTCTAGTTTATCTTGATTTTTTGATGTAACATCAATCTGATTGTTTGAAGTTCTTTTTACCTTCTCTTTGGGGACGGAAAAGAGGAATATCTTTCTTGTGGAGAATTGTTCTTCTTTGAAGGGCAAGAAACCGAGAGAAGAGGAATTATCTTCCAAGTTTCAAATTTTTCCTTGAGCACAAGTGCAGACAGTTTGGGTTGATCCCTTTGAGGTACGTAACCATTTTTGGCCACTTGGTCATCCTTTGATGGCAACACTTATATATTGGGGGCTTTAAATATATTGACTCTTCATCCTCACAGCAACCAGATGAGGTAGATTCTGTTATTGTTCCCATTTTCAGATGAGGAAACTGAGGCAAAGAGACTAATGATCTTTCTTAAGATCACACAGTTCAAGAGTGCCAGATGCAGACTGAATCAAGCAGCCCTGCTCCAGACCAAATTCTTATCAGGTTTATTGGAATGACAAGTGACAGCAGCTCAACTCCCATCATTTAGGAAAAAGAGAGAGTCTGTTTCCTCAAAAAGCCAGTAGGGGGAAAGAACAGGAAGGAAGAGGCTCTGGAGACAGTGGAGGTTGGGAACATGACTGCCCTCAGCACTCTCTGCTGAGTGTGTCATGGTTCCCCCGGATTGGCTTCTTCCACAAGGCTGAGTCAGCAGGGCCAATAATTAGGGGACACACTTCCAGCTTCACAGTGAAAAGAAGGATCCTGGCCCCAAGTTCCAAATGAAAAAAAAAGTAAGGAAAAAAAATAGGAAAAGACACTGATTGGTCCACTTGGGTCAAGGTGCCCAGCCACTTGACCAATCCCTGTGCCACTGGGCGGGAGATGAGGAGCTAGGATCACCCTGCCCCCGGGACTATGTGCCCATCCCTGAAGAAGTGACTGTGGTGTGGGGGCCATCAGGATAGTCAAGTAGCTTCTGGTAAATTGCATTTTAGAGACATGAAATAAAAGAAAAACAAAACTATTTCCTAAATGATGAGGGTTAACACAGCTCTGCCACAGGAGCAATCACTGCAAATTGAACAGCAACCTCAAAGAAATAAAAATCAGAGAAACACAAAGGGTGAGATCATTTTGTTTCTGAAGCTGATGGCACAGGCCCTGGAATCCGACGACCACCAGGCATGCAGGGCAACAGTCAGTTGAGGACTGGCTTCCCCCTTCAGGTAGGACAAGGACTGTCCATTATGTCAAAACCCCCATCACGCCCGCTCGCCCCTTGGTGTGGTGGTGTGACCCCTGTAGCAATCAGTGCTTGAGGTCTACGCTTCATGGAAGACTGAAAAGCATGTTCAGTCACTGGGGTGACCAACTAGAGCGTCCGTTTTCTCCGTCATATTTGGCCAACAGCCCATGAAGAAGGTTAAATCTTTGAAGAAGAAAGAGGCGAGGCAAACGAGCTGGCAGTTAAAAACAAGAGTTTTCTTGACAGAATGGCTTATGGCATTTGACAGAATTTTTCAGGGCTCAGAAAAACAAGTTTGACAGCATGTGTTTTAAGCAGAGATGTGTATATGGCACTTCCAAAGTCAATCACTGCCAGTCTTTGTGTGGGGTGAGAGTAAGGAGAGAGGGGAACTTGTTTTCTCTCTCCTTTCTCTTTCCACCTGGAGCCTCCCTCTGCCCTCTCTAGATGGCTCTATGAAATAAGCAAACCCCTGTGCTTCTTGACCCCACTCATTTCCAAGATGACCCTCTGACTTGTGTTCCCTTTGAGATAATCCAGCAGCTCCTGGAAAACCATGGGCCCCGGGGCATGCACTGAGCTGTTCCAGCTGATCCTGGACAATCTTTGCTGCATCAACCAGGAGGTGTTTCCTGGCAAGATGCCTGCTGAAAGCCTTCTCGAGGTTACGGGAAAGAATTAGTTTTCCCTGGTGGGTTAGGAATGGAGCAGGCTAGTAGTGGAGACACGGGATGAAAGTTTTATGCTTCACATTCAGCCTCCATTTTTCTCCACATCCACAGCTGCAAAAATATAAAAAGCCTCTGTGGGGAGGAGGAGCAGGAAGTGGAAAGTAGGGGAGCAGGAGGTGATCATTCAGGAAAAAGACTTTGCTCTGGTCAAACACAAAAGACTCTGGCTGGAGCCCCTGAGAAGATGAGCCTCCTGCTTCCTTTTACAGGATTATTGGTTCCATTATCATATTTGGGCTGCAGAGCAAACTGCCAGTGGCTGCCTGTCTCCTTTTGCTGTCCCTTTTGGAATGAAACTCGTATTTGTACAGAGGATTCGGCTTTCCTGACTGCTTTGCTGCACCTCTGGGCACTGTTGTCCTCCCTGTTACTCGTGTAATCACCCGACTATGTTCCTAAATGATCGTGGTGTTCGTTTGTGTGTTTTCCTCTCATTTCACTGAGAGAGAAGGAACAGCTGATTGCTCCCCGGTGGCATCCGCACCACAAAGTCTCAAATTCTGCTTAGTATTGGTTTGTCTCATCCAATGCCTCATTGTACTGATTTTTTAAGAAAAGAAATACTATCAAGTTCCACTATTGTTCAAAAATAAATGACTTTTTTTTTTCAAATTTATAATCTGTGCTCAAGATCATTTTTAATCTGACAAATGATTCTCCTACTGTAACAGGGTGGTCCCCAGGAAAAGAGGAGGTTCTGGGTTTCCTCCCCACCCCAAGGAGGGAAGAAGCTAGAGACAACTGGGAGAAGAGGGGGGTGGGGGATCAAGAAGAGGACCTGGAGGAGGCGCATGCAGCAGAGAGACATGTGAAGAAGCTGTTTTTGCTGCTCAGCCTTGGACATGTACCAGGAACTTGGGAGACATGGAAGGGGACACTCGAAGGAGACAGAGATGTGGGTGAGAGATACACGGGGAGGCTGATAATGGCAGCCTTTATCTTGCCTTAGGTTTTGATTTTGCGTCTTTTCTTCCAGACTTGCCTGGTCCTTTCTGCCTCTCTTTTTATGGGTCCCCACCAGAAGGTGCCTTAAGCTTGTGGCAAGCTTTTGGGCCTCAGCAATCCTGCTTTGGGCCAACCCTGTTAGTGTGGGCATTTACCAATGAGAGGATGGGTAACTTTCTTGGGAAATTATTATTATTTTTTTTATAAATTTATTTATTTATACAAGTACTGGATACAGTCAGAAGCGCGGGAGGGTGAGAGAACTCACCAGAGCGGGGAACAGAACAGGCAGACTGACGAAATACACTGCTGAGAGGAGCAGCGGGCGTGGCAGGAGAGGTCTGTCACCCATGTGGGACACTTGCCAGCGGCCAGGGATCGAACCGGCACTGCAGAGGCTGTGGGCAGCTTTGCAGCCCAGCGTTCAACCACTACGCCGTCAGGGGAGGCCCTTGGGAAATTATTTTAACTCTATTCTTCCTCTTCTCTCTATTGCACACTAATTGTTTTAAAGTTCTTTTTCATTGAAGGGCTTACACACTAGAGTATGTTTTCTTTTACTTTTATTTATTTTTTACATTATTCTTCATTTTTGTGCGATGTATGCTTTCTCATCTCAGCTATAGTCCCCGTGAAATTACCACCACCCATTCACCCCTATACCATCACCATAGTCCCTTGTGCTCTTCCCACCTGCTTTGATCCTACTTCCCTCCTCCCCCCCATAGAATGTCTCTGGTTTATAGTTGCCTGTTGATTTTGATTTTTACTTTATTATAATTAATTTTTTCTCTGGTCCCTTATTTGGATCCTCTACATTCCTCCTATAAGTGAAACCATCGGTATTTTTCTTTTTCTTTCTGGCTTATTTTACTGAGCATGATCCCTTCCAGCTCCATCCATGTTGCTGCGAATGGCATGAGTTTATCTTTTGATTGCTGAGTAATATTCCATTTTGTATATATACTACATTTTCTTGATCCAGTCATCTATTTTTGTGCATTTGGGTTGTTTCCATAGCTTACCTATTGTAAATAGTGCTGCAATAAACATAGGGGTGCATGTGTCTTTTTGAATTAATGTTTTTGTATCCTTTGGGTGCCTAGGAGTAGAATTGCTGGATCATACAGAAGCTCCAGTTTTACCAGCTTGAAGAATCTCCAAACAGCTTTCCATAGTGGTCAGAGCAGTTTGCATTCCCACCAGTAGTGCAGGAGAGTTCTTTTTTCTCAACAGTCTTGCCAACAATTGTTGTTGCTAGTTTTTGTAATATGCGCCATTCTCTCTGGTGTGAGATGGTATCTCATTGTGGTTTTGATTTGCATTTCCTTAATTACCAGTGATGTTGAACAGTTTTTCATATGCCTGTTGGCCAATTGCATTTCCTCTTTGGAGAAGTGTGTTAACGCCTCTGCCCATTTTCTGACTGGGTTGTTTACTTTGTTTTTGTTGAGTTTCATCAGCTCTTTGTAGATCATTGCGATCAGTCCCTTATCATTAGTGTTGTGTGCAAAAATGTTCTCCCAATCGGTGGCCTGTCTCTTTGTTTTGGTTAATGTCTCTTGCTGTACAGAAGCTCTTCAATTTGATATAGCCCCAGCTGTTTATCCTTTCCTTCACTATCTTTGCTTTGGGTGATATGTCCTTAAAGATATTACTGTATATCATGTAGTGTTTCGCCTATATTTTCTTCTATATATTTTATGGTTTCAGGACTTATGTCTAGTTATTTAATCCATTTTGAGTTGATTTCTGTACATGGTATAAGGTAGTAGTCAAGCTTTGTTTTTTTGCATGTAGCAGCCCAGTTTTCCCAGTACCATTTATTGAAAAAACTTTCTTTGTTCCATTGCATATTCTTTAGAGTATGTTTTGTCCTGATGTGGCAGATGGTAGAACCCCTTTAGCAGGCAGGTTTGGGGGTGCCCGCTCCCAGCCCTGTAACAATACTACATTAAGCAGTCATCTATTCAACCACCCATCTATCCATCCATGTGCCAATCCGGCTGACCAGTTATTCATTTAGCAAACATCTCATTGAGTGAATGCTTTGTGCCACTCATGGGCAGACTCATTCTTCACAGCTGCAAACGGCATTTACTCACATACAAACATCAAATCAAAAGCCATCTCTATGATAGTTTCATTCATCCCAGAGACTATGAGGAATCAGTTGCCTCATGAGACATAGTTACCATGCAGAAGTCAGTTTTTAAAACAATCAAAAAAAAATTTCAGCAGGCACTGTGGCTATAAATGGACTTTTCCAGAGAGTGTTATTCCCTAATCTTTTAAAGTAAATTTTAGTTGTAGAAGAAACATATGACTATATTTTTCTTAAAAGGAAAAAGAGGGCCTCCCCAGTGGTGCAGCGGTTGAGCGCTGTTTTGCAAAGCTGCCTGCAGCCTCTACAGTGCCAGTTCAATCCCCAACTGCCAGGCGAGAGTCCCACATGGCGCACAGACCTCTCCTGCTGCGCCCGCGGCTCCCCTCAGCAGTGTTTTTTGGTCCTTCTGCCTGCTCTGCTCCCCACTCTGGCTCTGGTGAATTCTCTCGCCCTCCTGCGCTTCTGACTGTACCCAGTGCTTGTATAGATAAATAAATCTTTAAAAAAAAAAAAAAAAAGGGAAAAACAAAGGAAAAGGAGAGGAAGAGAAGATAGATGAGGGAGGACTAGCTATGTCCCACTGGACTCTTTGCTCCCCAACCCCAATCTTGATCCCTTTCCTCCTCCCTGAAGACCACCATCACCGCGAGGTGAGATCTGTAGACCTTAATAGATGCATTTATTCAAATATACACCGTGATACTGTTAGGGGAAAAAGGCTGTCCCAAAGCTAATTCCATACAGGCTTTGTGGACTCCACCCCCACCCCAGTGTTAGGGGGAAAAGGCTGCCCCAAAGCAAATTCCATACAGGCTTTGTGGACTCCACCCCCACCCCAGGCCAAAGCCAAAGACACTGGGAACTCTACATCCCATCACCACCCAAGGGAGGGTGAGGACCCACAGCCAGGAACCCGTTTAATATCGGGGTTGCTCTATAACAATACAATTTATATTAAAATACACACAAAATAATGCTACACGATTTTCCATGGGTAAATGAAAATACGCATTCCCTGACATTTTTTTACTGCAATTTCTTTTTTTAATTTTTTTTTTAAGATTGATTGATTGATTGATTGATTGATTGATTGATTTATACAAGCACTGGGTACAGTCAGAAGCGCGGGAGGGTGAGAGAATTCACCAGAGCCAGAGCAGGGAGCAGAGCAGGCAGAAGGACCGAAGTACACTGCTTGAGGGGAGCAGTGGGCGGCAGGAGAGGTCTGCGCGCCATGCGGGACCCTTCTCCGGTGGCCGGGGAGCAGCCGGGGATCGAACTGGCGCTCGAACCTGCACTGCAGAGGCTGCGGGCAGCTTCGCAACCCAGCGCTCAACCGCTGAGCCACCGGGGAGGCCCTTTACTGCAATTTCTAAGCCTTTTCATGGTTTTTGCAGAAATGGACAGGGTACTTGAGTCATTTGTTACTTGCTTTTTGGCATAAATTCAGAAGGCCCTGATTAAACATCAGTGTTCAGGGTGACAGCAATGTCTGGGCTTGCATCAGAATGTTGACATAAATTTGGAGAAATCTAATTTGCTGAGATCAACTGAAATTTAAAACCACCCACTTTTATAGAGGGTGTTTACGTTATCAACTGTGCAGGGCTTTCCCTGGGTAGGGGCTGGGGTTTAGGGAAAGCAGCCTATCACCTCCTTGAGTCCCACAGGCTCACCTCCTCCAGGCAACCCACTTGCTCTCAGCTCACTGTCTCTGAATTGAGAGTAGAAATACTGCCACCCAGGGAAAAATAACTTGAGCAAGAGTCCTGAAGCATGGGGCTGTCACTATATCAAACCCAACCTGGAGGTGGCGGAGGCAGAGAAACTGGGCCTGCTGTTAAGCTTGCTGCCACTCACAGAAGCTTTTCCCATCAGCTCTTCCTCCCATCATTCATTCATGGTCTATTCGCCTTTTGCTTCGCTCTGGTAGTACTGATTATAATTAATTCATTTACCTTTGCCACAGGAACTCATTCTTCACCTTCTGCACTGACTTTATCACCAGCTTTGCACCCCATCGCGGATTCAGAAATTATGGGTCTCATACTTCAATGCTGACAAAGCCATATATTAATGTGCAGAGAAATTTCCTAATTGGAAGTCTTTAAGCTTAAAAAATATGTATCCAAGTTGTAAATCAGCAGGATTTATAGATCTATTCAAGGAGTCTGTAAATAGGAATAATCAGGTGTTGTTCAAAGAATTCACATTAAATTATTCATCTTTATTTTCCAATTAACCCAGAATTTTTTCTTCAGGATGCTTTTTATCAGAATTATGATTGTATTGCTCTTTTTTTAAGTTTGTGTTAATTATAAAGAATTTAAGCAATGTCAAATCTATAAAAAGAAAGTAAAATAATTATCCCAAACCTAATCCTTACACATAGGGATCATTAAAATAATGTGAATATTTTTTAAAATTATAAGATCATTCCAAATATCTTTCTCTTCTGTGTCTATATAGATGGGAGGTCAGATAAATCAAGTAAAATATGTTTCTGGGAAATGAATGGTACTATACCTGGCATTTTTTTTTATTTTACTTGATTTATAAGGAAAAAGAGATTGGCATTAAACTAAATGTGAACATGAATTTCAAGTTAAAGTTATGTGCCCCCAGAGGTATTAATACCTAAATCACTCCTCTTAGATTAAAATAAAATTTAAACTTGAAAAGGTTTAAGCCATTTTTAAGCTATCTGTATCAATTTCATTTCTTTAGCTATATCAATTTTAAATAATATTCTGTTCTACAGAAATTACCCTATTTGTATTTTGGCTTTGTTTTCACTTTTCAACGTTTATGACATTTGCAGGTTATTCTATAATTATCATTCCCAAGTTATTTATTCCTGGTTCATACTTAAGTGACTGTAGCTTTCAGAACCCACCCCTTCCCTTGGCCTCTGCACCCCGAGTTCTTTATTTTGACTTCTCTCTTAATTGGCTGCATTTTGTTGTTTGACATTCTTTTCCAAGGTCCTGGGTGTATTGTTTTTCTGTGGTTCTTTCCAGTGAGAATTTTAGTCTGCTGATCTTACAGGAATGACATCCAGTCAGAGTGGGCCGGTTAGGAAGGTATGTGACATCCAGAGCCTGAGCACCTTGGGCAGGGAAGCTGACATCTTACTTGGTTTGTTGGGGCTCAGTGCTCCCTCCGGTCATGCTCAGAAGAAGACAGAAAAGGGATCTCTCTGGGTGGTGCAAAGGGTTAAGCACAGCACTGTGAAGTTCTCCACAGCCTCTGCAGCACAAGTTTGATCCCCAGCCAGTCAGGGAGCTACCCACATGGCGCAGCAGACCTCTCCTGTCTCACCCGCTGCTCCCCTCAGCAGTGTATTTCAGTCAGTCTGCCTGTTCTGTTCCCTACTCTCTGGTGAATCCTCTCATCCCGCATACCTCCGGCCTGTACCCTAGTTCTTGTATGCATGAATAAATAAATCTTAAAAAAAAACAAAAACAAAAGAAGACAGAAAAGGAGGAAAATGTGTTGGGTGGGGATGGGGTAACAACTGGTGCACAGGGATGAGGAATCAGTACTCTTGATTCTCTGTGCAATGTAAAGGCTGCCCAGAAAGGGGGATCCCCTCACTTCATCCCCTGGATCAGCTACACACAGAATTCAAAGCAGAAGACAAAAGCCCCTGTGAAATCACAGGTGTTGAGTAAAAGCCAGCCTACCAGGGCAAGTGGGAGGAAATACTGCCATCAGCAAGCCAAAGTAAAACTCCCTGAATGCATAAATCAGAGTGAAGCAGAGGGGCGGGGACACTGGGAGAGAGTGAAGCGCTGGTGATCAGGCGCAGTTGGCCCATTCAGAGGCGCCCAGCATCTCTCAGTTACAGGAGAGCTCTGCTCTTCCAGAAGCTGCTCTCAGGTCCTCGCTCTGCTCACAGACACTCTGCTCTACTTCACAGACAGGGACACCAAGCTGGGAGACAGCAGAGATGGACTAGGTCCCCCACATGTTAATCCATGTGCCTCCTCCAGGTCTCCTTCTTGCTCCCCATCTTGCTTGCTTCCCTCTCCAGTCTCCTCTAGAGCTTCCTTCCTGCCCACTGCTCAGCTCCACCCTTCCTTGAGTGGGACAGGGAACCTGGAAACTCCCTTTTCCCTGGGGCTGCCCTGTTACAGATAGTCGTGGTGAGAAATAATTCCAAATAATCACCTTGCTTTCCAAATACTCAGGGTGCCAAATCTGCTCTAGGATAGCTGGGCCAGGTGCTTTCTCCTAGACCTTGAATCTCAAAAAGTGCTGAAAGGGAGTGTGTAAAGGGTTGGAAGTCATTCGCTGTGGCCATAAGGCCATGGCCAGGGCATCTGCTCCCCAGGGCGCAGCTCCTGCCTTGTGCCTCTTCCCCATAATTTCCATGGTTACAAAGTTGCTTTCTTCATGGCATGAGTCCCAAATCCTAATGATGCAAAGGGCTTGGCAAGTCTTATTATCTTTCCAAAGAGCCAGCCCCAAAGTTGGCCACTGAGCCTGATGGACAGCCAAGGATACAGTAAGAGAGCAGAGAGGACGCGGTTCTCCTGGGCCACACAGCTGTAGGTGAGCAGATCCTGTGTTTGGCAGGTGTTCAGCAGTCATGGCTGAATCACAGGGAGAAGCCCCTGAAGCCTCCAGGATGTTAGGTTCATGGCCAAATAGCGCAATTCCAGGCCCAAAGGGGACTCTGGGAGCAAAGGCTGCGATAAGTAATGACCCAGGCTTGGTTCAGGAACATTCCAGAGATGCCTCTCCAGCACAAAGCTTGTTCTGGGTGTCCTTTTCTCCCGTAAATTGTTCTCTGCACTAGCAGAATGGCAAGCATCCTGTGGAAGGCTGCCCTCTGATTCTCACTGCAGTTTGCTGAGGAGATGCTTGGAAGACCCTGGGGAGTGGGGAGAGGTCTATGAATCAAGCCTGAAACTTCGGCCTTGAGCCCTGCTCTGGGGTCTGTGCACTCCCAGGAGCTGTTCATCAACATGTATTTTCCATTTTATGGTGGAGCTTTGCTTCCAGAGCACTCACAGAGGGCCTGGCCAGCAAGCCTCTGTAAATCACAATTCCAAGCTCACAACACTCTGCTCCTCCCTGCTGCCCGTAGAGCAAAGGAACACTGTCCCTTAGGTGGGGCTGTGTGCTTCTCTCTTCCTGCCGCTTCTGCTGCCCAGGATAGCGATTGAGATGTTCATCCTGGGAGTCAGTGTTAAGTCAAAGAATCAGTTTGGCAAGAACAATAAAGCTTTTACTTTATTAATTCCTTCATCCCGAGGACTGCTTGTAAAACAGTGATAAGCAACAATTGCAGGGGGACAGTGATAGCAGCAAATCCTTCTCCTGACTTAGCCTTTTCTAGACTTTCCAGCAACACCCTGACCTGCAACACCCTGACCTGCCAGATGCTCATAAATGTATGCCTCTGTCTGCTGTCTGGCCTTCCTAGAACGGAAGCTCCATGAGGGCAGAAGCTGGTTGCTCTTAGTCCCTGTGTATCTCCAGAAATGTGCCTGGCACTGGGGTGGAGGGGTCAATAAATAGGATAGAAAGAAAGTAGAGTGCACAAGCATGCCAGGGTGGGGTGTCTCTTTAACTTCCCTTCACAACATCTGGAATGAAATACAGACATGAAGGGATCTAGTGATGTGTCCCATGACCTCACTTTGTGGAAAATAGGCCCAGAGAAGTAAAATAATTTGTCCCCTCCCTGACCTCCAACATACCCAGCTAGGCAGTGGTAGAGATGGGACTCAAATGAGAGCCTGCCCTCCACCCAAGACAATTCTATCCAGACCACAGAAATAGAACTTTCCCCAAGTTATTCATTTTTCAGGCTATACTAGAAGTATATAATTTTTAAGTGGCAAGGACACTTAACATGGGCTCTTCCTGCTTAACAAATGTGTGAGACTATAATACAGTGTTGTTAATGAAAGATTCAATGCATGCAGCAGATTTCTAGAGCTTATTCATCTTGCTTAACTGAAACTTTATACCTGTTAATTAGAAACTCTCGGTTTTCCTCTCCCCCAAGCCCCTGGAACGCACCGTTCTACTCTGTGATTCTATGAATTTGATTATCTTAGATAGTTCGTATAAGTGTAATCATGCAATCATTGTCCTTCTGTGACTGGCTTATTTCACTTAGTATGATGTCCTCACTGTCACTGCATATCAAAGTCCCTCTTTTTTAAGGTCGAGCAGTATTCCGTCCTATACGTAGGGTATTTTCTTTCTTTCTTTCTTTCTTTCTTTTTAAAGATTTATTTATTTATGCAAGCACGGGGTACAGTCAGAAGCATGGGAGGGTGAGAGAATTCACCAGATCCAGAGTGGGGAACAGAACAGGCAGGCGGATGAAATACACTGCTGAGGGGAGCAGCAGGTGCGGCAGGAGAAGTCTATCATGCCATGTGGGACCCTTGCCAGCAGCTGGGGATCGAACCGGTGATACAAAGGCTGCGGGCAGCTTCGCAGCCCAGCACTCAACTGCTGTGCCACCAGGGGAGACCCGGGTATTTTCTTTACCTATTCGTCCACTGATGGATATTTAGGATATTGCTGCAATGAACACAAGGATGCTAGTTTCTCTTCAAGATCCTGATTTCAACTCTCCTGGATAAATACCCAAAAGTGGGATTAGTTGCTTAAAAAAATGAAGAAGAAAAGAAAAATATACGGTCTTATTTAACTACCAGATTTTTTTAAAAAAAGATTTATTTATTTATGCATATGAGAACTAGGGTGTACGCCAGAGGTGTGGGAGGTGAGAGGATTCACTAGAGACAGAGTGGGGAACAGAACAGGTAGACTGACTGAAACACACTGCTGAGGGGAGCAGTGGGCAAGGCATGAGAGGTCTGTTGCACCATGTGGGTAGCTCCCTGGCCAATCGGGAATCGAACTCATGCTGCAAAAGCTGCAGGTAGACTTACAGTGCTGTGCTTAACCCCTTGCACCACCAAGGAGGCTTCCTAGCTGCCAGATTTTAAAAGCAATTCAATAAATACTTTTTGGAATAAATAATGTTGAAAGAATTACTTTGACGAGCTGGGTGAGTTGAAGAATGACCGGGGGCTGTGAGAGCCAGGTCGTCTGAGAAGGAGCTGAAGACATTGAGTCTGGAGAAGGAAGAGCAATGGTTTGCAGAGCGACTCTCTTCACATTCATCCCTGTCTTTCCTCCCCTGTAGATACTTAACAGAGTGGGGACACCATAAATAGCTGTTAGAGGAGTAAATTAATCATTTCATGTAGAAAAGAGGGGGCTGATTTGCTACATGCTGCTTCAGAAAGCTCAATGATAGCTAGTGAGTGGAAAAGTTTCGAAGAGCTGGCAGTCTTTGGGGGAAGTAAGGTGGGAGGCATCTGTCAGAAATCAAGAACTGTGCTTCTCAAACTTCACTTTGCTCATGAATCACCTGGAGGGCTTGTTAAAATGCAGATTCATTAGAAGTCTGGGGTGGGGCTGAGATTTGCATTGTCAACCTGCCGCCAGGTGCAGCTGCAGCTGCTGTCATAAGGATATAGATGATATTCTTCAGAAAGGTTAGTGTCAATAATCATTTTCGGTCACTTCCATCTCCAAGAGTCCCTGAGTCCTGAGCCTTCCATGAAAAAGACAAAGTTGAGACATCTCATAGAGTGTGGTTTCCAGACATACAAATTCATCTTTATTTTTATGTAAATCTAGAGATTTCTGTGCTGAGAACTGTGATCAAAGGAAGGAGGAGTTATTTGTCTTTGTATTTTTCACACCAGAGGAAAAGCATTCCTGGTGGCTATGATTCTACTAAAATACTCAGCATATGTGTACTGCATTTCACAACAAATCTGCTCAGTTCGATGCATTTAAAACCTGTCAAGTGCTTGAGAGGCAAAAAATACAGAACTCATGCAGAACCCAGGAGACACTTAAAGGCTCTTGCTGTTACTCAGTAAAACAAAGACTCTCATCCTCACATGGCCTCTGCATTAGATCTGTTTCTCTGAGTTATCAGCTTTTCACCCATGTTGGGGCTGCTCCCCAACTTGGCCGTAGAAAGCCCAGGAAATAGCAGAGCAGTCCCTGGAGTGGACCACACTGGCCAGTCCAGCCCCTTGCTGGCAGCAGTCTCCAGGTAGGAGGTCAGTCCTTCTGTTACCCACCAACAGGGTCAGACAGCTGGCACTCAGAAAGCCAGGCTCTGAAACCCAAGGCTATTTCCACAGAGCAATTGTTTTATTAGCAAGTGACTGTGAAGGGAGTAGGGCAGAGTCAGGGCTCAGAAAAGACAGCCTCCCCAGGGGCAAGAGAAGGAAGATTATGTAGGAATGATAGGAAGGGGGTGACATGGGGGGTGGGGAGAGTTTCTTCATTCTCAGGTCCAGGGGGCGCTGGCAGCCCAGGGGTAGTCAGCCACAAGATTATGATAGTAGCAAACAAGCCTCACTATTCACCAGGCACTGATGTTATCAGCAAATTTGGAAGGAATGGAAATATCTTATGAATTAATGTTTTTTGTGTCTTTTGGGTAGATACAGGAGGGGAATTGCTAGATCACATGGAAGCTCCATTTTTAGCAGTTTGAGGAACCCCCAGAAAGTTCTCTATAGTGGTTGGACCAGTTTGCACTCCCACCAGCAGTGCAGGAGAGTTCCTTTTTTTCACATCCTCTCTGACATTTGTTGTTGCCAGTTTTTTCAATATGTGCCATTCTCACTGGTGTAAGGTGGTATCTCGTTGTGGTTTTGATTTGCATTTCCCTGATTACAAGTAATGGGAATTTCATGGGGACTAGAATTGAGATGAGAAAACAAATGTTGTGGAAAAAAAAAATGAACGATCATGTAAAAAATATATTAAAAATAGATAAAATTATTATTAATAAAAAGATGTCTTAACCATCAGGCATCCCACCAGGATGGCCTGAGGAATGTAGTACAGTGGTGCCTTAGGTCAGGGTCATATTCTCAGTTCAGGCCCGAACACATGTCCTCAAAGATCACTGTACTGACAGTGGGGGAAGAGGCCTTGCAAGCCAACAGGGGAGAATAGAGGAGGAAATCACTACTACCTGCCAAACAACAGGCCAGGCTCGTTGCCCACATCTTCTTGAGGCTCATTGCACCACCGCTAGTGAAATGGAGGGGAAGATAGAAAAAGAAGCTGTTTTCTGTATGTGTGGGCATCAGGGGTGAGTAACCATTTCCCTCTGCTCTACCCACAGGTGCCACTCTCACTATGACCAGTGTCTCTGTGTCTGGGCGGCCAGGGCACACTCCAGCATGCCCAGATAAAGGTCGCCTGACTCACAAGGAGAACCTGGAGGTGACGGCCACGCTGTCATTTTCCTCCAGTGTTGTCTCCTCCCAGGGGGAGGGTTGCAGAGAGCAAATGCAGAAATCCTGCCGGACAATGCCCTCACACAAATTACAGATCCCCCTTGCAGCCTGAAGTAACCGAGAGAAACAGTGGTGGAGCCTAGGCCAGAATCCTGTGGCATGAAGGCCCCATTATTAATGCTGCTGATTTCAGGTCTATTTCCAACAGGGGAGGTATGGGTTTTTGTCTTGTTTGCAAATTGGAAAGGGCGGGATTAGTAAGCAACGATGCGTGTCCTTTATGGACAATTGCTCACACTGCCAAAAAAATGTCCAAGATAAGGATGACAAAAAATAATAATCACAATGCCAACATGACCTTTGAGCAATGTGGAGGAAATCACTCTTCAGCAGCAATTCATTTCCCCAGCTTTCATGTTTTTTAGCCACGGGAAATAAAGAAAACATTGCACCCTACCCTTTAATTCACTTTCCCCCACCCAGTTTCTATGTCCTGGTAAACTAAATAGATGCAATTTACAGGCTTTTCCTGCTTTTCTTACTTTCCTTCCTTCTGTGAGCTCTGTTTTCAGAAGGGTTTCAACTCTTCCCCACTCTACCCTCTAAATTTCTTACTCAGCTTCTCAAAAACAGGCTTATACAAATATCGCTGAATTAGAGTAAGGTATCCTGCACATAGTAGGTGTGCAGCACAGGCTGCGTGGCGTTCAACTGATGCACTGACAGCTCCTTATCTCGGTGTTAGCTCATTGAAGAACTATGGAATCTGGGGAGACCGGGTGCTCACACCCCGAATCGAGAGTGCTGTCAATTGGCAGCTTCATTACCAGAGATGTATAATTGAAACCCCAACTTCACTCTGCCTCCTGGAAGAGCTTTCTCCCTAAGCGCTGTCTTGGAGAAGCAGCCAGCCCTTCACCACCGCAGCCAGAGGCCTGTGTAGTGACAGGGTCCTCCTGCTGGGGTCATCGTGGCAGGACGACTGTGTAGGAAAGGAGGCCCATACTTGCAAAGCGGGGCCAGGGGGCTAGCACACACCCCAAATCCTCTGAAATCACAAAGATATTCATGAACTGCAATAACCACTGCTTTGTCTTTTTTCTCTCTCCCCCTTTATGAGCAGCTCTCCAGTCTGAATACTACTCCCTGACCACAGCGGCCCCTAGTGGCAGCAAGCGGGAATACGCAGGACTACAAAAAGATCCCAAAGGCAGGGCTTTCTAGTTTAGAATGTTCTAAAATATGTCTGCAGACTGTCACAGGAGCCCAGAACATTCCCCACTTCCGCCCTCCCCACTCACCTCCATTGGTTTAATTTTTTTATTTCTTAAAGGCTGAGGCCGGCCTTGTGGTTTTTCAGCCAATGCGCACAATGCACGCTCACACAAACACTGCAGCGAGAGAGGCACCCGGGTCAAGACGCCCTGGGGTGGGGAGGGGTGCAGGGCAGCAGAGGGGGTGGCTGAAGATTCCTATGTTCACAGCTCCAGCATGTCCTGTGTCTTGTGAAACTGCAGCCCGGCTCTGACTGAATTTTTGTTCCGAAAAATCAGCTATCAGAGTGACGCAGAATGCTTTTCCCCTTCCCAGGGAATGATTTAACAAAATTTCAAACACCCATTGCCTTGGAGGACAATTTAAACAACTTTTCTTAGAGAAAGCCTAAATGCAAAAGCTTATTCAAAACAACATCCCCTGGGATTCTTGGGCACCAGGTCCCAGGTCTATACCCCTTAAAGGGCGTCTAAGCAGTTGAGTTCCTCCACAAGCCCCTTCCTAGAATCAAGGATGGCAGGGAATCACCAGCTTGCTCCTAGCCCCCTTTGGGAGGGGAAGGGAAAATGGAGAATGCCTACTGAGTGCTGAGATGCTACTGGAGGTTGCTTGCACTAACCGTAGTACTCTTTATTATTATTTTTAAAAAATTATTTATTTATGCACACAAGAACTGGGGGTACAGGCCAGAGGTATGGGGCGGGGGTCGTGGGGGTGTAAAAGGATTCACCAGAGATAGAGTGGGGAACAGAACAGGCAAATAGCCTGAAATACACTGCTGATGGAAACAGCGAGTCAGGAGAGGTCTGCTGCACCATGTGGGTTAGCTCCCTGGCCAGGGTTCAAACTTGTGCTGCAGTGGCTGCTGATAGCTTCGCAGTGCTGACACTTAACCCCTCATGCCACGAGGGAGGCCCCTATAACACTCTTTAGACTGGTGCAGAGAACCAGCATGCCAAGCACTCCTCTGGGAGGAAATTGACACTTGGAGCAATGGGACTGTAACCCTTGATCCTGCCTTGAATGGAGTCTGCAAATGTTCCCATTGATTCAAATACAACTGAAACTGAGTTGGGTGGTTTTGACATGAACTAAGGACACTCCAATAAAGTAAGCTGAAGGAGTCTTTGAATTAAGATCAAGAAAAAAAGAAGAAAAACCAGCTTTGAATTATAACAACACATACAGGGCAATCCTCCCAGGGCTGATGACAAAGACTCAGATGTTAAACCCACAGGGGAAAGGCTAAGAGCTTTGGATCTTGGTGAGAAATGTGAATAGTCAGTAAGGGAATAGTAGATTCATTTAACCATGTGTGATCTTGAACTTGGTGTGGCATGCTCCTTGGTTATTTGGCAGATGAGCGTACAAACAGGCAGGCTGGACTCTCAGGGGCTACCTTACAAGCCAAGATCAGCAAAGGAAACCCACCCAAGGGACCTCTCCCCTTTACCAACCTGAGCCTCATCCCCCTCACCCTCTTATCAACCTGAATGTGAAAGATTGTCTCTTCCCACATGACCTTCGGAGGCTGAGCATCGGTCCTAAAAAGTATCCCATGAACTGTTTCCACCTCCTCACCACCTGCCCTTCCGCTACCAAAACAGCTTTGAGGAAACTCACCATGTTGAGAGCCCTCTTAGCATCCAGATCCTTTCTTGATCTGAAGTCGATGCCCCTCTCTGAGCTGTTTTGGGGAGGTCCTGAGACATGGTCCCTACGTGAGTCTCTTTTCTTCAAATCCCTCAAACCAGTCAGTGCCCTTGAAGTGTTGATGCTCGCTGTGGCTTTGTACCAGCCACCCAGACTTTGTACCAATCCAGTACCCACCTCCCCTGCATCCATTCATTCCATAATATTCCCTAAGTATCAGGCGATCTTCCAGCCCTCAGATACAGCAGTGAGTATAACAGAGAGGAGTCCCTGCTCTCGGCAACTTTGATTCTAGTGCAGGGGTTGGCAAACTTTTTCTGTAAAGGACCAGATAGTAAATATTTTAGGCTTAGCAAGCCAGATGGTCTCTGCAGTAACTACTCAGCTCTGTTGCTATAGCTCAAGCACAGCCACAGACAATGCACAAACATATGGACAGGGCTGAGTTCCAGTAAATCTTTATTTACAGAAACGGGTTGTAGGAAGGAAGGGTTTGTTCTGTGGACCTCTGTTCTTGTGAATTGACTGTACCTCCAATTTTCCTTTGAGCAGACACCCTTTCTTTATATTCTCAGTTCATATTTGGGTGGGCCTGAGTTCACTCCTCAGGATCAAGGGTGTGTTGGGCTGCAACCTCAGGAACACCCCAGGTCTGATCTCAAACTGGCCCCTACACGTGGAGGGCAAAGAGAGACCAAAGGAAAAGGTAGACCTCTCCAGAGAGGTGGGTGGCACTTTCAAAAACCAAGAGAACTTATAAGGCTTGTCTTGGGAGGTTACAAGAGAAACTAGCTTTTCACACTTACCCTCCAAATCCTAAAGGTTATGTCAAGGCTTTAACTGGCCTTAGTCATGTGCACCATGGGGATGGTCTCAACAACACAATTTATCTCAAAGCTATGTCCTTGGACAGCTTCTGGGAGGAGAGAAGGCACAAACTTCATGAACAGAAATGAGGGTAAGGAACCCCCAAAAGCCTGGAGCCAACTCACAGATCAATAGATCATCACATTTTTGGGGTTGTCTTCCCGAGCAGGGTGGGCATATGACCACACTCAGACAAGAGTCATAGTGATTGCCTCAGGATGGACACAAGAGCAATGAAAATCAGCTTTGGTTCATTTTCTAGAACTATTGGGAAAGACACGATTTCTTTTTGTGGGGATTTCTAAGCCAACAGAATAAAGCCTCGGGACCTTCTTTGCCAAAACACAGTAGATCCTTCTAATCACGGACTTGAAGTGGTGTGCTCCTCAGTTATTATATGGATGGACATAGGAGCAGGCAGTATGGGCTCTCAGGAGCTAACTTCCAAGCCAAGATCAGCAGAGGAGACATTCCAAGGGAGAACCCAGGGAGAAGGGAACAGAAGGAAGAATCCTCATGACGTCTTTCAATGCCACACAGCCCTGTGAACACCATATAGGCCTCCTCCTGTACCTTTGGTTATGGAAGTTGGCAAATGTTTCTCCCTTCTCCATTCTTTTGAGTTGGGTTTTTGGGGGTTTTTTTGTTTGTTTGTTTTTTTGTCACTTTTAACCGAAGTCCTGACTGATACAAAAACAAACTCAATCTTGAACTTTCTCTTTTCCTTCTTTTCCTGGACAATCTCTTCCACCTCCATGAGTTTCTGCTATTACCTCTATGTAACTGACCCTCATTTCTGTAGCTCAGGCACTAATTTCATGGCTCCATATCACTTATGGCCTTCAGAACATTTCCCCAGGATATATTTCAGTACAACATGTCTGAAGCCACTCCTGGGTTTTTTCACTGTCTCTCCACAGGTGCCCAGGCAAGGCAGCATCTCTAAGGCTCTCAATACCCTTCTTCCCACAGGGATCTGTCTGCCCCACCACTGTGATGCCAAGAGGAAGGTCGGCTCCACCATGGGGTGACCAAGGAGGAGCCCAAGAGGTGACTGGCCGGGTTGTCAGCTAAAACCTGCTCCTGCAAGAGTGGAAATAAAGTCCAAAAAGAGACTGGTCAGATAAATCTTCAAACAAAAAAGCGCAAGCCAAGAAGAAAAGGAGAGCTAAGGAAAAGCAGGCAGAAGTGGCTAACCAAGATGGGCCTCCCTGAGGGGTCTCCCTGGTGGCTCAGAGGTTAAAAACGGCCCTCTCAAGCTATTGCCAGCCACCTCAGCAGGAGTTTGATCCAGGCCGGCCAGGGAGCTACCCACATGGCGCAGCAGACCTCTCCTGACTCCCCCGCTGCTCCCCTCAGCAGTGTATTTCATCAGTCTGCCTGTTCTGTTTCCCGCTCTGTCTCTGGTGGTGAATCCTCTCAACCTCCACACCTCTGGCCTATACCCCAGTTCTTGTATGCATAAATAAATAAATCTTTAAAAAAGAAAAAAGAAGTGGCTAACCAAGAAACTAAAGGCTTCCTGCAGAGAACAGAGAGAATAACAACCAGGAGAGTCCAGCCACTGAGCAGCAAGAGAGAGAAGCCAAGTCTGATGGGTGTCGTGTACCACATCTCCCCAGTGTTCCATGTCTTCCTCCTTAGACAGCCCAGAGGACTATTTCTATCCATTATTTTATAAATGCAAGATTTTTTGTAGCTCTAGAAACATTTTTAAGAAGGAGGGAAATCAACTTCATCCCATTTTTTAAGTGTAATGCTTTTTTTTTTTTTTTTTAAAGGGAAGAAATCATTGTCTGGTTGTTTATTTTTTTGGTACAACCAGAAAATAGTGGGATATTGACTAGGGGAGGACTTGGTGGTCCTAGGTGCCCACTGAGCTTCCCACAGGTGGACCTGGTTTTTATATCCTGTGTACAAAGCATACTGAATGGCAATTTAGAGTCACAGGTACGCATTTCATGTCGAAGTCACATCTATTGCCGTGTTCATTTTTGGTAGGATTATTTCCTAAAGAAAACCTCTATTTGATCTTGGCTCCCCTGCCAGAATTCCATGCATTCTGTAACACCTTTGGTCATGGTAATCTGGTTTTTCTAATAACTTTATCTATGTGCTAGGTAAGACTGAAAATTTGAGTATGTAGTATGCATGATACTCAATTATGAGAGTAGGACTTAATGTTACTACTCATCAGCAATTGAAGATATTGGCACTTGAGATCCAGCTAAGGAAAATTTGCCTCCAAATTTTAAGTTGGAAAAGTCACTGGAATAACTTTTTAGAAAAGAATCCCAGCTCATTGACTTTTTAGATTCTCTGTACATAGACAATTGTGTCCAAATTGAAATATTTGTGTACTGATCTTCAAAACAATCAAAACCTTATGAAAGAAAATAAATAAGTGGGGGCCTCCCTGGTGGCACAGCGGCTTGAGCGCAGCCCTGTGAATCTGTCCGCAGCCTCTGCGGCGCGGGTTCAATTCCCGGCTGGCCAGGGAGAAACACATGTGGTGTAGCAGACCTCTCCTGTCTCGCCCACTGCTCCCCTCAGCAGTGTATTTCTGTCTGTCTGCCTGTTCTGTTCCCCGCTCTGTCTCTGGTAAGTTTCTCTCACCCTCCCGCGTCTCTGGCCTGTACCTGTTCTTGTATAAATAAATAAATCTTCAAAAAAAAAAAAAAGAAATTCAGAAAAACAAGAAAGAAAATAAATAAGTAAATAAAACTCAGCTCTGTATGTGGCCTCATCCTCCTAACATATCCTACGCTTCACAAGAATAGTAAAGTTAGTAATACCAGCGGAATTATTACTCTGCAAAACCCGACAGTGGACATCATATGTACATTATTTATAATCTTCCCAACTGACATGCAAGGCAGATATTATAAGCCCCACTATGCAGATGAGGAAACAGAATCTCAAAGACCTTAAACTTATTTGATTAGTAACTGAGCCACCATCTAGCTTCAGACCAGCTGTCCCCAAACCCTGATGCTCCACTCTGCCAGGATGGCTACTTCCCAGCCTGGCAAACAGATCGTCCCCATCAGTCTCCAAGCCAGCACCTTCCCTTTCCCATCGAGCCCCAGGTTCCGTCGGCTCTCCATCCAGAGTGTCTCTTTAATCTTCCTCTATTTATGTAAGCTTTGTCTTTTCAAATTTCTCATTCCTAATAATTCAACAACCTTCTAAATTCCCTCCCTTTCCTTGGCTCGTACCCTTCCATTCCTGTACAAATGACATTTCATTATATTATAAATTCAATACCCCAATAAAGAGAAATCAAAACAATCCCTGCTTCCTGTTATTCCCTGCCCAGAAATCAGCAGTTCTTCCACAGGAAAAAAGTCAAGCACCTAAGCTTGCAATCAAGCCCATTTTCTTTTCTCTTTCTCTATTAAGTAGATTTATTGAAGTAATATTGATATACAGAAAAACTGTACTTATTTAATGTATACAATTTGCTGAGATTGGACATACATGAAGCCATTCACACAACCAAAGTAATACACAGGCACATCACCTTTAAAAGCCTCCTGGTGAACTTTTTGTATGTGTAGTAAAAACATTTAACTTGAGATTTACCCTCTTAATAGGTTTCAAATGTTCAAGTGCACAATACAATATTGTTACATATAGGAAATATGTTCAATTGGTATAAAGGTTCAGTTATACGTGAAGTCATAGAAACCCATGGCTTTCTTAATCTTTTTTTATCTTATCTTTTATTGACTCATTGTTTAATGTATTTCTGATCTAGCCACCATGTCCAGAAAAATAACAAATTTAACCTGAGTTTCTAGAACTATTGGACACCTTTGGTTTGGAATGATCCAGTTGCTCTCTGACTCGCTTTTAATCTCTTTCAACCTCTTTTCTTTCTCTCTCTCTCTCTCTCTCTCTCTCTCTCTCTCTCTCTCTCACCACACACACACACTGTAGGGTGTAGGGTAAGTGAAAAATCATCAGGCTTTTCTGCCCTCCCACCTGGGCTGAGACTGGGCTTATAAGAGTGGCATCATGGGGACGCCAGCAGAAGGAACCCAGAGTAGCAAACCAAGAGAGCAGAGCAGTTAACGAGAAGGAGCAACAGCACGAGAGAACACCGGAGAGAGCCCAGAAAGAGTGGGGACTCGCTGGGGGGGGGTGGGCTGGGAGGCCTGCTGTGTACCTGGCAAAAGCCCAGTAAAAGCCTGAAAAGCCACTTAGGGCTCCAGGACACTCCTTCACCCATCTGCTCGGATCATAGAAAACCTGCTCTGTGCCTTCCTGCTGGCCCTACATAGACTAAGTGAACTGGTCAGGCTTTTATGCCACTGGCCTCTGTGCCTGTCCCTATGAACTTGAACGCAGAAGGCACTTGAGAGTGTGGGTTTGGGACACTCATGCCTGATGGTGGACACCTGGAATGTGGTGTGGACGTGCGTAAGTGGGCACACCTGAGCCTGGAGACTGAGGCTATAAGGGCGGCATCACTCAGATGGAAAAATGGTTACAGTGGAACAGCTATGAGAGGATGGGCGATGACCACTAGAGGAAGAGACCACAACAGAATGTCAGAGGGTCCAAAGAGGAAGCACAGAGATTCACTGGGCTGAGAAGTCTGCCAGCCTCCCTCCCAGCACCCTGGCCTGCTCTGCACCTGGTTACTGGTACTGTGTGCACGTGCGCGCGCGTACACACACACACACACACACACACACGCTAATGTGAAATGTCTCTTGAATTGTTCTTTTATAGTGAACACACATTTTGTTATTTCCCTAGCTAGTCAATAAAAACCCAGAGGTCAGGGCCTCCCTGGTGGCTCAGTGGGTTGAGCACAGCACTGTAAAGCTCTCCTCAGCCTCTGCAGTGCAGGTTTGATCCCAGCCAGCCAGGGAGCTACCCACATGGTGCAGCAGACCTCTCCTGTCTCACCTGCTGCTCCCTTCAGCAGTGTATTTCAGTCAATCCGCCTGTTCTGCTCCCCACTCTGTCTCTGGTGAATCCTCTCACCCTCCCACACATCTGGCCTGTACCTCAGTTCTAGTATATATAAATAAATAAATCTTTAAAAACAACAAAAAAAAAAACCCAGAAGTCAGTTGTTTTCAATTTCTCCTGCGTCCTAGCACATCGTTCATTATAGCTCTTTCAACTTTGACTACACATTCCATGCCCAGTGGAGGTGTTTTTATTTTTTTTTTTAACATGCACACCAAGTCCCACAACGAGATTTGAATCAAATTGACCTGATTGTGTGGCCCAGATCTTGATTTTATTTTAAACCTTTCCATGTTTTCCTGATATGCCGCCAGGTTTCAGAACTGCTGATTCAGCACACCAGATGCTCAGATGATGGTTGGTGGGTATTTGGTTGATTGACCTGAGTCCAGATGTGGACCCAGATTTCATAGTTAATTGTTGCCTGGTTTTTTGGCAGTCATAAGATGCCAGGGCTAGGCCTCTCTGGCAGTCTAGGGGTTAAGTCTCAGCGCTATCACCACTATGACCTGAGTTTGATCCCTGACCAGGGAGATCACCCACATATGGTGTAGCAGACCTCTCGTATCTGTCCCACTGCTCCCGTCAGTAGTGTAGTTCAATGGATCCACCTGTCCTGCTCCCCTCTCTGGAGAATCCTCTAATGCCCCACACCTCTGGCCTATACCCCAGTTCTTCTATGAAAAATAAACATTAAAACAAAAAGATGCCAGGTCTAGCAGACCAAATAATATTGTTTGGCACTAAGGATGATAATGCATTGGTAATATTGAGGATAATGATGATGATAAAAAGCTGGAACAAACTCCCTCTTAAGTCTCTACTCCCAATAAATCTAACAAAAGAGGTAAAGGACCTATACAAAGAAAACTATAAAACACTGTTAAAAGAAATAGAAGAAGACACAAAGAAATGGAAAGACATCCCCTGCTCATGGATTGGAAGAATAAACATTATCAAAATGGCCATCCTTCCAAAAGCAATATACAGATTCAATGCTATTCCAATCAAAATTTCAATGTCATTCTTCAAAGAAATAGAACAATTATTGATGAAATTCATATGAAATCACAAAAACCCCCGAATAGCCAAAGCTCTCCTGAAAAAAAAGAAGGGAATGGAGGCATCACACTCCCAGACTTCAAACTATACTACAAAGCCATAATCATCAAAACTGCATGGTATTGGAACAAGAACAGACATACAGACCAATGGAATCAAATAGAAAATCCAGAAATAAACCCACAGATTTATGGTCAACTAATCTTTGACAAAGGAGCAAAGACTATGCATTGGAGCAAAGAAAGTTTGTTCAATAAATGGTGCTGGGAAAACTGGGTTGCTACATGCAAAAGAATGAAGCTTGACCACTACCTCACACCATACACAAAAATCAACTCAAAATGGATTAAAGAACTAGACATAAGACCTGAAACCATAAAATATATAGAAGGAAATATAGGCGAAACACTACGTGATTTGCACATCAAAGACATCTTTACAGATACATCACCCAAAGCAGTGATAGTGAAGGCAAAGATAAACAGCTGGGACAACATCAAATTAAAGAGCTTCTGCACAGCAAAAGAGACAATAACAAAAACAAAGAGAAACCCCGCTGACTGGGAGAACATTTTTGCTCCCAACACTAATGATAAAGGACTGATCACAAAAATCTGCAAAGAGCTGATGAGACTCAACAACAACAAAGAAAATAACCCTGTCAAAAAATGGGCAGAAGAGCTAAAAAGAAGCTTCTCTGAAGAGGAAATGCAAATGGCCAACAGGCATATGAAAAAATGTTCAACATCACTTGTAATCAGGGAAATGCAAATCAAAACTACCATGAGATACCATCTTACACCAGTGAGAATGGCACATATTAAAAAAACTAGCAACAACAAATGTTGGCGAGGGTGTGGAGAAAAAGGAACTCTTCTGCACTGTTGGTGGGAGTGCAAACTGGTCCAAACACTATGGAGAGCTGTGTGGAGATTTCTGGACCTACTAAACATAGAGCTTCCATATGATCCAGCAATTCCACTCCTAGGTATCTACCCAAAGGACACAGAAACATCAATTCCAAAGAGCACCTGCACACCTATGTTTATAGCAGCACTGTTTACAATAGCTAAGCTTTGGAAACAGCCCAAATGCCCAAAAATAGATGACTGGATCAAGAAGATGTGGTACATATATACCATGGAATATTACTCAGCATTCAAAAAAGATAAACACATGCAATTTGCAGCAACATGGATGGCACTGGAAGGGATCATGCTCAGTGAAATAAGCCAAAAAGAAAAAGAAAAATACCGGATGGTCTCACTCATAGCAGGAATCTAGAAAACTTAAATAAGGGACCAGGAAAATGAATAACTATAAGAAAGTGAAAATCAAAATCAACAAAAAACTATGAACCAGAGACACTTTTTGGGGGGTGGGGGCGGGAGGGGAGGGATTGGGGTCAGAATGGGGGGGTTGCAATTGTATGGGGAATATAAAAATAAAATTTATTATAAAAAAAAAAAAAAAGTCTCTACTCCCAGCACCAGCCAACAGTTCCTCAACCAGAAATCAGGTCAGTCCCAGTTCAATCGCTGCAATTTTTTCTTCCCCAATAGGAGCCTTGTGCCTTCCCAGTCACTCACGCAGGCCTCTGCAAGACAACAGGCTTCCCGCATCAATGGAGCAGACTCACTGGGAATAACCCAGTTCCTCCTCATTCCCGAGGCCACAGTTTATAAAAAGCATAGTTAATTTGTCATTCTGAGTAACTTTTGGGCACAACTAAGTTCTTTTCTTAATGAGGCCTGGCTCCAAGGGAATGGATAGGGACACAGCATTTTAGTCTATGGCCTAAAACATTCTTGGAGAAAACAGGGTTTGCATCAATGTTTAGAGACATTTGCTAATGAGGCTGGTGCCATGGCTCCATGCCTCATAGAGTAATGAGCTTTGCTCTCTTCTGTGAATGGAGTCCAGCCCCTAACCTCAGCCAGCATCATGTAAATGCCCTCAGAGTGTTCATAAAAATGGTAAGCGTGCGGAGGGTGGCTTGTTGTTGCTGAATTGGAGAGCGCATCTTTGTCCATGAAGCGGTTCCTACAGTTACAGCCTCAGCATTCAGGATCAGGAGGCTCTTTCTGCCGGGTTAGACTAATTAACAACTTAGCTTGGTTAGAGTCAAATGAGATCTAAATCGGGCATGTTTTTTTCTTCGTCTTTACTTCCATTTAAAGCCAGAAGAAACCAGGGCAAGTATGAGCAGGTCAGAGGCAGAGGGCCTCGGGCAGCGCTTATTGGGGGACCTTGCAGAGAACAGTCAGGGGAACAGCATAGTTTAGTGCTCAGGATCACGAGCCTTGAAGTCAGCCTGCCTGTGTTCAAACCCCACGCTGACTTTTGGCAAAGATTTCCCCTCTTAGGGATCCATTTCCTTGCTTGTAAAACCAGATACTAATAGTGCCAATCCTAGAATGTTTTGGGTCGGGGCAGAGGGAAATAGTGGGTGTAGAGTAAATGGCTTAATCAGGCTTTTTACGCCACTAGCCAGGTGTGGCTATCACCTGCAGCCTTGATTGTGTTGATGCAGAAGATGCTTGGAAGCATAGGCGCCAGGCACACATGCCTGATGGTGGACACCTGGAGTATGGTGTGGGCATGTGTAAGGGTGCACACCTGAGCTAAGAGGTCAGGGCTATAAGTGTGGTGTCACAAAGGGACAGCTAGGGGTGAATGAGTGGTTACAAAAGAGGAGACCCAGAGAGAACACCAGAAAGCCCAGACAGAGTGTAAAGATTTGCTGGGGGGTAGGGGGCTTGGTTTCTGCCAGCTGCCCTGCCCCCCACTCACCCTGCACCTGGTTGCTTCACTGCAGTGGGGCTATGGCACTGAGGGCCTCTGTGGGTACTGTGTGATAAAGATACAGACCCAGACCCTGGCTACTTGCAGCCTGGCATCTGTTGAGCACAATCTCATTTAAGGAAATCAGTTTTTCATCTCATTGGCCAAGGGAGGATAAGAGGGATTTGTTTGTTTTTGTCCCCAGCTCATAGAACAGACCACTCACTGCACTGATCAGGACCAGGTCACTGTATTGACTACTCACTGCAGGGCAAATGAGGAATCAGGCTTTTTGTACACCCTCCCGCCACCAGCCTCTATGGCCAGCACCTACGTTCTTGCACGCCTCCCATGATTATGGACACCTGGGCCCAGAGATCATGGGCGTGCACATAAGTAAGCATGGGCACCTGCCTAAGAGGTGAGGGAAAAAAAGGGCGGTGTCACTCTCAGGTGAAATGACACGAGACTGAGAACAGAGAGAACACCAGGGAAAGGATGGAGAAAAAGTGCAAAGGTTTGGGGGTGCTGGGAGATTTGGCTGCCTACCTGCCTCCCAGCCCCCCTGCCTGAGCCTGTGCCTGTGCCTGTGCACCTGGTTCCCTGAGAGAGCATCAAAGCCTGCAAAATCCACTGAGAGCTCCAGGACTTTCTTTATCCACCTGCCCAAACTGACAGTGAAACTACCCAGTGCCTGCTTGCACTGCACTCTCTTTATTGGTCTGGATCACTCCAGATCTTCCAAAGAGAAGCAGTTTAATATAGGGATTGGTGACATGGGTCACATAAGAGCCAAGAAACCAAGCAGAGGACAGCCACGTAAGCAGGAAATTAGCAGCAGTAGGAAGTCACTGTCACCTGTGGTCTGGAAGGACAGTGAGAAGAGATGGGTGTGCAGAGTCTAGAAGTCAGGCTTCCGGTAGGTGCTAAAGCCATGGCAGGGGCTGCGTCACAGGGAAAGGGTTCTGCTGGGAGCAGGAATGAAGCTTTCATCTTTTCCTCTGAGTTCAGAAGCTGGGCCTTCCAGTGCAAACTAAAGCAAGGAAGAAGCTGAGGAGGGGAGTTGAGAGACACAGCTAGTGTCTGAGAGGCCAAGTAAGCAGAGATGGAGGAAAAATACTCAGACTCCCCCCTGCCTGCTCTCCAGTCCTGAAGGACTGGAGAATCAAAATGAAAACTTTAAAATGACACATTGAAGTCAAAATGCCCCTTCATGGGCCTCCCTGGTGGCGCAAGGGGTTAAGCACAGCACTGTGAAGCTGTTCGCAGCCTCTGCAGCAAGAGTTCGATCCCCAGCCGGCAAGGGAGCTGATTGATCCACATGGTGCAGCAGACCTCTCCTGTCTCACCCGCTGCTCTCCTCAGCAGTGTATTTCAGTAGCTCTGCCTGTTCTGCTCCCCACTCTTGCTGGTGAATCCTCTCACCGCCCCGCATTGCTGGCTTACACCCCAGTTCTTGTATGCATAAATAAATATATCTTTAAAAAAATAAAAAATATAACCCCTTACCACCGCACACACAAAGTCCCTGAGGCTGTTAGAAAGGGGCCAGCTCTGGGGTGTCCACTGCTCCCCATCCCTTTGGTGACTGCTCCTTTTGCTTCTTCCTTTTACTGATCTCCCAAGAACACATGCTCGCTCCCCTGTCTGACAACCTTCTTAACCTCCCCCACCTCCTGGGCATCTCCCTCCTGGCTACAATTCCTGCTATTCTTACAGATAAGCATCACATTCAGCATTTGGTTTGATGTGTCTGCCTGTTAAGTCTCTGAGTCAGGTCTATCCAAAATTTGTATGAATGGATATTCCTGGGGTGGGAGGAAGGGAGTTCTGTGGTCAAATCAGTTTTGAAGGTACTGGGTTAATAAACTGAACACTCAGTGGCCTCTTGCATCCCTCCCTCTTCCTGCTTCATCCAGGACAGCTCTGCCTCCATGGCCAGCACCTGTATTTCTGTTCCTAGGGACTTTGTTTGACCCTCAGGCCTTCTGCCCGCACAAGGAACACAGGAAATGTCAAAGAATAAACACATCCCCCCAACCTGTCTGGCTGTAGTCAACCAGAAGCAAAGGAGCACCCCAGCTCTCTGGTACTGTGCTCCCTCAGGCGGGGTGTTGCACAGGTTCAGTGTGGCTGCAGAGTTCCCGGTGTGATCATGCCAAGTCCACAGGGGCAGCTGACCCTAACCCCCCTTCATTGGCTGCTGTACTTCCAAACTCTTATTCCATCTCCCCAGAGTCAGGAATCTATCTCTGCAACTCTTAGGAAACCGTAAATAAGACACAATCAATTTTCACTGTAAATCTCCAGCAAGGTCCATAGTTGGAAGCTTTTCTCAAATGTATTTGATTGAGGAACCCTTTCTCACAGTTCACCTGGAGGGGCTAGGTTCCAGAGAACACAGTTTGGGAAGCATTGTTCTCAAGTCTGGCCAGGACGCAGACCTGTCAGGAGAGGCTGAGAGGGAAGGATGGATGGATGATCAGGACATGACGCAGGAAAGGAGTTAGCCAGGGAATGTTCGGCAGCTAGACATACCTGGAGCTTGGGGACCCCGGGGACTAAGCCCCCTCCTAGGGCCCCGTCTGCAGGGAAGTGGTCGATGGCTGCATTAGGCAGACTCCTCTGCTGTTGCATCACCTTCACTGAGTTCCCGCCCTCACACTTCAAGTGTGCATGTGGACCAGGCCAGCTCCTAAAGGATTCACCCTCCACCCAAAAAAAATCCTATTTTTCTGGCTGTGAGGGAATTCACCCTCCCGCTCAGCCTCTACCTGTGAGGAAATGGTACAATCTGCTCCAACTGTGAGCCAGAGACGCCGAGACACTCAGGATGGGGCATTTATATCAAGAAATCCACCATTTGAGATGAATGGAAAATAGCTGGGGAGGTTGATTCCTCCTCTGGCCCCCAACAACTTGGCTTGAGTAGGATTGATTCCTGGACTGAGAAGTATTCAGGCGACATGGTGCCTGCAGTGTTATAAAATAGGATCATTTTATAGTTGGCAAAATGCGAGGTGTGCCCAGCCATTAAAGCACAGGCATTTGATGATGTTAGTTGAAGATGGGGCTGCAGGGAGGAGGGAAATCGATCATGAAACGCTGGGGTTCGCCTACGTTTGAAGTCCCCACCGCCACAGAGCACAAAGAGATGTCCTCTAAATTTCCATGTGGACTGGGACGCTTTATCTTGCCCTAGAAAAACATGAAACGTTCTCTCTGTGACACCCCACAGCACGGTCGCAGGAAATATCTGTGATATCCGAAGGCAGACTTTAGATCCCAGACCTCTGCCAGGCATTTGCTTCACGTTTGCCATTTGGTCTGTTCGTACGGGATGAGACAAAATGTTTCAAAGATGAATGTTCCCCATCTTTCCCGACTGCTCCCCACTAATGAGCGTTCCGGCTGGGCCTGCTCCCCACTCTCTGAGAAGGACACTGCCCCAAAGATCGACTCTGTAGCACAGAATCTGGAGAAAGGAGCAGGGAGGGGGAAATAAAAATGAAATTTTGCTGCACCTTCCCCTGCAGTGACCTTTAGGGCTAACCGGCCCTAGGTCCGGCTGGGCAACCAGCGCGCAGGGGAAGAACAGCAAAACCCTACATACCTGCTGCACCTCCCGCTGCAGTGATCTTTAGGAATGGCTTTCGCCACGGTCCCTAGATCCGGCTGGGCAACCAGCGCGGCGGGAGAACAGCCTGAAGCGAAAAACAGCCTGAAGCAGAGGAAGTTCAGCGGAAGTTCCCTGAAAAGGCAGAAGCTTATCAAAAGATAACGACCACGAAGAACCACTACAAGAATGCTAAAAATCTTATCCCTCTTCCTAGAACTACAAACTTTAATCCCTTATTTGTCTTTCTAAACTTCCTTCTTTCTTCTATAATGGTCATTGCTTGTTATGTAGATCACCTCCCTGATGGTGATAGACTGAGCCCATGAGCAAGCTAATTTCCTTGATATTCATTCCTGTGCTTTTGGAAAACATATATATACTGGTCACAAACTCAAAGAAAATTACACTCAGATTTTCACTCTTGAAGTGTGTCTGTTTGTCATTTCTTTCGCCGACGCCCTGACCACCCTGCACGCTTCTCTCAACCCTGAGGTGGCCTCATCGTCTACTGCTGTGCTGGTCCGCGGCAAAATTTGTCTGTATGGGGCCTCCCCGGTGGCGCAGCGGTTGAGCGCTGGGTTGCGAAGCTGCCCGCAGCCTCTGCAGCGCCGGTTCGATCCCCGGCTGTTCCCCGGCCACTGGAGGAGGGTCCCACATGGCGCGCAGACCTCTCCTGCCGCCCGCTGCTCCCCTCAGCAGTGTACTTCGGTCCTTCTGCCTGCTGTGCTCCCCGCTCTGGCTCTGGTGAATTCTCTCACCCTCCCGCGCTTCTGACTGTACCCAGTGCTTGTATAAATAAATAAACAAACAAATAAATGAACGAATAAATAAATAAATACATCTTTTAAAAAAAAAAATTTGTCTGTATGGTTTGGGGGAAAAGGTTTGGAGCTGCTACAGCAATGAGCCAAGTGGACGGGGGAGACAGGCGAGCCAGCCTGTGTTCTTGGAAGCTCAATAAAAGGAAGCATAAGGAGCAGCCACATAAGAGGTGGGGGGCAGTGGACTCCCCAGAGCTGCCCCCTTTCTAACAGCCTCGGGGACTCTGGGTGGTGCAGGCGGCGGTTGGGGGTGGGGGTGCGTGCATGGGGGGAGGCGATCTTAAAGTCTTTTGACCTTGATGTGTCATTTTAAAGTCTTCATTTTGATTCTCCAGTCCTGGACTGGAGAGCAGGCCAGGGGGGAGTGTGAGTATTTCTCCTCCATCTCTCTGCTTGCTTGGCCTCTCCGGCACTAGCTATGCCTCCCAGCTCCCCTCCTCCGCATCTGCCGTGCTTTAGTTTGTACCGGAAGGCCCAGCTTCTGAACTTAGAGCCAAAGATGAAAGATGCACTCCTGCTCCCAGCACAACCCTCTCCCCATGACGCAGCCCCTGCCATGGCTTTAGCACCCACCTGGAAGCCTGACTTCTACACTCTGCACACCCATCTCTTCCCACTGTCCTTCCAGACCCTAAGCTTTTCAACAAACCCACCCACCCCAAAATGGATAGCTAATGACAAATAAAAATAGGCATTGCCTCCTCCAGCCCATTTCACAACACAATGTCTGGCATCTTCTCTTGCTTCCTATCCTCATCCTCACTTTGTGCTCCACTCCAGTCTTTCCTTGACACTGACTTTTCAACAGTTCTCCCATTTGCGGCTCTGCACTTTCTCCTTGAACTTGAGCAGGCACACACACACACACACACACACACACACACACAAATGGCTTCCTTGATATTGATCTTTGCTGTCCTTAGAAAATAGCTTTTCTCCCCCTTCTGGCTCCCTCCTATCCTAAGCCTCCAGGTGAACACCAGCCTAGCCTGGCTCCAGTCCCTGGGCCATCCTAATGCGTGATGCTAACTGGGCTTGCTTGTCCCCAGCCCTCCCGAGGAGCCACCGACAGTGTAAGGCACATCTGTTTCTGCAGTAGACCATAACTGCTCAAGCGTCAAGACATGGGCAGCCGACCCTGGGGTCCCGCTGCTCCTAGCTCTGTGCCTCACCCAGAGCAAGGGCTCGTCAAGCATCTGTTTATTCCCAGACATAAGATCAGCACTAGGTTGCACCCTGAGAGAAGTGTCAATAAGAATTGTGACACCTGAAATTTACTGCTGAGATATTTACATGTGTTAACAGAAATTCCTGAAAGCTGGAGAGGCTTGTGGATAAATTAGAAATCGTAGGAGAGAGTTGCAGTTCTCTGATCAATAGCCAAGGCCGAGGCCTCCCTGGTGGCGCAAGGGGTTAAGATGCAACCTATAAAGCTATCGGCAGCCACTGCAGCATGAGTGGGTAGCAGGGAGCTACTCACATGGTGCAGCAGACCACTCCTGACTTGCCTGCTGTTCCCCTCAGTCAGTCTGCCTGTTCTGCCCCCGATTCTGTCTCTGGTGAATCCTCTCACCCCCCCCCCCCCACACACACACCTCTGGCCTGTACCCCAGCTCTTGTATGCATAGATAAATAAATTAAAAAAAAAAAAACAGCCAAGGCCCTAATGACTTAACAAGTCAATAGCACCTGGCACCTCTGCGACCTCACCACACTGAATCGCTGCCTTCCTTTTGCTTTATGAGGTCAGTCCTCTCCTGGCCCAGCAGATTTTTCCCACCTGACTGCCCTTTTCTCGAGGCCCCTCGACTCTTGCTGTATGTAGACCATCCCCTCCACCCTCGCCCCGTCTCCTCCGCCCACCTTCTCATTGCAACTGGAACCTGGAGCCGGATAGAAGCAGATGGCCTTAGGTCCCTGATGAAACTTTGAGTTGATTCTGATTAGACTGGTCGCTTCTCCCACTTTTATTTGCTTTTTTCACAAAATTTTGAGCAGCCACTATAGGCCAAACCTTCTGCTGAGGAGACAGTTCCTAACATGAAGAGGTTCTAAAACACTGGGGAAGACAACATGGGGAAATGACAAAATGCTGCCGTGCCGGGGCTAGAGTGTGTGGAGGTGGACAGGAGGGTCACCAACCTAGCCTGGGACTGGAGTTGTTTTGCGGAGGTGGGTGGTAAGGAGGGGACGGAGGAAGAAAAGCCTTTAGGAGGGATGGTGCAGATGATGTGGCAGATTAGCCCAATAGAAAAGAAAAGGAAATTATTTCAATCTTCCTCAATTCTTTAACTTGAGTTTTCTTTTTTTTTTTTTAAAGGAATTCTTGGTCTTTATTTTTTTTTTTTTTAAGATTTATTTATTTATTTATTTATTTATTTATTTATTTATTTATTTATTTATTTATTTATACAAGCACTGGGTACAGTCAGAAGTGCGGGAGGGTGAGAGAATTCACCAGAGCCAGAGCGGGGAGCAGAGCAGGCAGAAGGACCGAAGTACACTGCTGAGGGGAGCAGCGGGCGGCAGGAGAGGTCTGCGCGCCATGTGGGACCCTCCTCCGGTGGCCGGGGAGCAGCCGGGGATCGAACCGTTGCTCGAACCAGCGCTGCAGAGGCTGCGGGCAGCTTCGCAACCCAGCGCTCAACCACTGCGCCACCAGGGAGGCCCTAACTTGAGTTTTCTTTGAAGCTTCTTTCCCTGATATAGCCGTACACTTTCTCAAAGACCAACAGGTTCAAAGAACTCTATTTCTGTAGGGTCTTCGTGGCCTCCACTCCCACCCCAGCTTGTGGGATTGAGCTCTCTGATTTCTCCATGGTGCATTTGAGCCCAATACAATAAATCTCCCCCCCACACCCCCGCCACCGCATCATTATTATGTACTGATGAACCTGTCTCCCCAGACACAGGGAGAGACCCTGGATCTTATTCATTTCAGTAGCCCCGAAACTGCATGGAATTTAAGCCTGGAACTTAGTAAATACTCAATAAATGCTTGTTGAATTTAAATAATCAAACCTTAAGACAGCATACCGGTATCATGATTTTCACAAGTGTCAGTTAGAATAGTGGTTGGTGCCTACTAGGTAGCATGTTAGAATATGCTAGGTCATGCTGAGTCAGGCTGGGGTCGAGGAGCCAGACCCCAAAAGCTTAGTCCTCCATCCTTGTGTCAGCGAGGAAAGAAATGAACGTTGATGGAAGCTGCCCCAATTGGAATGCCATCTGGAATGTGGCCAAAACAGTGGAAATGACCACTGGAGGCCTTGGCACTGGCCGTTCCGTGCACCATCCTTGTTGACATGTACCACTTCCATTCAATTTAAACCAAAATTGCAAAGGAATTGCAAAAATCCCTCTTACAGTAAGGGGGTTGAGAAAAGTAGGCAGATGAAAACAGAGGAGCAGATAAAAAGTCTGGTGAGACTGCTACAGGACAGAGAGGGGCACCCCAGAACCCCTAAACCTGCCTGCTCTAAATAGGTTCTGCCACCTGCCGCATCAAGACAAAACATACTCAAATGCATAAGACCCTTAATGAAAAGGAATTTTAATACAATTAGTGTGTAACAAAGACAAGAGAAAGAATAAAGTTTACAAGTCAAGCACCTGAAGTTACCCATCCCCTCATGGGAAAACGCCCAGACAAACAGGGTTGGCCCAAAGCAGGGCCACTGAGGCCCAAGAGCCTGCCACACATCCACAGCACCTTCTGGTGGGGACTCATAGGAAAGGGACGGAAATGGCCAGACAAGTCTGGAAGGAAAAGAGCAAAATCAAAATCAAGTTAAAGGCTGCCATTGTCAGCCCCCACGAGTCTCACACACACTTCTGTTTCAGTCAGTCCAAGACTAAGAGACAAGTGCGGCTTCTCCACATGTCTCTCTGCTGCAAGTGCCTCCTCCGAGTCTCCTTCTGGCTCTCCATCCTGCTTCCTTCCTTCAGTCCCCTCTCCAGCGTTTCCTCCTCCCTGTCAATAAGACCTGTGACACTTGAAATTGATTGCTGAGACGTTTACATGTGTTACCAGAAATTCCAGAAAGCTGGAGAGACTCATGGATAAAGAGTCTCCTTGGGCGGGGCAGGGAACCCAGAACCTCCCTTTTCCCTGGGGTCCACTCTGTTACAAGACCACTGAGAGCCATAGAGAGGCACTAAGATTTCCCAACCATTTCTTCCCAAATCAAGAAAATTAGCGCCATGGAAGGATGCCCAGCCTGAAAACCTTTGCCCTGGCTCCAAAGAATTCTTAGGAAATTGTGAAGATTGAAGCCTTAGGAAACACCTTAGGAAACACCATCTGTCCTGGGAAATGAGAATCACTGCTCCAATCTGGCTGGTGCCTGGCCTGTCTGTCCAGTGCAGTTACCACCCTGTCAGGACCCCCATGTGTAAGTGGGCTCAGATGCCCACTGAGGGAGCCTCCTGCCTTCACACCTATCAGTGACTCACCTCTCTCTTGGTGGAACTGTGCCCACAGGGGCTCCATTTGCACACAGTTGCAAAAAGCAATTTGTAGTGGCATGCCCTCCACTCTTGATTTTCAAATTTTCCTTTGTGCTCATCCTCATTCTGTCTGGTGCCCATCCCTTCAATGACTGCCATGTTTTCATGTGTAATCAGATAGCTCCCATCTGAGCTTGCTGTCTCCGAGGGCTTCAAATAATAACTTTTTTTTAAAAGATTTATTTGTTTATTCATGCAAGCACTGGGTACAGTCAGAAGCGCAGGAGGGTGAGAGGATTCACCAGAGCCAGAGCGGGGAACAGAACAGGCAGACCGACAAAGTACTCTGCTGAGGGGAGCAGCAGGCGCAACAGGAGAGGTCTGTGCACCATGTGGGACCCTCACCCGGCGGCCGGGGATCGAATCGGTGCTCCAGAGGCTGCAGGCAGCTTCGCAGCCCAGTGCTCAACCGCTGCGCCACCAGGGGAGGCCCACAAATAATAACTTTTGGTGATCATTTTCATGGTCTTCCCACCCCTACCCCTTCCCGATGCATCCTCTTTTCATTCCTAGTGTAGACTCATTTATGAAGTTACTTTCGCCTTTTTGGTTTTTGCTTGAGTCTATTAAGACAATGTATGTTCATGCTTTTGCCTTCATTAATTCTGCTTGTGCGGCAGATTTTGACTCAGGAGATAGACATCAATGCACGCGTGTTAGTTTTCCAGAAGGGAGAGGAGAGAGGCTGAGCAAGTGCTTGGAGTTGGCCTGGCCCCTGCTGATTCCCTTTCTTCATTGCTTCTCTGGTGCAGTTGGTAATTTTCATTTGCGTGGGTTTCTGTGTCTTCTCTGTTCTGGTATAACCCACAGGGCCTGAGGCTGCAGCTGCCCTGCTGCCCCATAAAAGAGAGAGCCCCAGGCATCCCCATGGCACAGGGGCACCCTGGCCACCCTTCAAGGGCACTGGGCCCTTTATCTTGTGCTGGCCTCCCTCCTCAGCTTTTCTCCTCAAAATTCATGGAAACCTAACCATCTCTTGGATGCTGAGGAAATGTCCAGAGGCAAAGTAAAACCATTTGGGTTGAGCAGAAATCCACTCTGGCTCATCAGAGGGCCCCTGGAGCACACAGGCCCTCTGAGGTGAGGGAGGCCCCACTGGGGTGGGAGCCTCTGGATAAGAGTGTACTTAAGCTCTGTGCTGCCTGAGGCTGTGTGGGGTGAGGGGAGGTAGGGAGGGGGTGCCTCCGTGTCACTCACTCTGAGGAGAAGGTATAATAAAAGAACTGAAAAGATTAAGACCTGCTTCAGGCAAGCCTCTCTTTCAAGCCTCTGGCTCTCTTGATGAGATACTCAGAACCATGTGGTTTCTTTCAGTTCTTCCAACTCTGTACTTCTGTGGTTTTATAAATGACCACAGACTTGGGTCATTCTTTGACCATAGGCAATTTATTTCAACATTTTATTCTTTGGGTGGGTTTTTTTTTTTTTTTTTTTCAATTTTAAGCAAGGGATAATAATTCCAATTTAGAAGATGGTTGTGAAGATGAAAGGAGATTAAAGACAAAAAATCACTAATAAAACTTAGTGGTACTTTAACAATGCCAGGTCCTTGGGCAGGTGGCTTCACTTGCCTGTGCCTTAGTGAGCCGGGTTGTGCTCACCCAGCTCTGGTGAGAGTTAATTGAGGTTGTCCAGCCAATGCTCATCAAACAGCCTCTGGCCATGGCAGGCGCTGAAGAGTTGTTGATTATGTGCTTCCAGATGCTGGTAGGACAGTATAGTAGGGGGGCCACCTTGGATTTGAGCCAAGATCCAGGGACTGACTTGCAGGAGGAGGTTTTGTGCAGGGAGTTCTGGGCCTTCGAGAATGGCCGGCCCCAACCTGGCCCCATGGGCTGGGCAGACCATCTGGGGAGGGTCCTTTTACCTTTCAAGGTATCAAACTGCAGGGCCTGGTTCCATGGGGACATTTGGGTACTGTGGGGGTTAGGAAGCTTTGGGGCCACTGGGATTCAGCACCCAGACAGACCATCAGTAGCACCTGGCAAGAGACCTGCTATCTATCTAGCAGAAGAGCAACATCCAGGTACATGGCAACACCTTTGTCCCTTGGGTCTGCTTTCCCCTGTATTGGGGCCATTATCAGGAAGATGCTCTTCTTGTGTTATCAAAAATGGTTAGAAACTTAAGGGAGTCAGATGTCCCTGATGTCAGTTTGGAGACATTTGGGTTCAGAGAGTGTGGTCTTTGCATTGCCTCTGAGGAAAGTTTCCCCTGCAGTGGCACGTGGCGGGTTTCTCCACGAGGCAGAAACGTTTAGTTATATCCGAGAGGGCATGTTTATTTAAAATAGAAAAGAAGGGGGCCTTGTAGGGACCGAGCAGGCAGGAAGAGCATCCCCTGAAAGCACAGATTTGTTAGAGTCGCCCACAGGCGGGCAGGAGAGCTGCGTCCTGCCGGTGCAGACATTGCAGATGCTGCGTTCATCTCTTTGGGAGGGGCTCATTCCTTTGTGGGATTGTTATCTATTGTTGGATTAATTGCTTCTAGGATGTGATTTGGTTAATGTGTCTGGACCAGTGATTCTCTACAATGGCCTCCATCTCCACATCCCACCTCTGGTCTATGCCTCTGGATACTTTCTGTAGCATCTGAGTCTTGCCATAGCAGTTGGCGCCTAAGGATTCTTCATTCTATAGCAGGTTTAACAAGTATGTTAATCATTTCCACCCCACCTCCAGTTTCCAGCCTTGTAATGCCTCCATCCTAAATTTTCTACCCTTAGCCTCCATGTGTGCCCACTCTCCAAGAAGCAGAACTCACCTATTCCTCCTTGGTTCCAGCTGACATCCTGCACTTGACTCTGATGGGCCTGGCTTGGGACATGCTCCCACCTCAAACCCCTCACAGCCCACAGAGATGTTGTAACAGTGACATCCATAGAAAGGGAATGTTCCAGATTCCCTGCCCCACCCAAGGAAAGGTGGAGCTGAGCAGCGAGGAGACGCTAGAAAAGACAGAATAAAAGATGAAGAAGAAGATTGCAGGAAGCACATGGAGCAGAGGCCTGTGAAGAAGAAGCTGCCCTTGCTTCTCAGCCGTGGACTTGCACCAGGGATTTGGGGGCACATAGGAGACACCTGAAAGACACAGAAACATGGATGAGAGATCTGTGGGGAGGCTGACAATGGCAGCCTTGATCTTGACTTGTATTTTGATTTTGCTCTTTTCCTTCCAGACTTGCCTGACCTCTTCTGCCCCTTTCCTATGGTCCCCACCAGGAGGTGTCTTAGACTTGTGGCAGGCTTTTCGGCTTTAGAGCCCTACTTTGAGCCAACCCTGTTTGGCTGGGCATTTACCCACAAGGGGATGGGTAACTTTGGGTGTTTAATCGAAAACTATTTTAACTATATTTTTTCTCTTCTCTCTATTGCACTCTAATTGTATTAGTTCTTTTCTGTTGAAGGTCTTACACACTAAGAGCATGTTTTGTATTTATGCAGCAGATGGCAGAACCCACTTAGAGCAGGCAGGTTGGGGGACCCCAGGGTGCCCCCCCATTCTACCTGCTAAGAATGTGACTCCTACTGGCTTGATCACTCCTGAAGACAAATGGAGGGTCTGCATTTTCCGGATTGCCCAGTGCTGGGCTAAGAAGAGAGTGGGTAGTTGTCCCCCAAGAGGTGCTAGAGACTTGAAATCATGGGCTTAAGTTTGAGTTCAGATTTCTTTGACCCCTGTCTTCAGTAGGATTCCCCCAATGGACTCAGACAAGGATTGATATTCTTATAACTTATCAAGTCCTTCAGGGAAAATCTGTTAGGGCCGTGAGTAAATAGGCCAAGAGAGCAGAGAAACCCCAAAAGGGTACAGATTCTGGCAAAGTCCAGCAGGGGTTGGCAACCTTCAGCCTGACTCCACACCAGGATTTGGAAGTTGAGTGACACTGCAAGTGAATTGCTCAAAACCAGGGAGCTGTGCCTTTCAGCTCAGAGCTACTGCCTGAGGTAGGCTCCCCAACAGGAATGGGCATGTCTAGGTTCTTCTACAGTGTTTCAGCAGCTGCAGATGATCTTGGGAATAAGAAAAAGAAGAATCTACATAGGAATAGGACTGCAGGAAGCCAAAGCACGTGGTCATATAAGTGACCAGTGGGGTCTGGGCAGCATAACCACATGGTCTCCTAGAATCCCCACCCTGGCTTGCTTATCTGTGCCCATGTCCCTGCCTTCCAGGTCAGGTGACCAGACATGAACATGTTGACCTTGCTTAGAGGAAGACACTGGGCTATAAAATGTTCACCCAGAGCCTCCCTGGTGGCGCAGAGATTAAAGTCAGCACTGTCAAGCTATTGGCAGCCACTGCAGTAGGACGTCTATCCCCGCCAGGGCGGTGACCCACATGGCGCAGCAAACCTCTCCTGTCTCGCCTGCTGCTCCCCTCAGCAGTGTGTTTCAGTAGATCTACCTGTTCTGCTTCCCACTTTGTCTCTGGTGAATCCTCTCACCCCCCTACAACTCTGGCCTACAAACCAGTTCTTGTATGCATAAATAAAAATAAATCTTTAAAAAAAATAAAATGCCTACCTATATCAGAGAAAATAAAAAAGCTGATTGGTGCTGTAGCACTTTCTGACCACTTACTAAAGAGCCCAGGCTTGGTTGCCAGCCTGCTCTCTGCACAGAGCAGCCTCATCATGTTCTAATTGAGCATGCTATGAAGATGATCTCTGATTGACCCACTGCAGAAGCAAAGAAGCTCACAGTTGAAATGGATGTGCCAGAAGGAACTTGGCTCTCCTCCCTCCTCCACTGCCTGTTCAGGGGTGAGTTTCCTGCTTCTGGGGCAGCAGGCACATTCCAGACTGGCGAAGGTGACTTTCGTGTGTCACAGACAATTTGCCCTCAGGATGCCCAGCAGCCCCTGGCGGTGGGGTGGTGTAATGTGGCGGACCCAGCCATCTCTGTCCCCCTGTAGCTTGTTGGCTCCTCTGCAGTGGGATTGATGGAGGCCCTGCCTTTCCTTGGCCAGACTCCCTGGAAAGCTAATAGGCTCTTCCCAGCACCTGCCCTAGTTGTTTCTACAACAAACTGTTCTCCCACCGCCAACTGTAGCCAAGCAGCCGCTGGTGGTCTCCGAATGTTTGGAGAGGCAAACAGTAAAGGACTTGACAGTTTTCCAAATAGTCCTTTGCTCTAGTTAGGAAGTCACCTGCTGTCTCCTTCCACCAGACTCATCCTCACCTCCAGGTCTTTGGATGATTTCCCCAACCAGGAACATCCTTGGCCTTCATGGTCCTGGCTTGTCCTACAAGGACTATCTGTTCTTTCCAGCTTTTATTTTTTTTTAAAGATTTATTTATTTTTGCATATAAGAGCTGGGGTACAGGCCAGAGATGCAGGGGTGTGAGAGGATTCACCAGAGACAGAGCAGGAACAGCAGGAGAGACAGGAGAGGTCTGCTGCGCCATGGGGGGTTGTTCCCTGGCCAGTCAGGGATTGAACTCGTGCTGCAGAGGCTGCTGATTGCTTCATAGTGCTGTGCTTAACCCCGTGTGCCACCTAGGAGGCCTTCCAGCTTTTATTTTAAGTAGAAGGATCAGAAATGCTAATGATCAGGTGAGATACTGAATGAGCGAATGAAACAATGAAAGAATGAGCTCACATCTAACCTTATACTCTGTTCTCCGGCATTTTACTATGTGGTCTTTGGCACTTTAAATCATTTCCCCAATAATATTTTAAAGTCCCTGGAGAAAAGATCTACTATTTTTTTTTTACTTCCTTTATTTCTAAAGTTTTTGAAAATAATTGGATGCAATTTGGCATCATGCACATAGTACCTGAAATTCAGAATCTTTATGCTGCCACTCTTTGGATAAACTTGGACTATTTTTTAGGTTTTGTGAGTCTCCATTTGCTAAACTTATGGTGAAGTCTTGGACTAAAAGGAGATACTGGGGTGCCACGCCTGCTTACTCTCCCTACCCTCTGGGTGACCTCGGGCAGTAATATAATCTCTCTGAGCAAACAAGAAGACCAATTCTATGTCATGAGTTGTTCCAAAGACTTCATGATGAGCCAAATGTCAGGTGCTTAGCCCATAGCAAAAGTCATGGTCTCTAAGTTCCTGTCCAGAATTAGACAGAAGAATATTCATTCAAGATTTTGTATTAGAGAAGGAACTGTGCAAGATGGGAGGATGCTTTCTGTTCTGATAGGATTGCTACATGCTGTGTGCATTTATCTTCAAGAGAAAGACAAGGCCAATGAACACATGAAAAGGTGCTCAACATCACTAAAGGGTAGAGACAAACCAGAACTAAAATGATTAAGAGAGACTTAAAAAGGAATGAAATTCTGACACACACCTTCAAGACATCATGCTAAGAGAAATGATCCAGTCACAAGAGGACAAACACTGTGTGAATCTGTTATAGGACAGGGAGAGGGGCAGCCCAAGCCCCGCAAACCTGCCTATTCTAAATGGGTTCTGCCATCCGCCGCATCAACACAAAACATAGGAGACTTTAATGGGAAGGAACTTTAATAAAACTAGGAAACAATACAGGTAAGGCAAAGAGTCTAGTTTCTAAATGAAGCACCTAAAGTTACCCGTCCCCTCGTGGGTAAAAGTCCATCCATATGGGATTGGCCCAGAGCAAGGCCCCAAAGCCTGCCACAAGTCTAAAGCATCTTCCAGTGGGGACCCACAGAAAAGGGTCACAAACAACTGGACAAGCCCGGAAGGAAAAGAGCAAAATCAACATCCAGATAAAAGCTGTCATTGTCACCTCCCCACAGGTCTCACCCACATCTGTGTCACCCAGTCCACAAACAAAAGACAAGCGCAGTTTCTTTACGTGTCTCTAGGCTCCATGCGCCTCCTCCACGTCTCCTGGCTCCATCCTGCTTCCTTCCTCCCTCAGTCTCTTCTGCAGCTTCTCCTCTTCCTGCTCAGCTCCACCCTCCCTTGGGTGGGGCAGGGAACCTCCCCCTTTCCTGGGGACCACCCTGTTGCAATTCCACTTACATCAGGTGCCCGGAAGAGTCAAATTCCAACATACGGAGATTAGTAGGCGCCAGGGGCTATGGGGCCTGGGTGGGATGTAAAGTCATTGTTCCAAGGGTATAGAGCCTCAGCTGGGGAGAACAAGAAAGAGAATGAAAAAGGTGTGGAAATGGAGGGCAGCACAGCCAATAGACACAACACTAATTCAAAGGAAACTACACTCTTATGTTTACTGAAACACTATTTACAGGCAGGATATGGAAACAACTTAAATGTTCCAGAACAGATGAATGGATCAAGAAGATGTAGTACATATACACAATGGAATACTACTCAGCAATCAAAAAAGATTAACTCAAGCCATTTGCGGCAACATGGAAGGAGCTAGAAGGGATTATGCTAAGTGGAATAAACCAGAAGGAAAAAGAAAAATATTGGATGGTCTCATAGGGGAAATATAGGGAAACTGGACAAAAGATCAGGGAAAAGACAAAACTCACAGGTAAACCATAGATATAATGCGTACAGCAGGGAAGGGAAGGGGAGAAGTCAAAACAGGAGAGGGATGAGCACAAGGCACTATGATGATGATACTGTGGTAGTAGGAGAATTATGGAGCCTACACCTGAGGGGAGAAATTAAATATTGTACAAAAAATGAAAAACGATGTAAGAAAATAAAATAATAATAATAAAACAGATGGCAATGCTGGTTGTGAGGTACTTAGTGCTGCTGAATAAACATTTGGAAATGGTTAAAATGACAAATTTTATGTTACATGCATCTCAATATAACAATTTTTTGAGAACAATGACTTTGCATACCACCCAGGCCCCATGGTCCCTGGCACCTACTAATCTGGTACCTACATCCATTCAATTTTTTTAAGAAATATATAACAACTGCCACACAGCAAATTGAAGTTTCCTTGGGAGTGATTTTGTGAGGTGGAGGAGGCCCAGAGCTCCAGAGGCCCCCAGAGCTTGGTGGGGGAGACGGGATTGGATTGCGGGGGCACAGATCAGCCTGGCTACAGCCCAGTGTTGTGCGGAAGCCAGACAAACAGACTCAGCCTGGCCCTTTAATGCCAGTCCTGCCAGAGAAAGCTTTCAGCAGGAGCCAGGAACAGGCGCATCATGAAGTCAGGCAGACCCTCTCCATGGAAATCAGCATTTATTTGAAGGTTTTAGTGCTCAATTTAGCCTCAGTCAGAGGTGACCTTCTACCCAGGGCCAAAAGAAAAGTGATTTCTTTGATCGTCCATCTGACCCCAAACTGACCTCCTGCGTTTTTCAATTCATTTTGAATCATGCTGTTCTAGCCAAAGAGATTCCAGCCCTTAGCAAAGAATATTTCACATTTTTACCAACAATTCTGGGCCTGTTTCAGATCTGGGCACTTGAATAGCGAGAATAAAATCTGTGAGCTCTTTCAGAGTCCTTGTGATCTTGGGCAGCAGGGAAGGAAGGGGAGAGAAATGTTCATAAAAGGCCAGAAGCTGTGGGGGAGAAGAGGATGGGGAAGCCGTCCTTGCTTGGAGGTGAACGGCTGCACGTAGGGGCCTCATCTAAGGAGGGGAAGATGGGTGTGACCTCAGGGCTGGGAGCGGGGTTCCTATATCCTCAGGTCAGGAGAGCATCTCCCCAGAAAGGAACAGCATGGACTCTTCTGCATTAATTTCAATGTTTGGGGCTGCAAATCACAGCAAGTCAACTCCAGCTGGCTTGAACAACAGGAAAATAGCACCCTCTCACATGGCGAGAGGTGGGTGACCATGGAGTGGGCAAACCAGCAGCTACCGGGTACAGCAAGGACCTGCTTCGTCACTTCTCACCTCCCTGGTCAGCAGCTGCCCCAGCACAAAAGTGGGAGGCACAGGGAGAGAATGCTTCCCAGACCCCACCCAGGCAACATCCTTCTTGTATGTCATCAACCAGAATTGCATCACCAGCCATTGTCTAAACCTATAGCCAGCAAACTCTTTCTGGAAAGACAATGGTAGTAAACGTTGTTGACTTTGAGATTGTGTGTTTGGTAGCAACTACTCCACTCTGCCACTGAGATGTGAAAGCAGCCATAGCTACTACATTAACAAATGAGAAGGACTGTATCCCAGTCAAGTTTATAATATCTGTAATCTTTTATTTACAAAGCCAGGTGACAGGCTGGATTTGGCCCATGGTCTATAGTTTGCCCACCTCTGCTATCTTCAAAATTACTTTCAGGAAATCTAAAAGGAAAATTGACAGTGAACTACAATTTGTTGTTGATTTATCATAACAATGCTCTAAGTAACATATTCTAGTCTGTGGCATCTAACAAAGGCTATCAAGAAAGGTTCTAACTGATAACATGGTTCATAGCATCACTCAGTAGGCAGGCAGATGAACAGAGCAAAGCAAAACTGGGGTACCAGGATAAAATTTCAAGGAGTTTCTTATGTCTAAATGAGCATCAAAAGAGGCATGAAGGGAAAGTTCAGATCTTGACTAAACTTTGTTCAACTTAAAAAAAAAAAGAAACCTTTGTTTCAATTTACTTTATAAATATAACATTTACAAAAATAGTTAATATTCAATTTAATCCCTCTGAAAATCTGAATTTCACTCTTGATGCTTTAGAAACTGTTTTCCTATCTTTGTTTTTGTGTCTCCAATATCGACAGTCAGGACTGAAAAGGACATTTGCACGTGATCTAAATCTCAAATTTTACAGATGAGGGAATGGAGAATCAGAGAGGGCAAGCTGTTTTTCTCAGATCACACAGCCACTCAGTGGCAAAACCAAGACACAAACCAGGTTGCAGTAGGTTGTAATGTATCTCAGATCCTCTGCTACTCTTCCTAAAAAGGAATGCAACTTCCTGTAGACACAAGCTTGGTCTGCTTCAAAGTGACCCTCACTGGAGGCAGAGTTCATGCCACCCTCTCTGTTAGACTCAGGAGTAACCATGAGTTGTTTTTTTTCTTGTTTTTTTTTTTCTTTCCATGAAATGTGGATAAAGTGGCATATGTCACTTCTTACTGCCATGTCTATCTGTCCTCTGCCAGGCAGGGTAGCAGAGTGGAAAGCATGAGAAGCAATATAAGCACAACTGATTCATAAACACTGGGGCTGTTTGTTACCTAACTGACACGCAGGCTTTACAACTCTGAACACAGAACATTTTCCCAGCTGGAATCGCGAGTTTCCAGGAGCATTACATGGAATCAAGGAACACAGTTTAGTGCTTGGGTTCAGGCTTCGCTCACTGTGTGGCATCTCTCAATGCATGTTTCCTCATCAGTCATAAAAGTAATATCAGTTGTGCCTCCCCACAGGGATATGGTAAAGAGTCAGTGAATAAAACCTGTGTTTTGAGGAATACTGGCTAAGCATTGTTTATTATTATTCAATGTAGTGTCTCCATTTCAGTGGCAATAAGGGAAGAGGGGGGAAATCCTTGAGAGTATTCCATGTCTTTGCATAAGCAAACACCGGCCATCCCTCTGGAAGTTGTTCTTCCCTGGGTGTGTGATGCTGATGGCCATCATTGTGCCTTAGCAAGCCAAGAGGGAGGAGCATGTGGGCTTACTGTGAACAGGCTAGAGGCCCTAGAGCCAGACAGGTTAAGGTTCAAACTCTGGCTCTGTCCCTCCTTCCTGTGCAGACATACTAAGTTACTATCCTCAACAAGCCTCAGTTTCCACCTCTATAAAATGGGGATAATGAAAGTGCCCATCTCATGAGGTGATATGACGTCTCAGTGAAATTGTTCTCATAAAAATGCAAAACTTCATTTAGCCTGACTTATCACAGGGCCTCACCAGCTGTCACCATGGGCCTTGGTGTTCTCTTCTGGACAGTACATGCCCAGGGCAGTGTGAGCTGAAACAGCTGGTGGGAGGTGATGGATCTGAATGAGCCACAAAGATCCTGGTAGCCTTGGCTGTCCCATGTCCTCAGGAAACATCTTCCCAAAACCATGGACAGTCTGACTGGCAATGAGTTGATAGAAAATAAAGCACCCCTCCCCCCACCCAGCTGGCATGGGTTTCTGTGCCCAGTGAGGATTGACAGATCTGGCTGCCATGTGGGGCAAGCACCCAGAGCTCAGCCTGCAGGCTGGGAGGTCAGGCCAGAAACCAACAACAGCAGACTTGCTAAGGCGGTGCACCCTTAGCAAATGCTGCACCAGAGTCCATAGAATTTTCTCTTTTCTTTTTCAAATGCCACCATGAATTAGCAGCACTCACTCCTGTGCTACTGGAAATACATCTCTACTGCCTCAGCATAGCAAAGCTTGAGGTTGAAAAGAAAGCCTTTTATTGGGGAAACACTTTGGGGGTGATTATTAAGTCAGTGAAGAAAGCAATGAGGGTCTGTGAAAGGAAACAACAGAAACTGGAATATCTTCAGTAAAATAATTGCAAGGGAACATTTCACTGTAGTTTAATTTCCTGCGACATTGTAATGACAAATATAGAAGATATAAAGATGTCACTTTATTTTCCACTGCCAACATTTTGTTTCCTTGCTTATTCTAATAGATCAAAAGGAATATACAATATGATTTTTTAATTTTTTTTTGGCCAAACACTGTAATCATTCTTTCATGCTACAAATCTGTGTAGTTACTACTTGTCACACACACAAAGTAGAAGTGAATAAGAGTTAAACAGGATACTCTGCTCTTTTTCTTTCTGATAACAGGACAAGGAAAGCTTGACAAACTCCATCCTTGGGCATTTTCCCCACTCAATTTACTTTGACAGGGTTTTAACTAAAAGTCAAATGTTTCCATTCTCAGGCCCTGAGGTGGTGTTGATGGGGATACATGAGGGACCATGAGGTTTGAGAAGGTAAGGGGCAGTTTTTTAGTCCACTAGCTTCATCCACATCTGTTCATCACCCAGGACCAACTCCAAGCCCATTAAGAGAGGCCAGGCGGCAAGGGCTGGGGGGCAGGGAAGCTACCAGCTCCCCCAGTTCTGTGGGGGTACAGGATCCCGTGGACAGGGCTGCCTGCTGAGATGACAGCCCCTCCCCCTCATCCCACTTATTTCATGCATCTTCCCCCTCTAAAATCAGCTGATGTGGTCTTTATAATCGGACTTTGTTTTCTGCTGCTAGCAACATCGCAAATGCAGAATCTGGCTTCTCAGCAAGGACTTCAGGCTTGTCAAACTCCACCACCTGAAACAGAAGAAGAGTTGAAATTGTCAGAAAGTATCCATCCCCCACAGAGCTCAAGCCATTAAAGCACCTGGAGAGGTGAGACGAACCTTTCCATTTTCCATGACTAAGACGAGGTCACAATTGAGGACCGTGTTGAGTCGGTGGGCGATGGTCAACACCGTGCAGCCTTTGAAGGCGTCTTTGATAGTATTCTGAACATGGGTGTCCGTCTTAGAGTCCATGGAGGCAGTGGCTTCATCAAGGAGAATGATCTGTAGGAAAGGATGTTGTGAAAAAAAATCACACAAAGCCAAAGCTGTGCCCAGAGGGAAATTTATAGCCTTACCTCCATTAATTACAAAAAGAAATTAGGAAGACTGAGCACTAATGAGCTAAATATCCAGTTCAAAAAGTGAGAAAAAGAACAGCAAAATAAAACTCATGTCACACCACTTTCTCCTCCTTGAAAGGACTTGCTGGAGGAATAAAGCTGTGTAGTCTTTACTTCTCTTCTTCAGTGGCTCATTCTAACCCTATAAACTAGTAGGATTTATGCATTTTGTGTTTTATGTACTGTGCTAAGATGAAGCAGCACTTTTATTCACTTCATACTGCTGCTGTAACAAATTAGCTCAAATTTAGAGGTTCAGCACAACAGAAATTTATCATCTTACCATTCTGGAAGTCAGAAGACCTAAAGTTAAGGTACTATCAGGGCCACATTTTGCAGATTCTAGGTTTCCTTGCTTTTTCTAGCTTCTAGAGGCTGCCTGATGCTTTAGCTCATGGTCCATTCCTGATGTTGCTCTAGCATCTAATTCCATCATGATATCTCCCCTTTGACATTCCTGTGTCACTCCATAAAGACCTGGGCCCACTCAGAGAGTCCAAGGTGCTCTCCCCTTCTAGAGACACTTAACCTTCTCACATATGCCAAGCCCCGGCTCCCCTGTAAGGTGACATAGCCACAGCTTTGGGCTATCAGGACCTGGGCGTGTTTGGAGGGGCATTATTTTGCTAATAACAGAGCTAGTTTCCAAGTCAGCTTGAGCTCTCAGCCCTGACACCGTTTGACCTTGGCCGAATTACCTACCTTCCCCCAAGACGCCGTTTCCTCATCTAGACAGGGGATTTTTGCTTAAGAACATGAAGTGCCAAGACAACACATAAACTACCTATCATGCTTAGTGCCACAGAGGGCGCCAAATGCGCCTGGCTCCCCTTCCTGCAGGGAGCTGTGACGAGCATGCATATAATGGGTTCCACTTCAGTTGGGGTTCTGAGAATGGGGTCTCTAAAGCTATAGTTATCCCTTCCTTAAAATCCATAAGCAAGGATGGGTAAGTCACCAAGAAAAATGAGCAGAATTTTAGAATTCTTGTATCCTAGCTTTTTCATGGCCTTCCTTCCTGTCCCGGGTATTGTTTATCAGAACTCAGAATTGTTCAGGAAGAAAGGGAAAAATTGGAGAGGCAGATTTCTCAAACTCAAACCACTTAGGAGGACAGAGAGAATGTGGAAGCACGCCCTCCCAGGGGGAGTCCTGGGGGAGGCAGGTGCTATTGCTATATAAATGGCTGTTATTTTTCAATTTTTAGCCCTCACATCTTTGTCTTAAGATAAAGCGATCGGTTCTCAAATGGCTCAATTGCTCTCGCTTTGCTGAAAGACAAACGCGTGGCTCTACCTCCCGAATTGAGTGGTGCCACGGGAGATATCCAAATTTGACCAATCCATTCTCGGTGCTGTTTCCTTACTTTTGAATTACGGAGAAGCGCTCGGGCCATACAAAGCAGCTGACGCTCCCCTACTGAGAAGTTTTCTCCATTTTCTGTGACTTCTGCCTGTAATTTTTCCGGGAGTTTCATTATCTATAAAACACAGAAAATGCCACATTTATGCTGATGATCTATAAAACTGTCCTGCATCGTCTGTATTGATTGCCCCCTTCTCTTGCATTCATCAGCAGGTTTTATTTTACTGTGGAAAAGAAAGGGCAAAACAACAGTCATTTCAATATTGTAAACAGGCACCAGGGAAAGACCAGGGAGTAGGCAGACATTGATAATTTAAAATCACAGTATGAGTCACGAATCCCGCAGACACCACGCCAAGCGAGCACAATGGATGCACACGTGGCTCCAGGGAAACATTGGCAAGTGACAATGGCGCCCAGGGTCCCATTTCCATGGGCAAAACTGGGATGGGAGGGTGAGTTCTCTGGTCAACAAGGAAAGACGGGGTCTGATTTAGTAGCATAAATCTAAGCAACCTCGGGCGATGCTCACTTCCGCACCAAGGCAGGTTCTGTGGGAAAAATCCCCTCTGGGCTGCAGAGGCGGCCATGCTCACCTGCTGACCCAGGTGCGGCTCTTACAGGCAAAGCCCGGCTCACAGAGAGTTCAGCCCACTCTAGTCACACCCCGAGGGAGCCACAGCCCCTCACCTTCCTGTGGCTTCTGTCCTGGTAAGCCAATGAGGCTCTTGCCAGAGCTAGAGGGCACTCATCTGCTCATTCTGCCGCTCACTAACCTGTGCTTGTACTTTCTGAGTCTTAATTTCCTCATCCCTAATAGTGGGAGTAGGAGGACGAACCTCAGAGGTTGTCGGGGGGACCATGAGAGATGATGCGTGTAGAGCTCTGGCCAGAAAATGGCAGAAGCCAAATAAATGTTATCTATTATTGCTATTAATAATAGTCAATATGGATTATGTTCCCCTACATGTGTCTGGTGCCCACAAATAAACCTGGCCAAGGTGCTTGTTGAACCCAGGCCAGGTATCTGGAGCCCGGGTGCTGGGAAGTGGACTCATGCTGGACCGCCCCCGAGACCTACTGTGTCTCTCATGAATGTTCTCTCCAGGACCTCCCAAAGCATCTCATCTGTGTAACTCTCAAAGGGATCCAAGTTGTACCTGCAAAGAATAAAAGGAGATGAAGCTGGATTTCTGAGGCAGAGAGGATGGGGGCAGCAGGTGTCCACGGCATGTGGGAAGGCCAGGAGGGGCCCAAGGCTCCATGATCAGTGCCCAGCCCAGGACGATGGTCCACAAAATAGCACCCTCAGGCCATGAGACCAAGAACCCACAATGCTGTGATGGAGCAGAGACTAGGGTGGCAGGCAGAGAAATGTGACATCTGCCGAGAGGTAGCACTAAGCTGGGTGCTCAGGAAGATGCATCTAATCCTCTCAGTAGCCACTTGGATTTAACCTTATGCAAGTTCTTGGCAGAGAGAGTAGGAGCATGAGCCATTCAATCTATCATTCATTCACTCCCAACAATCAAGACGCAGATCTACAGCTGCCAGGGTCTTGCGGAGGGTGAGGGTCTCTTGTCAGGAGGGAGATTGGCATTTCAAGAAGTGTTTTTCATGCAACTGTAAATACAGCCCTCTCCTTCATTGGGTGTTCAGTGGGAGAAATGTCCACCAGAGGGGCAGTCACTGTGCTGGACTAAGGGGGAAAGATATTGTGTCTTGTGCCTTGACATCAGATCTTGAGCCCTGTAAGAACTGCAGCTTCTATCTGAAGTTCTTGTATGTAAATTTCCTCTTCCCGTCTTAGTGGGAATGAACTCACGCACTTCCTAACAGTAGGATATCCAAATGTAAGATAACCATTTGTTTTGTTGTGCAAACTGGGGTACTTTTGAGAGTGGCCATTGCTAAACCTGAGGGGCTGTACACCAGGACTTTCCAGGGCTAACTGGGACACTTGCTCAGCTTGCTTGAATACCTTGCTTGCTAGTAATGTGGTTCATAAACTACAAGTCATGCTCAGGATCCCAGTCCCAGCTCCTTCCCAGGCTGGCACAGGCAGCCAGTGTCTGGGAGCACTTTCAATGCCTCTGCCCTAGACAAAACAGCCCCAGGCCAACCCTGAGTGGCACAAAGTTCCTGGTCAATCTGATTTCACTATCCAAAAATAGGAATGCACAACGATCAAAACAGCTACCTTACTGTACCTACAAACAGGACAGGGTCCTGGGGGATCACAGTTAGCTTGGTTCTGAGGTCTTCCAAACCCACGGTGCAGATATCCACCTCATCGATGAAGATGGTGCCGCCAGCTGGCTCCACCAGACGAAACAAGGCCATTCCCAGAGAAGACTTTCCTGGGAACAATAAAAGCAGGAGCAGCAAATCAAACATCAGTCTGTACTTCCATCATATCCAGGCTCATAGTCAAGGGGAATTTTTTTTTTAAAGATTTATTTATGCATGCATGCAAGAGCTGGGGTACAGGCCAGAGTTGTGGTGGCGGGAGGCGGTGAGAGGATTCACCAGAGACAGAGTGGGGAGCAGAACAGGCAGATGTACTGAAATACACTGCTGAGGGGAGCAGCGGGAAAGACAGGAAAGGTCTGCTGCACCATGTGAGTTGCTCCCTGGCAGGCAGGGGATCGAACTCGTCCTGCAGAGTTTAGCGACAGCTTAATAGTGCTGACTTTAACCCCTGTGCCACCAAGGAGGCCCATCAAGGGGATTTTTAATGCTGTGAAAATTGCTTTCTGAATGGCCCTACAGATGCAAGGGCCTCACTCTGTTGGGGGCCTCGGCTGGGCTGCCCTAGCAGAGTTAACCTGCCCACCCCATAGGGGCCCTTAACACACGCCTCCTCCTCCTCTGGGCCTCCTTTCACCAGAATGCTTCTCATTTGGCCTCCCTGGTGACGCAGTGGGTTGAGCACAGCTCTGTGAAGCTGTCCGCAGCCTCTGCAGCTCCAGTTTGATTCCCAGCCATTCAGGGAAATACCCGCATGGCAGCAGCAGCCCTCTCCTGTCTCGCCGCTGCTCCTGCCAGCAGTGTAGTTCGGTCCATCTGCCTGTTCTGTTCCCTGCTCTGTCTCTGGTGAATCCTCTCACCCTCCCAAACCCCTAGCCTGTACCTCAGTTCCTGTATAAAAATAAATAAATCTTAAAAAAAAAAATTGATGTGTTTGCTTCCAACTCAACACACCCATTCAACTGAAATCCTAATTTACAGTAAGGCGAGAAGGAGATTTGAGAGAGGAAAACCAGTCATCTCACCACACACACAGCACCCTCCAGTGTGGCTTAACTAGCACCCCCAGGGGAAATACAAAGAAAACAACCAGAAAGAAGCCAAATCAGAAGCTTCACTCACCAGAACCTGTTCTTCCGACAATCCCCACCGTCTGCCCACTTTGGATGTTCAAGTTCAGCCCGCTGAGAACAAGAGGAGTGTCATCTCTGTATCTCATCTGATAGTCTCTGAATGTTATCTCCCCTCGACTGGGCCAGTCTTGGGGACAGCTCCCCACTTTGAGGGGATTAGTGCATTCAGGAATACAGGCCTGGAAAGCAGAAGATTCAATAGTCATTTGCTCTTATGTTTATTTCATTCTTTCATTCATTGTACAATCCTAAGTGCCCACGATGGTGAACTAGACCAATAAGGACTATAGTCAAGAAACTCACATGCCAGTGGGGCAAGTCAAGTAATAAACAAGAAAAATCAGACATGAGGATAATAAACAATATATTACAATAGAACATAGAATGTGTGTGATAGACACGAGCACTGGGGAAATAAAAGCAACGCAAGGGTTGGGGAAGGCATCGATAATAAGGAGACATCCAGGATGAGCACTGGTACAAAAAGATTAGCGTCCAGAGCTAGTACAAAGGCCCTGCAATGAAGATGAGCTTGGGTACTTTGAGAAGGTGAACGAGAGTCTCGTGGCTAGAGTTCTGTGAACTATCAGGTTGTACAACTATCAGGAATAGTTCACTAGCACCTGTGTGTCTGGGCAAGGTCAGCAGTGTGACCTTGAAGCTCTGTGACAAATTTAGACCAAGCCTTGAGATTTGCAGAATTATCAGATATGATGTCATTATTTGCAAAAGTCAGAAAGGCTCTACAAGTGGCGAAATGACAAGGAGCAGGATGTCTAGTTCAGAGGTCTTTAGTGTTACATGGAAAAGACATTTAAGTTTCCTAAGAACCCAAGAAAAGCAAAGTTTAATTAAAGAGCAGAGCAACTAGATGACATTGGAAGCCAAACCATTCTCTGAGTTTCCGAAGTCCCTGTTCGCCGTGAGAACAGGGTACTGGTGTGTCCTGTCGGGGGACACTGACCAGCCTGAAATCACTGGCCAATTAGAAACCACAAACAGCTGAGAAAATAGTTGTCTTCCTAGGCAGTATTGTTAACTCCTATAAACTTTAAAATTAATAGTAAAAATATTTAACAGAAAGAAAATCACAACAATATTTGAGCTTGTGATTCTAAGTTAAAATGTATCATTGAATAATTGACTTAAACACCACTTTAAGTTAGAAGCTACTGTTATATACAGTATTGGCATTGTTATGTGACCTTAAAACTCTATTGATGTTTAATTTATCAGATTTATAGAACCTCAGGAAAGTTTGTTTGTTGAATCAGATAATCAAGGTACTTAAAGAGGAAATGGGATGTATTAAATTTTAAAATGCAGTTTAAAATGCTTTAAAAGTGTTTAATTAAGTTTGTAAATGGGTCCAAACACAATTCAAAGGCCCTTAAAAATCAATTGCTAGAATTGGCTACACTTCTTTTCCAAGCATAGTAAGATTTGTAAGTTGAACTTAAAGGCTTTTAAGAAGAGTTAGACTGTTTTTATTTCAATTTACCATTTTAATCAATCAAACATTTACTTTTAGAAACTCAGGTAAACCACTGAATTCTCTTTTCGGTGCACAAAAACCCTTGAGGAAATTTTTTTGCAAAATGAACTCACACAACATCAAGGACTTCAGAATATCTGATAAATATAGGTCTTAAGAAGAGCAATTCTGGGGTCAGATTTCAGTTTTTAAAAAGATCCCTTTCAGAATTAAACAGACCAGATCTCAGAGTTAACCCACCCCCTCCTGCACCGTTGCTTTCTTACCGAAATATATTCCCTGAGCAGCTCCACGGAGGTGAACTTGGCCTGGGTCTCGTTTCCTGTTCGCACGCACACTTGGAGCAGCCCACTCAGCTGTGGATGAACAGACAGGCGTGGTGACATCCCTTTCCTTGTAGGCTCCCCATCGTGCCCTTCAGACACGGCCCTAGTGAGTCACCCTCCGCCCCTCACTCAGGACCACGCAAAAAATAAGCCTATATTCCCAGCCAAGTACACAGAAGTAAAGGCACTCCTGATTGGGGGTGTATTGCCCTTAAATACTTCCTTTGTATTCAGGCACGAACGGTAATTACTTTTTTCCTGGCTCTCCAAATGGTGAGGATCAGTCACCCCTCTGCTACTTGATCAAGTGCCTCTTGGTTTGAGCCACCAGGGAATTCTCCTGCCCCAGAACAGCTGGGTCTCCACCCCCTGCTGCCACCTGATGGGGTCCTATGCCTCTACTCTCTCCACACTGCACCCCACCTATAGCCAAGAAGCAACAGGAACCCAGTTACCACAGATCATCAGTGGAAGAAGGCACCAGAAAACCATCGCGCCCACCTGCTTGCTTCAGACACAGAACTCTCAAGGTTCAGACTGGGGGTATGGATTCCTAACGGCACCGCCTCAAGCTGGGGTGTCCCAGCAGCCAACCCTGAGATTTGAGTGCCAGCAGTATTTTAGGGCAGGTTGAATGGTGCCCCTCCCCGCCACTAAAAAAAGACATGTCCAAATCCAAATCTCTGGGACCAGTGACTATTAGCTCACTTTGGGAAAGGATCTTTGCAGGCGTAAGGATGTTGAGATCATCCTGGATTACCTGGATGGGTCCTGAATCCAATGACCAGTGTCCTCAGATAGAAAGGGGAGAAGACACAGAAAAGGGAAAAAAAAGATGTGACGGAGAGAGAGAATGGAGAGATATGGCTGCAAGGACGGAACTCTGAGGAAGGCCACAGCCACCAGCAACTGGGAGGGATGAGGAAAGGATCTGTCCTCAGAGGGAATGGGGCACCAGCACCATGCCTCACAGCACCTTGGCTCACGTTGCTGACCTCCAGAGCTGTGGGAGAATATAGCTCTCAGGTTTTAAGCCAGTAGCTTGTGGTGTTCTATTACAGGAGTCCCAGGAAATGAATCCAAGTGATGAATCCAGAAAGGACAGGTGACTGGGAGAAGCTAAGAAGGAAGATTCAGTTCTGGGTGACTGAGGTATGATGCAACTGGGGCACTGGAGACTGCATGGACCTCTCTTGAGGCGTCATGGAGAAATGGGGACGTCTCTACCACTTGCTTTCATGATTTCTGGGGCCACTCCTGGCTGGGAGGACCCCCAGCATCTGCAGCCTACCTTGGCTCTGGACTGCCTGAGCACCTCCCATGGCAGCAGGGAGGTGCCCACTGACTGGCCCACTGTGTCCGCTCAGTGTCATCCTGTGACTCCAGGCGGGCTCCAAGCAGGACCAGGTCTTCTTCCATTAGGTAAGCAGTGGCTGGGAGCTGGATACTGTCCAAGGGGCTGGTTCCCCAAGGGTGAGTGTGAGAGACAAGATCTCTGCCTGCCTTCTAATGGGCTAGCAGGATGACACGCAGGGCAGTTTCACAGAACATGAGAATGTCAAATAGAAGAAACCAACCTCAGCATAATAAAGGCCACATAGCACAGGTAACAGAACGCTGAATGATGAAAAACTGAAAGTGTTTCCTTTCAGATCAGGAGTAAGAAAAGATTCCAATGTCAGCACTTCTGTTTAATTTAGTACTATAGATTTTAGTTAGAGTAATTAGGCAATAACAGGGAAAAAAATAGGATTGAAGCTGGAAAATACGTGAAATAATCATTAGTTGCAGATATTATGATATACTATATGTAGAAAATCCTAAAGATTCCACACCAAAAAAAAAAAAAACTATTAGAAACAACAAACAACAAAGTGGCAAGTTTCAATATCAACATACAAAATTCTGTTGCATTTTTATATAAAATAATGAGAAAGAGAAAAAAACAATTAAGAAAATAATTCTGCTCACAATTGCATCCCCAAAGTTCAAATACCTGGGAATTAACCTAACTAAGGAATTGATGGATTTGTATAACGAAAACTACAAGACTCTAGTAAAGGATAGAAAATAAGACATAAAGAAATGGAAAGACATTCCATGCTCATGGATGGGGAGAATCTGTATAGTGAAAATGACTATTCTATCAAAAATGATATATAGATTTAAACTCAATCGCCATTAAAATCCCAACAATATTCTTCAAGGAAATAGAACAAACATAGTAAAGTTATATGGACCCTAAAAAAAGCCCTCAATAGCTAAAGCAATCCTGAGGGAAGAAAGAAGAGAAATGGACGCATCATATTCCCTGACATTACATTATACGATAGAACAGCAGAAACTGAACTCCACTATGGTACTAGAACAACATAGGCACATAGATCAATGGAAGGGAATAAGTCTACTCGTATATCAATGTTTAATTTATGACAAAGGAGCTATAGTTCTATAGTGGAAAAAGGAGAAACTCTTCAATAGAACCGGACAGTGACATGTGAAGGAGGAGGGTGGATCACTCTCTAACTCCAGACATAAAAACAGCTCGATATAAACTAAAGACTTAGATGTAAGACCCACAACGATAAAATACATAGAAGCAAACATTGGCAACACATTTTATGACGTCAGTGATAAAGATGTTGTAGACTGACACCTACACACATGTTAAAAGGACCCCCAACAGCTAGCACTGGAGAGGATGTGGAGGAGGAACTCTACCACACTGCTGGTCAGCATGTAAACTGGCACAGCCATTTTGCAAAGCAATCTGGGTTTATGGTGGTTGTTCACCGGCGCCATGGTGGTGGGAGAATTATGGGGATTACACCTGTGGGGAGAAATCAAATATGGCACAAAAATGAACAATGATGTAAGAAAATTTTAAAAAGTTAATAAGAAAGATCAGAGAGAGGGCCTCCCTGGTTGTGCAAGGGGTTAAGCACAGCACTGTGCAGCTGTCTGCAGCCTGCAAAGGCTGCAGAGCACGAGTTAGATCCCCGCCAGCCAGGGAGGTGACCCACATGGTAGGGGCAGACCTCTCCTGACTCGCCCGCTGCTCCCCTCAGCAGTGTATTTCGTCAGTCTGCCTGTTCTGTTCCCCACTCTGTCTCTGGTGAATCCTCTCACTCCCCACATCTCTGGCCTGTACCCTAGCTCTTGTATGCATAAATAAATAAATAAATAAATAAATAAATCTTTAAAAAAAATAAATGAGGTGAGGTTTCTGAAGTTTAGAAGGAAGGGAAGGAAAAAAGGGTCAAACAGTATAAAGGAGAGCAGTGGCAAAAATAAAATCAATGAATATAAGTCAATGAAAAATGTTGCCCAAACTATTGCAGCTTTACCCTTATATTCAGCATTATATAGCCACAGAATTCACGGAAGAGTGACAGGGGAGGGGAGTGAGGATAGTAAGGCAGACTGTGTGAACCGAGGTATTCATGATCAGAAGTCTGTGAGGCAAACTCCCCATAAGAAAATTCTAGCAGCAAATGGCCTTAACATGCAGTAGGCAGCAAAGCCTGAGCAGGTGAATGAGGTGGCAGGCATGGGATGCCCAGACCCTCCTAGAGCCTCCCTTGCTGCCTGCCTGCATGACTCACCACTGAGTTCCCATTTCTCTTAGAGCAGCGGCTCTCAGCAGGGCTGGTTATGGCCCCAGGGACACTGGGAAATGTCTACTGACATTTTGGTTGCCATGGCTTTGAAGAGGAAAAGTTCTACTGGCATCTCCTGCTTGGAGATTAAACATCCTATGGTGCACAGGACAGTTCCTGACAAAAGATTGTCCAGTCCAAAGGCCTAGAGCACTGCAGTTGAGGAATGCTTTGTTAGAATTAGACAACACCCCTGCCCACGGCTGATGAGGCCCTTCACAGTCTATCCTTGCCAACCCCAGAGCCTTACTTATTACCCCTGCTCAAGCCATACAGAATTCCGAGTTCATGCACCAAGCTCCTACCTCTCGACACCCCAGACTTCCTCCCCATCCTCCTTTGACTGATTCTTTACTATTCAGATCTCAGCTTTAAAAGGCCACCTCCTGGGCCTCCCTGGTGGCACAAGGAGTTAAGCACAACACTGTGAAGCTGTCCACAGACTCTGCAGAACAAGTTTGATCCCTGGCCGGCCAGGGAGCAACCCACATGGCACAGCAGACCTCTCCTGACGTGCCCGCTGCTCCCCTCAGCAGTGTATTTCAGTCAGTCTGCCTGTTCTGTTCCCCACTCTGTCTCTGGTGAATCCTCTCACCCCCACACCTCTGGTCTTCACCCCCATTCTTGTATGTATAAATAAATAAATCTTTAAAAAAATAAAATAAATAAAAGTTCACCTCCTGGCAGAGTCTCTTCTAACTATGGGGTCTAATATCACTTCCCGCCTGACAGTCACATTACCCGATTTATCATCTTCATAACACATTTTCTTAAGACTTCTCATTCATGTACTTGCACACATACTCATTCCACCTCCCTTTATGTTCCTTTTATCCCTCAGACCGAAAGCTCCCTGGACCTGTCCAGCTGTTCACTGTGGAAGCCCAGCTCATGCTAGGTGCTCAGTGGATATCAGGTGAATGAATGAATGAGTGAATTGTGCCCTTAAGAAGAGCATATGCATATTTTGTTAAATTGAAGGATGCCGGTGACTCCAGTCCCTGGGCAATCCTCCGAGGGTTTCGGAGCCCTGCGTTGGCACAGTGCTGGCCCCCATAACTTCTTCCTCTCCTTGGCTGCTTCTGTGCCTTCGCTGCCTGCTCTGTGGGACCCCAACCAGCTTTTCAACCATCTAGGGAGTCTCCTCTGTTTGCAAAGGCAGATCTGTCATTCAGCTTCTGTGTTCTTCAAAGGGTATTAATGCCCAAGAAATCCACAAATCCAGTCAAGCAAGAAGTGGTCCCCCAGACCTCAGGTGTGCCAATTCTCCAACTTCCCAGGAGTGTTTGAAAACAAAGGGAAGTGGATACTATCCTCTCCAAAAGCATGGCCCCAGCTGAGGAAATGTTTTCCTTGGACCAATTAAGGAAATCTATTCAGCATTATCTGTTTTATATTTTACAAGGAAGCCACAAATGGAAACATCCATCAATAAGGGAAACTGGCTACTCATGGAAAATTCACTTTTCCTACTCTAGAATCCCGAGAATATATCTTTGCTCCTCCTCCTTCCCCAAATACCATTAAAATGAAATTGGAGAGATTTTAAAGAAAAAAAAAAGAATAGCTTTAATGGCGAGGAAGTTGGGAAGAGATATCACTGAATGAGAGATTTACAGATTTCTGCAGGATGAGATTAGCCTTGGTATAAAATGGAGGCTGAATGTGCAGCAAGAACTTACGGCGCCTTCTGACTAGAAGAACAAAACAGGCTCCAGGCATGAGAAGGGGCCCAAAGAGTCTGATTCGTTGATAGTCTGTGGATACGCAGCTACCTGTCTGCTCCCTCGCAACCAGAGGCAGCCAGACACTTTAAACCTAGGCCAACATACACGAACGTACACATATACTTTTCTCTAAAGAAATGGAACTGTCTGGAGACAGACAGGGCTCCCAAAGAGTAGCCCAGATAAAAGCTCTTGAAATCTTGCATTGGGTGCCTGGAGGCCAGCTCCCTCACTGCTTTTCTGAAGTGCAGCCAGCCTGTGGAAAACACCTTCCATGCCGCCGACGTTATAAAATTTCCCATGAGGCGAGGCCTAGCAAGGTATATGCCAAGGCAGAGGAAACCCCAAAAATCCAACCAGTCCCTCATTCTTTTTTTTTTTTTTTTTTTTTTTAAATAGAGGCATGTTTATTTATTTATTAATTATATTTGTTTGTTTGTTTTGTTTATACATGCACTGGGTACAGTCAGAAGCGCGGGAGGGTGAGAGAATTCACCAGAGCCACAGTGGGGAGCAGAGCAGGCAGAAGGACTGAAGTACACTGCTGAGGGGAGCAGCGGGTGGCAGGAGAGGTCTGCGCACCATGTGGGATCCTCCTCCGGTGGCCGGGGAACAGCCGGGGATCGAACCGGCGCCGCAGAGGCCGCGGGCAGCTTCGCAACCCAGCGCTCAACCGCTGCGCCACCGGGGAGGCCCCAGTCCCTCATTCTTAGCAAATCGGTCAAGTACATATGAACAAAAGCAATAGCATGGAAGGAGAAGAACCAGACAAACAAAAAGAAACACTGATGCTGATTTAAAACAAACAAACAAACAAACAAACAAAAAAAAAAAAACAGCTGAAGGGAGAACCTCTAATTACCTCAGAGAAAATATGTTTTTATATCACATTCCTTTAAAAAATAATTTTCATGAACCTTTGCCTTTGATTCTTATTAGTCTGAAAGTATATTGTTTGTTATTAAATGTGCCTGTGCACTGAAAAAAAATTTAAATAATAAAAAATAAGTTTTAAAACCTTAGAGATGAAGGGTTTGTGGGAATTATATATTAATATATGCTCACCAAATTTAAACTTCAAAGGGATGGCTGAGTGGCAAAGCTAAAGAAAATTCCCAGAAACAAAATAAGGAAAGAACATGGAAATTTTGAGATAAAAGAAAGGGAACAGAGTATTAATGCAAGAAAAGCAGTATTCAACCAATATGAGTCACAGAAATAGAAAAGAGAAAAAAAAGGGATGAGGACATTGTTCGGAGGCAAAAAAATAAAAAAATAAAAAAGAAAGCAAGAAAGAAAATGGAGATCTTTTTTTCAGAGCCGAAGAGATTGAATTTTAGTCTAAAGGAACCCACGGCCTTGAACAGAATAAATTTGGAAAGGCTCACGCTCAGATACACTGTCTCGGAAGAGCATGCATATGCAGAACGTCAAGGGTGAAAACCAGCACAGAAAAACTCCCAAAGACAAAAACTTGAACCCCATGTCAAGGAACAGACTCAGGTGGGCAACATACCCAGCTGACCTGGGTTGGAATCCTGTGGGATCCGGGTCTTCCTGGTGCCCAGTCTTGTCATTGGGACAACAGGGATTATAGCAGTGCCCATCTGAGTATTGTGATGAGGACAAATGAGATAATTTACCAGTGCTTGAAATAGCGTGAGCTTCCCTATTATTACTATTATTACCACTCTTATTACCAGTTTTAATACTATCATTATTACTATTATTCCGTTATTTTTATTATCTCCTTAATATTGCTGTTTTTCAAAAGAAAAACACTAAAGTGACCCAGAAGAGAAATCAGTAATTATGATTTGGATGTCTCTATGGCATTCTTCTCCCTCTCGCCATCATGGGGCAGCTGTGTGACCTAGGGGCAGGATGAAGAGTGACTGCATCCCCTGACCAATGCTAATCATCTTAATCCCATGCAGTCACTAATTAATTCTGAGGCCTAAATTAACCCAGGAAGAGTAAAGTTGGGGCTTTCATTCAGTGGCGAGGGCAGGAAATGGTTTCCTCTAGCTTTCTCTCTGTCACAGCCCCAAGAAGCTACCAATCGGCATTGTACAACCAGGGCGGAAGTCATTGCAAGAGGTGTACAAAGCCAGGGGTCTTGATCCAACTGTGCCTGAAGCCCACATAACCACCAGGCCTCTTAAGGACAGAGTCCGTGAGCTTTTTTTTATACCACAAGCCCAGTAGAGTTGGGTTTTCTGTTGCATCTGCCCTTCCTGGTCCACCATGCCAGAGCCTCCAGGACAAGCCCATCTCCCACCAGACCCTACCTGGATGATGTAAGATAATGACAGGCCTTTGGATGATGGACTGATGGAGGAGAAACTCAGGGTGACCAACAGGGCCACAATGAAGGTGACGATGTTCATGAGGATATCCATTCTTAAAGCAAACCACCTGAGAGCACAGTTAAAGTATAGGAGGTGGCTGGAGTTTTCATCATTTAGCATCTTAAACCTAAAATTAAGAAATCAGACAAAATGGGAGATCATATTGTGCCTCCACAGACTTAGGGTTAGGGCTAGGGGAGAAACAAAGCAAGGGGAATTTTTAAGCAAGGGCAAAGGCACTATCATACGGTCATCTCCTCCAAAGATGAGCATATATCCAAGCTGTTGAAAATCTGCTGCCATCAATATTTTTGATTTGCATGTATTTTGAGAAATCCCATCAAATAAGTATGGAGCCCACTAGGCTCTTTCTGTCTTTCCCAGAAAGGCAACTGGACCTCAGAGCTAAAAACAAAAGGTGTTGGGGACTTACACTCCACCTTCAAAGGATACCTATCCTGGAGTCAGCCACGCCCAAGGCAGGCCTTGTTGAACGAATTAAGAGTTTTTGCCCTTGATCCATAAGAAGGGTGGGGACAGGGCAAGAAAGAAGCTGCCATCGTGTTTGTGATGGTAGAGGGCTAGACCAGGGCTAGACTGGTCTCCTTCCCTGAATCAGAGAATGAAGATTCGAGAAAATTACAATAAAGCTGGGATTTCTTCAAGAAGAGGAAGGTGACATCTTATATCCTTGCTGTGTGTCCCTGAGCCAAAGAGAAGAGACCCAGGGGAGAGGGGCAGAGAGATGACACCACCGGGAGGTGGGGGCAAGATCCACCCCGAAGTTTCTCATTCCCCAGATGTATGGGGGAGTGGATCCTGCCAGTCCTTGCAGCCTTGAGGCCATGTTCCGTGGCATGAGGCAAAAAGGTGCCACATCAAGGGAATGTAATGTGAGGCTGCCAGGCAGAGCCCACTGGAAGGCCCAGGCAGAGCTTGCCCATCACAGCGCCTAGCAGAGCTGTTGGGTATTCGGTCCTGTTGGGGCCCCCACACCACATCTGCATAGGGAGCTGGATGAGCAGGACGGAGCAGCAGAAAGGAGAGAGTGACCCAGACTTGGGCAGTCACCTGAGGGTGCCCCTGCCCCCTCCCTTCCCTCACACCAGCATTAGAGAACAGGATCAGAGAAAAAGGAGGAGGTATTTATAAGAACAGACCAGATGCCTCCCAAAGTCCAGCCTGCCCGCACTTCCACACAGCACAGCAACAGCACCCCAAGTCTCTGCTAGAACATAAGGAAGCCTCTGATCGAACGCATCCAAGGGTGAGATGTTAACTGGACTGAGTATTCGTCACAAGGAACATCGGATTCAATTACCACTAAGCAACTGGAAGACATTATAGGGGGAAGAAAGAAAGAAAATCTTTCCATGTTTGAACGACCTCAGGCATTGCTGACCCCTCCTGTTCTAAATTCCCTCAAAGAATCCTGCCAGGAGGCACCTCTGAGCCACCTCCTCCTGTCCGTTTCCACTCTTACTTACTTTTCCCGGAGTTTAGTTAAAATATTCGTCCACACACTGTAGTGTTTCTGTCATGTAGCTCTAAGTCTACAAATTCAACTGACAGCTTAAGTGACTTAGAAGTCATCTGTGGTCTTATCTGTGTGTTTGGTTAGATTGTGCCGAAGCAAAAGCACTGTCTGGGATCAAATTGGAATTTGACCTCAAACCTTTTTTTAATGCTGTAGCATTTTTGTCTGGTGACAAAAGCAATACATGTCAGAAGCCCAAGCCCTCTGCAAAGTCTATGACAGGAAAGAAAGTATTAAAAGCGAGGAAACCCCATCAATCGTGTGGGGCTCAGCTGTCCTGCAGGTTTCTCTGGAAAACCTTGGAGAAGAATCTGTGGGAAAGCAAAGCCTGTGTCTGTTTTGTTTGTCATGAGTCAATGAGTAGCTGGGACAGAAGCCTTTCCTCATGACCAGGACATCAGAAGGGTCTGTGTGTGAGGCAGAATTCTTGAGAGATGACATTCAGGTCAAACTTGAGTGGAAAGGACTAAAACTAAGGTGGATGCTAAGTGAACACTGAGATCCTGTCCGATGAAGGGCAGGAAGACAGAAACAAGGTTTAGATGCAAACTTTGTCATGTGTACAAGGCTTTTAAGGAAGGAAAAGATGGGGGGGGGAAGGGAACTTATGTAACAGAGAGTGCTATAAATTCACGGACTCCATTTTCTTTTCCGCCTGTGGACACAGCTGGACTACATTTCCCAGCACTCCTTGCAGTGATGTAAGCCCATGTGACCAAAAGCAGGCCAATGAATATGCAGAAATAATGAGCGGTCATTGAGGTTGCCCCATGGAAATTTCCTTTGGGGTCCCCTCCACCCACCTCTCTCCCTTTAGCTCCAGTTAGCTCCTGGAGAAGACCCTGAGGTCCTCGGGATGGAAAAGCCCAGATGGAAAGAGATTTAGTTCTTGGGCATACTACAGAATCCCCTTTGCTCCATGAACTGCCCTCATTAATTTGTGATTTGAGGAAAAATGAACATGTATTGTGTTGAATCCCTAAAATTTAGAGTTGCTTGTCACCATAATGAACTTACTATGGTTGATAAAATTTATTTATAGGGTGTTTTAGAAGTTTGAAGCCAGAAGACCCCAGAAATGTACTAATCTAATGTACTAATGTACTATGTACTAAATGTACTAATCTAATGTACTAAATGTACTAATCCCCACATTTTAGAAAGAAGGTAAGTGGTATCCCCACTAAATGAAATGGATTGTGGCCTTTAAAATTTATAAATTAAAATGCTATTTAAAAATACAACAAGACAAAAATGAGTATAAATACTTCAGAAAAGGAAAGTGAATTGGAAAGAAAGAATATTAAGAAAACTTATGTTGGGGGATTATTGGTGATTTTTTTCTCCTTTTCCTTATTTTTTCCTATTTCCCTGAATTGTACACATTTTACTTGGCACGAAACATATAAAGGAGGTGAAGGGCCCTGCATGCTCGGGGCCCTCAGGCACTGAGAAGAAGGGCCAAGTGCCTTGAAGCGTCTCCTGGGTTCTGGCGACTCTTCATCTCCAGGGAAACCCAGCAACCCAGACCTTCCCAGCAAAGTCATCAGATCAGGGTACGGTGTGAAGTAGGGGGCCCCGGGAGCATACCCAGCCCAGGACTAACTTGGCGATGCAGTCCTCCTGCCTGTCATAGGCGTGGATGATGCCCAGGCCCTGCATGGACGAGGTGATGTGTGAGAACCAGGGGGACCGGCTGATGTTCTCCACCTTCTTGAGCTCCTGGATTCCTCTGTGAAAAATGCTGTGGGGAAATCAAGGCACCATCTTTACGCCCAATGCCTAGCATGGAAATGGCTTTCCTTTCTACCTCCCTTTTCTGTTCTAACAGCTACAAGCCACATCCCATCTCTCATTCAGACTCCACATTTCTGGAGCCTCCTATTCCACAATCCTCTCTTGATCTTTCTGGAGTCTCCCATTCCACAATCCAGTGGCTCTACCCACTCTCCACACCATGGTCATACTTTTTTTTTCTTAAAGATTTATCTATTTATGCATACAAGAACTGGGGTATAGGCGAGAGGTGCAGGGGTGAGATGATTCACCAGAGATAGAGCGGGGAACAGAACAGGCAGACTCAGTGAAATACACTGCTGAGGGGAGCAGCGGGCGGGACAGGAGAGGTCTGCTGCACCATGTGGGTAGCTCCCTGGCTGGCTAGGGATCAAACTCGTGCTGCAGTGGCTGGAGATAGCTTGATAGTGCTCTGTCTTTAACACCTGCACAACCAGGGAGGCCCCGTGTGGCCATATTTCTAACACTAGGCTGTGAGTTTGGTGTCTTTGGATGAAAACAAACAACCCTGCTTACAGGTGGAGGCAGGTTCAGGATTTGTGGGTTTAATGCATTACAATTTGGGGAACAATATCCATCTCGGGTTGGGTTCATCTAGGAACACAGTAGACATTTTGTTGAGGTTTACAGGAGCTCAAAGTGCATGTGACATTGTGTTCCATTTCTAACTGACAAGATGCTCCCAGCCCCGTAGACTCACTGGGTCACCAGCACCCTGAGGAACCAGTGAGGCGCATATTTTAATGATGACCACTTGAGAAACTGAGGGGAGTAGTGTTTTTCTGTCTTCACCAAGGTCTTCCTGCTGGTGGTGCTGCAGAGCAGGGGCCTGGTGCAGAGCTCTCTGTCTTCCATATTTGACCTCACACAATATCTACCATGCTGCCTGCTGAGAACTCTCCTCGCTAGTCCCAGGAAGAGGGAGGAGCCGGGGTTCCTGGGAGACTGGAACCCACGCTGTCCCCTGCAACCCCGCCAGGGTGGGGGTGAAGTTGGGCAAGAGACATCTCAGGAGGACTCTCCAGTGCAGAGCTGCAGCCAGAGGCCTTTCTTCAACATGTCAGTGGTTGGGGATACTCATGAGGCTCGGGGAGCTGAGGCCTGGTCTCCTTTCTCCTCCAGCAGCAGGCATGGCAGGTCCCCATGGTTATGAACATGACAGTGGACAGAAACCAGCCGTGGTTACTAGTTTCCAGGAACCAGTGACTTAACTTCCCAATAACATCTGCCTCACAAGAGTGCTTGGAGGCTAAAAGCTCTTAGCACCTGGCATTTTTGTCAGAACTAAAAACCAACGTGCCCCACCACTCAGAGAAGACAACAAGCACTCACTGTCACCAGATCCTTCCTGGTCCTTGTGCAATTAACCAAATAGATATCAGTTTTGTTTGCTCCTTTTATTTTCCCAAAGATTTATTTATTTATGCATACAAGAGCTGGGGTGCAGGCCAGAGATGTGGGGTGTGAGAAGATTCACCAGAGACAGAGTGGGGAGCAGAACATGCAGACTGACTGAAATACGCTGCTGACTCCATGGTGGCACAAAGGGTTAAGACGCAACCTATGAAGCTATTCACAGCCACTGCAGCACGAGTTTGATCCCGGGCCAGGGAGCTACCCACATGGCGCAGCAGACCTCTCCTGTTTGCACCTTTTTAAATAGAGCGTCACCTACTGTAGGAGAATGATGAAGCCCACAGCCAGGCAAGCCAGGACTATGAGGATGGCAGGAAACACCGCAGCCAGTATCAAGAGAATAAACACCACCATAAAAAACTGCTGCAGGAAGTTCTCCGCGTGGAACGGCAGCCTCACGTCCAGTTCATCCATATCCTTGGAGAAACGGTTCATTAGCCTGCCGGTGGGAGTCGTATCAAAGAAGCTCATAGGGCTCTTCAAGATCTGTGGGTAATGACAGCGAGGCAGGGTGGAGGTGTGTTCAGAGCACCCCAGGCACTCTGCGGGCTGGGATGGTGAGCTTGAGCTTTGCTCCAGGGTCTGTCTGACCCAGAGAGCCAGGGGGCCCTGGAAAGTGAGCATGCACCCCATTCTTGTGGCCACTGCTCAGGAATGAGAGTGAAGATGGGAGACAGTCTTGGCGCCCCAGGGTGAGCTCCTGGGGCCAGGCTTCCCTATCATCCTGGACTGCCTTTGCAGGAGGGAGGGATTTTGTGCCCAAAGGCAATGAAAGCCAAGCTCCACTGAGTTGCTCTCAGGGTTCTCCCCCTGCCCTTCCCCCCTCCCCCAATGCTACAGTAGAATGAGAAGGGTCTGGAGCATTTCCTGAGACCCTGAAACTCTCAGGACCCTTTGAAAAGGAGATGTCCTCTTAGCTATGTGTGTCTGCTCCTGTTGGGGTCCGTAGGGAAACTGTTCAACTGCCCCACCCCACCCCAATCCTAGCCCGAGGGCCCATGGTGAATCCCCACAACTCCCTGGAGCTGGCCTTCACCATTGATCATCTTCTACTGGGACACTCTTCCCACACTGGACCGGGGGTTCCTTGAGGTGGTATCGGCAGAGCCCAGCACAGCCCTGTCGAGCGGTTAACCGGATGCACGTGCAGCCCCCACAGCTGTACCTTGTCAAACACTTGATCATGCAGCGAGGAGGAGGCCTTCAGGGTGGTCTTGGTGAACGTGAAGCCTTTGGTGATGCCAAACACCAGCACCGACACCATGCTGGCTGCGTACACCCACTGGTACACGTGCTGCCCAGTGTCCGCCAGCATAGCGCCCACCTCGCATGCGCTCTTGTTGCCCTGGGGCCCGCAGGTCATCTTTGGGGGAAAACAAGAAACAGCACCAAGAACCAGTCAGCTGTCCAAAGAACGGGAATGTTCCAGAGAGTCTTGCCAAAAAGAAGAAACTAAAAATAGGTGCATAACTGTTAAGAATGAGTGAGCTGGTCAAATCAAATCGGTTCTTTTGGGGGCCTCTGAGCTTTGTACGGGTCCTGCTGGGCCTCCATGATGCCAAAGGGCATCTGACCAAGGAGGTATAAAGGAAAAGCAAAGCAGACACAGGGCAGCCATCCTGGACAGTAACTGCACCTCAGGAGCCCAGAGGTGAGGCTGATCCAGGAAGATCCAAAAGCAAAGGAAACTTGGACACCAAGAAGCTAACTGAGCAGCCCTCAGGTAGTCCCAATAAGTCAGGGGTTCAGGACCTGCCTGCCTGGCAGAGCCACCATGTCTTCGGGGAGACTTGGGGCCAGAGACTGTATGACGGGCCAGCTACACAGCACCCTCCCTTTCCCGTTCTCAGGGACACCTGGGAGGACACTGGCCATTGGCCTGAGGGACCTGGTGGGGAGGGGGAGGAGGCAGTGAGCCAAGGGGTCTGGGAGGACTCAAAGGTGCTTGTGTGGCTCCGCCCTGCTCAGATAGAGCACGCGTTTTTGCCGGTGTCTCTGGGGAGAGGCCACCTCCTCCTCTGGAGGAATTGGCAGTTTTCGTTTTTCTTCAAGCCTGGTGCTAAAAGTCAAGACTGCCTTTGGGGCACAAACAAGCATCTTTCTTCTAAATGCCATTTTGCTGATTACAGCAACAGCAGAAATGTAAACCAGAGGTGACAGCTGATGGATGAACAGCCATAAAAGCAGAAGCCTCCCTGGGGAGTTAATTGACAAGAGGCCCAGCTTGAAGAGGAGGATTCTCTGTGCCCGTGTGCACGGGGCTTGGGCCAGGGCGCCACCATCGCTGCACGCTCTGTTGACCAGTGGCCCACTGGGGAGGCTCCACCTTGAGCCAAAACTTTGGACTCTCCAAGGACAGGGCACTTCGAGTGTCAGTGAGGATGGGGGAACATGTGCCTTCCAGAGATGGTTCTCTCTCTGGGCAGAGCAGGCCACTCATGGGTTTCTCCCCGGGCCACCCATTGGCTTCTCCTGTGACGACAACCTCAGGAAGCTGTGCCAAACTCCGGAGGGCAGTAGCTGCCTCTCCCCTGCCCTCATCTCCCCAGTGCCTCCTCACTTTGGTTGTCATAGCAACAGAACTGTACCAAAATGTAATCTTGCAGGGTGGGCAGGCAACCCCACAACATTCCCCGGGGCCTCCCAGAAAGCTCTGAAACCATTGGCCAGAAGCTGGAGCCAGAGTGAGAACAGACTTATCGGTCCTTCCCAGGGGGAACCATGGCCTAGGCGAGGGCCTTGGAGACAGATCCCAGGGCTCTGCAGTGTAGCCAGGGGCTGAGTCGGACCTTGCAGGTCTCATTCTTGTAGAAGGACCTTGGGGAACAGAATCAAGTGGAACCCTCTGCCTCTGGGCCTTGTCAAGGATAAGATGCCAATTTCTCTTCAGGGACAGGAAGACACACATCTGTGTTAGACCTCCCCGGTCCGGGCCAGCCCCAACTCAGGGTGCCTTGCAATAGAGGTTGCAAAACTGGTCCTCATCCTGTCCAGGGTGACCCACAGACAGGCCACATTTGCCAGACACAGTGTACTTTAGCCACCTCTTTAAAATTGAAGGTGGCATGTAGATAACCACCTTGAAATATCGAGGTGGATTTCAACTGACCTCAACTTTGCACAAAGGGACCGTGGGAATAGGAGGGAAAGTGAGCCCATCATGTGGTGTTGGGAGAACTCAGATTCTCCATCAGCTATGGAAACAGTATTTTCCACTGCCAAAGGGAAACTCACCTGCGAGCCCCTGTCTAACCAGAGGCCCAGCCACCAGTTGCTGAAGGCAGAGCTGCCAATCATCAAGAAGAACAGGGATATTGCATAGAGAGAGGGCAGGTATCCTGCAAGAGGAGGAGGAGACCCTGGGGGTTACCTTCTCAGGGCTCAACCCTGGTGGAAGATCCTGAGCCTGCAGAAGGGCCGCCACCCCTAGGACCACCTTCCAGACTGATGTGAGAAGGCTGGGTGCCCCCCCACTCCAAACTCCAGTGAGAACATCTATTCCATTGGGTTAGAAAGTGGAATCATCAACACGCAGACATCCCACCAACAAGCGCTTTCATAGAAGCGACTCAGTATTCTTTAAAAACAAAGAAAACCCCAGCCTTGCTAGGGAGAGACAGGGAATGAAACGACAAGGTATGTTTTGCACACCGAGATGGAAATCTTGCATTGAAGGCAGCCAATGGGCTGACTGCGGCTGTACCCGGCGATGAGAGAGCGAGGTTGCAGAAGAACCCTCGCTGGTTCATACTGCTGCTCACTCAGTCCCGACAAATAGAGTCTGGCAGCTTTAATGGAGATAAAGGATGATTCCATTTAAAAGGCTGTATTATCAGACTTTAGATTTTTTAAGGGAGGAAAATAAAAGCATTGATAAATGGCTCTGGCAGAGAGTAATTGCTAAAGAAATCATAAAGCATGAGCCCAGTGGTTTAAGAACGGATTTCTTTTCATGTAAATGAAATCAAGAAATCCATTGTTTTATACCGAACCTCCAGAAGCTTGGATATACGTGTGATACGTTTTCCAGGTCACGGTCCCTTCCTTGGGGGATTCAGACTGGACGAGCTGGTGCAGAGGAACTATGGAGACAAACACAAGTCCTGTGGCATCCACAGTGGGGGTGAAAGCCTGGGGGGCAAACGCACCCCTTCTGCACACCCCCACCCCACCTAAGGGCAAAGGCCATCCTGAGTTTGCCCTGTGCTCTATAATTACAACACGTCTCTGCTCATCGTATTTGGTCCTCATTACAGTTCTGTGCGCAAGTGGCTGTAAGTCTTTCCAGAAATAGTGACTAAGCACCTACTATGTGCTGGGAAGACAGGGGCTGTCTTGGTCTAGCTTTTCAGAAGCAGAGCCTAAGAAGAGGATATGTATATGTGAAAATTTTGAGGGGTGCAGGGAGTGGGGAAGGAATAGGATGTCAACAATAAAAGATGCCTCATCAAACTGGCCTACCTGTGGGTGCCTGGAGCTTAAGCCCATGTGGAGAAATCCCAAGCCACTCTAGAACATTCACCGCAGAGGTTTAACACGTGATCAGAGGGATCTCTGGGATGTTTCTGCAGCAACTCTCATGGACCACTGTGTGAAAGCTCCTCCCTGGCGGGCGAACACCTCAGCACTTCCAACCTGACCTGGGGCTGGCAGCCACCAGAGAGAACCCCCACAGCTTCCACTCCAGGGTGAACAAGGAGGCAGCTCCAGCCTTTCTGGAGCTCATGTCAAGGAGAACAAACCCAGAGCATCCTCTCAGCAGCTGTGTGGACTCCAGGTCCCTCGACGTGGCTGTCCAGGTCTTCTCCATTTCCCAAAGGGAAGGGAAGATGACTGTTCATTTCCCTTGGAAACACCATTCAGAGGTACAGAGATACGGGGTAAAACAGCAGCCAGTGCTGAAAGCATGTTTCTTCTTGTGCTCCGCAGAAAAGCGTGAAAATGTCACTCCAAACAGAAGTGAACCAAGTGAACCAAGCTTGGCTCTTATAAACAGATAAATGCAGGAGGCCAGGGGGCACCCTGCACACCGGCTCTCTGCACCTCAAAGGCGCTCCCATGAATGGAGCCGCCATTTACACTCTGCCTGGGAACCTTTGCACGTCTTTGAAAATGTTCAGTCTGACTTTCACTCATTGTATTTCTTTCTGAGACCGGCAAATGAGGGAGATGCCTCGGCAGGTTGGCAGAGCCTAATGAATGGCGTCCTGGAGCTCAAAAGGAGCTGGTGAGGTGCCCCGCAGCCCACAGCCCAGCCTGGCGCACTGCCCACGCTCTGCTCACCTTCCTGGCACTTTAGAAAACGCACCCATGTGGCTGGCACCACCACCTGTAACCAGTTCCCTTCCTGTGATTTTCACAGCGCCTTGTTTCACTCTCTTTGTCAGAAAAAGGAGCGATGGGGCAAAGAGGGGCAGAATTTATTCTCTCCATAGGAACCTGCATCCTGGGCGGCCTGGAACTGCCCAGGAAAAGCATGAAGAAAAGGTTGGTATCTCACTTCTGCCTTGGGAGCCTCCAGAGCTATAAAAATATGTTGTCTTGCCAAATGTGCCTGCTTTTGTCACAAGCACCATTCACGGTGCCAAACTCCATCAATTCAAAGACCCACATTTTTTTTCACTTTTTAATACCCTGAAATTAGGGTGTGCCTTCCCTTCAGTGGCATGCCATGTTGTCTAATTGGCAGAGATTTTTCTAAGTGGTACACGAAATGATGGCGATCTTAAAGTGGATGCAGCCTCAATTTAAAGAAATACAGTGAGGTTTTTTTTTTTCAGCTACAAGTACTTGAGGAACAGAACTCTAACGTAGCCACCCCACAGAAGGCACTTGGAAGACAAAGATTGTAGATTTTGATTCCTGCCATGTCAAGACCCAGCAGAAGCCAGGACACAGACAGGTGCTCACCAGATGCTGACTAGGTGGAGGAGGGAAGGTAAGAGTGCCTAAGAAAAAAAGCAGTTTGATTGCAGAAGATGTGGACTCATCTCCCACATCTCTGCCTTCCAGGAATTCCTCATGCCTTCAACCCCAAGTCCTCCCCTACCCCCACTCTCTCACTGTGGTGTCTCCTGGAAAACTCCTACACATCCTGCAGGGGCCACTCCAAAGTCACCCCCTCAGTGAAGTTCTCCCACCCCAAGCCCGTATTACACTTATCACAGTTTCCCATGATTATCTACTCATCTGGGACATCCAGCAGACCCTAGATCCTGAGGACAGGGGCATATTTTTTCCTCTCAGCCTAGCTCAGCACATAGTAGAATGCTTAGTCCTTATTTGTTGAAAGAATAATGACCTTAGCCTATCTCCATCTCTTCACAGCCACACAATCCTTTCTCAACGTTCCCCATAGAGAGGGAAGCAACTCTTGTGTGTGCTTGTGCCTCTGATTAAGCTCTGTGCACTGCGTGGATCTGCTAACAATAATAATAACTGCTATGGCAGATCTTGTGCTAATCATTTTATGTACAGTCTCGTGGAATCTTTGCAAGAACCTATGAGGTTGCACCGTCACTCCCCTGTCTTATGGACTAAGACATGAAGGTTAGGTGACCAAGTATCTTCCTCAACATCATAAAACTATTAAGTTGGTGGAGCCAGAATTTGGGCTCAGGCAGTTGAACCCCAGGCTCACACGATTCTAGCTGCACCAGAAGGACACATACACTGTGCCCACACTTCAGCCCAAGTGGCAGATGCTAACGAATATTTAAGACTACGTAACCGAGGGAATGAACGGTAAATACCTTTTACATCTGCAAATCCTGAGTCTGCTTCAGTTTCTTTCCCTTCATCTTTCTCATCTCCTGGAGCCAAAGCTAGGGTGAGAAATAGAGAGAGATCATCTGTGTCCACTCGTGAGCCCCGGGCAGTAAGAGAGGTGTGATTCGAACTCTGATTGTACCAGCATCTTCATCTCTTTTGGCAGGGCTCTCCCTAAGGGCTTCCACCATCGCTGCATTGTAAATGTGCTCAGGATCCTGGAGACAAAATGAAATTAAATGACAGAAGGTCTCTGGCTGGAAACCACGAGGGAAGGCACCCAATCTCTCGCACCCGAGTTCACAGTTACCTTGAATTGCAAGCCTCGGAGGTTGTGAATCAGTTTTGCATAGCACCCTCTCTCCTCCATTAACTCCTTGTGGGTTCCCTTTTCACAGATCTCTCCATCCTCTAGCAAAATGACTTCATCACAAGACTCCAAGAGCTGCAGAGATAATAAAGCGACTTACGGTGAACTCTGGTAAGAGAGGAGCACGCCGTGCTCTATTCCCACCCAGCGGCGTCCCAGGCTCATCTAGGACTGGGGGTTCTCAGGCTCACTACTAACACTGACAGCCAGCTCGTTCTTTCTTGTGGGGGTGTCCTGGGCATTGTAGGATGTTTAGCAACCTCCCTGGCCTCCTCCCACCACATGCCAGTAGCATCCCTCCCTTCGGCCCTCAGTTACAATGAGCAAAAATGTCTCCAGACACTGCCAAAATGCCCCCCAGTTGGGAAGCACTGATCTCACACCCACAGGTGTCATGAGCACTCTGGGGGGCTGTCACAGAGAGCACACTGAGTTTTCCTTTGCTACTGTTGTCTGTGTGAGCTGCCCTAAGAAATTGGGTCCGGGGCTTTGGAATGTGAAATGGACAGAGTCACCGCAGTGTGATCCAGTGCAGAGGGGGTTCCTAGCTTAGCCATGGCTTCCACTCTAATTGTTAGGGGGAAAAGGATGTCCTAAAGCTAATTCCATACAGGCTTTGTGGACTCCACCCCCACCCCAGGCCAAAGACAAAGACACTGGGAACTCCACATCCCATCACCACCCAAGGGAAGGTGGCTGGGACCTGAGGGTGGGGTTAAGCAGCCAGGTTGGTATAAAGCCAGACACGTGGGCTTTCGAGGGGTTCCCCCATTTTGGCTCTCCGCCAGCTCGCAGCGTCCGGCCAGCTCTGAGAGTGCCTTTGGGTTTCTAGGTCGGAGGATCGGGTAGGACGCATTAAAGACTTTATTTCCCCATTTTCTCCCTGAATTGTACATTTTCCTTATTTCCTTTTCCCTTGTAAATAAACCTTTTATTAACCTTTTGTGTGTGTCCTGTAGTGGAGTATTCATAAGTCCCTTTTAAGCGCGCGGGTGAGGACCCACAGCCAGGAACCCGTTTAATATCGGAGCTGCCCTATAACATTATGACATTTTAAGTCCATGTTTTTGTCTCAGAGAGGCCAGGAGAAGCAGAGCTTGGGGCCTGGCCCATGCCTCGCCCCGGCCCCAGGAGTTAACACCAGCTTTATCCAAATGATGAGGCTATAGCTCTGTCTGATGGTGGCACCCTACATTTTGCCCGAAGCACTACTGCTTTTCTGATTTGAGCTCCCTTCGTTTGCATATCACTCCCAAGATCAAAGGGTTCTGGTAAGAGGGGGTTTCCTTTCATTTTGGAAGGAGACTGGATTCTCCACCCCACTTGCCCCATAAGATCAACCCGTCCAAGGGCAGGATGCCACTCCTTGGGGGAAAAGGCCAGGAGATTAAGACGAATCAGCCTGAGGAAGCTTCTCCAGCTCAGTCAGAGGCCTGCCCTATATCTTAGGTCCACCCAAGGTCATCCTTTGACCCTCTTGGTTAGAAGCTTGAAAGAGCTACATTGGGTCACCGTCCACTTGACTGGGAGTGGGAAGAAGACCAAAAGGCCAAGGGACAGCAGTTGGAGAGTTTGGACACCTCCAACTTTTCAGCCTCCCTTGAACTACCAGCTTCTGAACTCTCCTGCACAGCCCAATCAGGCTCTTACTTCTAGACGAGACACTTTCTGAAAGACACTCCTGTTCCTGAAAATAATCTCCTACTCCTCATCGTACCTTCTAACTTTTCAAAGCCCGATGTCATCTCTCATCTCTCAATCTCCCCAACCCAGTCAGGAAAGCAGACAGCTTTATTATCAGCCCACTCTCCAGATGGGGAGACTGAGGCACAGATAGGGGCTTGTGACAGCCCCACAGCCTTTGCAACCTGCATGGGGGTGTCCACTCCAGCCCCAGAACTCCCGGTGAAGCTCCTCTGACTCACAAGCTTGCAGCTCTCTTCAGTGAGACTCTACAAGATTTGAGCAGTTTTGCTCTGCAAATTCACAATTTCTGACCCTGGGTTAGATTTCAGTGGCTGGACACCAGCCTCATTTCATTTGTTTTCTCAAGTAATAGAAGAACAATTGCACTGCCGGGCTCACGGAAGCATCTGAATTGCCAGTGGGCCCAAGAGTAAAAGCAGTGGAGATATGTTCTGGGAAAGCCCCTGGGAGATCCAGTTCCAGGACTCTGAACCCCCTCCTCCCCAACAATGGACAGCTGGACCGAAATTCCAGTGCCACCTGGTGGCTGCTTGAATTGTCAACATGCGAAAAGGAAGGTAAAATGACCTTGGTGAAAAAATGCTTGAGTCTGGAGCCAGGTTGTTGTAGAGCAACCCCGATACAAAACGGGGTGCCTGACTGTGGGTCCTCACCCGCGCGCTTAAAAGGACTTATCAATGCTCTACTGCAGGCACACGTGAAAGGTTAATAAAAGGTTTATTTACAACGGAAAGGGAAATGAGGAAATGTACAGCTCTGGGAGAAAAGTGGGAGACAAAGTTTTAAATGCGTCCTACCCAATCCGCCGATTAGGAATCCCAAAATGGCGCTCTCAGTTGGCCGCCAGCCAGGAGCGGTGAAGCCAGGAGGCGAGCGATCGCGAGCCAGAGAGGGAGCAAGGCCCACGTGTTTGGTTTTTATATCCAACCTGGCTGCCCAACTCCACCCTCAGGTCCCAGCCACCCTCCCCTTGGTGGTAATGGGATTTGTCTTTCCCAATGTCCTAATGGCTTTAGTCTGGAGTGGGGGTGGAGTCCACAAAGCCTGTATGAGATTATCTCAGGACATCCTTTCCCCCTAACAAGGTGAGTGAGGTCCAAATACTGGTCCAGTCCAAACACTGGACCAGGACTGAGGTGAGGACTCCTGGAAACACACATTTGTCAGGTGCCAAGAATCCCCCTCCACATGCCAGGACCCCTCAGGAGAACAGTCCTCATGTCGCAGGGGTCTCCAGGGACTGGACCCTTGGAGTACAGAGCTATGGTCCCCACATCTAGCTCCCTAGTTGGGAAAGAGCCTGTCTGCTCATGTGGCTCCAGAAGAAATGCAACCTTCTGCTCCACCCTGACCCCTGGCAGCAGAGCAACGAGGCTCTTTTGCCTACACCAGCCCGGATGACACTGCCTGATGGCGCACAGGGGAACCCCGGGCCACCACATGCATGACTCCAATGCTTGGGGCTTCTTCTGAGAACACGGTCCTTGTAGGCACAGACTGAGGGCAGAGCCACAGGGTGGGAAGGCCTGGCTTCCCTGGGTCTTTAAGACACTTCCCTCCTCTGACTGGTTCTTCTGGCCACTGACAGAGGATCCTAAAAATGCTAGGGAGAGCTTCCTGTAACCATGCAACTGCCCTGCGGCCACTGCCCCAGCTTGACTCATCCATGGGACTTGCTTTTTACCCCCAACCAGATCCCTGACGAGCACTTCCCCACAGATGCGGGGGAGAAAAGAAGATGGAGCTTCAGCTCTCATTGTCCCAACAGGCCCCTCAGTGCATGTCTGTCCCCTGGGCTCTCTCCTCTGACAGGAATCACACACACACACACACACACACACACACACACACACACACACACACACTCTCTCTCTCTCTCTCTCTCTCTCTGGGGACCGGCTATGGAGAGGGAGCAGTGTAGGACAGGGAAACCTGGCTTGTCTCAGAGTAGAGAGGGCATTGGATTCGCACCAGGGGTTCTTGACCCTTATGCAGAGCTGACAGTAAGAACTGGCCCCATCCTGCCAGTTCTCAAGCTTTTTCAGTGAACGCTCAGTTACTTTCCTCAGCAAGATTCCTGCTCCTAAGCCTGAGGAGCCCTCAGCAGGGAGGACTTCTCACTTCTCAGGCCCAAAGTCCTGACCCCCAGCCCCTTTCCGGGACCACAGCCCTTTCACCCAAGGGGTCCACCATGCCCTGTCATGCCCACCCCAGCAGGTGCCCCTGGCTTCAGGCCTGTCCAGCCTGGAGGAAGGGTGGGTCTGAATCCCCTTTTCCACTTGGCTTCCCATCTCCCCACACAGTGCACAGAGGTGGAGACGCCCTGTCCACTCCACAGACAGAGTCCACTGCTCCTGGACAATCTACCTTCTCATGAAGGAAATGTCCTGGCTCCCTGGAGCCCAGAGGAAGGACAAACAGAGGCTGTGCCCCGATAGAAGCAGGCAGGTGCATCCTGCTCCTCCCCAGCCCTCCAGTGAGGGGACTCCACTGGGAGAGGCGGGTCTAGGCAGACCTTGGCACCAGGTGCATGCCCATCCCGTGATCATGTGGGCCCTTAGTCACCTGCAGCTGGTGGGTCACCAGCACGATCGTCTTCCCCCGGAGGGTCTTCTTAATGCATTCCTCAAAGACGTGCTTCCCCACGTGGGCGTCCACGGCAGACAGGGGGTCATCCAGCAGGTAGAGCTCACGGTCAGAGTAGACGGCGCGGGCCAGGTTGATGCGCTGCCTCTGCCCCCCGGAGAGGTTGAGGCCCCGCTCCCCAATCTGCAGACAGGGGCAATGCTACTGGCCATCACAGGCCCCACCCTCCACCCTGGGCTTTCTGGGACATCTCTAGGCCCTTCCGCAGATGGCTCATTCCTTGCTGCTCCAGGGGCCCTGCCTCACCAGGCATTCTGGGGAGCAGAAGGTGCCACTTCTGCAGGAGGCCTCGTGGGCAAGTTCTTTCTGATGTTGAGTGAGGGACCTGCCTCACAACAGCCCTAGCCCAGCATAACCCAGGGGCAGGGGCTACCTCTTGACTTGACCAATAACCCTAAAGGGAATTTTTGAGTAGAAAACCCTGGGGTAGTGGCCAAGCGGACGGAGCAGGCACTGGCTGGAGCAGGTGGACGGGAGCTCTCTGTGTGCTGACTTACAGATCATCTCCCCAGCCCACCAAGCAACCCTGCTGAATGAAGATGGAGCTGTCTCTGCTTATTCACCATTACATCCCTCAGGCCTGCGCCAGAGTATATATTTGCTGAAAGGAAGAAAATCCTAGGCTGCTGACCCCAAAATGAGCCCCTGTTATGCTTAGCCAGGCGTTGGGTTGAGAACTGGAACGGGACACAGGAAACAGGAAAAGGCAAGCCCTATCTGCTGGGAGCCCACATGTTATCGGGGGACAGTGGGTGGTGAGCTAGCCACACAAAAATGGCACCAGGCAGAGGCTGTGCTGGTCCACTCCTTAATCCGGGCACATCGAGGCAAAGAAAGGCGGTGTGTTCTGAACCGGCCCTCCTCCAGGACACGTAAGCGCCCTGGTCCTTTCCGGGAGACAACAGTGCAGGGGGCATTCCGGGGTGGGGAGGCAGGAGAATGGCACAGTGACTCCCCCGTCACTTGGGCTGGTAAGCTCAGCCTGGGGCTGAGTCAGTTCTCGGGACATGCACCCAGAGGCCATGTTTCGAGGTGACCCTTATACTCCTGGGTTGGGCTGTGAGCCAGAGAGGCCAGAAGGATCTGAGACCCCAGCCACAATGCAGCACACCCGATCTCTGTCTTTGAGGTCAGAGAGGGACCCCGCTATGAGGAACCTTCCCTGAGATGACCAACAGAGTGAGAGCAGTCCCGGAGTGACTGCAATTGTGGTAGCCCTCAAGAGCGGACATAGATGAAGACTTCTGGAGGGTAGAACCTGGCCTTCCCAGCGTTCCTGGGGCCTGGCCTATGGGGCATCGGCTGGGAGGCAGCTGGGCCTGACTGGGCCTGGGCCCCTTGCTCTGGGCATCAGCTACGGAGCCGCCGCAGTGGGCGCCTCACCTCGGTCAGGTCTCCGTAGGGGAGGCTGCTCAGGTCCTGCTGCAGAGCACAGACGCGAACCGTCTGCTGATACCTGCGGGCACAAGATCAGAAATCAGCACCCTGAGAGGGTCCCACCACCACTCCCACCCTGGGTGCCTCCAGAGGTGCTGCTGGCATCACTGAGCAAGGAGACAAGGGAGGGGGCCAGTTGCTCTTCATGGACATCCAAGGGTGTTTCCCCTTGACTCCTGCCCTTGGGCCCCAGCCGGCCCTTCCCTTCACAGGACTCCTGCTGAGACCAGCACACGCCGCCCCTTACAGCAAAACTGGGGCTGTTGCTGCTGGCACCGGGCCTGGGAGTCAGCGAAGGAGTCGCCCGTGGGGCTGAGGTCACTGGCGGAGGTTTTGCAGAGGGCAAGAGACCACGAACAGGAGGGCAGGATGACCACGGACGGGGACCCTGGTATCTGCTCCAGGATGCTTCTCTCTCTACCCACCAGGCACTTTTGTTTGTTTGTTTTTGCCTTTAAATTTTTTCGTTTTATCCAGCAGGTTGCAGAGAATAGAGATTTTGCCCCTGAGATGCCTAAGGAGGGCCAAGCAGGAATAGGACCTGTGAGCTGGACCTCCCAGGCTGTAGATTTTGCCACTCAGCATCGCCCACTGCCTAGCCCCGGAGTCCAGTCTTCAGGAGTCTGACAGGCGGGGCACGAGCCCACTCTCAGCAGCCAGGCAGCACCATGTCCTGCAAAGGACAGCAAAGCTGGCAGCTCATGAGTCATTGGGCATCATTCCAGTGAGACACCTACTCCTTGGGGACGTCTGACACCAAGAGACCCAGTCAAATTCATAAGATAGTGGGTAGGAACTCAGATATTCAGGCCTCACATCATAGGAGCACTAAGAGTCTCCCCAGGACACCCCAGTGCCCACACAGCTGCCTCTGGAACTGATGCCTACTCTGAACTCCTGGGGCTCATGGGGGCAGTTCTGCAGTTCAAGCTGTGCCCCACTCAAGGAGCAACTGGGCCTCACCCCTGGGCCTAGGTTTCTGTCCCACTTGATGGGCTGCCTTCCTCACAAGGTTGCATTAGTAACTGATCGGTGAGCTGACTGGTTGGTTGGTTGATTGATTGATACATCATCATCACCATCATCATCAAAACCCTCTCTTGGTGCTCAGTGACAGACACCCTCACAATTCAGATACACTTTCTCAATAAAAGGTGCCAGCACAGGAACGAGGGGACAGTTATGAGCAGTTGTCCATCAAGTGCCCTGCTGACCCCAGCAGCATCAATGCCCTGGAGCAGAAACTGGGAACTGTCCTGCACTTGACCCATCTCACGACATGGGGTCTGGTGTACATGGGGGTTAAGATCAGAGGTTTTGGGATCAGAACAACCTGGGTTGGAATCCAGTTGGGTGACTGTGGACTAGTGACTGGATCTCCCTGACCCTCACTCTTCATTGTGCAGTCTGCAAAACTGGGCTAATAACTCTCAGTGGGTTGTGGGAATGAAACAGAACACGTGTGTGAAACACTCATAATGCACAAAGCTTTGCACATTCTCCATCTGTGTCCCTATTACTAATGTCTTCGCCTTTACCAACCTTTGACTATGAGACGCAGATTGCTCAGCACACCTTCACACCATGCCATCCTCATACCCCATCTTAAACTTCCTCCCAGCCAGCTGCTTCCTGTACCCTGAAAATCACAGTGCCCACCCTAGAAGAAAACCTCTACTAGGGATGCCATGGAGGAAGGGTATCTGAGCCACCCCTCAAGTTCCAAATTCTAGCTCCATTCCCACTTCCCACTCATGTTCTCTTCGACCCAGATGATCCAGCACAGTCTCTGCCTCTTGGCACCTTCCCACTGATGCCTGCCGTCTCTGTGCATTTCCTTCCACCCCTCCAGACCTGACCACCTTGTTGGCAAAGACACTCTTGAGCTACTCTGTGTCCCCTGTGGTTGTTCCCTGCATGTTGCAAGTACTTGGTAAATATTTGCCTCTAAACATCCTAGTAGGTAGACAAGAGCCCCTCCTTCTAGCCTGCTTCTGCAGAAAGAGAAATCATTCAGGCAGGGCTGGGAGGAGGCAGAGGCCAAGGCAGGCCAGGAAGTGCTGAGTAAAGCAGTTCATCTGGTGCCAAGGACGCCTGCACTGATCAGACCTTCCTGCCACGCCTGAGCCTCCTGGCGACAGGATGTCACGGCCAGAGGAGAGGAGAAGTAAACAAAGACCTCTTGCTGGGAGCCCACATGCTGGCTGAGGCTGGCCAGCAAGGACAGAATTTGTGAGTTCAGGCAATAAGATGTGAAAGTCCAGGCCACTTTGGAGAGCTGACTGTCCGATTCTTAAACATGTGTCTCTACCCAGCATCATGGGGTGTGGGGAGACTCCAGGGTACCCAGCTATTAGGCAGCTCCAGCAGGAACAAACAGTGCTGACTGGAGTTCAAGACCTAAGTACAAGACTCAATTCTGCCATGTAACAGCTTTGAACTTGGGCAAATCAACTCCCCTCTTTGGGCTCTGAAGCCAGGATCCCCTTAAATGGGTGGTTATGGGGCTCTGATGAATGTGCCTGGCAGCACACTAAAACTGGCAAAGAGCCGTAAGAAGACCTACTTTCCAAAATTTCAAAATAATCGTCCAGAGTGTTTATACTATGCAGGACTTGAGTTTTGTTTATATAATTGCTTTAGATCACTTTGAGGACACTATCAGGACATCCTGATAACTCTGATGCCCATTAATTCCAGGGTTGGTCACTTGCATACATGATGCTCACAATTTCAAGCAGTATTTTGGTTACTTGGCCAAAAACAAAATTGCCACTTTCATCCTCCAGTCAGACAACACAAGCTCCGTTACAGAGAAGGGCAGAGCATGCTGGGGATGGAGAGCTGGTTCCATCCACCCCTTACAGATGAAGGTACTTCTCAACACAGTCAGGCAGAGAAAAACCAACACTCATTGGGATCTGATGAACGATTAATCAGAATTCATTACAGAAACCCACTTAGCAGTCATTACCAATGGCGTCAGCCTTGGTTGCAGAATGGCTGCTTGGTCAGCCTTGGTTGCAGAATGGACCAAAACTAAAGCCTCATGTTTTCAAAGTTGCTATTACCTTTGGTGATCATACTTTTCTCCAAATAATATGTTTTCTCTAACATTGCCGTGAAAGATCCAGGCTTGCTGGGAGACGTAGGCCAGCGTCCCATTGACGGCCACCGTGCCTTGCTGTAACTGCATCTGGGGCAACACGCAGAACACCTTTAGAGCCAAGCCTCCCCCACTAAGGAGCCCACCGCACCCTAGACACCCATTCTCTCCATCAGCATTCAAGTAAAGGTGCAAGACAAGCCTTCTGGGCCACACACTGCAGAGCCCAATTATGCAGCTCAAGGCTCTCAAATTCCCACCTCTGCAAGGGCCAGGAAGGAATATTATGGAAGAAGCAGAGTTGAGTCCTGCTGCCTGACTCAACCTCCACCACTGTCCTCAGGCAGGGTAGGAGTTTGTCTTTCTTTCTACAATTGAGTCCAGAGCAAGAAGTCACTTATGTTGGAGCCCATAAGACACACCCCTCGGGCCTCCCTGGTGACACAAGGGGTTAAGTACAGCACTGTGAAGCTATCTGCAGCCTCTGCAGTGCAAGTTAGATCCCTGGCTGGCCAGGGAGCTACCCACATGGCGCAGCAGACCTCTCCTGTCTCACCTGCTGCTCCCCTCAGCAGTGTATTTCAGTCAGTCTGCCTGTTCTGTTCCCTACCCTGTCTCTGGTGAATCCTCTCACCCTACCCCTCGCACCTCTGACCTGTACCCCAGTTCTTGTATGCATAAATAAATAAATCTTTTATAAAAAAAGAGACACAGCCCTACTTTGGTTTGGGTGCTCTTCTGAGCCTAGAGTCCGTGCTCCTTCAGGGGTGTTCCACTGCACTACAGGCTGGGCAAGTCCAGGTCCCCAGCCTCCCTGGACCGCAGAGCAGGGAGGATGGCACCCTTTTTTCCCCAAGAAGTTTCTAATCACTTGGGATGACAAACCAGGGCAAGCTAGAGGCCCATGAATAAAACAAATGGCTCAGCCATTCCCCTGAGGTCACACAGCTAGAATTAGCAGACTAGAGACCCTGAGTTCCTCTCTCTTCCCAGCACACGGTTTGAAGAGAAGTTGGAACACGCTACTGCTTTAGTTCATGTTTTCATTCAGCTTCTCTCTCATCAAGGGAGGCTTCATGGAGCAGCTGCCCTGGGCAGACACTGGGGATGCAGATGGATGAAGGGAAAACAGTGAAGGTCGTCACAGCCACAGGCTCCTACCCTGCCATGGTGCCTTGGTGGCCTTTCAGTCACGTGGGAAACTATGGACTTAGTGACCCACCTCTTCCTTCGACTAGGACGGAGCTCGAGGTAAAAAAGCAGCCACCGTTTAACATGAGAGTGTGTGGCAAGCTCAGCCCCTGGCAGAGGTACGGGTGCCCAGGGTGGCTGGGCCCTCCGCAGGGTGCACAGCTCCCATGGGTCCCAAACCCAGCAGTCAGGTGCTGTCACACAGCACCACCACAGCTTACCTGTCCCAGGAGAGCAGCAATAAGGGAGCTCTTTCCACTCCCAATATTCCCGCATATTCCCAACACCTTCCCCTGCCAGGGAAACAGAAAGGACACAGTCACTCTCCCAGTTCTAAGAGCCCTTGAGCCAAATGTATGTCCCCAAACTGTGCCAGCCAGGCTTGGGAGGACAAGAGGTCACTCTGGCTGTAGGCAGTGGCAGCTGTGGCCTCCCACCCCAACCCTGACACACAGCCCAGGAGGGGGCAGGAACCTGTGTTTTCAGTGTCCTCCCTTACACCCCACAGTGGAGTGCCTAGAGAGCTTCTAGAAATCAAGTACAAGTGCTGGTGTGAAGAAGCCTGGTGCTGGCCTGGAAGACACAGGACTGAGGGCTGTCCCGTGCCCAGATTCCAGGAGAGCAAATAATGGGAGTTAAAGGCTGGACAAAGTGGGGGAACAAGGATGCCTTTCAAGAGCAAAGAGCTGGGTACTCTTCAAAAGCCTTTTCTATGTAACCTTCCACCATAGCAACACAATCTGAAGTTATCAAAGTGACGCTATTCCACGATGTTGGATTCATTCATCATTCCCTGATGTTGGCTTCGTCTACAGCTGCAGGTTATGAATTCAACCAAAAAACTGTGAAGAGCGGCTATGTGCCAGGCACTGCTCGGACAACAGCAAAAGCACAACACAGTCATGAACACAACAGACGGGTCCGCCCTCAGGAGCTCACATGTTAGCCAGGGGGATGGACAGTGCACAGGATAGGGCAGGAAAACATGGCGCATGTCAGATGAATGCCAAGGAAACAGAGAGAGGAGACAGCAGAGGGCAGAGGGAACGCCCCCACCCCCCACCCCGGGAAGGGAGATGTCTTAGCTTGAGTCCTCCCTGGAACAGACCCTGAATCAAGGACTCCAGTCAAAGTGTCCTGCTTGAGATGCAGGAAGCGCCACTTGGGAAGCGGGGAAATGATTCAGGAAGGGACCAGTGGCCTGTTGAGCGTGTACTCTTAGGTCAGCTGCCATGAGAGATAAATGGAGCTCGATCCTGCTGGGCAATTGAGGATATTTTTTTATTATTATTCCCCTGCCTCCAATGGTTGATGGAGCCAAGGAGTGCTTGAGAGCTGCTGTGTCACGTTGTCTTGCCACTTCATGGGTGGTGGAGCAGATGCAGACCTGGCAGCAGGAAACTGGGCACACATACAGGTCACTGACAGTGTCAGCAACAGGTAATGTTCAAGTAAGACCTGGGGGAGGTAACGACTGAGCCACGGAGATATCTGAGCAAGACCCCACGGGGAGGGTCTGAGGTGCCCACTCTTGTGATCAAGCAGCATCTGTGTCCAATGCTGCAGCTGTAACACCCAAGGACATTCTCACTAAGACCTGTTCCCTAGGGTCCTTTAGAGCAAAGATGCCTAGAATGGAGCTGAATGTGGCTCCTTCCCTGAGCTGGGTCAGAAGGGCCCATCACCTGCCTGCTATGCTCAGCATGGGGTGTTGCTACCTGTCATCCTTATTCCCTTTGACACAGCCTTCTTGAATGTCAGGCACCATGCAAGCCTCTGGGCAAAGCAGTTACCAAGACAATTGTGGGCCTGTCTTTTGAGGCCCACACAGTCACTTGAAGCCACAGCGGGTAAGGGAAGCTGATCCTTTTTAATTCCACAAAAAGGACTTCAAGTTACTGGGGCATGATGGGGACTTTGGAGTCAAGAGACTGCAGGCATGGATCCAGTCTCCCCAGGCACCTGGCTGTCCTTGAAGACCTAGTCAATAATGAGCCAGGACTGAGTCTTCCATCTTCATCGTTGTCTTAGCAGGAAATCCATGGGACTGTGAATCCTGGATATCTGATTATTCATGTGTTCATTTCAAAAACATTATCAGAAAACTACTCTGTGCTGGGCACAGGGCTCAGAGTAATAACTAGCTGTACACAAGACAAATCTACACCCTAGCCTCAAGGAGGCTACAGTCTAATGGAATCAAGGAACTGAACTTGGAAAACCATGGATGTTCTGAATGTAGGCCATGAAAGGACAGCACTTAAGCTGGACATGCGGTTAGAGGAAAAAGGCAACAATAACTAACATCAGTGGAGACTCACTATGAGCTTATCGTGCATGTACAGTACCTCTTCAGTCTCACCCCTTCTTGTCAAGCGAGTACTGTTATTTTTTAAAATATCTATCAGGGCCTCCCCATTGGCGCAGCGGTTGAGCACCATGCTGCGAAGCTGTCTGCAGCCTCTGCAGCGCCGGTTCATCTCCCCGCTGGCTAGGGAGCACCCCCCATGGCACAGAAGACCTCTCCTGCCTCGCCCACTGCTCCCCTCAGCAGTGTCTTTGGTCCGTCTGCCTGTTCTGCTCCCCGCTCTGGCTCTGGTGAATTCTCTCACCCTCCTGTGCTTCTGACCCAGTGCTTGTGTAAATAAATAAATAAATCTTTAAAAAAATAATAAAGAAAAAAATAAAATATCTATCAGGTGCAGAGATGGGAGTCTCAAATGGTTTGACAATACATTCAAGGTCAAGCAGCAGTTTTGTGGCTGAGATTGGAAGTCGATTCCACCAGACTCCAGAGCACACCTTATATCCACAATCCTGCCTTCAACTTATTTCACAAAACATTGGCCGTGTCCTTGATGCCCAAGTGCAGGAGCTACCAATGTACTGAAAAGGAGGAAGCCGTTGGAGAGTGAAAGCAATTCTTTAGACACCAGAGCAGCTCTGAGGCAGGCTTTGGAGCAATCCAGTATACACATCACAGGCAGCCCCGAAAGTGATAAGAAAGCAACATGGGTTGCAATCAGCGGGACCTCGCTGAGAACAGAGCTCAAAGGCACTCAACTGACTGCACAGCATTTCCAATAAATCTGTGGCAGGCAGCCTTGCCAGCTGCAAGGGGCACCACTCCACAGTTACTACTGAACTCAGCATAGCATAATAAATCTTTCCTTCTATAGTGCTCACATAGGGAAAGGGTGAGTCAACAAAATGCAAGATTAAAATACTAGCACAAGATCAATCTGAGTTCTTACGCAGCACAATCAACACTGCCACTCTAGAAGCATTGCTGCCACGATCTCGGGCAAGACAACCACATGCAGGAGAAGGTCTAGCATTTTCTAAACAAAGCCTCTTCTGAAGACTTTACCTCCCCGTCCCAAGCAGTCAACACACTCTGGTTGGCTTTCTTTGCTGGGTTGCTTGTTGAAATCTTCTCACTTCCGGCACTAGCAGTGCTATGTGAAGGCTAAAAGCAGCCCGTGGGTGAGCGCCTTGAGTGAAGTCCTCTTCTGCCACTGCTTAGCAGCCTGACCTTGGCCTCCGTAAAGAAGGGCTAACTATAGTACTACCTTGGAAGGTTATTGGAGTAGTTAAATGAATTAATGATGTACCTGCTCATAATGATCAGTTATTATTATCGATTATAGCACTCCAGTGTGAAATTAACCAGGCCGAAAAGTTTCACAAGTGTTAGGCATTTTGAACTTAGCCACCTGACATGGATTATCTGTTCAACATTACAACTGGCCCCAACTCCTTTGGCATTTGAAGGTCAGGACAAATACAGCCACAACCTTCTGAGCTCGAAGAGAATGTCTCTACTGCTTTTTTACATAGTTTTTACATTAGGGGAAGAAAACCACTTGGTTAGACATCTCTCCACCACGTCCAGTTCAAACTGAGTGGTTTCAGGCCTTGAGAAGGCCAGAGCCACACAATGCAAGGAGGAAGGAAGGAGGCCACTCCACAGGGACACATGCCCACCTTTCTCACCACAAAGTTTATATTGTGCAGAGCTGCCTTGGGGCTGCCACTTTGCTCCTTGGTGCTGGCGACTTCCTGGGCTGATGAACTCGTACTATATGCCTCCGGCCTCTGTTTCCAGAGAAAATGTTTTTTCTGGCTCTGCACAATTTTTTGGCCGCTTTTCCTGATGGCTTCTTGCTCCCATGTCAAGGTGGCATTTGCTAAAAGCAAGACAGTATCTGGGTCTTCTGGTTGGGTGATGTAAGATGGGGGGCTTTTAGCTATAAGAATTTTCTAAGATTAAAAAGACAAAATTAACTTGGCAGACATCATCCATTTGCAAGAATCACCCCGATACATCTGCTATTGGCCCCAAATCATAATGGTGGTAAATCTACCTAAGACATCCAGGAAAGAGGTTCTGACATTATTCTCCCAGGACAAGCTGCTGCAGAAATAGCCCACGAGCCCGTATGATCTAGGACAGATGTCTCTTTACCCCCAAGGCCCATGTGGGTCACCCACATTGGAGAATGCTGACCTCAGCTACATTTCACCATCCTGCCCAAAAAAGCCAGCTTCCACCCGCCTTTGGTGGTGGTGTTTGGCATTAATGATAATGAAACCAAGGTCACCAAGGAGTCCTGAGACCCCATTCAGCTCATTTCAACAAAATGCTTTCCTCTCTGCACTAGATTCTGGGGCAAACAATATAAATGCAAATATAAATTAGCAAGTTTCCTATCCTTGAAGAGATCCAGGCCTGGGGGGAAATAGGAACATTTACAGATCATCTTTGAAAAATGTGACAGTGATAAAGAAATTAGACTTTGTCCCAGAGAAGGGACACTTGAGCCCCTATCCTGGACATCCCTGTCGCTGATATCTGAGCTGAGTCTGCAGAGGCTCTGTCCCAGCAGAGACAAGGCTGGGAAGAGAGGCTGTGGGTTTCTGGCACAGAACAACTGTGAAACATGCAAACAGCAGGGTTGGTTGGGTCAGGGGAGTGGAAAAGGCAATTCAGAATTATCGAGGTCAATTTCTGTCTTTCTCCTGACACTTCATTCAGTTTCCCTATATTCTACTTATAAGTAAACTTGCAAGCTGACCATAGATTCAAGGCATGCAGTGGGGGAGGGGGAGGGGGGGTGTCAAAATAGGGAAGGGAAGAACACAAGGGACTGTGGTGATGGGTCACGGGTGCCATGTTGGTGGGGTAACTATGGGGACTACACCTGAGTGGAGAAATCAAATACTGTACAAAAATGAACAACGATGTAAGAAAATTAAAAAATACATAAATTTTTAAAGCAACAAAAAAAACCCCAGAATTATTGAGGTCAGAGGTTCACAAAGGGTATAAAAAAATGAAGTGTGTGGAGGGTTCAGGCCTGGTGCTGGAGAGGACATGGATATTTAAGGATTTCAAACAGGTGAATATGAGTATTCAGACCAATATATTGACAGCTTTCTAGGAGCTCAGTGCAATTTGAATTTGCAGAGGACACTGGGAAAGGATGATTCGTTCGTTAAGTCCTTGGGATAGTAGAGATGAGAAATGGTGAGGCCTTGAATGAAGGTGATGGTTATAGAGACAAAGGAATCAAAAAATAGCATCAGTCCTCTAGTCTAAGATATGTGATGTTATAATATATGCAATTAATGTGGTGGTGTCGGGTCTTCATTTTGTTCAAAATGTGGTCATTCAATAGTACACCTGCCAATCCGGTCTTGTGGAAGATCCCTCCATAAATTGAGGGAGCACAGTAATAAGAGGTGAATTCAACAGGGCTCTTGACTTGATGGGGATGGTGAGGATGTGGGGGGTACAGTTTCCTAGGATGCTTAAGGTGACTTCCAGATTTCTGGCTTGGAGGAACAAAATCATTTACTCAACTCACAGATGTCTGACCTTGGCGTTCTGTTGAGTGGAATTCCCTCTTCCTTTCCCTTCCATTGCCTGAACCTCAGAACCACTTTGTCTGCCCTTCTTGTGCATCTCTTGTATCCTTGCCCTGGGTAGCAATTGCTGAGGTACCTAGTCCTATTCTAGATTGGAGGCCCTTGACAGTGAAGACCTCTCCCTTGTATCTGCAGTCCCCCTAGTGCCTTGTGCATAGGAATCACACAGCACATTTTTGATGCGTGAATAAATGAATGAAAAAGTGACTAAACGAGCACATCACTCTCCTCACCACTCTCCTCATCACTCCATCACCACATCCATCAGGGGACAAACTAGGCAGGAAATTGGGGGATAATGTAATGCAAACCCAAAGCCTTTCTGAAAGGACATAAGACTGGTGCCTGGAACAGAGGGCCCCGTTATATCCCCACATGAGAGTCCATCTCATTTTTACTAAGAAGATAGATCACCTATAAACCCCCGTATCTTCTTCCATGTCCACATACTGAGCCAATTAAATGGAGAACCATCTCCTAATGTCCAGAAAACCAGTGACCCAGTCCTTCAATGGGTTGCCATAGCTTTCCCAAAGCTGAGAACTTTCCCACCCCCAAAAATGAGATCTCTCTTCCCTACTCACCCATAGTTAGTTATACCTTCATTCTCCTTAGAGAGACATTGGCTTCGGCCACAGCTTTGACCGAGAAAGGCAAGATCGCAATTGAAAACTTCATTATGTTAAACATGGCGATCACACTAAAGGCCTGAGGAACAAAAGAGAGGTGTAAGTCTCGGGATAGGATGCTGCCTTTGTGAACCATTATATCCAGAGAGATTAAACTTAGTGAGATGAGAAATGGTGACATGATTGGGAGTCTCAGAGGGATTTTTTTTTTCATTTCAGGGCTCAAAAATCATGGCGTGGCAAATTAGGGAGAAAAACACGTTAGTCTACCTTGCTTTTGGATTTTCACCCCATGGTGGGAACGCACACACTTTTCTCTGTCAATCCAGAGGGAATAAGACTGGAGGAAGGCTTCCAACTGAAAGCCATTGGAAATCTCCATCCAGACCACGTTACCCAAAACCTTACACAGATTTTCATAAATCATTCCTTCTCCCAGTGGCTACAGCAGCACCCAACTCTTCAGATCTAGAACATTCTTCTCCACACTGCCCAGTCCCAGAGAGGAAGCAGATACCCCCTGCAAGGACCCGTTTTGGCCAGCTGGCTGTGGGAGAGTGACTGCTGGCTCTCACGCCCACAGGGTCTGCTTTCTCTGCCCGGCCTCCCTACACACCGGGGACAGATTTGGGAGCCTTTGTCCAACTGTCATTCCAAAAAGTACCTCCCATCATCACTGGGTTAGTCCTTACTGGGTCCTGAAAGGACATAAGATTTGTGACTGGAACAGAGGGCCCCATTATATCCCCACACGAAGAGTCCATCTCATTTTTACTAAGAGGATAGAGCACTTATAAAACTCTGTATCTTCCTCCACGTCCATATACTGAGCCTGGCGGGTGGCCTGGTGGGTGGCAAAGGCCACGCATGTGGCTTTGATGAAGACAAATTTTCTCGCGACCTCAGTGCCCCAGAGGTGTGTGCGCTTATCTCTCAGACTCCATTTCTCACCTATCCAATTTGTAATTAGTGGCCTCTCCTTAACTGCCATTAGGAAATTAATAATACAACTTCCACTGGCAAACCCAGAGAGGGCCTGCCTGTGGTGGAATGGGCTGCATGGACGGCCTCCCAGATTTCAATTACTCTGAGATAGTTCATTAAAAGGATGACGAGGAATGTTCCCATCACATATGAATAAATACATCCCTCCACAAGGAGCAGCTCCCCTGGCCCCAGAGCGTTATGTTGACTCAGGAAAACCAGGCTGTGGTTTTCCTGAGTGCATAGACCACCTGACAGGTGACAAGGGTCCCAGGGCTGGCCTCTGACGGATGTGGCCCCAACAGAGGAGGCAACCGCAAGGGATTCTCAATCTAAATAAATAAGAGCCTTACTTTCTGGGAATTTGTTGTCAGCCTAGATTTCTTCAACAGCATCATCGTAGAAAATATTAACTTTGTGGTTTCAGATTAACCTACATAGTGGGTTGTTGGGCAGAAAAATTATTGTTGTTTGAGGTCACAGAAAGCCGTGACAACGATGCAGTCGTTTCTACCTGGGCTTCAGTGCACTGTGCCATTCACACTAGCTACAGGTTCCTGTAGCTCAGGTGTGTGAGAGTAATCTGAGAACCTGAGAAAATGAAAGTATCTCGCAAACAGGACAGTTCAGAGCCCCGCAAGAGATTCCAGGGAAGAGCAGTCTGTCTTCTCAAACATCCCCCACATGCTCCTCAAGATCCCTCATTTGGGTGCCATTTTTCCCCTGTGAGCACAGCCCCACTGGCTTATTTCATTCTTCTTCTCTCTTTCTTGTCTTTCTTGACTTCCCTCTATTTGCCCTTTAGACACTTGGCTTAATGTCATAGTTCTTTTCTTCTTTACCCAAGCCAGGGACTATCTGCCCCACCCCAGCCCCATCCCCTTGCTCAGAGATTCTTTGTCTTTGATTGCACGAGCCCTCCCCCACCACTACAAAAAACCTCAGCAACTCACATTCAACCTCAATTCTTCTGAGGCTTTCAACCCAAATGCACCTGGCCAGGGTGAGACACCAGCTAATGAGAACACCAGACACTTAACTTAGCACTTACTTGCTTTACAGACAAAAGCACTCCAGGACTCACAGCCAGAGGACCTGCTGTCAGGTCCATGGCAGGAGACATTCATACTCCTTAGCATGAATCCCCTTAGTGGAGGGGATTTAAACTCCGAGCCCAGCACTGCACCAGCACTCCAGGACCCACCACTCCCCACCAGAGAGCAAGCCCAGACTGTCCAGCTGCTCTACCAGCCCCACCTTGTCAGGGACTGAGGAAGGACCTCGGTGCTGTCCTGGCTTCCGTCTGCCCGAGCACATGTCTTTAAAAGTCAGGGTGGAGTTCTGGCACAGCCAGGTCCACGAGATTGGGTGTTCTGCCACTAGCACCCAGCAAAGGTGCGGAAGAGTTTCCCACCAGGAGCTTGCTGGAGTTGGGGTGCAAAAAAAAACCTAACTCAAGAGAATGGTGCTTACCACCGGGGCGGTGAGCTTGCGTCTCAGGAGGATGTGGCAAGAGAAAGTCAACACGATGGCTATGGTGGAAGCAATGGGGGCCAGCGCCGAGTTTCCACTTTGGACATATCCAGCTTTCTCCAGTAATTTCCTTTCCCTCTTCCTTAAATCTGCAAAATGGAAAACCATCCACAGTGGCTTTATTTTGCATGTGAAGCACCAGCATTAAAGAAACATACTATCCCTGCTTGATCCTCCGCAAATGAGTGCTGCGGAGTCCGGGTTGAGAGGCCTAACCCAGAGGAAGCCCGGCGCGTGCGTGGGGGGAGACCCACCCTCAGCTCCAGGCGCTGCGTGGCTTCCAAGGTCCCGTCCAGTCCCGGTTCTCTGTGTCTCAGGGGCCAGGCAAGAGTTGCAAATGAAGCGAGTGGGCAGAGAATGAGACCAGGGGGTGAATGTAAAGTGCAAACTGGGGGGCATGTGCTCAGAGAAAGGGACCACCAGCATGTCCACTCTCCTGAAGTTTGAGATCTGAACTTTGTCAAGGCATCTCCTTTTATTTTTTTTCATTTTTTTATTTTATACATTTTTTACATCATTTTTCATTTTTGCGCAATGTATGCATTTTCATCTTGGTTAAATTTCCCATACAATTCCCACCCCCCCTTATTCTGATCCTAATCCCTCCTCCCCTCCCCGCCCCCAGTGTGTCTCTGGTCTATAGCTGCTTGTTGATTTTGATTTTTACTTTATTATAATTAGTCTTTTTCCTGGTCCCTTATTTACGTTTTCTAGATTCCTGCTATGAGTGAGACCATCCGCTATTTTTCTTTTTCTTTCTGGCTTATTTTGCTGAGCCATGATCCCTTTTAGCTCCATCCATGTTGCTGCAAATTGCATGAGTTTATCTTTTTTGATTGCTGAGTAATATTCCAGTGTGTATATGTACCACTAGGTATTTAACCAAAGGACACAGAATCATTAATTCAAAAGGGCACCTGCACCCCTATGTTTATAGCAGCACTCTTTACAATAGGTAAGCTATGGAAGCAAGCCAGATGCCCAAAAGGCATCTACTTTTAAATGTTGGGGGCTAATTGGAAAAAGGTTTTTAATAAAGTAGGGGCAGAGGAAAATGCATTTGCTGGCCTGGAGGCCTGGGGAAAGCTACAAAGCCACGGGAAGGCCTCCTTTTCCTCAATCCAGGTGAGGCCTCTGCACTGCTCACAAATTTAAACAAAGCCTCCTTCCCAGTGGTTAAAGTCCTCAACCCCAATTCCAGCCCTCCTGCAGAACCTCCTTCCCATCAGCACCATGCTGCCCAGCCACTCCTGGGGTGCTCACTATGTGCCCAGGGCTCTGAGACCCCCACAGGCTCCTCATTAGGGGGTTCCCACTTCCCCCCACTAGGGACAAGGACAAGCTGGTCACTACATCCTTCTGATGAGAGAGGAAATTCTTAGCAAATTTAGTAACTTGCCTTTTAGGTACTGGACACAGTATTAGGACCTGGACTTACTGGGATCCAAGGCTCTGCTGTCTACATGACCTTCGCCTCTAAATCACCCAGCCACCTCCTTTCCCCCCAAGAACACTCTCTTCTCTCCACCTCTAGGTCCTCACTCCTACCCGAGGGGCTTCCCCATCTCTCTCTGTGTCCAAATCCTTGCTATTCCTCAAAGCCACCTCTGCCATGTGACTTTCCCAATCTCTCCAGCCCCCTGCCGCTTACAGTGGTTCATATCATTAACTGGCCAATTTTCCCCATCTTATCCTGTAATTAATTCATGTTCACACATTTAGCAGATTTTAACCTGATGTTTCCTACATGCCAAGTGCTTGATGCAAGGGAACATAGGAGAAAACAGGGTAAATAGCGTTCCCGGATGTAATTCCAGTTAGTATTTGTGGAGGATTCTGCTCACCAACAAGCAATTCTCACACAGCAAGATGTCTGAGAGGTGAGCTCAGTTCTGACTCTGTCTCCCCAGGGATAGCCTCTGATTCCACAGGGTCTCCCAAGTCCACCCACCACTTCAGACTCCCAGGCCACTATCTGTGCTTCTGACTGACTGGGTCTCGGTGGGAGATTCCCAGGACGCCTTCCTCAGGTTTAATTCACTAGAGTGGTTCACAGAACTCAGGAAACCCAATTACTCATAAATCACAATTTATTACAGAGGATGCAATTCAAGGACAGAGATGCACAGGACAAATTTAGGGGAAGAACTCAAGTTCCCATGCCCACTCCTGGGGTGCCATTCTCCCATTCTGCTCATCAATGCAGAAGCTCCCGAAACCACATCCTCCTGGGTTGTTATGGGGGTTTCCCTTCTTAGGCATGATTGATTAAGTCACTGCTCCTTAGTGATTGAACTCAACCCCCAGCCCCTCTTTCCTCCCTAGAGGTCTGGGAATGGACTAGAAGTTACAGTTGTCTATATATGGTCATTTCTCCTGACAACCAGCCCCCATCCTTAGGTGCTTCCAAAAGTCACTTTATTCATATAGCAAAAGGTGCCTTGATCACTCTCAACACTTAGGAAATTCCAAGGGTTTGTGGAGAAATGAATCATAAACTAGGGATAAAATCTAACTGTCTATGAGAAATATATTGTGTCATCTGAGTTTAGTCATTCAGATGACCAAATATATTTCTTATACATCACAATCTTGCACAGAGTATCAACTCTCTTCCAGTAAGAGAGACAGACACTAAAGAAATAAACAAATAAGGGCCTCCCCGGTGGCGCAGCGGTTGAGCGCTGGGTTGCGAAGCTGCCCGCAGCCTCTGCAGCGCCAGTTCGATCCCCGGCCGCTCGCCGGCCACCGGAGGAGGGTCCCACATGGCGCGCAGACCTCTCCTGCCGCCCGCTGCTCCCCTCAGCAGTGTACTTCGGTCCTTCTGCCTGCTCTGCTCCCCGCTCTGGCTCTGGTGAATTCTCTCACCCTCAGGTGCTTCTGACTGTACCCAGTGCTTGTATAAATAAATAAATAAATCTTTAAAAAAAAAAAAAAGAAGTATTTCTAAAAAAAAAAAAAAAGAAAGAAATAAACAAATAAGAGAATTAGACAAGTTTCCATGAACATCTAACCAAAGAGATTCCAAGCAGAGTGAAGAGCAACTATGAAGATCCTGAGTGTGGATGTTATAGAAGCAGACAGAATGTTCATTTGGCTCAAGCAGAGTTACCAGGGGGTGGGGTGAGGTGTGATGAGGGCAGGAGAGTACCAGGGCCAGATTATGCTGGACCTAACAGGCCACATGAAGGAATGTGGATGTCATTCAAAAGTCCTAAATTTGAATGATCTACCTTTGATAAGAAACCAGTAAAGATTTTTCAGCAGCAGAAGGACAGGATCTAATTGACATTTTTAAAAGGTCACTGGCTGCTAAGTGCATAATGGATTTTAGGGAAGGAAGGAGAGTAAGGATTGTGGGAGAGGGTTGAATCTAAAAGTTCTTGTTGTGCCTTCCTGGTGGCGCAAGGGGTTAAGATGTAACCTATGAAGCTATCTGCAGCCACTGCAGCAAGAGTTCGATCCCCGGCCAGAGAGCTACTCACACGGCACAGCAGACCTCTCCTGACTTGCCCGCTGCTCCCCTCAGCAGTGTATTCCAATCTATCCACCTCTGCTGCTCCCCACTCTGTCTCTGGTGAATCCTCTCACCCCCACACCTCTGGCCTGTACCCCAGCTCTTGTATGCATGAATAAATAAATCTTTAAAATAAAAGTTGTTGTCGTCCAGAAGGGAGAGGATAATTGTGTGGGATGGGGTTGTGGAAGGAAGAGAAGCAGATGGTTTCCAGGGATATTTTGGAGGAAGACCCAACAAACTCAGAGCTATTGAACCTGGTGTGCATGTCCTCCCTTAATTAAAAGCAAAGACCATTTTTCCTGATCACGTGTGTAGTTCCCAAGGTCTTGCATGTAGTAGGAATGTGGTGAATATTCATTGAGTTAAACTAAGTTAAGTCTAATGGAATCAAATCAGACAAATGGTACGAAAGTGAGTTCAATGTATGGGGAAGGGTTCTGTACTAATAGAGAGTTCCAGAAGGCTGCCAGTGACCCAAACCAGAGTACTTCTTTTGGCAAGCTCCAAAGCAGGTATTCTGTAGCCACTCCTTAAAAAATATACAGCTTCAGGCCTAATTACATGCTGGTCTAAAAGTGTAATTGTAGATCTAGAGAGTCGATTGTAACAGTAGTTCAGATCATTAACTGGCCAACCACCTGGGTCTATATCAGCAATTATGTAAATGTTCCTACAATTATATTTGCATTTATATTTGATTGAAATAGTTTTAATATCATCTTTAAAAAAATATTCTCTATATGATCCTCATACTTGCCCAAGGAATGTCAAGTCAGCAAACCATTCCATCTCTTGGCTGCTGCAGGTGAGGGAGAGATATGTGGGTGGGTGTAAGAGTGGGTGTGTACGTATAGACATCTTCTAAGTCAAGGAAATAGCTGGAGCCAGCTCTTCCTCAGATCATGTTTTAGTGTGTTATTTCTGCAAAAGGCAAGTGGTCAGGTTAGCATTCATTTGCCTCAGTAAAAGCTAAACCATATGTTATTCACCTGCTCACCTGCTGAGCCCTCAGGTTCACCAGAACAAATGCCTGGGTCTATTATAAAATCTCAGTAATCCTTTGAAAAGGCTGCAGAGCAGCTCAGGGATCCCCCTCTGCCCTCTTCTGGAATTCCTGGCCCCAAGAACCTTAAGAATCCCTTAGAAGAACTCATTTTACAGGGCATAATGGTTCTTTAAGCAGCAGCTTATCCTACCTTGAATGGTGTTGGTGAAAGATTTCTCCCAGGCGTACATTTTAATCAGCTTGATGCAGGTCAGAAACTCATTCATTGTCTGAACTCGTTTGTCTGTCACTGAAATTGCTGATCGTCGGAAAGCTGAATTGAGTTTAGCCATAAACATCTGAAATCAAGGTATAAACACTGTGTTCAGAGAGAACTGCTGAGATGCAGTCGTCCTGCAAGTCCAAGGATCAGAGTTTAAGTACCAGGAAAAGTTCTAAGGGAAGTGGACCTGAGATTCTCAGCTGAGTCCCTCCCTTGAGTTGTGTGTGGCGGGGGATGGGGACCTACTGGGGATCATATAGGTGATGTACAAGGGGTGTGCTGAGGAGATGTGGCCTCTTCCCCAAAGCTTTCAAATTCCAGCTTTGTAAAAAGCTACAGTGTGTCAATGAAAGAATGTACATCTATTGACTCAAAGTGGGGGCACCAGCTTCAGGTCAAAGTCCTAGAGACAAACCCTTCTATCCAGTTGTGTGTGTGTGTGTGTGTGTGTGTGTGTGAAAGAGAGAGAGAGAAAGAGAGAGAGAGTTATAACCGTAAATACCTGCCATTACCTGGATGGGGATGAATATGATATACACGGATATCCCAATGAGCGCTGTGGGCCCCAGAATGAAAAAGGAGTATACTGCACAAACAACCATTAGGATAGGGATGGTGGCTGGCAAGGGACAAAATAAGGCAGCTTCAAACAAGGAATAGCTATCACTTGATAGTATATTGAGCACCTGAAAAGAAAGCACATGGATTCAGACTTTGGAAGGGCCCCCCAATCGTTTCCTCAACTGAAGACTTTCAGAATAGTGGGGGGGGAGGTTATTGGTGCTCTGAAAAAACACCCTAAAGGGGATGGTGAGACAGGCATCAAAGGACTAGCATGAGGAGCTCTGTGGGTGTCATTCTGGTGAGACCTTGGAGAGGACAATCTTTTAGAGCTCAGAATCCTAATGAAGAAAGACTGAAGAGCAGTATCACCACCTAAGAGCATGCGGGAGAGACTGCTGGTTGCTTCCTCTGTATCTTTCTTTCCTTATTAGCAGAACTCCGCTTAATTCAGGACAGTGATGTGTCCAAGTAAAAGACTACATCTCCCTATTTGTGGAAGGAATGTGGCGATGTGATTACGCTAAGTTCAGTGACATACAAGCCAACTTGTCAAATGGGACTTTAGGGAAGAATGCTTAAAGGGAGGCAACCCAACCTCTCATCTCTCCTCCTTCCTACCAGTTACTTACACCACGGTTGGGACAGCTAGATCTCCCACATTCATCTGAAACCATGGAAAATATGTGCTGGGATAGTCATGGAAGAAGATAGAAAGATCTAGAAGTCCCCATGCCAGCCCTGGTTTACCCTCTTCTGGACTTCTTTTACATAGAGTTGGATGAATTTCTCTTGTTTAGTACACAGTTATTTGGGATTTTTTTTAAAAAAGCTTATAAACACATATGTGTATATATATATACACACACACACACATACATGCTACTGAATCTGATCATAATGGATGCTTAAAGACCAACTATAAGAAAGAAGCAAGTCCTTTTCCTCACTTCACACCACCTGGGGTTTCCCTGACTATGGAAACTTTCTTGCATAAAGAGTAAGATTATGATTGCCAAAATTAAAGACTAAAGAAAATGTGAATTCTGAAATCTAACAGGCATGGTCTTTATTATGATGTCAGCAACCCACACTACACTGCAGGAATTATCAGATCCATTGGTCCACCAGTTTCATTAAGTACCCATGGTGGGTCTGCAGGCTTCAGTATCCTGAATGACAATCAAAAGGATTAGATGAAGTTCCCCCTAAGTTGAATTGAAGCAGGGGGATATTCCACATTTTCCAGCTTGAATGGGACACTCTTTCCTGAATTCAACCCATGTTCTGCATCTCCTCCACCTCACTTAGTGGGAAGATGGGACAGGGCGGGCAGGACATAGACGAACAAGGGAGCCAGAGGCTCCAACAGGGAAGCATTTCTCATGTTTGCTTAGGAAACTCAGGGTTTTATTTTTTTTAAGATTTATTTATCTATGCATACAAGAACTGGGGTGTAGGCCAGAGGTGTGTGTGGGGGGTCTGGGGACGGTGAGAGGATTCACCAGAGACAGAGTGGGGAGCAGAACAGGCAAATTGACTGAAATACACTGCTGAGGGGAGCAGCGGGCAAGGCAGGAGAGGTCTGCTGCGCCATGTGGGTAGCTCCCTGGCCGGCCGGGATCGAACTCATGCCCCGGTGGCTAGCTTGATAGCGCTGTCTTTAACCCCTGTGCCACCAGGGAGGCCCCCCTCAGGGTTTACTTTTGCAAAATTAGACTCCTTCTAGGTCAGCATACCTCACCAACAGAGATGTGTGTCAGCATCTTGAAGGACACCAGGTTTTCAAAAACCGCAGTGGAGAGGGCCACCTTCAGCCGGATCGCCGTGCGGTAATTGATGGCCCAGGCAAGTGCCCAAAAGAGGACTTTGGTGAACTCGGTGGCAAAAAGTGCTACGCACAGGCTGACGCCAACCCAAATATTCCTGGAGATGTTCTCAGTCTGCTGGAGGATTTGGTGAATGAGAACCGTCTGTAAAACAGCGCGGTGGAGAGAAGAGAGGCCACTGGGGGTTGAGGTTGGTAGAGGAGGCCTTGGCTAATGCCAGCAAGCTGACTTTATGAGGCAAACTTTTTAATTAATTTCAGTGGCTGTGGCTGCTGTGCTTGACAAGGATTAGCTTTATGAAAATTCGCCCCCAAGGAACTCAGAGATAATGACAATGTACTAAAGTCAGCAGCTCATAAAGAAAGTAAGTCATGGTGTTCGCTGCCGGTCTGGGGGCCTAGGAGACAAGACAGAACACGGCCAGCACCACTCACCGGCCCAATGGCGGCCATGACGATGCACAGGATGTTGACCACGGTGTCTATCAAAACGCGGGTCCTCTGGAATTTCCAGACCACCCGGCCCAGAGAGGCTTTCTCAGGACCAACATTTTCTACCTCTTCATCCCAAAGGATTCGAAACCTGTAGTGAAAGAACAGGAAGCAGGAAAGGAACTTACGTTTCCGCTGGCTGTTTGAAGACATGCCAATGGACAAACCTTGCAAGAGTCGGAGGGCAGCGGAGGCTCCAGACAAGCAGCATAAGTTCTCTTTTCCAGGGTGACTGAGATGTGGGAGGCAAGGCCAAAGCCTCAACAAAAGCCCAAGTTGGCGTCTGGCACTTTCCAGGCCTTTATTTCCAACTGTTACTGCCAATTACTGGCACAAAAATCTGTCCTGATTAAAAAGCCAGAGGCAAGAGAAAATTCTTCAGGGCAGGGAGAAGTTTACTCATATCAAAGATCTGAAAGGCCAACGTGATGGGAATGTGGCAAGCAAAGGAGAGGGGTTGACATCAGACCCAGAGGAAGTGAGGAGAGGAGTCAAATCTCATGAAATCTTGTGGTTTTAGGAAAGACTTAGATTTTACTCTGAGGGCAAAGAAAACCACCGCAAATTTTTTACGCTGAGGTGACAAGATAATTTTACGTACCTAAAAGAACATTCTGTCTACTGTGAGCATAATGGATCAGAGAAGAAACAAAGGCAAGAGCAAGGAGACCACAAGGGGAGACTGCATCTGGGTGGCTTGCCACTAGATTGAAGGCAAGATGAACAGAGAGCAACAACAGGACTTCTGGGTGAATTGGATGTGGGAAAAAAGGAGAATGGATTTTTGCAGCAGGGACCTTTCTTGCTGGAGACTGTGTGAACCCAGCAGAAGGCTCACCGAGGAGCCAGAGGTAACCTGGGAGGCTTGCCCATGCCGGGCGCCTTCTAGCCTGCAGTTCCAGCCCAGAGGGGAGCAGCACCCACCACTGGGGCAGACCGGGCGTGCAGGGGAGCGCATTCCCGCATCGCCATTTTGCATCAGGGACCTTTCTTGCTGGAGACTGTGTGAACCCAGCAGAAGGCTCACCGAGGAGACAGAGGTAAGCTGGGAGGCTTGCCCATGCCAGGCGCCTTCTAGCCAGCAGTCCCAGCCCAGAGGGGAGCAGCACCCACCACTGGGGCAGACCGGGCGTGCAGGGGAGCGCGTTCCCGCATCGCCATTTTGCAGCAGGGACCTTTCTTGCTGGAGACTGTGTGAACCCAGCAGAAGGCTCACCGAGGAGCCAGAGGTAAGCTGGGAGGCTTGCCCATGCCGGGCGCCTTCTAGCCTGCAGTTCCAGCCCAGAGGGGAGCAGCACCCACCACTGGGGCAGACCGGGCGTGCAGGGGAGCGTGTTCCCGCATCACCATTTTGCAGCAGGGACCTTTCTTTGCTGAAGACTTGTGAACTCAGCAGAAGTTCCCCAGAGGAGCCAGTGGTGAGCTGGGAAGGTCGCCCAAGATGCCGGCCAGTACCAGCAACACAGTGTCACAAGGAATACGGCAAATTAGAAAACAGGCAGTAGGGAGTAGAAAAACCACATGCAACCCAGCAACTCCTCAGCAAAAAAGCACACCGCAAAAAGAAAACCATCTACTAGATTGCAACGACAGTAACTTGGAAGAACTTCTGAGCCTTCCGGATAGAGAATTTAAAATTGCTGTGATTAAAAAACTGACAGAAGTCATAAAGGAAAACAATGATAAGGGGAAAATAATTAATGACCAGAAGAATGAAATTGAGTCCCTAAAGAGGGAAGTAAAAGAAATGCAGGAGATCAAAGAATTAATGGAGATGCTAAAGAACTCTGGGAAAAGCAATAAAAGCAGAATAGATGAAATGGAAGAACGAATAAGTACTCTTGAAGACACAGAAATAAAAAGAACTAAAACAGAAAAGGAAGGAGAAGTACGAAGGAAAAAGACCAAAGAAAGACTTCGGGAACTATCTGACTCCATGAGGAAAGGAAATATAAGAGTTATAGGAATCCCAGAAGGAGAGGAGAGAGATGTAGGAACAGAGAAAATATTCAAGGATATAATTGAAGAGAACTTCCCAAACGCAAAGAAGGAGCTGAAAATTGATATATAAGAAGCAAGAAGAACACCAAACTTCCATGACGAAAGGAAAAATAAGCAAGGCACATAATAGTAAAGCTCCCAAGAATTCAAGACAAGGAAAAAATAATGAAACTAACAAGAGGGAAGAAACAGATAACATTCAAAGGGAAACCAATCAGACTGACATCAGACTTCTCTGAAGAAACACTACGGGCAAGGAGAGAGTGGAGGGACATAGTCAACAGACTCTAAGAAAACAGATGCCAACCAAGAATACTCTATCCCGCAAAGCTCTCCTTCCTCTTTGAAGAAAGAATAAGGGCCTTCCCAGACAAACAGAAACTCTGGAATTTTATTACAACTAAACCCCCACTCCAAAAAATACTATAAGGAGTCCTAAAGCCAGAACCTCAGAGGGACGAATAACAACAAAAGAAGGCCAAAGAAAGTTATTAAAAGAATAAATAAATAAAATCAAAGGAAAGACAAACACAATGGCAAATACAGATGCTAACATATCAATACTAACTCTAAATGTAAATGGACTAAACTCTTCAATAAAAAGACACAGAGTTGCAGGCTGGATTAAGAAATAAAACCCAACCTTTTGCTGTCTCCAGGAAACACTTTTAGCTGCAAAAGATAAAAATAGACTCAAAGTTAAAGGATGGAAAACAATTCTACAAGCAAATGGACCAAAAAAGAAGGCAGGAATAGCTATACTCATATCAGATAAAACAGATTTCAAACTTAAAAAGATAAAAAGAGACCACAGTGGTCATTACATTATGATCAAGGGGACAATACTTCAAGAAGAAATAACACTCATTAACATATATTCACCAAACGAAGGAGCACCAAAATATATCAGACAACTATTGGCATCTCTGAAAACAGACATCAGAGAAAACACATACATAGTGGGAGACTTCAACACACCACTATCAATAATGGATAGATCAACAAGACAAAAAATAAGAAAAGACACTAAAGCTCTAAATAAGGATCTAGAGTGCTTGGGCTTAACAGACATATATAGAACACTAAACCCCCAAAAATCTGAGTATATATTTTTCTCAAGCGCACACGGATCATTCTCTAGGATCGATCATATACTGGGGCACAAGACAAACATCAACAGATACACCAAGAATGAAATCATACCAACCATCTTTTCTGACCATGAAGGCATCAAACTGGAATAAACCATAAAAAGAAGACAAGGTACTCTCCTACCTCGTGGAGATTGAAACCCACACTACTGGAAGTCCACTGGACTAATGAGGAGATAAAAGAAGAAATAAAAAAATTCTTTGAATTGAATGACAAGGAGGACACCAATTTCCTAAATGTATGGGATGCAGCAAAAGCAGTAATAAGAGGAAAATATATAGCAATAGATGCTCACATCAAGAAACAAGAAAGAACTCAAAGAAACAACCTAATCTCGAAGCTCAAAGATCTAGAAAAAGAACAACAAAAAAAAACCCAAAACCAGTAGAAGAAAAGAAATAACAAAAACCAAAGCAGAAATAAATGAAATCGAAACTAAAAAAACAATCCAAAAGATCAATGAAACCAAGAGCTGGTTCTTCGAAAAAATAAATAAAATAGATAAACCCCTAGCCAGGCTCACAAGGGCAAAAAAGGAGAAAGCACAAATAAATAGGATAATAAATGAAAGAGGAGAAATCACAACGGACACAGCAGAAATCAAAAGAATAATTAATAACTACTATGAACAGTTATATGGAAACAAGTTCAACAATCTAGAGGAGATGGACAAATTCCTACAACTCTACAATCACCCAAAACTAGATAAAGAAGAAATAGAACACCTAAACAGACCAATTACAATGAGCGAAATTGAAATGGTAATCAAAAACCTCCCCAAAAACAAAAGCCCAGGACCTGATGGATTTACAAATGAATTCTACCAAACATTCAGAGACGAATTGGTGCCTATCCTTCACAAACTCTTCCAAAAAATTGAGAAGGAAGGTATAATACCTAACACGTTCTATGAAGCCAACATTACACTAATACCAAAACCGAACAAGGACAACACAAAAAAAGAAAACTATAGGCCAATCTCCCTAATGAACACTGATGCAAAAATCCTCAATAAAATTTTAGCTATCAGAATCCAACAGTGTATCCATAAGGTAATTCACCACGACCAAGTAGGATTCATTCCAGGGACACAAGGATGGTTCAACATCCAAAAATCAATCAACGTTATCCAACACATCAACAAAAAGAAATATAAAAACCATATGATAATATCAATAGATGCCGAGAAAGCTTTCGACAAAGTGCAACACCCATTCATGATAAAAGCCCTTGCAATTCTTGGGATACAAGGAACATACCTCAACATCATAAAGGCCATCTATGACAAGCCAACAGCCAGTATCATTCTCAATGGTGAAAAGCTGAAAGCATTTCCATTAAGATCTGGAACAAGACAAGGATGTCTACTCTCACCACTGCTTTTCAATATAATACTGGAAGTCCTAGCCAGAGCAATAAGACAAGAGAAAGACATACAAGGAATCCAAATAGGAAAAGAAGAAGTCAAACTATCACTATTTGCAGATGATATGATAATATACATAGAGAACCCCAAAACTCCATAGAAAAACTAATTGAACTCATCAATCAGTTCAGCAAAGTGGCAGGATACAAAATCAACATGCAAAAGTCAGAAGCCTTCCTATACACTAACAATAAATCTGAAGAAGAAGAAATGAAAAAAAACATCCCCTTTATTATCGAAACAAAAAAAATCAAATACTTGGGAATAAATCTAACAAAAGAGGTAAAGGACCTTTACAAAGAAAACTATAAAACACTGTTAAAAGAAATAGAAGAAGATACAAAGAAATGGAAAGACATCCCCTGCTCATGGATTGGAAGAATAAACATTATTAAAATGGCCATCCTACCAAAAGCAATATACAGATTCAATGCTATTCCAATAAAAATTTCAATGTTATTCTTCAAAGAAATAGAACAATTATTGATGAAATTCATATGGAATCACCAAAAACCCCGAATAGCCAAAGCTCTCCTGAAAAAAAAAGAAGGGAATGGAGGCATCACACTCCCAGACTTCAAACTATACTACAAAGCCATAATCATCAAAACTGCATGGTATTGGAACAAGAACAGACACACAGACCAATGGAATCGAATAGAAAATCCAGAAATAAACCCACAGATTTATGGTCAACTAATATTTGACAAAGGAGCAAAGAATATGCATTGGAGCAAAGAAAGTCTGTTCAATAAATGGTGCTGGGAAAACTGGGCCGCTACATGCAAAAGAATGAAGCTTGACTACTACCTCACACCATACACAAAAACCAACTCAAAATGGATTAAAGAACTAGACATAAAACCTGAAACCATAAAATACATAGAAGGAAATATAGGCGAAACACTACGTGATTTGCACATCAAAGACATCTTTACAGACACATCACCCAAAGCAGTGATAGTGAAGGCAAAGATAAACAGCTGGGACTACATCAAATTAAAGAGCTTCTGCACAGCAAAAGAGACAATGACCAAAACAAAGAGAAACCCCACCAACTGGGAGAACATTTTTGCACTCAACACTAATGATAAAGGATTGATCACAAAAATCTGCAAAGAGCTGATGAGACTCAACAACAACAAAGAAAATAATCCAGTCAAAAAATGGGCAGAAGAGCTAAAAAGAAACTTCTCTGAAGAGGAAATGCAAATGGCCAACAGGCATATGAAAAAATGTTCAACATCACTTGTCATCAGGGAAATGCAAATCAAAACTACCATGAGACACCATCTTACACCAGTGAGAATGGCACATATTAAAAAAACTGGCAACAACAAATGTTGGCGAGGGTGTGGAGAAAAAGGAACTCTTCTGCACTGTTGGTGGGAGTGCAAACTGGTCCAACCACTATGGAGAGCTGTGTGGAGATTTCTGGACCTACTAAACATAGAGCTTCCACAGGATCCAGCAATTCCACTCCTAGGTATTTACCCAAAGGACACAGAAACATCCATTCCAAAGAGCGCCTGCACCCCTATGTTTATAGCAGCACTATTTACAATAGCTAAGCTTTGGAAACAGCCCAAATGCCCAAAAATAGATGACTGGATCAAGAAGATGTGGTACATATATACCATGGAATATTACTCAGCATTCAAAAAAGATAAACACATGCAATTTGCAGCAACATGGATGGCGCTGGAAGGGATCATGCTCAGTGAAATAAGCCAAAAAGAAAAAGAAAAATACCGGATGGTCTCACTCATAGCAGAAATCTAGAAAACTTAAATAAGGGACCAGGAAAATGAATAACTATAAGAAAGTGAAAATCAAAATCAACAAAAATCTATGAACCAGAGACACTTTTGGGGGGTGGGTGGAGGGAGGGGAGGGATTGGGGTCAAAATGGGGGGGGTTAAAATTGTATGGGGAATACAAAAATAAAATTTATTATTAAAAAAAAGAGACAAAGACATTAAAAAAAAAAAAAAGGAGAATGGGGTCAGAGGTCCCAGTTGTCCAGTTTGACCAACTTTGGAGTTTACAGAAATGGTGAAAGAGAAGAGAAGAAGAGCATTGTCACATAATCAAGAAAACAGCTTCATATGAAGGTGCTTACCAGTCATCCCCATGCAGCTGTCCCATCAGGGACATGAATTCAGCCTGAAAGAGAGGCGTGGTGGGTCCTGGGTGGCGCAAGGGGTTAAGACGCAGCACTATAAAGTTGTCCGCAGCCACTGCAGCACGAGTTTGATCCCCAGCCAGGGAGCTACCCACATGGCACAGCATACCTCTCCTGTCTCACCCGCTGCTCCCCTCAGCAGTGTATTTCAGTCAGTCTGCCTGTTCTGTTCCCCACTCTGTCTCTGGTGAATCCTCTCACCTCCCCCACACACACACACCTCTGGGCTACACTCCAGTTCTTGTATGCATAAATAAATAAATAAATCTTAAAAAAGAAAGAAAGAAAGAAAGAAAGAAAGAAAGAAAGAGAGGCATGGACTGGTGAGGCATGTGAGGCTGGGTGTCTGCGTGTATTTGGTGTGTTAAGTCTTTGGGGTGGATGAGATCGTCTCAGAACAGGCATGGCTTGGAAGAGGAGAGGATCTGAGCTGGTGTTTGGGGAATGGAAGGAAACATTAAAAAACAGAGATGTTGCAACCGGAGAGGCAGAAGGAAAATCCAGTCCTCCAATGACACTGGTCCAGCCCCTCTCTCTCTTAACTTGTTGGCAACTTTCTCCAGACTGTACATTTAGAAACTACCACTGAGGGAGTTTCCTGTAGAGCACAGTGGAGGGGGAGCACAGTTGTAGAAGTCCCTGCAAGACCACGATTAAAACTCCCAGTCCAGATCAAGAAGATATGGTATAAATACACAGTGGAATACTGTTCAGCCATCAAAAAGATAAACTAATGCCATTTGAAACAATACAGATGGAAATTGAAGGGATTATGTTCAGTAAAATAAGTTAGAAGGAAAAAGAAAACTACCAAATGGTTTCACTTATAGGAGGAATATAGAAGATCAAGGGAAAAAATGATAATAGCAAAACAGAACAAAAATAAACAGACAACTATAAATCAGAGGCATTCTATAGGGGAGAGGGAGGGAGAAAGATCAAAATGGGGGCTGGAAGAGTACAAGGGACCATGGTGATAGTGTCCAGGTGAATTGGTGGTGAAAATTCTATGGGGACAACACCTGAGAAAAGAAAGCAAACATTGTAAGAATAAAAAATAAATAAATAAATTGTCTTTTTCCTGGTCCCTTATTTAGGTTTTCTAAATTCCTGCTATGAGTGAAACCATCTGATATTTTTCTTTTCTTTCTGGCTTATTTCACTGAGCAAAATCAAAAAGCAGCTATAAACCAGAGACACACTATGCTGGGGGTGGGGAGGAGGGAGTAGGATCAAAACAAGGGGGGGTGGGAATTGTATGGGGAATATAACCAAGATGAAAATGCATACATTGTGCAAAAATGAAAAATGATGTAAAAATATATAAAATTAAAATAATAATAATATAAACAAAAACAAACAAATAAATAAATAAATAAAACTCTCAGTCCTGTAAGCACATACTCCATGATATGTCTTGCACTTTACCCCATGTGGCCAAAGATAAGGACACTTCTAGAAGAAATTAATGCAGAGAGGAGGCTCTAAGAACCCCCCAACTGCCTAAGACATATTGTTCATTAGGACCTCCACGTTCAATGTCACTGTTACAAAGAATGAGGTTGATGTTTTGGGGCCAACATGGAAAAATTCTAATGAACTCTAACCAGAAAACAGCAACTCTTCCTTGAAAACATACCTGATATAGTTGCTTATTTTGTTGTTTAGAGAAGAAAAGAATGACTCAAGAGTAAAGAGGAAAATAAAAGGTCTTGATTTGATAGCAGATGTTTAATCAGAATAGAAACATTCCGGACACATCCAGGCCAGCACTTACCAGCGCTTACCTCTGGGCAGTAGAGCAGGGAATTCCCCCATTGCTTATGCTTCTGCTGCTTGACATGTTAATAAAAACTATGACCTACGTTGAACTAGTGAAATTTATATTTTTGCAAGTCAAGGTCATCAAATATCAGTAGTTTTGATTCAACATAAATGTACTTTGTTATAGAGAAGTTTGATAATGATTTTTAAAGTGAAATAAAGCCTGATGCCTGGAGCCACAAGCAGCACCCAGCCAGTGGGCAGCACCCCCATTTGAACACAGTGTTCCTGCCCAGCAGCAGGCAGCCGAGCCAGAAGGTGCTCAGGCTTAGGCGTGGCTCTCAAGAGGCCCTTTCTCCCCACCTTCCTTCCTGTTCCACAGCTCCCAAAAGATTGGGCCAAGAGATACAGTCAGCCTAGCCCCCATCTCAGATCTCAGAGAAATGGCCACCAGGACCCACAGGTGTCCTTCCCACACTGGGGAAATGGAAGCCTATGAAAGGGCTCGCTGGCTCTCTCACAGTCAGCTTCCTCTCCCCAGGTGACCCCACATATCCTGTACCTTTTGGCATTGAGGTCAGATGAGTCATACAGGGACATCGGGGGCAGGGAGTCCACAGTCAGCCTGTGCTTGTAGCCGTTCATCATCACTGGCGTGAGCCAGGAAAATGTGGCAAAGGAGAGCAGGCCTGCGTCATCCACGGGGTTGGGTGCCAACCTAAGACAAATGAGACAATCAGTGTCCAGGACTTGGATCAGTGCCCCAACTCCCTGGCTAGAATTCCTAACACCGTAATTCCTAACCATGGCCACGTTCAGACCGTGCTTGAACCTGTCAGCCCTTTGAGCAGTGGTAGCTGGGATTAGTTAGGGCAGCTTGTGAAAACATCAGGAACCTTACAAGTTGTTGAACGCAGCCAACGTTAACAAATAAATTACAGACATATAAGCAAGTTATCTTAAAAACAGAGGCAGTAAATACTCAAAACATCACTTTAGATTTGACTAGATCTTGAGGTCACCTCTACTTGTATAGATTGTTTAGTCTGTTGTGTCTGGACGGAAGAAATACCATACATGGTATGTAAGGGGTCCTTGTGCATCTCTTCCTGATTTGGCATTCAGTGACATCACATTGGCTACTTGAAAGTGGCCAGGATAGTAGTATTTACACCACAAAAAATTGACAAATGCTCCCAACCATGGGATTTATTTAGTGAGCCAGTTGCTGACCCAATGTTCAAAATTCATGACCATCCATGAGGAAATGGAGACCGGCAGTTACTATTAGGAGAATCAGACACATGTTTTTGCTCTCAGAAGACTGAAAGGTGGGCAGTGCAGGGTGTGCCAAGTCAGGGGGAGGCGAATGGAAGAGGCAAGAGCTAGAGGCACACTCATGTTATATTGCGAGGATCATTTATGCCTCATAAAGTGAAGGAGGTGGATGGGGGAGGAGAAAGGAGAGAGGCGGAAAGATGGAAAGGAGCAGTTGAAAGAGGAGGATGAAGAAGAAGAAACCAAGAAGAAGGAAGAGAAAAGGAAAAAGAAATTAAAATGCCCCTGAGGAATTAACCATCTAATGCAGAATGAAAGTCACAGACACAGAATAATATCTAATTGTATGTCCCAGGCCCTGTAAAACATTTGCAGATGTCAAGATGCTGAGTCCCAGGCTCCTGTCACATGTGCCTCTGATCTCAGCTATGGAGAACACTGTCATGTACGTGCAGGCTCATACTGATGACTTGCCCTAGGCCCTGCTTTTGGAGCACTCGAGCTAAGACAACATTAACAAGGTACTATGTGCCTGAAATATTGTACCATTCTCTGAAAGTTAGTTTTTATGATAAAGTCATACATTGCTTCATAACATCATCACAACTCAGTGAAGTGGACAGTTGGGGTAGTTATGATTCCATGTTGTAGACAGTAACATCGAGCAGAGGGAGGCTGGATTACTTGGCCAAAGACTTACAACTGGTAAGAGCAGAGCAGAGATTCAAACCAGTGCTTACTAACTCCAAGGTCCTGTCATTCTCTTAAACAATTCCTTGCCTTGCCTCTCTGCAAAGCACTTATTAACAGAGTCCAAAAGTGAGTATCTTTTCTGCCTGAGGCGAAGGAGGGTAGCCCATGCCCTTACCTTTCAACAGGAGAGGTCAAGAAATGAGTGGTCAATAAATGAATAAATGGGTATATGGACAGATGTACGTATGCTCTGGATGGATGGATGGGTGGGTGGGTGGGTGGATGGATGGATGGGTGGGTGGGTGGATGGAATGGATAAAAGGACAAGCAGCTTGAGTACCAGCAAAGAGAACAGGGACAGTGACCAATCTCCTAAAAGATTGGAAATTATAATTGGTGGCTCTGTCCTAAACCTCCCTCCAATCTTCTCCCTGGCTTACTTTGCATTGGGTCTCACTGGAATCATGGTCTTCAGGCTTGGGATATATCTCTCCACAAAGGACCTCTGCTGGCCTCGCCGGTCCAGATCCGAGATAAGGTAGGGGCCTTCACCCACCATCTTGAGGGCAGACTAGAGCCCTGGGCGCTTGGCTGAGGGACACTTTCACTCTGCTGCAGAGAGATGAGAAAAGTTCACTGACAGATGAGGACACTGAAATTAAACCAAGCAGCTCATCCTCCACCCATGAACTCCATTATTCCACCCTTCAGGCCTGGTTTACTGGTTCACCTTCCTTTATGGTGAAGTGTGACCAGAAGTCTGCCACATCCATAACCTCTACCTTGAGTCTTCCTTATTAGCAAGAATATTTACTTCTTTCTTTTCTACTGGCCCAACTGTAAAAATAAGCACATGTTGTGAATTTTCTATTGTGATCCATGGCCAAGCCTGGGGCTCAGCCCTGAAAAACAGACACCAGAAGATGGGTTTGCTCTCTAAGTATGATCCACGACAAGTTTTTCACAAACACACACACACTCATTTGTATATCCACATTCTCCTGTCCCTGACCCATGAGGTTTTCAATAATGCCACCTCTCAGGACAAGACACCTGTGGACAAACCCACATTCCCATACTTCTGTAACACCTCCCCAAAGGAAAACCATAATCGAGGTGGAAAGGATACATTTTGGAATCTCTGCCCAGTTCACAAACCAACCATCCCATTCTCCAAGCACGTAAGCCCAATGAGTAGAGAAGAATCCTTCAAGATTGTGTCATTCCTAGCTCCAGTCCTTTCTGGAGATCCAGTTCAATTCTTGCCCTAGGGCTCCATGCCATCTTTCTCCCCATATGCTTTAGATAAAGTCTCCTTTTTTTACTTAAACTAAATTTGGTTTGGTTTATGTCTCTTGTAATCAGAAGCCTCATTATTATTTTGTAAGTAGAGTTCCCACTACAAGAATTTTCATTGAAAGTTTTTATAGCTAGAAACATCAACTAAACTAAACTCATGGCATGTCAAATTTGGAAGAATTCTCAGCTGCAATATGACAAACTCCTCATTGTACAGAAGAGGAAGCAGAACTAGGTTTTCCTAGTGAATACCACCATATATTTTAAAAAGACTGCTGATCCTTTTCAAACTTTCAAATATATTCAAGAGGAGGAACATTCTCCAACTCATTTTATGAGACCAGAATTACCCTGATACTAAAACCAGACAAGTACAGTACACTAAAAAGAAAATTACAGGTCAATATCCTGATGAATGTAAATGCAAATATTCATCAACATATTACAAGAGTTATATGTCATGATCAAGTGGTATTTACCCCTGGGATGCAAGAATATACCTATGCAACATATATAAATCAACAAATGTGACACACCATATTAATAGAGTGAAAATAATAGATATACAATAAGCACTTGACAAAATATATCATCTGTTCTTTTTTTTTTTTAAAGATTTATTTATTTATTTATACAAGCACTGGGTACAGTCAGAAGAAAGGGAGGGTGAGAGAATTCAACAGAGCCAGAGCGGGGAGCAGAGCAGGCAGAAGGACCGAAGTACACTGCTGAGGGGAGCAGCGGGCAGCAGGAGAGGTCTGCGCGCCATGTGGGACCCTCCTCCGGTGGCGGGGAGCAGCTGGGGATCAAACTGACGCTGCAGAGGCTGCGGGCAGCTTCGCAACCCAACGCTCAACTGCTGCGCCACTGGGGAGGCCCTATATCATCTGTTCTTGACCAAAATAATCTCAACAAATTGGGCATAGAAGGACTGAAACTCAACTTAATAAAGGCCATGAATCCCAAGCCCATACATGACATTATCTTCAATGGTGAAAGTTTCACTTTTCATCTATGATCAAGGATACCTATTCTTGCCACTTTCATTCAACACAGTACTGGAAGTCCTAAACACAGCAATTATGAAAGCAAAAAAAATAAAAGCCATCTAACTTGGAAAAAAAGATGGAAGATTGACTATTTGCAGATGATATGATCTTATACATAGAAAGTCAAAGATTCCACCATAAAATATTAGAATGAATTAACAAATTAAGTAAAAGTTCTGGATATGAAACAAACATACTAGTAATCAATTGTTTCTATATACTAACAACAAAATATCAAAAAAAAAAAACCAGAAGAAAACAATTCCATTCATAATAATATCAAAAACAATAAAATAATTATGAGTAAATTTAACCAAGGTGAAAGAGTTATACACTGAAAACAAAAACATTTTGAGGAAAGAAGTTAAAGAAGACTCAAAGCAATGAAAGATATCCTCTGTTCATGGATCAGAAAAATCCATATTGTTTAAATGTTCATACTACCCAAATTCATCTACAGATTCAATGCAATCCATATCGAAATTCTAATGACATTCTTCAAAAAATAGATAAATTCCTGAAATTTGTATGAAACCAGAAAAGACACTGAAGAGCCAAAGCGATCCTGAAAAAGAACACCTCCTGGTTTTAAACTATACTACAAAGCTAGTAGTAACCAAAACAAAATGGTACTGGCATAGACACAGAGCCCAACAGTACAAACCTGAGAGCCCACAAATAAACTCCCACATTTATGGTCAATTAATATTTGACAAAGAAGCCAAGAATACTCTGTGGGACAAGGATAGTCTTTTTAACAATTGGTGTTGGGGAAACTGGATAATTATATGCAGAAGAATAACATTGGAGTCCTATCTTACACTTCTCGCAAAAGTCAACTAAAGATTTAATTTACACATAAGACCTAAAACCATCAAACTTCTGGAAGAAAACAGGAAAATCTTGACACTGGTCTTGACAACAATATCTTGGATATGACACCAAAAGAACGAGCAAAATAAAAAGCAAAGTAATTAAGTGGGACTACATCAAACTTAAAAGCATCTGCATAGGACCTCCCCGGTGGCGCAGCAGTTGAGCACTGGGTGCAGCCTCTGCAGCGCTGGTTCAATCCCTGGCCACCGGGCGAGGGTCCCACATGGCACGCAGACCTCTCCTGCTGCCCACTTCTCCCCTCAGCAGTGTACTTCATCAGTCTTCCTGCTCTGTTCTCCCCTCTGGCTCTGGTGAATTCTCTCACCCTCCTGTGCTTCTGACTGTACCCAGTGCTTGTATAAATCAATCAATAAATAAAATCCTTAAAAAAAAAACCATCTGCACAGTAAAAGAAATTGTCAAGAAAATGAAAAGGCAACTTACAGAATGGGAATACATATTATTACATTTAACACATATTATTACATATGTATATATAAAATCATATATATGGGTATATATTATATATAATCATATTTAAGAGGTTAATATACAAAATATATAAGGAATTCACACAACTCAATAGCAAAAAAATTAAAATGGACAAATTCAAAATAAACAGTTTTCCACAGAATACAAACAAATAGCCAAAAAATATGTGAGAAAGTGCTCAATACCACTAATTATCATAAAAATGCAAATCAAAATCACAAGGAAACATCACATCACACCTGCTGAAACGGCTATCATCAAAAAGACAAGAGATAAAAAATATTGCTGAAGAGATGGAAAAAAGGGACCAAACCACTTGAGCACAGTTAATAAGAATGTAAATTAGAATAGCTGATATGGAAAACAGTATGAAATTTCTTCAAAAAATTGAAACGAGAACTACCATATGATCCAGCAATCCCACGTCTGAGTATACCTCCAAAGGAAATAAAATCAGGATCTCAAGGAAATATCTACATCCCTGTGTTCATTACAGCTATTCACAATAGCCAAGATATGGAAGCCACCTAAGTGTCCATCTTCGGGTGAATGAATAGAGAAGATACAGGATATATATTTGTGTGTGTGTATATATATATATATGTGTGTGTGTGTGTGTGTGTGTGTGTGTGTATACACACACACGCAATGAAGTATTATTCAAATATAAGGAGAAAAGGGAATCTTCCATTTGCAGCACCATGAATGGACCATCAGGGTATTCTAAATGAGATAAACTTGACAGAGCAAGACAAATAAATAGATAAATAAGATACACGAAATCACTTATACGTAGCCTCTGAAAAAGCTGAACTCATAGAGAGCAGAATGGTGACTTCCAGGGCTTGGAAGGGCGGAGAAATGGGGAGAATATATATTAAATATTCTTAGCACAAAAACAAAATGAAATAGTAATTATGTGAGAGGGTGGAGGTATTAACTCATGCTACTGTGGTAATGGTTTCACAATATACACTTGTAACAAATCAGTACAATGTACCCCCTAGAGGTGCTCAAAGTTCTTTGTCATTCTAATATCTTATCTCAATAAAGCTGGGGTAAGGTATAAATGTAAACTGAGGCATCATCTCATCTGAGGCAGTCTAGATAGGAAACCCCTTGTTTATAATGGATTATAGAAGCATTCCTCTAGAGTAATATATTCTTTCTTACAATGGAATTGGAGAATCAAAATGTCTTCACTTCAATCTCCTAAAGTGGGAACTGAGACATTCCATGCAGCTAGAGAGGAGCATAAATTGTAATAGGCAGGAATTCTGCTCAAAATTGCTTCAAATATTCAATTAACCAGTATTAATAACATGAATACCATGGACTGAGTTCCAGATTTCTAATTCAATGAGAAAAATAGAAGTTAAGAGGAACTTGGTGAACTTACCCCAACCTGCACCATGGCCCACACTCAACCTCCCAATGATACTACTGGACACTACTCTGGTCCTTCCACATGCTTTCTGCTCCCAGAACAAACTTCCAGATGCTCCTGCCTCTGGCTCTTTGTATTCACCACTGCCAAAACCTGGAATAATCTACCCTCCTCCCTTCCTTTGACAGATTCCGACTTAGCCTTCAAGACTCAGTTCAGACATTTCCTCCTCTGGCAAAACTTCCTCCTTACTTATTTTCCCCAAATAAACTGTGGGCTTCCTATCTGTCTTGTTCACAGAAGGAATTCCAACACCTACACAGTCCTTGGCACATGGTAGGTGTTTGATACTAATTTGTTGGATGGTTGGCTGGCTGGCTTGCTGGCTGAATGGATGGATGGAACAAATAGAGGTTAAGTCTAAAACACAACAACATAATTCTCCCCAGAAAGGGAGAAAATAAGCATGTTATAAGACACATGAAAATGCAAACAACAGGTGGTCTTTGAGAACTGCAGCTGCCCCCTCGTGGAGCAGGACAAGCAAAAGTGCACCACTGAAGCTAATAATGACAAGGACCACAGCTCCTTCAGCTACAACAGGCTGATTCACCACAACACTGTGGGCGTGCAGCTGGCAGCGGCTGCAAAGGCGTGGGGGTGGTCATGAAACAGAGATCCGGCACACGAAAGCTGGCCACCTCCTACGTGTAGACCACCATTGACAAGAACACTTTGGGTCAACCTCAGCAACATCGTGCACAAGATCCACAAGAAGAGGTCCTTCCTCAACCCATGGATGGCCAGAAGCCCCAGCGCCAGCTCCAGCACCAGTGCCAGTGCCATGCTGCGCAGCCAGAACTTACTGATGGTGAAATGGAGGACATGCCCCATCAAGAGCTCCTTAGTGCACCTCTCCCCTAGCAATAAAGGTGTTGGAGGGAGGTAAGGAGGGAGAAAGGAAAGATTTTTGCAGTAAAGAAACCTGACAAACATCACCCAACAAGGTGACAAAAGTCAACATCACCATAATTAAGTCAGACATTTTTTTAAGATTAAGAAGAAAAGCAATAGGCTGGTATAAATGAATCATTTAACTACAAAGATTTCATATATAAAATTTATAAAGAATGTATAATGTACCCCTAACAGAGGGCAATCAGTTAGAAACGTGGATTAGGACCTCCCTGGTGGCCCAAGGGGTTAAGCGCAGCACTGTGAAGCTGTCCACAGCCTCTGCAGCACCAGTTCGATCCCCCACTGGCCAGGGAGCTACCCACATGGTGCAGCAGACTTCTCCTGACTCTCCTGCTGCTTCCCTCAGCAGTGTATCTCAGTCAGTCTGCCTGTTCTGTTCCCCACTCTGTCTCTGATGAATCCTCTCCCCCACCCACACCTCTGGCCTGTACCTCAGTTCTTGTATGCATAAATAAATAAATCTTTTTAAAAAGTGGATAAAAGCTATAGATAATTAATTGTCAGAGGAGTGAAATAAACACACACACACAAAAAAAAATGCTCAATCTCTGAGTATCAGGAAAGGGGGAATTAAAATCACAATCCCAAGAAGAGCTAGTCTCATTCTTCAAATAGGCAATATCTGAAAATTTTAGGTCTCAGCATATGTGTGGCACACAGCCGATCTTAAACCCTGATGGTAGGAATATAAATTGTACAACAAATTTGTAAAGCAATTTGGCTTATCTGATCAAACTGAAGATTGTCTTACTAAGATAGCAAGTGATTCTCCTCCTTTGGTAACAGGTTCTGAACAAATTCTTCCTGTTCAAGGAGTCACACACAGTGGCAGCTTTGCATCTGCTTCTGTTCTCCTCACAACTTCTAGACCTCAGCTAACCTCTCTTCTCTCATACTCACTGAGGTCGACACCCAAGTTCAATCTAGAAAAACACAAGCAAACAATCCACAGAGAATAAAATCTAATATAAAATGTCTTTCCAGCCCTTCTAAAGGAAGAGTTGTACAAGTTCTATATCTTAAGCATCCATCTATAGAAAAATGGGTAAATTGTGTAATATGAATGTAGCCTATTGGGCCTCCCTGGTGGAGCAGGTGGTTGAGCGCTGCACTGTGAAGCTGTCCGCTGCCTCTGCAGCGCAGGTTCAATCCCGGCCGGCCGATGAGAATCCCACATGGTGCAGCAGACCTCTCCTGTCTCATCCGCTGCTCCCCTAGGCAGTGTATTTCTTCAGTCTGCCTGTTTTGTTTCCCGCTTTGTCTCTGGTGAATCCTCTCACCCTCCCGCACATCTGGCCTGTACCCCGGTTCTTGTATAAAAATAAATAAATCTTTAAAAAAAAAAAGAATATAGCCTATCACTAGTCAACAATATAAATGAACTAGCTCCACAAACCAACCTTTGTGAATATCACACACAATTAATTGAGAGAAGAAAAATCAAGTCATAACAAAGTATAGACACAGTGTGATAGATTTTGTGTGAGTTCACATACTTGCAAAGTATTGATACATTCATTTACTGGTAAATATATTGTAATAAAATTCCACTGCTCCAAGTAGCACCAATTCCTTTCATTGGACAGAGGATTTAGACACCAAAATCTGGCACTGGGTATGTTCTTTATTACTTTTTTTTTTTTTTTGAGCTGATTAATGTAGTCTACGAACCACACCAATCAATTACTCTTTTTTTTTTTTTTTTTTTGTGGGACCCTCGCCGGCGGCCAGGGAATGAACCAGTGCTGCAGAGGCTGCGGGCAGCCTTGCAGCACAGCGCTCAACCGCTGCGCCACCAGGGGAGGCCCTATTATTTTTTTTAAGGATTTATTTATTTATACAAGCACTGGGTACAGTCAGAAGCGCAGGAGGGTGAGAGAATTCACCAGAGCCAGAGCAGGGAACAGAACAGGCAGACTGATGAAATACACTGCTGAGGGGAACAGCAGGCATGGCAGAAGAGGTCTTCTCGCCATGTGGGACCCTCACCGGTGGCCTGCGCCACAAGGGGAGGCCCATGGGTGTGTTCTTTATTATGGGGGTGTTACTGTTGACAGAGCAAGGCAATGTGTGTATGCATGAGTGCAAATACACATACCTAAAAATATTTCTATATGTAAACATCTTAATCTATTTTTTAAAGATTCATTTATTTTTATACAAAAACTGGAGTACAAGCCAGAGGGTGAGAGGATTCACCAGAGACAGAGTGGGGAGAAGAACAGGCAGACAGACCGAAAACACTGCTGAGGGGAGCAGTGGGTGAAGCAGGAGATGTCTGCCGTGGGTATCTCCCTGGCCGGCCGGGAATCGAACCTGCGCTGCAGAGGCTGCAGACAGCTTCACAGCGCTGTGCTCAACCTGTTGCTCCACCAGGGAGGCCCAAACATCTGAATCTATTTTTAACCTAAACATGAATTCATTCTAATTCTCCAACTCTAACATGTTAACATAATATCATAACTCTGTTCTCCTCTGCTTGTTTTTCTGTAAACTCCCATGCCGAGGGGGAGAAGCCTGACTCTCTCACCCACCTGCCATGGTTCACGGTACAGTTCCAGTAAGCACATAGCCCTGTGAGAAACAACTTTATCAGCTAAAATACGATGCTTCCAGGAGCACATTATGGAAAGGCGAAAAAAGAACAACTGGACAGTGGAGGAACCAGACAGACATGACTCAGCCAGGGGTCAGTGTCGACATCCACAGTGATTAAGTCACATGGATAGGATGTGATGAGCTCTTTATTTCAGGGGTCTTCCCCCTTTAAGCCCCTAACTCCAATCTAATCTTGAGAAAGACATCAAGCAAATCCCAGTTGAGGGCCACCCCACAAAGAACCTAACCAGTACCCCTGTCAGGGTCATTCAAAACAAGGAAAGTCTGAGAAAACTGTCATCAACCTAAAGGACTTTAAGGAGACAAGTTGATTAAATGTAATGGTAGTGACCAGGATGGATCCGGGGATAGAAAAGGGGCCTTAGGGAGAAACTAAGGAAAGCTAAAGAAAACATGGATATTAGTCAATATTGATTTAGGGCCTCCCCTGGTGGCGCAGGCGGTTAAGCACCACGCTGTGAAGCTGTCTGCAGTCTCTGCAGCACAGTTTCAATCCCAGCTGGCCAGTGAGGGTCCCACATGGCACAGCAGACCTCTCCTGCCTTGCCCGCTGCTCCCCTCAGCAGTGTATTTCAGTTAGTCTGCCTGTTCTGCTCCCCGCTCTGTCTCTGGTGGATCCTCACACCCTCCCGCACATCTGGCCTATACCCCGGTTCTTATATAAATAAATAAATCTTTAAAAAAATATATTGATTTAGCAATATCATTAGCCATAACATATACAATACTAATGCAAGATATTATTAATCAGGGGGACTAGGTGCAAGGTATATGGAAACCCTCTACTATGTTCACAATTTTTCTGTAAAACTGTTCCAAAAAATAAAGTTTATTTTTAGAAAATGAATGGGAAAGAGAGAGGCCAGTTTCCAGATGCCAGTGACCTATGGGGGGTAGAAGAATGAAATGAGGAGGCTATGCAGGATTGTCTCTGGATGTTATAATATTTAATCATATGTTTAAGGATGTGACCCTAGAGCCAGGCTGTCTGCTCAGCTTCCCTAAATAATGCGGACCAGCTGTGCTACCTGCCTTCTGAAGAAGGAGCGTGGTCTGGGAGGAGGATGGAGTTAGGGAAATTTCTTTTGGGGAGGGAGAGCAGAGCTGGGAGTTGGAAGAGAGCAGAGAGGAAAGACAAGTTTGGAAGAAAGCCTAGGTGAGCTGTTCAGTGGAAATTGGCTGTGTGGCCCCTACAGAGTGAGGCCCTTAAGGGAACCATAATACAGCAGACTTGGGCAGGAGAGTCGGAGCCAGAAGGCTGGGCAGAGCAGCCAGGGCTTTAAGATTTGTTTGTACTGACATGGAGAGCAGCCCTGGAGGCCCCTGCACATGTACAGCTCGGGGCGACGTGTCCCCAGGGAGCCGTCTGTCAGTCTTCATTTCTCTGTTTACCAGAGAGCCCTTCACAGCTTCCTCTACCCAGAGTGGAGGCTTTTCTGGATTTGCAGCAGGAAGACAGTGGAGGGCTGCAGGCTGCTGCAGGAGTGCTCAGGCTGAGGGAAGCAAAGAAACTGGCATCCCAGCATAGATGGGACCTTGGCTCCCTGTCAGTGCAATCCAGTTGTGGCCGGAGAAGGGGAGAGAAATCCAGACAAGGGTACGACCTTTCTACCAGGTCCTATCCTGTGTGTTTCTGCCGCACTGTGGGCTCTGAGCAGCCAGACAGTGGTCCCCGACCAGCTGCCCATGACTTCCCACTGCCTCTGGGTGACTTCCAGGGCTGCAGTGCCCTGGGGGTTACCCACAAGTTTAGGCTGAGCTTAGCAGAGGTAGAATAGCACATGACCAGATCAAGATAAAAGAGCTCACAGCAAGTGCTGTAGCGAAATTGGAATTCCATTAGGAAGAGAGAATCACTGAACCTAAGAATTAAAAAAAGCCATGAAGACAGCAAACCAGGCAACTCAGCCTCACCAGTGAATTTCCTTCTGGCCAACCTGACCGTGATTCGATAAATTTTGGTAAAAGACCCCAGTTACTTTGTAAGACAACCTCGCGCAGAATTTCTGCAAATGCTAGATAACCCAACACTAGCTGTGAGTTGTGAGGAACTATCAGACAAATCCAAAGGAATATTTTCTAAAATCGCTGGCCTGTGCACTCCAGTATCTTGAAAGACAAGGAAATATTCAGATTAAAGGCAGCTAAAAGCAATACACAGTCCAGGACTGGATGCTGAGCCAGGAGAAAAACAACTAAGAATGATATTAGGACAATAGGGGACATTTGAATATGGACAATAGGCTATGCCATAGTATTACGTCAAAATTAAATGATCTGATTTGGATAATTGTTCAATTTGATAATTAATAATTTTGAAAATTACGATTATATAAGAGAACGTCCTTATTTTTAAGAAATGCATACTGAAGTATTTAAAGACAATAGAGCAAAAAGTCTGCAATTTACTCTTAAATGTGTCAGAAAAGATAATAATTATGCATAGGGAGAGAATGTTCAAGCAAAGGCAGCAAAATGTTAATTTACAAATCAGAATGAAGGATTTCTTAGCATGACTCTTGTTACTTTTCTGTAAGTTTTAGATCATTTCAAAATAAGTCATTAAATATTTTTTAAAGAGACAGTGTTAAGGCAGATGAACTGTTTTTCCCCCCAGCAACCCATTTGCAGTTCCTCTCTGGTCCAGGCAGACTGTCCACAGCTCCTCCTCTGCCAATGTTCCTTCTGAGAAAATGGGCCTCAACCCCCATGGAGATCCCTTACCCATCGCTTCGATTATTTCCCTCTCTTTTCTAAGGGCAGAGTCCTGGCCACGAGCTGTCACCAGCCTGTCTAAGGGGTCCTGTCTCCATGATACCAAACATGGGAGACCAGACCACCCTGGTTAGGTTTGTGCAATCAGAGTTCACAGGAAATTGGTGCTGGAAGGTGATTTCCTTGAACGCTCCACAGGGAATGCAGAGTTGTGATTACCTAAGACGGCTTGGAAGCATTGCAGCTGGAATGGCACTTTGCTAAATTTGGCAGCCCCGGGGGGAAAATGAGAATTTTTAAATCAGGAAGTCTGCTTTGGCTAACGTCTCTATCTCCGTCTGTCATGCCATCCTCTGCCAGGAGTGGGGAGCTGCCTGGAGCGACAAATCTGCTTGCTGGCACTCATGTAGTGGGGGTGGGGAGGCCACTGAGAGAGCTGGAAGGAGTGAGGGCCTGACCAGGCTGGGCCCCAAGGCAACCCTGACTCTCCCCTAGCCTGTCTTTTTCTGCTCAGAGCATCTGAGATTGGCAGAAGGTTGGAAAAAGCCCCTTGGGTGCCCTCTGCTTATTGGTCAGTGCACCTGACCAGGCCTGGGTAAACCCCCCAGGCAGAAGCAGAGAGAACTCTGTTTAGAGCAGAGGACAAACTGGTGGATTGCAGACCACATACAACTTGCAGGTCCATTGTATTTGTCCGGCACAGTTGTTTAAATGTTTTGGATCTGTGGAAAATATTTTAAAATTAGGAAATATCACTTTAAAATTTAAAGCTACCTCTGATTTTTGTCAAAAAAATCAGGAGCTCTGTATGTTCTTGTGGCCACCATCAGCTCATGCTGAACAGCAGTAATCCCTTTTCGGCAAAGCACACAGACTTGGGCCTCCCTGGTGGTGCAAGGGGTTAAGACGCAACCTATGAAGCTATCCACAGCCACTGCAGCACGAGTTCGATTCCCAGCCAGGGAGCTACCCACATGGTGCAGCAGACCTCTCCTGACTCATCCACTGCTCTCCTCAGCAGTATATTTCAGTCAATCTGCCTGTTCTGTTTCCCACTCAGTCTCTGGTGAATCTTCTCACCCTCCACACCTCTGGCCTGTACCCCCATTCTTATATGCATAAATAAATAAATTGTATTAAAAAATAATAATCTACTTCTTCACAAGCAGAAAGTATCCTTACAAAGCACACAGACTTTAGTTTGCCACAATCCCCACTACTCCTTACTGTCCCCCTACTCTGGGGATCTGGGGTACCTAGCATTTATCATCACATTTGCACTGCTGTTTTTCTTATAGTGGAATCATTTTCTACCTTTTTCTCTCTCCAAAGAGGGAGGACAACAACATCTGGAGGGCATTTTAAGACAAAATATTCTTCATACCTACCCACTTAGCTCAAATATGTTCCATTTCAGCCTAACTCACAAAACTGACAATTTTTCATCTGGGGATCCTCAGTTTTCCTTGGTGCCTAAAATGGAAATTCATCCTTAGGGCTCCTCTGCATCAATTATATGCAGATACACTTTAATATAAAATCCTTCCCAAATAAGAGGCTAGGCCCCTTGCCTTTCTTAATAAATCCCCTCTTAATTTAAAGCCACCTAACTTACAATGTCTGAGGGTCTCACGCCCTCCCCACAGCTCCCATGGCCAACCTCCAGTCAGAGGAGAATCCTGGCCCTCACTTCTCCCGCCATCTACTCCGGCTGTCCACAGGCACCCTGGACACAGCCAGCCATGGGAGGAGGCCCGGGAATAAGGTGGAGCAGGTGTTGGAGAGGGAGGAGGGAGAAGGGAGAGAGGCATAGGGGAGCATGTAAGAGAACGCAAAGCCTGAGGTACAGAGAGGGAGGGGGGTTTGCTGATGTCCTCTCATTCCCAGAGAGCCCCAAATGGTGACCTGTGATGGTATCTCCAAAGGAGGTCACCCCTTTGGTTACATAAGGTTGAAGAAAGAAAAAAAGATCCATTTTAAACATGTGTGAACCATACAGTAAATGTACCATGTGTGCAACTTGTTAAAAATAAATCCTGTGATTAAATTGTGAGCCATACAGTATATGTTCAGCGTGTATGCGCTGTGGTGGGGAGGGTTAAAGATTTCACTTATTCAGTGTTGACTTTTGTATAGCACAGATTGGGAAATCCCATCTCGGCATTTCTTTTTTACCAGGGGACTCCAAAAATATGAGGTGCTCCAGACCTTCCTGACACTCTAGAAGGCTCCATGTCCCAACTTCCCCCCACATGGGCAGATACAGTCAATAGGGTGTTGCCCACACAGCCTCTTCTGGGGATGAGAGACAAAGGACCCCAGGATGGCTGCAGAGAGGAGCTTTACCTGGGCAGCTGGCGTCCTGAGAACCAGAGGGGGAGCCAGAAGTCATGGGGCGCAACGGGGGCGGCCTTCTGCCCTATTGCCTGGGCCTCCTTTCTGTGAACCTCAGATTCAGCTTTGCTTGTCCCACCTGCCTAGAGTCTTCCCGTTCAACTGCCCCATTCAACTGTCACTCCCACCACGCCTGTGGAGAGAACTCTGGGGGACCAACATTCCCTCTGTCCACATAAAGGGCACTGCCCCCTCCCAGGACGGGCCTATGGCACAGTCCAGCTGCTTCGGTGACATGTCATGCTCCTGCTAGCTGGCCCCGCCAGTCACATCACACCTCCCCAACCTGCCTCTGCAGATGGGGAGAGCAGGGAGCACGTTTCCCATGAGGGGCTTGGGCAAGGCTGAGACCAGCAGCCACGTCTCCAGACCCCCAGCCCAGGGACCTGGCTCCCAGCTCACATGCATTTCCCACTCTGTGTCCCTGCAAAGCAGCCCCAGGGCAGGAGAGTTGAGGGAGCCCAACTCAACACAGAGACAGTGTCATTCATTCATTCTCTATTCATTTTAACTAAAAATAAAGGCAATTTGAGTTCAATTTTTTTCTTGAATTGAATGAAAGAAAAGTGTGAGACTCATACTAACAGCTAATCCTTGTAAACCAAAGTTTGCATTTATCACACTGCAAGCATTGCAAGCAAATTCTGGAGCACGGGTCTTTTCGGATTTCTTTCGTTCCCCGAAGTACCTGACCATGGTGACTTGCTCAGAATGGGGACCCAGCCTCAGAGTTGGCTGAAGGATTCCCAAGTGGCCGGGGAATTGGTTGGGAGGGAGCTAAATCTCCCTCTGACAGTTATTTCTGACGGTTATTTCTCAGTCAGAAATAACAAGTCCTGATTCATTTTGAATTGTGTTGACAACTGACAGGATCTTCCCCACCTAACTCGTGGATTTGAGGACAAATATTTCGAGCCTCCCAAGTCTTCCCCTGACTCCTTCTTGGTCAATCCCCACGCCTGCTGGCTATTTCGGGCTCCTCCGCTTCCTGGGGATGTAATTCACAGCAGAGGTTGTCCTCACCCAAGCGATACTTTTCTCGTGCCCAAGAGGGAGGTGGGAACTGGGAAGGGTGGGCGACAGCTGCGGCGCAGGAAGCAGCTTGGCCAGGACGGCCCTGGCCTCTGGGTGGGCCGGGCCACGCGTGCCAACGGTGCCCCAGATTTTTGCCTCCTTTCCTTCCTCCATAAATGCAAATCACTGCTAATAATATCACTTGACATTTGTAGAGCCCTTTGTGTATCACAAAGTTCTTCATCCTTTTATCACTTGATCTTCACAACCGTGGGAGGCACCAGCACAGACTCACTTGCACAATTTCCAAACAGACTCCGATGCTGTCAAGTGTCTGGGGGGAAGAGGATGAGCAATTTTTCCCCATGTTGGTGGCAGGTCTGGCCGAGATGAATTTCTACCAAGACACACGGTATTTTGGTACATAAAGCAGATGATTGGACCTAGCGGCAACAGATTCTGGGATGGAATGATGGAGAGGGTTTGTGCAGACCCTGGCCAAGGGAGACCTGTCAGAAAGAAGACAAGTGCCTGTGCCATCAGCTTGTGCTTTTGGGAGAGGCCCCAGCATCGCGGCTCAGCCTGACACAACCCCAAATGGCGTTGGAGGGGGAGAATATAGTGGGGTGCTGGAAGGAAATAGCAGAAATCCTCTCTATATATACTTTCCTCATCCTTATAAAAATTAGCACTGTGATATTTATCTATTACCTTGCATGTCACTGTAAGGAAATACATACACACATGGCAGGAGGCTGTGTGACCAGACACCACAGCGGTGCTTGGTAGAAAGTTTCAGGGCCACTTCTCAAGAGAATCTTCCCAACTCTGAGGTTCTATGAGACCTTGATTCCAAAGTGAAGCTTTGTATGAAATCTTCCCTACTCCTGCCCTTCACCAAGAAGTCTTCATGACATGGACTCAACCAATCTCAAAAACAGGGTATATTTAAGACTATTTATCTGTATATAAATATATACCTACATATATCTATATGTATTATCTGTATATACCTCTATCTACATATCCGCATATATAGATACACGTATATTAAAATACAGACACAAAGAGAAAAAGAAAGACTGAGAAGTTGTCCAAAGGCCCCAGGAAGCACCCAGAAATCAGTGTTTGGAGTTGCATATAATCAATAACATGGAGTGGCTAAAAGTAGGAATTCTAGGATTAGATTTGATCTCAAAATCTCTTGATTTCAACTTCTTCAACTATAAAATAAGCACGATAACCTCAAGCATGGTTAATTAATTGAGGATTAGATAATGTAAATGCTGTGCTTAACACAGAGACTTAAACATAGTTAACATTCAATGAATGATCACCATTATTTGTAAATAATAATTTTTTTTAATTAACAGGCTCTCACGGGAAATAAGCGCTCTACCTTCTGGGTTGCTGTTGGAATCTGGTGGAAATACACAGAATATCTGCTGAGAGAAGGGCGTGGGTTTTTTCTTTCTGCTGTCTGCCTAATGAGCTAAGGAGAGAGATAAAGGAGAAAGAACAAAGTTGATATCAAATGACTGTAAAGTAATTTGTGATTTGAATGAGTTTTTAAAACAATAAATAGAAACATAATCAAATAAGTGACCCAGAAATACACGCACACCGTAATAACAGATCAGCCTCCGATAAAGAACAAAAGATATTCTTAGGTGGCAAATGTTTCTGGCCTTGGTGCCATCCCCTGGAGCTAAGACTCCAGAGCAGGCCATTCTGGGGTCAAAGAGCTGACCTGTGGTTCCCGGCCGCAAGCTTGCCCCACACCAGGGAAACGTGGCTCTCCTTCTTGGTTCTCAGGACAGGGAAAATTACACTTGTTGTAGATGACTAATTTTTCCTTTAAATGACTGGATCAGGCCTCCCTGGTGACACAAGGGGTTAAGACGCAACCTATGAAGCTGTCTGCATCCTCTGCAGCAAGAGTTCGATCCCCAGGCAGGGAGCTACCCACATGGCACAGCAGACCTCTCCTATCTCACCCGCTGCTCCCCTTAGCAGTGTATTTCAGTCGATCCACCTGTTCTGCCTCCCACTCAGTCTCTGATGAATCTTCTCAACCCCCACACCTCTGGCCTGTACCCCAGTTCTTGTATGCATAAATAACAAATAAATCTTTAAAAAAATAATAAAATAATAAAATAAATGGCTGGATCACAGAGATTTTGTAATACATCTTATTTCTTTGTTTGTACTGGCAGTTAAAGGCACTGAGGGTGAAACCCCTTAGCCATCTCTAGCAACTGTACACAATCTTATGGCATGCATTTTATTTGACTTGATGTTTGTGGAAGAATTGTGTAAGTTCTAAATCATGAATCAGATGCTCCCCCAGATTCACGAAGTACATTGATGGGTGCTGGGAACAGAGGCGGGGGCATTTCAGTGAATGCCATATAGGTTTTCAACCTTCACATGGGAACAGAAGCTTCTGGCCCAGTGACCATAAGCTCCTTGTCCTTGGCTCTGCTCCTGTTCCTCATTGCAAACAAACCAGAAAACCAGATGAGACCAGCTGAGACCAAGATGGAGAAATAAGACATTACGCCACAGCCTCATTATCACAGTGAAAGGCATACCCACCCTTGCCAGAACAGATCCCATCAAGGCCAAACTTGGAAGAAAAAGGGGTGTGAATGCAGTTTCTGGAACCCTGGCCCATTTCTCTGAAATCCCTTTAGCCTCTCCCCAATGTAGGATTCCCCCGTCTAAATCCCTGCTTCTCCCTGGTTCGGGAAGGTGGTCTTTGAGACAATAGTTCACTGTCTCCTCAGGTTGCTGCCTCCTGAATAAACCTGATTTCCTCCCACCAACACTTGTCTCTCAAGCATTGCTGTTTGAGTCGCAAACAATTTGGCTCTGACAACAAGCACGGTGGTGTCTAGAGCACAGCAAAAACCACTGAGTATTCAGGAAGCGAAGATTTGGCAAGAAACATCATTATTAAATCAGAAAATTATATACTCCCTTTTGCTATAATGAGGAATTAATTATACTCCCTTTGCTGTAATGACAAGAATGGAGTAAGGTGGGCCAGGTCTCAGAACTAGGACTTGGGTGAAGGGTCAGTTACCGACTCAGCTCTGAGCAGACACCCCTGCTGCTGTCTCTCCTTCTCACTTCCCTCTGTACCTGTTTTAGATTCATGTCCCAAGCCAGCCTGTTAGAAGTCAGCCACGTAGTTGTGGGAGAGGCCTGTCCTCTGTCAGGGACTCGGTTTCTCTCTACTAACTCAAAGAACTGAACTAGATGAGGGTCCTTAACCTATCTTCTTCCTTAGCTCTTTTGACATTCTAGAGTGCTCCCAGAATAGCATTTCTAATGCATAAAAAAATAAGGCACAAAGGACTGCAAAGAAAACCAATTATACAGAAACATGGTTATCAAAATACAAATAAAAAAGCAAAGTTGGGTGTCATAATATATATGCTTCTATATCAATGCACTGAATGGTATGGTGCAGCAGTGGATCTAATAATGACTATAATTTCAAAGCAGTGGTGCATATAAATGATATCTTGAGATGACTTAAATAATTGAAATGAGATATGAGAACATGTGACTTCCATTGGTGACAGTACTTCTAATGCTACGATACTTTGTGGCTTTTGGGGTAATCAATGGAAATGCTAAATTTCAGTTACTAAAAATATATTTTTTCTCATCCAAAGTCACAGATGCCCCAAATCTAGCTGGGAGTCCATGAGCCACCAGCTACGAACATCTACCCTGACAGTCTCTGAAGTTGCTTGTGTCTCTGACGTAGTTGGATTCCGTAAGAATGTTTAAATGAGATAAGGGATAGAAGGGGGAACATTTAGGATAATAGGGTGAAATTTCACTATCTTATCAGCCAGCACCAGACTTCCTCATGGGCTAGGAACTGTTTTGTTGAGAGAACTGCCTTGATACATCTCTTGGGGTTGACAATGAGACCCTGGTGACTTTCTTGGCAGGAAAAGTTGAGAACTAAATTGCTCTACAGAACACACATCCAGAAATTGGGGTATGAGAGCAAGGGAGTGTCAAGAAGAACCCAGGCCCATAGAGTCAGCAGCAGGAAGCAGACTAAAGCCTGAGGGGGTAGAAATAGAGAATCCTTAAGTAGATGGTGCCTGATATTTCATTGGAAGTTGTTAAAGTGACAGAAATAGAAACTACTCCTTTGACCCAAAACTTCATTAAAGCCAACTATATGTTCAAGGGAGATAAGAGAAATGCTAAGATCTCTTTTGAGGTCAATGTGATAAAGAAAAAGAGAGTCTGTGTGACTTAGTGAGATGCTCGGGAGGTTTGAACCAAAAGAAATCCTAAAAATAAAAGTATCCTGGGCAGCAGTCCCTCTGCCCACCTGTGACTATGCAGCTGCTTCTTTTCACTAACTCTCTCCTCTGCAGGGCAGCAGCCTCCTGCCAGACCATGACCTGTACCTGCCGGGAATTCTCTTCACTGACCACCCTCAGCGGAGGCAGCTCTTCTCAAGGCCCTCGCCTGCAACCATGCAGGCTTCTCTCAGCAAACATGTCCCTTTCAGGGCAGCTCTTCCTGCCCACTGGTGTCTATGCAAGTGTCCTTTACTCTTCTGTCCCTTTCCCTAATAAACCTGCTCTTTAAATATAATAAATGAATGAATGAATGAATGAATGAATGAATGAATAAATATAGAAGTATCCTGGAGATGCACAGGATCTCGGGGCCCCACATTAGAATGCAGGGTTTGAACCACTCCTGGATCACACAGGGCAGAATAGTCTAGCCTAACATCTGGGTTTTCAGAGTATGGTCCCAGATGCAGCATCAGCAATATCTGGGAACTTGTTAAAACCACCCAGGACCTAGTGGATCACAAAGTTGGGGGTGAGGCCCACAATCTGTAGTAGCCCTTGGGTGGGTGACCCAAATGCTCAGTGCAGTGTGAGAACCCTGCCATACGCTGTACTGTGTCCATAGTTGCACCCCAGAGAAATCATCCAATCCGTTTTCTATCTATGCAGAAGAACCCCAGCCGGCCTCCGCCTTGTAGGAACCTCCCCAAATCTGGGGATAACAACAGAGAAAGCTTTCGAAGTCCGGGTCCCCAGCCTTGGGGAGCTCCCTCCACTCAAGACTGCCACACCTTAGGGGGGCCCTCCCAGACCTGACCATCTGTGCCTCCTGGGCGTAGGCTGCCCGCAGAAGCCCCTTCAGAAGTAGCTCCTTAGGTAGATGTGGGCTGAATCTGAGCCCTTCCTGCCACGACCTTTCCTGGATCTTCTCACAACATGGTTTTCAGGCCCCCCCTAGTGGTCGTGCTCTGAAGAGCCTCCATTTCACAGTGTTGCTCTTAAAATGGAGTGTCCAGAGCTGGCAATGGGGCCAGGGCAGAGCTGGACTTTTGATCTGCCCTTGGCCGCTGTCACTGTGACCCACATCCACAGCGCTGAAATCCGTCCACCGCTCTTGACCAGAAGGACGTTTAGTCTGTCCTTAGTTGGGACGAAGTAAAGCCCTTAGAATCCTTGGGCGTTAAAAATACTATGCTCCTCTCCCCACCGGGATGTAAAGAAAATGCAAAAATCACAAACTATTAATAAGTGAGTAAGTGTAATGGGGTAATCCCCAGGGAAAGGGGAGATTCCATGTTCCCTGCCTCACCCTAAGGAAGGGTGGAGCTGAGCTGGAAGAAACTAGAGAAGATTCTGGGAGGAGGGGAAAGGGAGCCAGAAGGAGACCTGCAGGAGGCACATGGAGCGGAGGGACAGGTGAAGAAGCCACGCTTGCTTCTCAGCCTTGGACTTGGACCAGGGACTTGGGGGACATGGAAGGAGACACTTGAAATAGAGAAATAGACGTGGGTGAGGGACCCGTGGGGAGGTTGACAATGGCAGCCTTTATCTTGATTTTTATTTTGCTCTTTTCTTCCCAGATTTGCTGGGCCCTTTCTGCCCCTTTCCTGTGGGTCTCCACCAGCAGGTGCTTTATACTTGTGGCCACTCTCCGGCCTCTGAGGCTCCGCTTTGGGCCAACCCTGTTTGAGCGTCACCCACGACGGGGTGGGTGACTTTGGGTGTTTCATGGGGATTCACCTAAAGCTTTAAAAATCTCCATGCTCAATTGCCTCCCCAAACCCGTGAATCAGAAAGAGCAGAACTCAGAGTGGATATTGGCATTTCAAAAACTCTTTGGATTTTTAAAATGCAACCATATCTGAGTTCCAGGAGGAGAGGCTGCTGCTGGAAATGGGACTAGGGAGGTGGGATGAGTCCCCCAAGGTCAAGTGGAAATGGGCTTTACCTCTGTGCTCTGATCCTGTGTTCATCACTTCGCTGGTATAGGGAGACCTGCAGCCCCAGAGGCCTTCCTTGCATTTTTGGGAGGAGTCTGCCATCTGCTGGCTAATTTGAGGAAAACATGGTAGCTAAACTTGGCCTAGGGGAGGACAGTTGGGTCAAGTGTCAGGGCAGGAGCAGCAGGTTGAATGTTGCATCAGAGAAGTAGGGGCCAGGGCGGTGTGTGTAGAGTCATCTTTAACATACAGACCATGAGACCATGCTGAGTTGTGATGGTCAGAAGTTGGTGCTCCCAAGTGTTCTTCGGGGCCTAAGTAGTAAAAGGCAAGTATTGAGAGGGAATGGAGAAACTGGGCAGAGAGATTGCTAAGAGAGAGAAGACATTCCCAGGAGCAGAGGCCATTGCTGCCTATGCACCCCAGGAAGGGCACAGCAGGTGGTGGACACATGCCAGTAACTCCAGGACCCAGGCTTGTCTACTGTTTGGTCCAAGGATTGTATCAACCCCTGTCATGGGTCACTCCCACAGAGAGCTGTTTGTTGTTCTCTCTATCTGGAACGTTCTTTCTTGCCCCAATCCACTTCATCTGAACAAATGTTTGTTCACTTCTCAGATCTTACGAAAGCACAAGCTCACACCCACCAGGGAGTGTGCTCTGTCCTCATCTCCTATGGCCTGTTCTTACGTCTTGTCACTGATTCTGGAACCACCTGTTTACTTGCTTACTGCTCATTTACTCTCAAGAGATCCCAAATTCTATGAAGGCTGGGATATCATGACAGCCCCAGCATCTAGCCCAGTGCAAGAAACAGAATTGGAAAAATTGTTTGCAGAATTGATTTTTCTTATGGCAAACCCAGACACCATAATCTGAAAACAAGAAGAGATCATTTTGAAATATATCTGCCCCCAACAATGAGGTTTCCCTAGAAGTAAATTAATATAATTACCTTTTAATAGATCTATAAACACAGGGGGATGGACGGGCAACCAATCACCTTGCTTCCAGTAAGCACATGTGATAAGTTAGCTCTTTATTCCACGCACTTGCTCCTAATCAATGAACAAATGTGTGGTAGACAGCTACTGTTTGGAGTCTTCCCAGCCACCAAATCCATTCCTCCTTCATGTAGGAGGAGCACCCCAGTCTCACCTGGGAGAAACAACCCCTTCCATTCTTAGTCCACATGATTCAAGGCAGCTGACTGCATCCCCAGGCCCAGGTATGAACACATGACTCACTGCATCCAACAGCCCAGCGTGCGGTTGATTCAGGGCTGAGCATGTGACCCAAGTCTGCCCAATGAGATTTAGCCCTGGAAGCTTTGCTAGAATTACCAGGAAAGGGGGGCGGGGGTGAAGTGCTGAACTGACAGGAGGTATGAGTGTAGACCTGCTGGTAGCCAGATACCACTGTGAAGGGCAGAAAGTGAGAAAATGAAGACAAACAAAGGAAAGCAGAGCTGAGAGAAGATGAGAGGGCATCCACAAGGCAGACCTCCTTTTGATACTAGCACCCCAACCTGGAACGTTTTTTGGATTTCTCCACTACGTGAGCCAATGAAGTCCCTTTTCTGAGAGTTTTTGTTTTCTGCTGCCAAAGGACTAGCCAACATAGAAAGGAGAACAATAAATGCGACTTTTTCTTACTTCTATTTATTTTTTTACAAAATTAGTACAACACTTTTAACAGATCAGAAAACTATAAGTTAAAAAGACGCACATGATCATTTGGCCTCATGGTCTCAGACCGTACTGGTGTTCTCAGTTTAGGGGAGCTAAAGAGTGACCTCGTCCCGGTTTTGCTGCCTCAATCTCTTCTTCCACCCCACTGCCAGCACCCATCAAGCCATTTGAGTTCTGCTTTCTAGTGAAGTAGCCATCTCTGCAGAAGAAGGTCGTAGCCTGCAGGCCTCTCGGCTGCCTCCAGGAAACTTGGTGCGCTCGGTCCCAACTCTGTGACATCGCCACTTCTCCTCAGCTCAGTGAAGAACTGGCTGTTTGCATCAGGGTTGCAAACATGGACCCGGGCTGCCCCTGCAGGACTTCAGGCTTGTCGAACTCTACAACCTGGCAGGTGGGGAAAGGATGAGAGGGACCAGGACACAGCTGAGCTCAGCCTCGAAGGACCAAAGGCCTCGCGTGGAACCAGCCTGAGCACCCATTCCCCCACCAGCCCCAGGTGCAGCTCTCACCTTCCCGTTGGCCATAACCAGGATGCGGTCACAGTTGAGGACAGTGGTGACTCTGTGCGCTATGACCAGCACCGTGCAGCCCTGGAAGGCCTCTCGGATGGTGCGCTGGATCAGGGCGTCGGTCTCCATATCAATGGAAGCTGTGGCTTCGTCAATGAGGATGATCTGGTGGATATGAAACAGAGCTGAAGGCCATCTCCCCAAGCCCGACCCCCGGGGCTAGTCCTGGGTCTACCACTAATTTGCCAAGTCCTCTTGCTGGAAAACGAGCCATCTAGACTGAGTTCAAAACCCGCTCTGTGCATGGTTCAAAGGCTATTCAAAGACACTGCCCACTCTCTCGGCTCCTGCTATTTATCCATGATGTTATGAAAAAAAGATTAGGTCTCAACCAAGAGCTGTTTTTAGTAACCAGAGAACTAAGTTCCTGAAGATTTAAATGTCCCCGTGGCAACTTCTTGTTTTATTAACCGCCTTCCTATTTGCGTGAATTAATGTGGAGCAACAGTCCCTGAAGAGGGCGCGTGTTCTGGGCGGCACAAGAAGAAGGAGAGCCAGTGTGTGGATGAACATGCTTGTTGCTTCCACATTTGCATATTTATTTCATTGACACTATGCTTTAGGAAAATATAACGAGCACGGAAAGTATGAGTTCACAAGTGTGACGACCTAAGATAAGACCATTTGTACAAAGAGGGACACAAGTCACTTATGGGAGACGTGGTCTGCAGACACGACAAAAATCATCAGGTCGTGACTCAGCCTGCTGACGCAATATGGAGAGAGTAACTGGCATCCGATGGCGGAGTAAATATGAAACAAGGAACTGAGAAGCTAAGCAAGTGTTCCCTACATTCTGCGAACCCCACCTTTCATCTCCATTAAGGAGACGGGAAAGTTCTAGCTCCTCTAAAGCTTCTCCCTCCTTCGGACCCCACTGAGATTGGCCTCCTCCCACCGCACAGCGCTGCAGGCTGCACCAGCACTTCCACATTTATCATTAATCTATCACAGTGTGTGCTGTGTGTGTGCACCTGTGTGCTTATGTGTATACATGTGTGCACCTGTGTGTACATGTTATGTGATTGTGGAGAAGATATATGGACGGGTGCATGTTTTGTGCATGAGTGTGGAGAAGATGTGAGCACAGTGTGTATGTGTGGGTGTGGATAGATTGTGTACTTTTGTGTACACCTATATTACCAGCGTACTTGCTGTGCACATGTGGATGGAGAAGATTGTGCATTTGTGTGCACCTGTGTGCATGTGAGGGTGTGGAAGGGTGTTGCATGTGTCTGCATGTATGAGTACGTGTGAGTGCAGAGAGGTGCATGTACCTGTGTGTGCATAGGGCCCTGCTTGTGTGCAGCCTCACTAATAACTAGCCCAGGTAGTCAATTACCTGAAATTATTGGCAAAGTACTTGGAAATGTCCAAGAAATAAAGTCAGATGTAACTTTGTAAAAATATGTCATTTGGCCCTTAAACAGCTGCCATCTGACTCCTCATTCTAATAAAGACAGCTTTTTTTTTTTAAAGATTTATTTATTTATTTATACAAGCACTGGGTACAGTCAGAAGCGCGGGAGGGTGAGAGAATTCACCAGAGCCAGAGCGGGGAGCAGAGCAGGCAGAAGGACCGAAGTACACTGCTGAGGGGAGCAGCGGGCGGCAGGAGGAGAGGTCTGCGTGTCATGTGGGACCCTCACCCGGTGGCCGGGGAGCAGCCGGGGATCGAACTGGTGCTGCAGAGGCTGCGGGCAGCTTCGCAACCCAGCGCTCAACCGCTGCACCACCGGGGAGGCCCATAAAGACAACTTTTTAAAAGAAAGTCCAGGAGATAATTTTTAAATTGATATGTTTCTACTCTTTGAGTTTTCTGCAGGAAAAGAGCATCATTATTTGGTCCTAGCGTGGCCATTTCTGCTTCTCTGCAGGTTGGCGGGGTTTGACGGGAGCCCAGGCTGAGCCCCACAACCTGCCGCGCCACACCATGGTCATGTGCGCAGTGGTGTCCTGTGGGATGGGCAAACTCTTTGGGTGCCTGTGGAAAGGACAGCCAGCACAGAGCCCTGCCCTGTGGTGACAGAGGGAGAATCCGCCAACAGTCCCGTGCATGGAGCCCTGGAGAAACCCCATGTGTGCCCTCCACCCCACCTCACCTTGGAGTTGCGAAGGAGGGCCCGGGCGATGCACAGCAGCTGCCTTTCTCCCACAGAGAAGTTGTTGCCATTTTCCACGACTTCTGCAAGCAGCTTCCGGGGGAACTTGGAGATCTATAATACCGGGACGATAAGAGACAGGCCACGTCAGCCAGGGTGGGGCGAGACTTAAGCTGACCCCCGCAGGCTACTCCCATCTCACTTTATAACACTGCCTGGGTCTCTCCAGCCAGCCAGCCGTCTTTCTGAAGCATTGTGACCCGAGATAAGCAGCCTTGGGACCTTAGTAACAACTTTTTGCTCAGTTCCTAGTATGCAACTTAGTCCCTGATATATGAATCTTGCTTCATGTTAGACCATGTACCACCATGAGGCAGGATGGACCTGGGGTCCCATGACGACAACCCTTTACTCATCCCTTGGTATGCAGCCACATCCTATCTGACCATATATAGCTGCCAATGCAAACCCATCTAGAACCTTGTAGATACTGAAAGTGTATATAAGCTCCTGACTTCCTACAGACGGGCCTCGGCTTTGGGATGTGAATCCGCTGAGTCAGCACTGTGCATTAAACCTGCTTCTGGTTAGCCCTGGTATCCATGTTTCCTTTGTTTTGTTTTGTTTTATTTAAGATTTATTTATTAATACATACAAGAACTGGGGTACAGGCCAGAGGTGCAGGGGATAAGAGGGTTCACCAGAGACAGAGTGGGAAGTAGAACAGGTGGATCCACTGAAATACACTGCTGAGGGGAGCAGCCGGCGAGCCAGGAGAGGTCTGCTGCACCATGTGGGTCACCTCCCTGGCTGGGGATCAAACTTGTGCTGCAGTGGCTGCGGATAGCTTCATAGTGCTGCGTCTTAACCCCTTGAATCACCAGGGAGGCCCAACCATGTTTCCTTTGTGCCATATAACATTTCTCATCCATAGCTGTCCCCCTTCCACCCCTATTTCCCAGGGCCTCTGCACATTAATTCCTGTGCCAAGAAAGTTCTCTCAAAGCTCTACTATATACCCAACTGCCCCTTCAATGTTTGGTCTCCATTCATATATCCTATCCTTAAAGACCACCTGGCCCCATAAAGTAGCAGCTCCCTCAATGATGTGTCTGTTGGTCTTGTTACTACCTGCACAGCCCACCACCCTCTGGAAGTACCTTGTGTGTTCCTTTGCTGGCCTTGCCTCCCATTGAAGGTAAGCTCTGAGGCCCAACTTTGCCTTTCTGTGTCCCCTGAGCCAAGAAATTGCCTGGCTCACTGTGGTGTCCTTCAGCCTTTATTCAGGAATCACCATGATGTTAAAGGATCCAAGCCCAAGGCAGCAACATCTGGAGCAGCCAAGCGGGGTGTCCCAGTTGCAGAGGCAAGACCAAGCAATAGGTCTTGGAGCCACTTACCATCTTGGTCAGGAATGTCTTCTCCAAGACTTCCCAGATCTGCTCATCTGTGTAGCAATCAAAGGGGTCTAGGTTGAATCTGCCAGGTGAGAGGAAAAAGCTGTGTTCAGCCACCATGCCCAGCCCCCAAGTGCTCCATGCCACAGGCAGTAAATGTCTGAGTATGGTTAGAGCTGGCTGGTGGGTCCAGGGAACCCCAGGGAGCCGCTGAAGGCTGCCATTTCTTGTGTCTTCCCAGCACCCATTCCTTCTGCAGGCAGCAGCCCACAAGTTTTGTTTGGGGGCCACCTCCTCCCCAGCCCTTACGCCCACATGGTCCAGGGGCTTTTCCACCAGCTGCAGGGGTGGAGCAAGTGACTTGCGAATTAGCTAATTCACAGGTGCAATTGCTCCCACCAAGGTTAGATTGGGAGCGGGAAGGGGTCCGATGGGAGTGCAGCTCAGGGCTTTCAAGGCAAGCACCCCAAAAGAGGCTAGCTCTTTCTCACTGACAGAATATGAGAAGCCGCAACCATTTTGAATCAAGGTTGGGACACACAGAGCTCCTAGGGGTCCTGTATGAAGTTTGAGAATGAAGCCACGACCAAGCTGGGGAGGGGAATGGATCCTTGGGTCAGCCTTGGCCTTCCCAGTACTGTGGACAATAGAGGTGCTTTTGCTTAAGCCATTTGATGTGGATGGGGCAGAGTTGGGGGGAAAGAGAGACAGACAGAGACAGACTATACATATTATTTATCATTCTAATCATTTGTAAGAATACGATTCAGTACATTCACAATGTTGTATAACCATCCACCAAAACCCACCACCCCCAGCAAGTTCTACCCAATAAAAAAATCTCCTCTTATCCCTCCCTGACAAGGCTTATTTTACTTTCTATCTCTATGACTGTACCTATTCCAGGAAACTTATTTCTGTAAGACTATACAATATTTGTCTTTCTGTGTCTGACTTGAAGGTCTAGCCATGTTAAAATTTCAGTTCCTTTCATGGCTGCATAATATTCCATTATATGTACATATCATATTTTGTTTATCTGTTCATCTGTAGATAGACACTTGGGCTTCAGACTTTTAGCTGCTGTGCTGTGTACACTGGGGTATATAAACATTTGTTCAAGTCCCTATTTTAAATTCGTTAGAAACAGAGGTGAAAATCCAGGCTTACATGGTGATTTTATATCTAACTTTTGGAGGGACTAATGAATTGCCCTCCACCATGGCAGCACCATTTTACATACCCCCCAGCAGTGCATGAGGAGTCTGGTCTTTTACATGCTCACTATTACGTTCCTTTTTCTGCCTTTTTAAATTATGGCCATTCTAATGCATATGAAGTGGTAGCTCATTGTGCTGGGATTGTTTTTCTTTTTGTTTGGCCTCTTGCAGTGGGAAGAATCCTAACTGATCATCCTGGGCAGTTAACCTCAGGTTAGGAATTGTCTGGACTTTACACCTTTGCACTTGTATGTGGTATGGGCAAAGTTATAAACACTCCCCTGTTATGCAACCACTCAGCTCTCACTGGAACCTGTTCTTGACCTCTACTTTATCCTTCCTCATCTGGCAACCACACACATCTTGTGAGCAGAGCTGGATTCTGTTAAAGAAGCAGCAGGTGGAAAGCCTAGAGACGTGACATTCAATAATGTCCAAAGCATTTTCACACCAGCTCTTTTGAGAGCTAGACTCCCTTTATTAATTAGGAAATTATGACTTAGTGTTAAATGGTTCATTTAAGGCCATACCACAGATCAGTATGAGGGACAGACTGGAATCAAAAATGCTCAGAATTAGACAGACCCGTTGAGGGTAGAGAACCCAGGTCTCTTGGCATCTAGTCCACATTTCTTCCTCAGCAGGAAGGGTACCCCACAGACGATAGGGCTGGATTAATGGCTCATGTCTCATCTTTACCATCTTCCTGGTCATGCCCCCATACCTGCTGCTTTTCCTTTCCAGGTTCAGCCTCTTCTATGAAGGGGAATACTAGCAGTGCCTACCTGAAGGCTGGGACAGTGACATTGAAAGCTAGCGCAAATAAATGCTCAAAAAATGTTAGTTTGTGTATTTTACTGCTCCCATTCCCAGCACAGCAGTTCCACCTTAATACAGAACTCCATCACAAAATGTTTTCTCTCTGGGAACATATTATAAACTCTCCTGGGAAGATGTCCACCCCTTTCTCTGATGAACTAGCTCTGACTTATCAGTTAAGACCTCATCAGAAGTCCCTTTCTGTATTCTCCAAGAATTGTTTGTCCAACTCTGGGCTCCCCTAGTCCTTTGTTCTAATCTCTGATCTAGCAATTACCTCCTGTATAATAATGTGTGGGGTCTGGGATGTCTACAACCACCACCCCAACTACATGTGAGCTCCTGGGGAGAGCAGGGGCTGTGGTCACTCATCAAATGCTCTCTGGGCCTGGCTGAGGTTCAGACAAGGCAAGTTAAATGAATGAGTGAATGAACAAATGAATAGGTGGAGTTCCGGGGATTGGTTTATCAACTTATCTCTGAAAATACTGCTCAAACATCCCTGAAACATGGGAGACCTGGCTTCACTTTGAATGTATCAGTCATGTCAGAATCACACTTTGGTACTTCCACACAGCACTGAGTAGCAGAAGCACCACTGTGGATGAAGCCAGGTCCCCAAGTTGACTGCTGAGAAAATGGACAGTGTGACAAGAAGGCGGAAAGGCCCAGTTCTGGCAGCTCTATTGACTGGCCTCCCTGGACCATTTGTCACTAATGTGAGCCTGCTGAAGAAGGGCTTCCTTGGGCCAGCTTACAAAGTCCATGGCTTTACCCGGCGGTGGAAGAAAGGAATAAGTCACATGCAGACGCAAAAGAACATGCCAGCCGCAGAGCTGATGTGTAATGATGAGTTGACATCCAACCGATCCCAGCAGGTTGTAAAAAATAAAATTAGGCTATGCTTCTGAGGACATGATAGTCTGCAACGTGCTCTTGCATCATTGAGAGTCTCACTCAGTCCTCAGCGACACCTGAGTGAGGTGGGTAGGTAGCCCTAAGAGACCAAGGAGAGGGTAGAGGCCTAGAAATTGGGGCAATGGCCACCAGCTAAGCAGAGACAGCCCAGACCCAGCATCCTGGTTTCTCGACTTCTCCTGGGCCCACCCCACCCCAGTCTGGCCTCTGGCGTAACACTTGCCTGATGGTTCCTGAGAGCAGGATGGGGTCCTGAGGGATAACCGAGAGCTTGGACCGCAGGTCCTCCAGGCCAATGGTGCAGATGTCCACACCATCGATGAGAATCCGACCTGCCATGGGCTCCACCAGGCGGAAGAGGGCCACCCCCAAGGAGGACTTTCCTGTAGGGCAAGAAACAAGGAGGACTCAGTCCCCGAGTCTGCTCAAGGGCAACACGGCTCACACCTGGTGTTTGCCTGCCCCCTCCCCAACTCGCCCATTCCTTGTCATGGTGAGCCCCTGTCATGGTGAGCCCTCCTGTCGTGGTGAGCGCCCCCCCTCCCAGGGCAGAAGGAGGCTGCAGTCTGCTCCAAGTGGCTCCCAGAGTCTTGAGCAGTTTTCTTATAGCCTAGGCCAGAGAACCTGACAGAGGCTGCGGGTAACCCAAGCCACATGTTTGTTTCATTTCACAAAACACAGTATTCCTGCTATTTTTCCAATTCTTTGCCAGGGTTTTGAAAAAATGCAGAGTCGATGTAAAAATTCAAATTGCAGGATTTTCTTGAAACTCATGGAAGGGCAACATTGGTCCTGTTCCCCCCAGGTAGCAAGAAACCCGGCTGAGGGTCGCTGCTTCCTTGAGCGAGAACTGCTCTCCAGTTTCCACACCGCCCTCCCCGCCTCCCAGGCATCAACTCCAGGGCCCTCTCTCTCATCTGTGATACTTGTCAAGCCCCAAAGTCAATTGAGTTTTCAACCTCCTCTAGCTTGAACTTGCTTCCATCCTTGACATAGTCTTAGCTCTATTAAATAGCCTCAGTCTATTAGATCTTAGATAGTATTAGATCTACAACTGTGAGTTTGAAAACTATGGGAAGAGGTAATCTGGAAGCAGAACCTCTGCTTTTTTTTGCTAATCATGGCATCAATAAAAAATATTGGTGAAGGCCTCCCCTGGTGGCGCAGGAAGTTGAGAGCAGCACTGTGAATCTGTCTGCAGCCTCCGCAGCACCAGTTCGATCCCAGCCGGCCTGCAAGGGTCCCACATGGCGCAGCAGACCTCTCCTGTCTCTCCCGCTGCTCCCCTCAGCTGTGTATTTCATCAGTCTGCCTGTTCTGCTCCCCACTCTCTCTGATGAATCCTCTCACCCTCCTGTGCATCTGGCCTGTACCCCCGTTCTTGTATAAATAAAATAAATCTTTAAAAAAAATTGGTGAAAAAAAATGTTTGTGGGGTCACTGAGTGAACACATGCCCCAAAACAGGTCTAACACCCAAAGCCAAAGTTGAAGACAGGGATGCCCAGGGGCACTCCACTCACCAGAGCCGGTTCTTCCCACGATGCCCACCATTTCTTGTCCCCGGATTGTCAGGCTGATGCCTTTGAGAACAATGGGTGTGTTGTCTCTGTATTTCATCTGATAATTCTGGAAGGTGATTTCCCCATGCTGTGGCCACCCACTTGGACAGCTTGTGCCTTCCACGTGTAAAGGAGCCTCAGGGACACATATCTTTATTTTAAAGAATGAAGAAGAAATCAATAGTTATCTTCAATCTCTGTCCATCCCCTGCTGACCCACCGGTTACCAACTGTTGGATATGTGACCCCACAACCTGCCCCTCACCGTGGTGCTGTCTCCAGCTGAGATCAGAGGAACACGCTGAGAGGGATATCCCCCCAGCCCTCACTCACCTGAGATGCACATAACTTTATCCCAGATGAGTGAGGAGACGATATAGCTCCTCCCCCTTGTTATTACCATAGAGGATTTTTTCTAATGTATTGTGTGAGGCTCTAGAGAAATGGAATCTGAAATAATGACAATAAGGACAATAGAGCTAACTCTCCCCTGAAGGGCTTGTTTAGAGCTCTCTAACTTGCCCTATAAGGTAGGTGTTTTTAGATGCATTTCACAGGCAAGGAAATAGAGGCTCCAAGCAGGTGGAATGACCTGCTTACAATCACAGAGCTGATGTATGCATGAGCTCGGACTCAAATCAAAGCCTTTACTCCGTGTCAGCACAGCTGGGTGTGTTGGGAGGAAAGATGCAGAGGAGAAGGAGGGTCACGTGGCTACCTAGAGTTACTCTCTCCACGGCCAGTGTGCTGTCCCGAGATGATCTCTCAGGGTTAAATCCAAGCCCCGTGATTCACAGATTCCGCTCACATAACGGGCAGTGGACCTGACTTGAGAGAGTTGTGTGATCTTGAGCAAGATACTCAGCCTGGCCAAGCTCACTTCCCTCTTCTGAATAATGGGGATAACAATTCAATCAACTTATAAAATTGCTTTGTGATTCCATGATATAATTTATATCAAAGGAGTAGCATAGTGCCTGCCCCATAGAAAGGTCTCGATCCTAATAACAGTTAACATTATCAAGTATTTCTAGGAGTCAGGCACTGTGCTAAGTGCTTTACATATTACATCATTTAATGATCTTTCCCTTTACAGAGATGGGAAAGAGGTGAAATAAGTTGCTAAGTTTTCACAGTTGCTTCAAGTGACAGAGTTTAATTTGAACCCAGATGATCTGGCTCCAAAATCGGTGCTTTTTACTATCATGACAAAAACAGGAGCAATGCTAATATACTCATTATAGTTATTTTTATACTTGGACAAATCCCTTATTTCTAAAAAGGTCAATATTCAGGAACACGGTGAAGGATGTGGTCAAAATGAGCCAATGAAAGAGTTTCTGAGATGGTCCAGGAAGGTAGGGTGGAGGAGCCAGGGGCTCCTGGGAACATCTCCAAGCCCCAGGGTGCTGGACTTGCAGAGGCCGTGGAGGCTGAGCCCCGGGGTTGGATTTGGAGACTTCCAGAACATCAAACCCACCTTCATGTACTGCAGTATCTTCTCCACGGCAGTGAAGTGCGCCTCTGTCTCTGTACCTATCCTGGAAGTCGCCTGGAAGTTGGCTGCCAGCTGAAATGAAGAAGTGTCAGGTAGTCAAGAGGCTACTGAGGGTGAGCTGAGGCTCAATGGTCCTGAAACCACTAGTGGCTGCTCCCCTGTGTGACTCCTCAAGCCAAGAAGTCTCCTGCAAGAACGGAGTGGAGGCCTCTGGTGCCCCAGCCCTTCTGAGTTTAGCTGCAGCTGCCGAGGCTGCTCAGAACGAGATTCTCTCCAACATGTTCTGCCTCAAGTAACCTCTGTATGTCTGTCTGCTGCCCAAACTCTTATCCACACCACAGGAGCCCATACAGCCCATGTACCATGCAGCCCAGAACGCAAGGAGCTGCAGCGCTTGGGAGCGACCCCAACTAATGGATACAGGAGTTGGTAGATGAAGGCACCCACTCCCAACCTTCAGGGGACAACCTGAGCATCCCGTATGCATCTCGGGGGGGCTCAGTAGAGTTGAGCCATGGTGACCAAGACCCCGGCAACGCTCTGTGATGGGGTTCCTCTTTCCCTGTCTCACTTTCCATCCCCCTCAGACCTGTTTACCGGGAGCTTCTCCCAAATAATCTGCCCATATCTAAGCCCCTGTCTCAGACTCTGCCTTCAGGGAAACACAGGCTAAGAAGAGCCTCAGGGACTTTCAGGAGGCACCACAGCTCAGGGAACTGAGACCCAAAGAGAGGAGATGACACACACAGAAGCCCCTGGAAACCGGGAGCCCAGCCTTATGCTCTGCATCACCTTGACCCAAGATGTGAGCAAAGCAGACATGCAGAGAGTCCTGGGCAGCGAGTTATTAGACATTCACTCAGCAGGCTCTGGCAGGGAGCGCTCTGCCAGGTGCCAGGCCTGGCTCTGTATCCCAACACACACTCGTCCTGCCCTCAAGGAGCGCCCAGTCCTTGGGGAGACAGGCCAACAGAGAACAGCAGCACACAGGTTGCGCCCCACAATGGAAGTGAGCACAGAGGCCACTGGGGCTCCAAGACAGTCACCAGATGAGGGCCAGGAAAGGATTCCTGAAGGAGGTGGCACTGGAGTCACATTTTAAGGAGATATGGGGCTTAACAGCCTATAGGTCACCAAGAAAGTTGCTCCCCACTGAGGAGACGAGGTCTCAGAAGTAGAACAGCAGTTACGTCCCGGGCTCTCCATGCCATTTGACTGTGGCTGAAGCAAAGGGTAGGCGAAGGGCAGGAAAATCCCAGGGTCAGTCAGGGAAGGTGTGTGCATCCCAAAGTGGCTTACATTGGGAAAGGAGACGGGGGGGGGGGGGGGTCAGGAGAAGCCTTTCTTCCATGTCAGATATGGCTGGCTGACTCACTAACAGTTGGTCCTCTTTCTCCCTCGCTGGCACACCCTCTGTTATCTTCAGGTCTCTGACAGCCTGGGCTCTAGGGAGGCTTGCTTAAGTCAAAGGAATTGTGTTAATTACACCCATCGTGCCAATGATTGGCTTAGGTATGCACCATGACACAATTCTGGCCAAGGAAGCATGAGGAAGAGTGAGAGCAAGCAACCGTTCCTTATTCTTAAAAGGGAAACTTGGAAGAAGTTAACTCTTCTCTAGCCTTTGGTGAGTGAGAATGTGTTGCGTGGGGCTGCAACAGCCATTTTGTGGCCTTGGGTAGACCTGTTCTTGTGACCAAGGAGAAAAGCCAGGCTGCGGTTGCCAAAGCAAAAGATGACCCAATCATGGGTTCACGCTAGGTCACTAAATTCACCAACAGAAACAGCCATAACCCAACCTCTGATTATACCAGATAATATGTTCCCAGCCTGTCCTGACCATTTCGAGTTGGTTTTATGGCTTGCTTTAGCTCATAGTCAGAAGCATCTTTAGCATTCACTGAGATGCCTCTTGGGCCCACAAAGCCACATGAGGATTCCTGCCTCCCAAAGCTTGACCAAAGTTTCCTTGAGCATGCATGCAGACATCTACAAGGTACAGGTTTGGGCCAAGGAGAAAGAACATTTGGGGTCATGGGCTGAGATTTGGGAAGCCTGAAAGGCAAGGATTCGCTGAAGGTTCTAAGCAGAGCTGTGACAGGAAAACTGTAACCAAAACGGACTGATGGGGAGGGAGCAGGTGGGCTGGGAGGTTGTTACCCAAGACAGAGATGCGATACCCAAACAGGTAACAGACACTGAGAAGTAAGAGAGAACCCAGGGCCATTTCTAAGCAAAGTCAGGCCTCCAGGCAGAGCTCCCCACTAGCCTCCTATGACAGGACAAGCTGGGGAGATCATTGAGCAGGTGCCTGTGTGCCCCTCACCACTACCTGCCTCATCTGTGCCAACACAGGACAACTGTCTCTGAGCTTTGCTTTCCCGGTCCAGGTTGTGCATCGGCCAGGAGGACTTCTGGCACCAAGGGCCCTATGACAGCAATTCGGCACTGCCCCAGAGTTCTGGAAGGAAGGACTCAAAAGCAACTCTGCATCAGTGCATTATAGGCTTGTGGGGGTGCAGCAGGGAGGGACAGGCAGAGTGGGGAAGGAGGGTGAAAAGTAAGGGCAGGGAGGGAAGACAAATGAATGTGTCCCACTGGGAGCAAAGTTGTCTCTCACCAGCTGCAGGAACCTACTCTGGTTACTTAAATCCCTGAAGCTCTAGCTCCGTATCTGTACGCCAGGAGCAGTAATAGCTAACATTTATCAAGCATTTATTCTGGGCCAAGCACTATTCTGGGTACTTAACACGCATTAACCTTCACGTTTACACACATTGCTCACAAGTGCATGATTTGGGAACTTCCATTATCTTCTCTTTGCAGAGGAGGATCCCAAGGAGGATTGTTTGGAGAAGGGTGGGGTAACACACTTCCTGGTCACATAGCTAAGAACAGGCAGAGCCCGTCTGGAGCCTGGATGTTCCAAACCACACATTCTCAACCACTTAGCTGTGTCTTGTGGAGTGTGGTGAGAACTCAAAGGAAGAGCACACAGCTACCACTGAGCTAGCACCGCTCAGGGTGATCTTCAAGTAAATCCCCAGGCTGGTGTACTGGTCAGCTGGCCATGAGTGTGAGCACAGCACAGCCATCTGCATGGGGGTTCTGCACACACAGGCACAGATGCTTGTGGAGGGCAAATATGTGCCTGCTGCAAGGATTCAACAAGGAGCAATATAGAGCGGCTCTGCAGGCTCAGAAGAATGCCTGAGCAGTAGGACATAAGAGATCTCCAGCCAGTGAGAGATAGAGAGATCCACACAACCACAGAAAGGACAGGCACTGAAGACCCCAGGAGGAGGGCAAGGCCTGGCATGAGGCAGCCAGGGTTACCTGACACAACTGCCAAGCTGGCCTCTGCTCCGCAGCCCTTCATGGACAGCCCTGCTGCATGACTTGGTGGCCATGAACTTTAGCCAGGGTCCCTCGCCATGTCCCAGTGCACTGGGCACAAGAGATGCAGGCACATGTACGCATGCTGTTGCATCAGAACCCCCTGGAGAAATAGATTCCAAGACCCTGCCCAACCTGGACCTGCTCGGAATCCCTTGGGCAGAGCTCTCAAGTATAGCCCTCCTGCACCCGAGAGCCAAGACCCAAGCCAAACCCGAGAGTCAAAACCTGCCAGCTGGAGCCAACTACTCTGTGCCAAGTCTCATGCACTGTCCGAGAAGCTCTGCTCCAGGAGAGCGCCTGGGGCCTCTTAGCAGCCACCCAAGGTGACTCAGGGAGATCTGACTCTGAATCAGGTATGAGTAAACAGCAAAGTGAAAAGACGCTGGCCAGGAAACCAAGAGATCAACCTTCTAGTGGTTCTGCTTCTAATGCTGTCCATCCAGACCCTGCCTTCCCTACTCTGGGCCTCAGTTTCCCCATCCGCACAATCAGAGAGTTGGACTCTGTTGCCTGTGGGCTCCCCTGCAATCCCAAAGTTCTAAGATTCCATCAAACACCTTTAGATAGAGACTTCCTAGTTCAGAGGTAACAAGGAAACAGCAAAGCAGCAGGATCCAGAGGCCAAGCAAACAGCTCCTAAGATCAGAGTCAAATACACAGTGTGATCAAAGTCCCAAGGAACCCCCCACCCCGGAATCTGCCCATGAGTTGCAGGCCAAGGACAGGCATGGCACCCCCACCCCAACCTGAGTGTCCTCCCTCACCTGCAAGACGAGGCTGATCGCCATGGCTTTATAGGAATAGGGACCAGAGGAAATGCCAAAAGACACGAACAAGGCCACAGCCAAGGTTACCAGGTTGGTCATGAGTTCTATCCTCAATGCCAGCCATCGCGCGGAAGACAGAAACAACAGCAGGTAGCTGTTCTGTGTGTCAGTGAGCCTTTTAAACCTGAGAAAGGGAGAACACCCAAAACACACATATTTATTTAACCCAGCTTTTCCTCAGGGTGGACCCTGGCTGCTCCCTCCGGTGGCCAGCCCCCACTCCCATCAAGGCAACCTGACTTCTCTTTGGGGAATTATACTGGTTTGTCTATCTACACATGCTCTTCTCCTGGTCTTGATAGCTGGTTCTGGGAGGGCTAAGCGATCCTGATTGAGCCAGTGAGAGTGCATAAAAACCAGGCTTTAAGAGGGAATGAAGAGACGCCATCCCTTTCTAGGTCTTGTTCGTGGCTCTATCTCCAGTCAGTCTTAAGCACCTGCATTTCTCAGAGCTACTGGATGGATGCACTGCTCCAGGACCCCTCGTTCTAGGGTCTGCATGCCCATGGGTGCACTCCAGTGCCATGGGGAGAGCTGGTGCCATAGTCATCCAGGTCTTTTAGTCAAAAGACCTCACACTGGGGGCCTGCCTGGTGGCCTAAGGGTTAAGTCTCAGCGCAATCATCACTACACCCTGAGTTCCATCCCGACCAGGGAGGTGACCCACCTCTCCTGTCTCGCCTGCTGCTCCCCTCAGCAGTGTATTTCAGTAAACCCGCCTGTTCTGCTGCCCACTCTGTCTCTGGTGAATCCCCTTACCACCTGCACCTCTGGCCTACACCCCAGTTTTTCTATGCAAAAAATAAAAAGTCACACAAAAAAGCACACACCATGTGCTATACCCCAATCTTACCCAGCTCCGAAGCTGGCTGAGAGGCTCCATGCTGCAGAAGCCTTCCCTGATGCCCCCTGTGGTGGCTCATCTCTTCCCTCTGGATGCCCATGGCATCATATCTGCCCCCTCCTATGCCCTCTTTCATAGCCAGCCCTGAATTATTACAAAAGTGTGTGTCTCTGTGCTGTCTTCCACCACACTCGCTATTCTGTAAAGACTATGTTTGGCTGATCTTTATAAGTAGATTAAATACATTCAAACAGCACAATTAAACCTCACAACAATCCTGGGAATTTGCATTTGCTCCCACAGACATTAAGAAGGCAAATCTATGAGTGCTCAAAGTGAAGGAAGCAATTGTTCTTTATTTTAGTTTATTAAAATCAGATACCTGTTTAGAAGTGAAAAGAAAAATGCAAGAAGTGCTGATAAAATAATTCCTCTATGAATTATATTGACATACCTCTGTCATATGCGTGGGTTTTTACATTTTACAAACATTCTCCACATCCCCTACACTTTTTATTATTATAAAAGCACCATCTTACCGATGAAGTTGTGGTGGTCCAGAGAAACCTGTGGACTAGGACAAGGTCCTCGCTGATCCAGCTGAAGATGACTCTATCCCCAGATGTGGTGTTTCCTACCTACCTGGTCCCCATCACTCCCACAATCCCCATCATCTGCAGATGCAGCGGCGGAACTCACTGGCTGATAAATTCTTCGGTTTTTCCATAGACATGGATGGAGCTCAGGCCTTGCAGACAGGTGAGCACGTGCGAACAGATGGGAGAGCGACTCTGGTTTTCCAATCTCTTGAATATGTTGATGGCCTTCCTGAACACCCTGGGTGAGAATGAGAGTGAGTGACCTCAGCTGTCTACCTCTGGGGCCATGCAATTTGAGTTGGTCTCTTCCAAGCTAGAATTGCACCCCAAAACACAAACCCTAGTCTCAAGCAAAAAGACCCCACTCACTTAAAGAAAATGAGGCAAATAACGATGATTATGATGGCCATCAACAGGATATATGGAGACAGTATGCTGATGATCACCACAGTGGCAATCACTGACAAGGAGAGGATGAGGAACTCTTCCCCAAAGATGGGCAAGAATTGGTCCAACTCATCCAGGTTCCCCGCAAAGCAGTTCAGGAGTCGGCCTGTTGGAGTCGTGTCAAAGAAACTCATGGGGCAGCGGAAAACCTGCAGGGACAAAGGCAATCCAGATCACGCGCAGTTCTCATTCAGGACTTGATGAGGATTCCAGTTACCCTGAGGCTCTGAAGGGGTGCAGGATGCAGCCTAAGGAGTGTCCAGGGAAGGTTAAGCAATGGCCCAAAGTTGATCTGCCTGGACTCCAGTGCTGCCTGACTCTTTCATCGGCTACTCTGTGACCTTGGACAAGTTACTTAACCCCTCTGAGTCTTATTTGTAAAAAAAAAAAAAAAAGTCCTCATTTGTAAAAAGGGGATAATCTTATGGTATGTGAACTATGGCTCAATAAAGCTGCTATTTTAAAATAAATAATGACAGGCCTCCCTGGTGGCCAGGGGTTAAAGTCAGTGCTATCAAGCTATTCTCAGCCACTGCAGCATGAGTTCGATCCCCAGCTATGGAGCTACGCGTATGGTGAGGCAGACCTCTCCTGCTTTGCCCTCTGCTCCCCTCAGCAGTGTATTTCTGTCAATCTGTCTGTTCTGCTCCCCACTCTGTCTCTGGTGAATACTCTCAGCCCTGACCCTGCACCTCTGGCCTGCACCCCAGTTCTTTACGCATAAATAAAAAATAAATCTTTAAAAAAATAAGGAAGGGGGTAGGAAGGAAGGCAGGAAGGAAGGAAGGACACACTGAAGTGCTCAGGACTGTACCTGCCTTGGAAAGACAAGCATTGGGGTGACCACTCCCATCCAGGAAGGGACACCAAACTTTTAGAATCATAATTGCAGCAGCAGAACATCAATGTTCAGCTCCCACCCACCCACTGACCCAGCGTACACTTGCAACATGACATTCTGGAAAAGGCAAAACTATGGACTAGTTAAAAAGATCCATGATTGCCAGGGACCTGGGGGACAGGAAGGACGACTAGATGGAGCCCAGGGAATGTTTAGGGCAGTGAAACTGTCCTGAATGATACAAAAAGGGTGCATCTGTCAGCATACATTTGTCAAAACCCAAATGCAGATAAAGAGTAAACCTTAATGTAAACTACAGACTTTAGTTCATAATAATAATGATGGAACAATATTGGCTCATAGATTATAGCAAATGTCCCATGCAATATCATGCAAGATATTAATAACAGGAGAACCCAGGGGTGTTATGGATTATATGAGCATTCTCTGTATTTCTGCTCAGTATTTCTGTAAACCAAAAACTGTTCAAACACAGTGTCTAGCAATTTTAAAGCGGGGGGGGGGGGTAGGGTTTCGCCTATAGCCCGCCCAGTGCCCAGGCCCGTACCTTCTTGAAGAGCTTGTTGTGCAGTGCTGTGGAGGCCTTCCTTGTGATCTTGCTGAAAGCCAAAGAGAAACAGATACCCACGCAGATCAGGGTCAGGGTCATGAGACCATACACCAGCTGGTAAAAGGGCAGCTGAGGATTGTCCAGGATGTCTCCCAGTTCTGCAGTGGTCCTGTTGCTCTCTACGCTGCTGGTGGTCTTCAAGAAAGAACAGAAGGTGTGATAGGGTCAGAAAGATATGTGGCCTTTGTCTCTCATACTTGGCACAGAGTTCCTAAAACATCTCCTTAGTGGTAGAGGTGCCAGGGTTTCTTTTGTTCTAGTAGTTTGCCTTTGACTCTGGTTTCTGACAGAAGAGGTTCTAAGACCCTGGAACTATTAAAGTATATTTGAGGGGCTAGCTTCAGCGTGAGGGCTGGTCACCAGAGAGAACGAGCCTTGAGTGGAAGCTTGGAGCATTCAGCCCCTGCCCCTTTGGAGGTGGAAGAGCAGAGACTGAGCTCATGATGGCTCATGCCCATGTAATGAAGCCACCATAAAATCCCTAAAGCACAGGGTTTGGAGAGCTTGCAGTTTGGTGAGCATACCCACCACCAGGAGGGTGGTGCCCCCAACTCCATTAAGAGAGAAGCTCCTGCACTTGGGACCTTCAGACCTCACTCTCTGTACCCCCTCGTCTGACTGTTCTTCTGTACCCTTTATCACATCCCTGATAAGAAATGAGTAAAAATGTCTCCCTGAGTTCCATGACCCATTCAAGCAAATTATCAAGCCCAAGAAGGGGATCATGGGAACTCCTGATTTATTACTGGTTGATCAGAAGGGTAAGTCCAGACTTGTGGCCAGGATCTGAAGGGGGGCAGTCTTGCAGGACTGAGCCCTTAACCTGTGGGGTCTGTTTGTCTAGAGAAAAGGCGAATTGTTCATTGGGTGGGGGTTGGGGGAGGGGTGGGCGGGAAAGGCCCTGCACATTGGGTGTCAGAAATATTCCCTGTGGAGCGAGCACCCACAGCCGGGGCAGACCAGGCGCGCAGAAGAGTGTGCCTGAGACCAGACGCGCAGGGAGTGTGTCCCACATCACCATTTTAGAACAGGGACATTTCTTCAGTAAAGACTACCTGCAGAAGGCTTCCTCAGGAGCCAGAGGTGAGCGGGGGAAGTTCGCCCACGCCAGACCCCCTCTGGCCTGCAGTCCAAGCCCAGAGGGGAGCAGGAACCCACCGCCGGGGCAGACCAGGCGCACAGGGGAGTGTGTCCCCACATCGGCATTTTAGAACAGGGACCATTCTCCATTAAAGGCTGCTTGAAACTGACAGATGACTCCTGGAAGAACCAGAGGGGAACAGAGAAGCCCACCCAAGATGCCGGCCAGTCCCAACAACACAGTGTCCCAACGCATACGGCAAATTAGAAAACAGACAGTAGGGAGGAGAAGAACCACACGCAACCTAGCAACTCTCCAGAGAAAAAGCACACCACAAAAAGAAAGCCAGCCCCCAGATTGCAAAGACAATAACTTGGAAGAATTTCTGAGCCTTCCAGAAAGAGAATTTAAAATTGCCGTGATTAAAAAACTGACAGAAGTCATAAAGGAAAACAATGATAAGGGAAAAATAATCAACAATCAGAAGAATGCAATTGAGTCCCTAGAGAGGGAAAACAATGGTCAGAAGAAAGAAATTGAGTCCCTAAAGAGGGAAGTAAAAGAAATGCAGGAGATCAAAGAATTAATGGAAGAACTAAAGAATTCTGGGAAAAGCAATGAAAGCAGAATAGATGAAATGGAAGAACGAATAAGTAATCTTGAAGACACAGAAATAAAAAGAACCAAAACAGAAAAGGAAAGAGAAGTACGAAGGAAAAAGAACGAAGAAAGACTTCGGGAACTATCTGACTCCATGAGGAAAGGAAATATAAGAGTTATAGGAATACCAGAAGGAGAGGAGAGAGATGTAGGAACAGAGAAAATATTCAAAGAGATAATTGAAGAGAACTTCCCAAATGTGAAGAAGGAGCTGAAAATTGATATACAAGAAGCAAGAAGAACACCAAACTTCCACGACGAAAGGAAAAATATAGCAAGACACATAATAGTAAAGCTCCCAAGAATCCAGGACAAGGAAAAAATAATGAAGCTGGCAAGAGGGAAGAAACAGATAACATTCAAAGGAAAACCAATCAGGCTGACATCAGACTTCTCCGAAGAAACACTACGGGCAAGAAGAGAGTGGAGGGACATAGTCAACAGACTCCAAGAAAACAGATGCCAACCAAGAATACTCTATCCCGCAAAGCTCTCCTTCCTCTTTGAAGAAAGAATATGGACCTTCCCAGACAAACAGAAACTCCGGAATTTCATTGCAACTAAACCCCCACTCCAAAAAATACTACAAGGAGTCCTAAAGCCAGAACCTCAGAGGGACGAATAACAATGAAAGAAGGCCAAAAAAAAAAAAAAAGTTATTAAAAGAATAAATAAATAAAATCAAAGGAAAGACAAACACAATGGCAAATACAGATGTTAACATATCAATATTAACTCTAAATGTAAATGGACTAAACTCTTCAATAAAAAGACACAGAGTGGCAGCCTGGATTAAGAAACAAAACCCAACCTTTTGCTGTCTCCAGGAAACACATTTAGCTACAAAAGATAAAAATAGGCTCAAAGTTAAAGGATGGAAAACAATCCTACAAGCAAATGGACCAAAAAAGAAAGCAGGAACAGCTATACTTATATCAGATAAAACAGATTTCAAACTCAAAAAGATAAAAAGAGACCCCAATGGTCACTACATTATGATCAAGGGGACAATACTTCAAGAAGAAATAACACTCATTAACATATACTCACCAAACGAAGGAGCACCAAAATATATCAGACAACTGTTGTCCTCTCTGAAAACAGACATCAGAGAAAACACATACGTAGTGGGAGACTTCAACACACCACTATCAACAATGGATAGATCAACAAGACAAAAAATAAGTAAAGAAACCAAAGCTCTAAATAAGGACCTAGAGCAATTAGGCTTAACAGACATCTATAGAACACTAAACCCCAAAAAAACGGAGTACACATTTTTCTCAAGCGCACACGGATCATTCTCCAGGATCGATCACATACTGGGGCACAAGACAAACATCAACAGATACACCAAGATTGAAATCATATCAACCATCTTTTCTGACCATGAAGGCATCAAACTAGAAATAAACCATAAAAAGAAGGCAAGGAACTTTCCTACCTCATGGAGATTAAAAACCACACTACTGGAAGACCATTGGACTAATGAGGAGATCAAAGAAGAAATTAAAAAATTTTTTGAATTGAACGACAAGGAGGACACTAATATCCTAAATGTATGGGATGCAGCAAAAGCAGTAATAAGAGGAAAATATATAGCAATAGAAGCTCACATCAAGAAACAAGAAAGAACGCAAAGAAACAACCTCATCTCGAAGCTCAAAGATCTAGAAAAAGAACAACAAAAAAACCCAAAACCAGTAGAAGAAAAGAAATAATAAAAACCAAAGCAGAAATAAATGAAATCGAAACTAAAAAAACAATCCAAAAGATCAATGAAACCAAGAGCTGGATCTTCGAAAAAATCAATAAAATAGACAAACCCCTAGCCAGGCTCACAAAGGAAAAAAGGGAGAAAGCACAAATAAACAGGATCATCAATGAAAGAGGAGAAATCACAACGGACACAGCAGAAATCAAAAGAATAATCAGTAACTACTATGAACAGTTATATGGAAACAAGTTTAACAATCTAGAGGAGATGGACAAATTCCTACAACTCTACAATCACCCAAAGCTAGATAAAGAAGAAATAGAACACCTAAACAGACCAATTACAATTAGCGAAATTGAAATGGTAATAAAAAACCTCCCCAAAAACAAAAGCCCAGGACCTGATGGATTTACAAATGAATTCTACCAAACATTCAGAGACGAATTAGTGCCTATCCTTCACAAACTCTTCCAAAAAATTGAGAAGGAAGGGACAATACCAAACACGTTTTATGAAGCCAACATTACACTAATACCAAAACCGAACAAGGACAACACAAAAAAGGAAAACTACAGGCCAATCTCCCTAATGAACACGGATGCAAAAATCCTCAATAAAATTTTAGCTATCAGAATCCAACAATGTATCCATAAGATAATTCACCACGACCAAGTTGGATTCATTCCAGGGGCACAAGGATGGTTTAACATCCGAAAATCAATCAACGTTATCCAACACATCAACAAAAAGAAATATAAAAACCATATGATAATATCAATAGATGCTGAGAAAGCTTTCGACAAAGTGCAACACCCATTCATGATAAAAAGCCCTTGAAATTCTGGGGATACAAGGAACATACCTCAACATCATAAAGGCCATCTATGACAAGCCAACAGCCAGTATCATTCTCAATGGTGAAAAGCTGAAAGCAATTCCATTAAGATCTGGAACAAGACAAGGATGTCCACTCTCACCATTGCTTTTCAATATAATACTGGAAGTCCTAGCCAGGGCAATAAGACAAGAGAAAGACATCCAAGGAATCCAAATAGGAAAAGAAGAAGTCAAACTATCACTATTTGCAGACGATATGATATTATACATAGAGAACCCCAAAAACTCCACAGAAAAGCTAATTCAACTCATCAATCAGTTCAGTAAAGTGGCAGGATACAAAATCAACACGCAAAAGTCAGTAGCCTTCCTATACACAAACAATAAATCTGAAGAAGAAGAAATCAAAAAGACCATCCCTTTTGTTATTGAAACAAAAAAAATCAAATATTTGGGAATAAATCTAACAAAAGAGGTAAAGGACCTATACAAAGAAAACTATGAAACACTGTTAAAAGAAATAGAAGAAGACACAAAGAAATGGAGAGACGTCCCCTGCTCATGGATTGGAAGAATAAACATTATTAAAATGGCCATCCTACCAAAAGCAATATACAGATTCAATGCTATTCCAATCAAAATTTCAATGTCATTCTTCAAAGAAATAGAACAATTATTGATGAAATTCATATGGAATCACCAAAAACCCCGAATAGCCAAAGCTCTCCTGAAAAAAAAAGAAGGGAATGGAGGCATCAGACTCCCAGACTTCAAACTATACTACAAAGCCATAATCATCAAAACTGCATGGTATTGGAACAAGAACAGACATACAGACCAATGGAATCAAATAGAAAATCCAGAAATAAACCCACAGATTTATGGTCAACTAATCTTTGACAAAGGAGCAAAGAATATGCATTGGAGCAAAGAAAGTTTGTTCAATAAATGGTGCTGGGAAAACTGGGTCGCTACATGCAAAAGAATGAAGCTTGACCACCACCTCACACCATACACAAAAATCAACTCAAAATGGATTAAAGAACTAGACATAAGACCTGAAACCATAAAATATATAGAAGGAAATATAGGCGAAACACTACGGGATTTGCACATCAAAGACATCTTTACAGACACATCACCCAAAGCAGTGATAGTGAAGGCAAAGATAAACAGCTGGGACTACATCAAATTAAAGAGCTTTTGCACAGCAAAAGAGACAATAACAAAAACAAAGAGAAACCCCACCAACTGGGAGAACATTTTTGCACCCAACACTAATGATAAAGGACTGATCACAAAAATCTGCAAAGAGCTGATGAGACTCAACAACAACAAAGAAAATAATCCAGTCAAAAAATGGGCAGAAGAGCTTAAAAGAAACTTCTCTGAAGAGGAAATGCAAATGGCCAACAGGCATATGAAAAAATGTTCAACATCACTTGTCATCAGGGAAATGCAAATCAAAACTACCATGAGATACCATCTTACACCAGTGAGAATGGCACATATTAAAAAAACTAGCAACAACAAATGTTGGCGAGGATGTGGAGAAAAAGGAACTCTTGTGCACTGTTGGTGGGAGTGCAAACTGGTCCAACCACTATGGAGAGCTGTGTGGAGATTTCTGGACCTACTAAACATAGAGCTTCCATATGATCCAGCAATTCCACTCCTAGGTATTTACCCAAAGGACACAGAAACATCAATTCCAAAGAACACCTGCACCCCTATGTTTATAGCAGCACTGTTTACAATAGCTAAGCTTTGGAAACAACCCAAATGCCCAAAAATAGATGACTGGATCAAGAAGATGTGGTACATATATACCATGGAATATTACTCAGCATTCAAAAAAGATAAACACATGCAATTTGCAGCAACATGGATGGCGCTGGAAGGGATCATGCTCAGCAAAATAAGCCAAAAAGAAAAAGAAAAATACCGGATGGTCTCACTCATAGCAGGAATCTAGAAAACTTAAATAAGGGACCAGGAAAATGAATAACTATAAGAAAGTGAAAATCAAAATCAACAAAAAACTATGAACCAGAGACACTTTTAGGGGGGCGGGGGTGGGAGGGGAGGGATTAGGGTCAGAATGGGGGGGCTGCAATTGTATGGGGAATATAACAATAAAATTTATTAAAAAAAAAAAAAAAAAGAAAATAAAGAGCTGCCACATAAGAAAAAAAAAAAAAAAAAAGAAATATTCCCTGTGAATAGAGGAAAAGGGTGACTTTTCATTTTTAGGGAGTCAGACCACATGAGTCCAGGGTAAAATTCAATGGGGAGAAAAATCCTTCTCCCTGAGGCCACATAGGACTCAGTAGCTGGTACACAGTCAAATTCCATGTTAAAACCTTCACGCTCCAGGCTTCTGCTTTGCCCTTCCTTTTGCCTGGATTAGCCCCCACTGCCTGTCGCCTGCCCCCACTGCAGTCTCCCTGGCCTATCCTATGTCCACCACTTCCCTCCACTCCATCACCCCCTCCATCCCACGGTTCCAAAGAGCCCCAGGGCCGCCGAGGGACCCTCTCTCAATGCATCTTTGTCCTACGGCAGCCTGTGTCTAGTGTCCTCTCTTTTTCCTCAGGGTGAAAATAGCTTGATAAATTACTTCACTCTGTGGTGTTAGAAATTTGAGCTAGAGTATCACCCATCGAATGATGCCTTGCCCCTTCTGCCTTTACCACTGCCACACAGAGGGAAGCCTGGAAACTTCCTTCCCAGCCTCTTTGCAAAAATGAGTTCACACCAGCTTCTAAGAAGAGCCACTCAGGAAGTCTACAGGCTGAAAGTGAAGGCATCACACCTCGTGGCAACTGTGGGCAGGAGTTTGGCCAAGGGCTCATGAGTCCTCTGGGCATCGGGCCCTGGGGTGCTGCCTGCCTCTGAATGGCTGGAGCCTTCCCCTCTCCTATCCAGCCCTTCCAATTTTACATTGCCTCGGACTCCCGGGTTAACTCTCTGAAAGCTCTGCATTCTTCAAGTGGCTTCTGTTTTGCTGACCAAATCCCACCAGACATGTGACTCAAGAGTTAATCAAATAGAGCGCTGAAAAATCATGACTCGGATTCAGAGTGCCAAATCAAGTTCTGGCAACTTCCAGTCCCAGGGCTGGTGCTTTATCCTCTTTAAGCACAGTTTCCTCCCACAAAAAGACAGACAGAGGGACAGACCTCTGAAGTCGGTTTACAAAGTAATAAATTAACCTGGCACATGATGGCTGAGAGCTCAGAACCCTCACCACAGCACAGCTCCACCCTCAGCCCTGCACTAAGTGTCTTGACCAAACTCTGGCAGGGTTTCTAGAGGCTGGGGGTGGGGGGAGTTTGAGGCTGCCTGAGAAAGCTCACACCTGTAAGGAAAATTGACTATTTCTATTAGCCAAGCTAGGCCCTTGACCTGCTTTCCTTAGAGCACTACTAGAAAGGGCTCAGAAGTGTGAATATGTATTTCAGGCAATCCAGTGCTTGGTAGATATGCAGAATTCTAGAGAAGTCAGTTACCCTTATGCAAAACCAGAGGTGGCACAGGGGTTGAGTCTCAGCGCTATCACTGCTACGGCCTGAGTTCAGCCTGAGTTAGACCTCTCCTATCTCATCCACTGCCCCCTTTAGCAATATATGTCAGTAGATCTGCCTGTTCTGCTCTATCCTGATCTGTTCAGTAGATCTGCTCTGTCTCTGGCCTCTAACCCTCCACACCTCTGGCCTACAACCCAGCTCTTGTATGCATAAATAAATAAAAATAAATGTTTAAAAAAAACCCTAAGGATTCAATTTTAAAAATAACAGCAATAACCTTTCATAACTTGTGTTATTATGGACTTTGTGGCAGGCTTTGCCCTAGACAGACACATCATCCTGAGTAGGAATTCCTAGTCCCAGATATAGTCTCAAAGGCTGGACATATTCCTGGGAAACGCCATCTTGAGGAAGGAGAGGGCCTCGTGCCCCTCCCTGTGAGGGGTTAGACTTTTCTTCCTTCCTTAGCCACAGCTGGCAGACCCATCGGCCTAGGTGCATTCATGCTTACCAGCCACTGGTACTTTCTTTCCCGCTGGCTCTATGAGCCCCCTAACGCCATGCAGCCCCCATTCTCCCTTGAGCATGCCCAACTCACCTCTGGACAAATCGGAACGAATTGGAATGAAGAGCAGCTCCTCCCCTTGCTGCCAGCAGTGACAGAATGGAATGCTTTCCCTGCTTTAAGTAATGTCTGACTGAGTGTCATTGGTGTGGCCCCAATCCCAACAAGGTGTACAGAAGCAGGTTTTGAGAAAACTTTGTGAGGAGGCAAAACACTGCCACAAGAGAAAGTCACTATGGTGGATCATAAAGCATTCTTGGGGAGCTATTTGAGGAGAGAAACCTCTTGGTTTTGTCCCCACAGGATTGCTCGTTCTGTGACCACAGGAGTCTGAGCCAGGAAAGAGGCTCCAGTTCAGGCCCCAGAGGTGCTCCCCAGAGCTCCAGGTGTTACCTCAGCATTGGCAGGCCCTGGGCACCTCCAGGGGGCTCTAGCCTGTGCTCTGGCCCACATGGGTCCCAAGACAAAGGAAACCACCCCATTCCACATGAGCTCACCGAAACACCCCCACCCCACCATGGCACTCACCCCTGAGCCCTGCTGTAGCCAGTAGCTCAGCCACCGGAAGTTGAAGGTCACGAGGAAGATGACCACTGCCATGAGGAGGAAAACCAGGGAGGAGACCACGCAACCTGGAGAGAAAGGGAGGTGCCTGACAACTGCTGAGAAACTGATCTCACACCCTGGGATTCCCTTGATGCCTTGGAGGATGGGAAGAACTGTATTTTAAAGTCAGAAAGCCCTGGGTTCAAATACTGGTTCCACTACTTACAAGCTAAGTGACCCTGGACCAGGTGTCAAATGTCAGTGACAATCCACTTCCTTACCTATGAAGTATGAGTCTCCCTGCCTAGCAAGGCTGCTCTGCAGATAACATGAGATGACGTTTGTCAAGCACCCACCCCAGTGTTTGGTATGTATGCAAAATTCTAGAGACATTAGTTTGCCCTTGTGTAAAATCTGAGGTGAGGACTCAATTTTAAAATTAACAGCAGAGACCTTTCATGGAGTTTGTACTATTATATCCTGGGTGCTAGGCATTGTCCTAGACAGAAGCATCATTTCTGAGCTAGGAATTCCTAGTCCCAGTTGCAGAATCTCCAAGAAGGGAAATAACTTGCCCAAAGTCACAGAGCTGGTGAGTGATGGATCTGGACTGAAAGAAGTCAAGGATGGGGGAATCCAGGATATTTCCTCCTTCAGCATCTGCCCTTCGGGCCAGCACGCGACCCACCTACCTGGCCTGTGTCCCATGCCCATGTGTCTTTTTCTGAATTCTATCCTTCCTCCAAACCCCAGCCAAGGCCACCTCTTACACCGCTGCCACCAGAGTCAAGGCCTGGCCCCAGAGAGCTCTCTCGCCGGCTGGTAGATGTAGATGTCACATTCCAGCAGACCCCAGGGTCAGTTCTTAGGTGGCTCTTTGTCCCCTTCCCTCCAAAGGGTGGCAGAGAACCTAGCCCATACTAGGTACTTTGCAAATACAGATGGATTGTTGGCTTCTTTTTTAAAAATATATATTTTTTACATCATTGTTCATTTTTCAACAATGTTTGCTTACCCCCCTCCACCCCCCAGAATAGTCCCCATAGAGTTTCCTTCCCCAATGCACCCGTGCACCATCACCTCAGTCTCCTGTGCTCCTCCCTCCCTCCCTCTGGTCTCTCCCTCCCTCTCCCCTGCAGGATTCTCTGGTTTATAGTTGTGTTTGTTTTTGTTTTGTTGTGTTGTGTTTTGTGTTGTTATTATTTTTTTCCCCTGATGTCTTATTTGGTTCCCCTATATTCCACCTATAAGTGCTTGATTCTTTCATGGATTTCACAAGCATTTGCTCTTTCCCTACTCTGGCCCCTTCATGTCATGCCTGCAGGGATGCCCAAGGTGGAAGGGAGAGGATGGTGACCCCCTACATGCAACCCACCTCTTCCTCCCCCAGCTAGATAGACACACCTCACATAGGTTAGGTTCCAAAATCAATGAAGAGTAAAAAGTTGGCATGGAGCTAAAATGACCCTCAAAAATCCCTTAAACAACTCAAAAGTACAATGTTTTTTAATTGGCCTTGTGTTCACAACATTGTAGTTCTGTGTGTGTAAATTTTTTAATGCCCACCATGTAGTAAAACAGCAAGCTCTGAAACTTCTGCCATCTGCCTTCAGAAACATATTTTAACCACACGCGAAGTCAAAACTTCACCAACGTGACTCCATGTGGTGTGTGTTAATATTTACTATTCTTTTCTTCCTCAATTCTCAGAATACTGCTTATAATCCACTCAACTGATTTCACAACTCACTACTGGGTCAGGACCTGCAGTTTGAATAACACCAAATTAGAATGTACTATACTAACAAAATTTTCTTATGTTTTGTATTCTTGAAGCTCTGGCATCTGGGGCTTTGATCCTGGAAGGACTGCTCCCCTAGGCTACCTAATTCCTAGAAATAGAGAATGACTCCCTGCAAGCTTACCTTTGATATATAAACCAGTCAATTCAAAACTTACACTCCCAAGTGTCTCCTTTACCATTTAAATCCTCACATATCAAGTCAATATCACCCTTGCCTTAAATCAGGTCAGGACAGCTAGAGACCCCTACAGCCCAGAGACCCTAGAAACCATTGAAACTACCCTATCCTAAGCTGGCTTGACGTACCTACCCTGCCTCATCTACTCCTTCCCACAAAAAACCCAATCAGGGCTGTGGGCCATGCCCTCTAGTCTCACCCTCTGCCTCTGGCCACCTCTGGAGCTTGCCCAAGTGGCCCAGTGTCATGCCATGCCTCCTACTTCTCCAGTCTGTGACTATAAACTTACTCCTTCATGAAAATAACGTACATGTCTGTGTGCCTAACCATATCATCTAAAGCAAGTCCCAGGACCATCTTAACACAGGAAGCAAGAAAACAACTTCCAGCATAGACTGGTAGTGTTACAATAATTGAGCATGGTTAAATGTGTATGACATCACTCCTCTGTACCATCACTCTACTGCACCTCACCTCACAGATGTCTGACCCAGCATTGGGGATAGGACTGGTGGGAGAGGTCCGGACCTGGCATGGGGCCGCTGACAGACCATACCTCCGGCTGCCTGGATGTAGTGGTAATAGATTCTCCAAGTCAGGGACCCTTCTTCCATCTGCTCCTTCTTTGTGAGCTGATTTTGCAGGCCTGGATGATGTAAGAGAAGAAGGAAACTATATATCTCCCAATAAGCTGCATCTCCTTCCAGCATCCCAAGGAGACCTTGCTAAGCCTCCGCCCACCCCATCCCACCCCATGTCCCCCCACCCACATCCACCCTGCTTCAGCCTTTTCTGCCCTCCAGCTGCTGTGCCCCACCCAAGTCTGAATCCAACCAGCAGGTTTCCTTAGAAAATTCTGCTGAAAGTCATCTTTGAAATGAACTTCAGAATCCAGAAAGGGGTCCATCCCTAGTCATTCAATAATTCTAACAGCTCACTTGGTTGATAGGAAGAAGGAGAAATTGAAGAAAGTGATAGCCTGGTGCCAGGAAACCTGGGTTCCAGAATTATTATCAAGGTACTGTGTGACCTCAGGCAAATCACTTAAACCTCTCTGTTTCCTCACCTGACAATTGGCAGTTCTATAAATGATTGCTAAGACAGTTTGCAGCAATATACTTCTGGCACCAACCCAGGGCAGTCTCTCAGTCCAAGGCAGGGCAGAGAGACCAATATCTGGAGATGCTGGTAGATGCTGTTGATGACAAACAGCAACCAGGGAAGCTGCATTGTGAGGAATATCTGTTGTTTCTGCCAGACACTCTGCCTTGTTCTAGTAACAACACTCTATCTATTTTTTTCCCAGGGAAGAAAGATCTCTTTCTAGAAATTGAATCTTTTTTTTTAAGATTTATTTTATTTATTTATGCATACAAAAACTGCAATGTGGGTCAGGAGTTGGGGGAGGGGGCAGTGAGAGGATTCATCAGAGACAGAGTTGGGAGCAGAACAGGTAGACTGACTGAAATATACTGCTGAGGGGAGTAGCGGGCAAGACAAAAGGGGTCTGCTGTGCCATGTGGGTCAGCTCCCTGGCTGGAGATCGAACTCATGCTGCAGTGGCTGCAAATACCTTCATAGTGCTGAGACTTAACCCCTTGTGCCACCAGGAAGTCCCCTAGAAATTGAATCTTGAGGGAAATTGCTAGCATGGAAACAATTGGAGCAGGTTTTCTTCAAAAAGCCCATATCAAAAAGACCAGAAACAACAAGTGTTGGTGAGGATGTGGCCAAAAAGGAACTCTTGTACATTGTTGGTGGGAATGCAGACTGGTCCAGCCACTCTGGAAAACAATATCTCAAAATATTAGGTTTCTCAAAATATTAAAAGTGAATCTATCAGATAACCCAGCAATTTTACTTCTAGGTATCTATCCAAAGGATGCAAAAACACAAAATTTGAAGTGATACATGCCCTCCCACGTTTATTGCAGCACTATTTACAGTAGCCAAGCTATGGAAATAACCTGAGTACCAAATAACAGATGAGTAGATCAGGAAGATGTGATATATACACACCATGGAATACTACTCAGCAATAAAAAAGATATACTCTTGTCATTTGTGAACTGGAGGGGTTATGCTAAGTGAAATAAATCAAAAAGAGACAGAGAATTACCAGATGGTGTCACTTATTTGTGGAATATAGAGAAATAATGCAAAGGATCAGATAAAAGCAAACCAATAACAAACCCTAGAAATCTGATTCTAGAACTGAGTGGGAGAGAGAGGAGAAGGTGAGAAGAAAATGGGGAAGAAGCATTATAATGGACTGTGGTGGTGGATGATGGGTACTTTAGTAGAGCATGTGCTGTAGTACCAACACCTGAAGGTGGAGATCCTATACCCCTAAAATACAAACAATTAAAAGAACACCTCGGGGCCTCCTGGGTGGTACAGTGGGTTGAGCGTAGTGCTGTGAAGCTGTCCGCACCCTCCGCAGCGCTGGTTCGATCCCCAGCCAGGGAGAATCCCACATGGCGCAGCAGACCTCTCCTGTCTCGCCCGCTGCTCCCCTCAGCAGTGCTTTCAGTCCATCTGCCTGTTCTGTTCCCCACTCTGTCTCTGGTGAATCCTCTTGCCCTCCCATGACTCTGACCTGTACCCCAGCTCTTGTATAAATAAAATAAATAAATAAATCTTTAAAAAAAGAACACCTCGATTAAAAGAAAAAAGGTGGTATTCTTGTTCCTATTACTTAGAACCCTAAGCTGCTGAGGCCTGATTCTTCACCTTCCCTTTCATTCTGTGAACTATAGTCTTTCCTGCCCATTCATTATTTTTTCTGCTCAAATGAGCTTCTAATCTTTGCAGCTGAAGACTCTTAATGACAAGAGTCTACGATGTCCTGGAGGCTTCCCTACACCTGACTTCATCTAATATCTACCAGAATCCTGCAAAATAAGCACTATCACCTCCATGTCCGCCATGAGAGCCCAAAGGTTCAGTTGCTTGGCCAAGGTGACTCAGCTTTCGAAGCAGCAGAGCGCAGACTCAAATACAGAATTTATGTGACTTTAACAAAGGAGCTCTTTCTGTTCTACCCTGTCCCAAAACAGAGCAAGGTCATGAGCTTCTGGACATCAGGGACTGAGCCAGAGTCACTTCTGATTTTGAAATATTTGTTCTCAACCAACATGTAATGAACGATTGCATGGACACCTGGCAAAGTTTCAAGTCTGCGCTGCTCCAGGCTCAAGCTCTCCTCTTCCTGACTATTCCATGCTCTCCACTGTGGCCCCAATGACACTCATTTTCTGGATCCCCCTGACCTCCTGAGCAGCACAGTCCACACTCCACAGCCCCCAACTACTTGGATCTGTTGCCTATGTGCGTGACGTCTAGGATCCCAGATTGGGGGGACATGGCCACTCTGGGGTCCAGGAGGAAATGCCAGGAGCCCCAGGGGATGGGCAGAAATGGACATCCTCCCCCTGGTCCCCAGCACCATTACCAGCATTTTCACCAAGAGGCTGTTCCAGGGAGGGAACCTGGGCCTGACCCTCTGCCCGTGGCTCTTCTGTCTTAGCTGTGTCCTGCAGCCGGTCCTGGGGAGAAAGCACATGGTGTGGATGCAGGTGGTACTCCATCCCACAGGAAGTGGGGGTGCAGTGAGGTGGAAATCACCTGTGTGGCTTTCTTGAGCATCTTCTGGATGAGTTTGGCATATTGCCCCTTTTTCTGTATTAACTCACTGTGAATTCCTTTTTCACAGATTTTCCCATCTTCTAGCAAAATGATCTGGTCACAAAACTCTAAATACTGGAGGGTCAGAAGAAATAAGGTCATCAGTAAGCACATGAAAAGAGCTTCAACTTCATTATGGAAAAGGAAAACGTAAATTTAAAGCAAGATAAAATGTTACCTGACCACCAGGTTGGCAAAGGTCTATGTTGGACAAGCATGTGTTGGTGGTGACTGGTGACAGAGGGAGCGGTCACCAGTTTGGGGGAGGGGGCATAGGTTGGCACACCCACTTTCAATTTGACAGTATCTGGAGATTCCTGAGGAATCTTGAACCAACAATTGACTCTTAAAACTCTTCTAAGAAAACTCTCAAACGTGTACATTAAGACACAGGTAGAAAGGGGTACACTGAAGCAGTTTTTGGTTGCAGTGAGAAGCAGGAGACAAACTAAATGTCCACCCTCACAAAATAAACTCCAGCATAGTCAGATACAGGAATACCAAAGCACTGCCAAGGCAATGCAGGTGTGTGAGTCAACATGGAATATGTCAAAACAGAAGGATTAGTGGAAAAGACCAATTATCAAAGAACAGGGAAGGTAAAACATGAATTATATATAAAGTTTAAAGATTTATCTTTAAATTATATCACTTTATCATGTGTAGAGAGGCAGACATATGTTGTTAAAGCAGGAAGACATTTCTGGAACAGTGAACAATAGAGTGAGATGAGCAGGAGGCAGGGAATGACTGTAACTGCAAGAGTCTCAATTTATTGTTTCATCCAGGTGATAGTAGATTATTTCCCACACCTTCTCTAGGTCTTAAATGTTTTAGACAAAAAAAAAATAGGAAGAACAAAATAGAAGAGGAAATAATAATAATAATAATAATAATAAATAGCAACAATAGTACTGTTTGGAGCCCAAGGCCAAGTCTGAAAACATAAATATCCAGGGAAAGAGGGAGTCCCGGGCATGGCCACTGCACTTGATAAGAATGCCAAGCTTAGGGAATTCAGCTATGAGGGAATTTTTCCCTTTTTTTTTTTTAACTCCAAAAGCAGGAGCCCATCCATAAAATTTTGAAGATAAATGAAGCCTTAAAATTTGATTTCAATTTTCACCAGCCCTAGCGATCCTTTGCCAACCACCTTTGCCAATCTCTGCAAGTGGAAGGAGAGGCAGTCCAAGTTCCTGGCAACACTTCTCCAGCTTTGGGGGGCCTAGTCTGAGATGAAGGGGAGGCAGATGTGAGGGTCTTAGGGATCCTACTCTGAAAGCATCAGGACTTAAGAATCTACATTATCCATCACTCATGGCCAGGAGGTGGTCACCTGCAGCTGGTGAGTCACCAGGATGACTGTCTTCCCCTGGAGTGTCTTCTTGATGCATTCCTCAAAGACGTGCCTCCCCACATGGGCATCCAGGGCCGAGAGGGGGTCGTCTAGCAGGTAGAGCTCACGGTCAGAGTAGACAGCGCGGGCCAGGCTGATGCGCTGCTTCTGGCCCCCTGAGAGGTTGAGGCCCCGCTCCCCGATCTGTGGACAGGCAACCAAAGATAACCAGTCCAGAGGATGAGCCCAGGTTGGCTGCTCGAATCCGCCAGGGCAGAAGTAATTAACCAAACCCCTCAGTACACACTCCTCATTATTTGACACCCCTGACACTTAAAAAATGTTTTTCAAATATTGTTGAGTAGAGGATGAAAAACTAGTTTCAAGTTCATTTATATTTTATTACTCCTAATTACATACAATTTTCTAAATCTATTAATTTCTGGAAAGGCATATTAAACCTTTAACTGTTTAGATAATTAGAGTCATCATTCATTTCCAAGAAAGAGCAGTCTCCTGTTAGACTCTGCTTTAGATCTCCAAGGACTGTGATGGTGAACTTGTGGGACCATCAGCCTGACTTGTGTAAGACTATTCACACAAACACAATGCTCCACCAGGACAGAGCTGCACAGGCTGGGGTGGGAGGGGAGCAGGTTTGGGGGGCCGAGGGACCCTACTGCTGTCATGGGAAGAGCCACCTTCCACAAGGAGCCTGAGGACCCTGCACAGGCCCCAGCCCAACAGAGCCAGGGCTGCTCGCCTCCCGCTCACCTCAGTCATGTCTCCAAAGGGCAGACTTTCCAGATCCCGTATCAGGGAGCAGCAGTGGAGCACCTGGAGGTACCTGTGAAGGACATGGAGTTGATGGGACAGGAGGACCACAGGCCCTCCAACACACAAGTGTGGGAGTGAAAAGTCTTACATCACATGCAAAGCAATTTGAACTTGATCTTGTGCTTCAGGGTAAACCACTGGAGGGTTTTTTTCATTCCCTTCCTTCTTTCATTTCCTTTAATCTTATATGTGCACTTGCTATTAGAGCAGAACAGAGAGGAGATATGGTGTCAAGCAAGGTAACCTGGCATCTTTGAGCCTCAGTTGCTTTCCTTGGGCATGGTCCCTATTACAGTTTCTTATGTGTTTATTCAAAAATAATTTAGTCATGTCAGTCTCATGCAACATATATATGTTTACATTGTTTTAATGGCACAATTGTGCCATTGCATAGCCGCACCAGAAATTATTATTATTATTATTATTATTATTATTATTATTTTGGTTAGTGATTGCTACTGCTTCTATTTTATTTATTTTTCCATATTTTATTTGTATATATTTTACATCATTCTTTATTTTTGTACAATGCATCCTTTCTCTTCTCAGGTGTAGTCCCCATAAAATTTCCACCATCAGCTCACCCATGCACCATCACCATAGTCCTTCATGCTCTTCCCTCCCCTGTTTTGATCCCTCTGCCCCCCCACCCCATCCCCTGAGGAATGTCTCTGATCTATAGTTGTCTGTTAATTTTGGTTTTTTAATTAATTATAATCATTTTTTTCTAATCCCTTATTTAATTCCCCTATATCCCTCCTGTAAGTGAAACTATGCAATATTTTTCCTTTTCCTTCTACGCCAGAAATTATTTAACCAGTATCCTAATGCCACACATTCAGGTTGTTTCTAATCTCTTGCTACTTTGAACAATGCTGTGTGAACATTCTTATGGGTCTTTGTATTCATGGGTGAATTTTTGCACTAAATGCCTAGCAAGTGGATTTGCTGAGTCATGGTGAGTTTTTACTTTTCAACAATTATATCAAAACCTCCCCCTAGGAGCCCGATCAGTCTGGAAGCAGAGCAGCGACAGGGTGGGAGTCATGTGGCAGACAACTGTCCTGGAAGTTGTGCACAGGGAGAACAGAGCCAGAGAAAACCAGGGCAGGGGCAGTGAGAACAGCTCAAGCCAGCGGTCACAGCCTGGGCCCGCAGGGGAAGATGTCAAAGAGGGGGACATTCAAGAACACCAGTGATATTGAGAGGACAGAGTTGTCCAGGGACCAGTTAGAAGTGGAGGGGATCAGAAAGGGGTGTCAGGTCCCCTGGCTGTACATTCCAGGATGTCATTACACTGACTTGGGAGATTTGGGAAGAATTTGGCAACTAGGGAAGAGAAGCAGGCAGGGTGTGGCAGTGGGGCAAACAGGGTGCCCATGTGTTGGCAGTGGACCCGAGTTGAGGAGCTCACAGGACAAGCAGCGGCAAGGGCCAGGGTGCATCGCTCCAGGTCACTCGCCTACAGCGTTGCGGTTGGCAGTCAAGCAAAGAAGGCCAGAGTGCACCATAGCTGGAAGCTCAGTTGCAAAATGCAGGGCAGTTTTCCTGGATCATCCACTCAAGTGTGTGATTATCCAGTGTTGCCTCAAGCAGGTCAAGCCCGGGGCCCTGGGAGAGAGAGGGGCACAGGGAAGCGGGGCACAGGGTAGGGAGCGGGTGGCCCACAGCCATGAACCTATCCCCTCTACACGGTGTACCCTGCACACCCTATTTGCTTTGCCTGTAGTCTTAGGAATTTAAGGAACAAATTAATACCAAAGAAGTTTAAAAGGAACATTGTTAGACAGGGAGGGTTATTTTGAGCTTGAATAGTCTAACACTTAAACATGAAGCTCCCTGAAAGCAAGTGAGTTTTAATCATGGCCCTATCACACCCTCCCAGCAGTGTGACTTTGAGCAAATCAATATTTCACCTCGTGGGGCCTCTGCTGACTCATCTAGCAGATGGGTATGATAAGCATCTTTCTTTCACAATGAGGTAGAAATATGGTGATGCATAAAAGCGCACCCCCAGCAACTAATAGCAGTTGTAAAATTACTAGTATTAGTTAGGGGTCCCTCCCCCAAACCAGTCTTTACACATTCCATGGCCCTCCCTGCCCTCCCAGAAGCTTACCGGGCCTGGTCGAACTGGCTTCCCATGAGGATGTTCTCCCTGACGCTGGCCCCGATGATCCAGGCCTGCTGGGGGACATAGGCCAGGCTTCTGTGTACCCCCACAGAGCCCTCCAGCAAGTACATCTGCAGTGGGATGAGTATAACCTCAGGACCAGGCCCAGCCAAGACGGACATTGCCTGGCTCAGCAGCCACAGAGCCCAGGCCTCCCCAGACTCTAGGTCCCAGGAGGGTCTACATAACTGGGCCTTGTGACAAGGTCGTGCAGGGCCCCCAGTGAGTCTGAGGAAAGTCTTTAGAACAAGGGGAAGCAGCTGGAGCTAAGTCTGACCAGTTCCTACTGGGACCAAACGCAAGGCTTGGGTTGAAGAAAAACATCCTTTTTTTTTTTTTTTTCTCTCTTATTTCCCCAACAAGCATTTCTTCCATGCCTTTCGCATAAGATGGAAAGTTCTGGGTCATCTCCTTCCATCCCTGGATTAGGCAACTTGGGACAAGAAGCAGAAAAAATTATTACTAATGTCAGGTGTGATGATGGCATCATGGTCAGATGGGAAATGTCTGTATTCTTTCGACATCATGATGAGGTACTTAGTTGGGGAAGGGTCATAGTCTCTGTAAAGTAAAATAGTTCTACAAAATACATAACTACGAGGAAGAGGCAAATATATGAATGTTATCAACTGTTGAATCTGGCTGGTTGGATATTTGGGTCTCTACTGTCACGTCCTTCCTGCTTTTCTGTATGGTAAGTTTTAAAACACACATAAAACCAACAACAGGGGCCTCCCTGATGGTGCAAGGGGTTGAATGTCAGCACTATGAAGCTATTGGCAGCCTCTGCAGCATGAGTTCGATCCCTGGCCAGGGAGTTACCCACACGGCGTGGTAGACCTCTCCTGACTCGCCCGCTGCTCCCCTCAGCAGTGTATTTCAGTCAATCTGCCTGTTCTGCTCCCCACTTTGCCTCTAGTGAATCCTCTCACCCCATGCACCTTTGATCTACACCCCCGTTCTTGTATGCATAAATAAATAAATCTTTATTTAAAAAATTATTTTTGCCATTTTTTGAAAAGTGGATTCTCTTTCTCTGCAGTTGCAAAGTAGTTGGGGGAAGGCCGTCATGGGGAAGAACAGAGAAATGAGCTGCCAGACAGCTGTGTGAGGAGAGGATGGCTACTGACCTACTGATCACACGAGCACATCCCCAGGAGGCAATGCGCTTGGCCATGTGCATCTGGGAGAAGGAACTGAGGGAGGGTTGAGTAAAACAAGGGCAATTGTTAGTTCTCTCAAAAACATAATGGGCAAAGAAAGGAGGGGGAGAGAGAAGCCCTGGAAATGGGACTGGGGTTAAGAACCCCAGGAGGGGTGGTCGCCATAAATGGAAACCAGGTGTTGTGGCCATTTTCAGTTGTTGCTCACTAAGAGGTGTGCAATGTGACCTCAGATGTTTGGGGAAAGAGTTTGGGGTTTGGGGCATCTGGAGAAGGGGTGGGTTGGCAATCCACATGGCTGCAGACTAAGCAGACCTCAAGAACATCTAGAGCCAATGCTGCTGGACATTCAGCTCTCAAAGGCAGGGCAGCTAGTGGCATGTCAGTTTCACGCAGGGGCATCAGACTGTCCCACATGGGGAGAGTCTCCTCTCATCCACCCCTCTTCCCTCTTCCTTCTTCCCTCCTCATTTCTCCCTCCATATTTGCTATACTGTCTTGCAAGGGACAGACAACCCAGTCTAGTTTGTCTTGGTAAGTGATTTTTACCATCATCTTAAACATTGAGACTCCTGGGGCCTCCCTGGTGGTACAATGGGTTGAGCACAGCTCTGTGAAACTGTGTGCAGTTGAATTTTGCAATCACATTTTAGGCTTTGTTCTGGTTTAGTGTTGTTCTGGTTTAGTGTCGAACTGTCTGGGTTCGATTCCCAGCCGGCCAGGGAGCAACCCACATGGTGCAGCAGACTCTCTACTGTCTCACCTGCTGCTCCCCTCAGCAGTGTATTTCATTAGTCTGCCTATTCTGTTCCCTACTCTGTGGGGAACACTCTGTTCTGTTCCTCTCACCCCCCACACACATTTCTGGCCTGTACCCCAATTCTTGCATGCATAAATAATCTTTTTTAAAAATAAATAAATAAATAATAAAAAGAAAGATGAATTCTTGCCATTTGCGACAACATGGATGGAATTGAAGGGTTTATATGTGAAAAAACCCAGGGGAAGAAAGACAAATACCAGATGATTTCACTTATATGTAGATTATAGAGAACCAAAGCAAAGAAACTAACAACACTAAACCAGAACAAAGCCTATGATTGCAGAATTCAACTGACTTTAGTTTACAAAAAATTCAACTGACTTTACAAAAATTGTATTGGTGCAGACCCTTTTGGGGAAGAAAGTGCTGGTGTGACTTCCTGGGGGTACTGAGCTTAGGGGCATATGGCCTGGCCATGGGTAGATGTGCCTGGGCCACGTGTTACTTACCTCCCCCAGCAAGGCCGACAGCAGGCTGCTCTTGCCACTCCCCGTGTTGCCACAGACTCCTAACATCATCCCCTGCAGAGCCAAGGAGGACAGAGTTAGGACTGTATAACCCTCCCACTCACTCAAGCAGGTCTAGCATCTAACCAGAAAATGACAAAGAGGAAAGAAAATCACACACCCCAGTGTCCCTCAGACAAGCAAAGCTCCAGTGGAGTACTGGGTTCAGCCTGCAGAGCTAGGACAGGGCCATCTCAAAAGAGGGGTAACCACAGGGAGAGAGGGAGAGGAATTTGTGGGCAGGTGGGTCTCTGGGGCAAGAAACCCCAACTCTAGTTGACATCTATTGAGCTCTACAATCCTGGGCAACAAATCTGAGTCTCAGTTTGTTCATCTTTAAAATGATCACGAAGCCAGTCTCATAGAATTCATGTGTGCATTCACTCATTCATTCATCCATAGAACTAACATTTTTAGCTAACATTCTAGGGGGGATACAAACCTGAACAAATTAATAATCAAATAATATCAGATGGTGATAAAAGACATAAGTAAAATGAAATTGGCTACTATGATAGAGAGTTGGGGGTTAAAGCAATTTCAGATGAGTTGGCCAGGGAAGGCTTCTTAGCAGCTGTCCTTGCAGCTGCAATCTGAATGACAGGATCCAGACACAAAATTATCTAGACCAACAATGCTACAGGTTGTGGGAATAGCTGGTGCAAAGGTCCTGAGGCAGGAGCCTAGTTGACCATCACAGAGCTGTAGGAGAGTTAGTGTGGGTGGTGCCAAGAGAATGAATGGTGGACGAGGTCAGAGGTGTGGGAAGGACACTAAAAGAAACCTGGGCCCTCTCCTCAGATCAGTGGGAGGTCACAAATTGGTTTGGTTGAGTTGGCTATGTTGTAGAAAACTATCTGTTCACTGAGTGTAAAGAATTGTATAAGGACAAATAGGGAAGCAGAGAGACTAGAAAGGAATTTGCTGAGGAGCTGGGTAGGCATCCTGGTAGCTGGGGCCAGGGCAACGGAGTGGTGATGGTGAGAGATGGCTGGCTTTGGGAGAGAAGGTGAGCAAGCTGACAGGTCTCGTAGGACTGGATTGGTGGAAGGAAGAAGGGAAATGAATCACATTTGACGCCCAGATTCTTCACTGCAGGAAGGATGGTGGTGAAGGAGAAGACAGGGAGAAGGGTCAGAGAGAGTGATATCTGGCTTTGTTTCTTTTGAAAGATTCAGTAGGTACTTAAGAGGGGGTATTAAAATAGACAGGTGATTAGTCTTTTTCCTGGTCCCTTATTTAGGTTTTCTAGATTCCTGCTATGAGTGAGACCATCCGGTATTTTTCTTTTTCTTTCTGGCTTATTTCGCTGAGCATGATACCATCCAGCGCCATCCATGTTGCTGCAAATTGCATGTGTTTCTCTTTTTTGATTGCTGAGTAATATTCTGTGGTGTATATGGACCACATCTTCTTGATCCAGTCATCTATTTTTGGGCATTTGGGTTGTTTCCAAAGCTTAGCTACTGTAAATAGTGCTACAATAAACATAGGGGTGCAGTTGCCCTGTTGAATTAAAACCTAAATATGGGACCAGGAAAAAGACTAATTATAATAAAGTAAAAATCAAAATCAACAAGCAACTATAAACCAGAGACACACTGGGGGAGGGGGGAGGAGGGAGTAGGATCAAAACAAGGGGGGTGGGAATTGTATGGGGACTATAACCAAGAAGAAAATGCATACATTGGGCAAAAATGAAAAATGTAAAAAATATATAAAATAAAATAAAAATGCTCAAAAAAATAAAAATAATAATAAAATAGGTGATTCCAGAGCCCAAAGGAGATTTCAAGGCTAGAGTAAATAGCATAGAGATGGAATTTAAAGCCATGGGACTTAGGTAATTTGAATGGGTTATAGACTTTAGATATTATCATCTACTACTGTTTATATTCATATCTATTCATATCATATCTCATTCGGTATAGGTCCATCTCTATGTTATCATTAGATATTAATATATTTTACTTTCTATCATCAGAGAGCAGAAAGGAGCGAGGTAGAAGGAGCAAGCAGGGAAGTGGCCCTTGCTGACATTCGAAAAGGAGTTAGTAGGGGAGTGCACACAGGACCCAAATTAAAAAACACAGGACGGTGCTTGGCACATACTAGGCACTTAATAAATGTTGGTTTACTCTCCCTCCCCTTCTCCTTTATGTGTCCTGGATCCTTCCAAGAACCAGCACACAGTTATGACTCTGGGTCTTGCTATTACAAAATAGTTTTAGAAAATCAATCCATTCACAGTGAAGTATGAAAGACTCCCTGTATTTGCCCTCCAAGAAAAATTTGCATTTTAAAGGGCAGTTTGGAGAAGGTAGTTACCAGCTAAGGAAGTGATCCTGCACTGGCACAGCTGCTAACCTCCAGCCCTGAAACCCTGGCAGCTGGCCCTGCCTGGCCTGGGAAGGCTACCTTTGATACTGCCAGGTTGATCTTGTACAACTCTGGGCCAAGGCTGCCCCTTCTATCCCCTGTTCTGGGGGCTCCAGGCAGCGGCTGACTCGCGGGCATGCCCTCGGGAGCATGGCTGTTCCCCTCCAGCTCCAACCCGCCATTGACAATTCCGGGGCAGGTCTTTTGCCAGGACAAGGTGGCCTGTTCCACAACGATCGCTTTGCTAGGGTCGCTCAGTGCCTGGACATATGAAGCAGGGCTCTCCTGGAGGAAAAATCTCTGTACAGACACAAAGAAAGGGAGGAGGGATTCAGTTATTCTGTCCAGTGGGAACAGGTTCCCGTTTTATTGGCCCACCTGTTGGGCAGGTCTATGACCCCCTAGTAAGCAGCGAACATCTGAAGAGCCACCACCAGTTAGGTCAGTTTCTGCTGGCAAAAATTCTAAAGGCAGGTTTAGGGTAATTCACTGAAATCAACCATCGGCACGTAATGTCTCTCTACACCTCCATCTCCCTACCTGTAAAATGTGAGTTAATCTTCATTCATTCTAGCATTTAAAAGGGGGTTAAAAAGCATGATCAAATTGAAGTCAAATTATATGCATGGGCCTTCCCGGTGGCACAGCAGTTGAGCCCGGGGTTGCGAAGCTGCCCGCAGCCTCTGCAGCGCTGGTTCGATCCCCGGTCACACCAGGTGAGGGTCCCACATGGCGCGCAGACCTCTCCTGCCGCCCGCTGCTCCCCTCAGCAGTGTACTTCGGTCCTTCTGCCTGCTCTGCTCTCCCCTCTGGCTCTGGTGAATTCTCTCACCCTCCCGCACTTCTGACTGTACCCAGTGCATGTATAAATAAATAAATCTTCAAAAAAAAATTATATGCACATTCCTCTACCTGGAGATAAGTTTTAAAAGAGATCTAGAAAGACACTTATTGACATTTTGAAAGGCAGCTGTGCTCACCACTATACCACCAACGGATTTAATTGATATTTTGGATGTATGATTTATCTCTACACAAAGTGTGTTGAGTGGTCTTAATTCTCTATACTTTTCTGCATTGAAGTTTTTATAATGAGCACACAACATTATAGAAAAACAGAAGCTATTTTCAAAAGAAAAAAAAGAGGTGGTCTATTTATTTTTTTAATTGGCTCTCTGGTATAATGAATTAATTATAATGTTTGGGTCAAGGCAAATAGTCACTGCTGGGAATTGCATGGCCCCCTTTATTCTGTTTAGTTAGTGGGGCACTTGCTTGTTTAGTTATATCTCGTTATATAATGGGTATCAGTGAGACACCACTGAAGCCAACAGCCTTCATTATTACACCTGCCTGTGGAGATGCACAGCCCCGGCCCCTCAGGCCGGGACCAGGTATGGCCCAGAGCCTGGACCGCTGCCAGACCCCTCCCTGCCTGCTCTTCATTTCCCACCATAACAGCATCTCCCCCCTTCCACTCTCCAGGCATATGCTCTCTGATCATCAAGCCGACTCTCTGAATTGTATCTGCCCACTTCTACCCACTCTGCAGATGGGGAGGGTAGGAGAACCCAGGTGCAGTGGAAGAAGGAGAGCAGCAGGGCCCTGACGGCAGTTACTGAGAAGTTCTGGAGCCCCTGAGGCTGCTGACAGTGAAGGACTGTGTGGTGTTACCCAAACATGCCAAGTGTATTCCTATATTCCAGCCTTTGGGCTTTTGAGCTTATACCCTCTGCCAAGTCATCATCCCTCAGCTCGAGTCACCTCTATTGTGTATAGAAAGCAAACTGTACAAAAATGAATAATGATGTTAAATATATATGTAAATATATATATGCATATATTTATGTGTGTATATAAATATATATATATAAAAGAGTCACCTCTACAGAGAGGCTGTCCCTCACCAGCCTATCCACAGCAGCCCCAGCCTCCTCTGCTTGCTTTCTAGAACATGCAGTTCATTGTCCTCTTAGCTCTCCATGTGATTTCAGTGTTAGCTTATTTGATTACTCATTTACTTATTAGTTACCACTTCCAATACCAGATTGGAACTCCCTGAGAGCAGGGGTCCTGTTGGCTCACTGCGGTATTCTCAGTGCCTGGTGTTCAATAAATATTGTTTGAGTGAATGAATGAGTCAGAGATTGCATGCATTTAAGTAAGATTACAAAAGATAGTAAATTTGGGTCACTGAGTTTAAAATTGGTTTTTAAATTCAGGTGCCTCTGGTGGGAAGAAGACCTATGTAAATTAAGTGACCCACTGCTAAGATGAAAAATGGTAATTAAAACACAGCTCCCGCTTTGGAGGTGCAATAGGGCACAGTGGGGTGTGCAGCAAACCGCATGTAAATGACCCCTCCAAACAGGGCAGCTCTCACCTTACTCCAGGTGCCCAAGGAAGAATGTGAATCAAGTGTTGCCAGGTTTCCTGATTATTCAAGAGAATTCAGAAATCTGAGTTTTCATATAAAATTTCTCAATTTTTACATGCAAGTAATAGGTTTGTGTGGTTTTTTTTTAAGGTTTGTTTTGTTTTTTAATGAAAACACTAGGGCAACCCCACACACACCTGGAGAGGGTCAGACACCCTCTCCAGAGCTCTCAGGTCCTGCAAGTGAGCCTGATCCTTCTGTCAGCCCAGCCCCACACCAGCCCGGGCACAGAGCTCACTGAGTTAGTCAATCCCTTCACCTCGGCTGGACTCTGCCTTGGCCAGGGGTCAAGTCCCGAACAAACTGGGGCAAATGAACACCCAGGCATGAGGTGTGTAGCCAGTGCCCTGGCCACTTACCTTGAACCTCTCCATTGCAGATTCTGAGTTGGTGAGGCCTTTGACTCCGAAGGGCACAAAGAACACTGAGAGCCTCAAGGAATTCAAGATGGCCATCGTGGCAAAGGCCTAGGTAAGGAGGGGAGGAGGTGGTGAGGGTTGCACCTCTGTCCAGCTCCCTCCACACATTGAGCCCCAGCTCTGAACCTCAAGCCACAAAGCCACGCCCTGCAGCTTCCAACAAGCAGGTGCTTCACTTGCCAGAGGCTAAGTGGCATTTAGGGGAGACTGGACAGAAAGGAGAAAGGGTGCTTATCTTAAAGTCTGAGTCTGAAAGCCACATTCCTGTTATAGCTTAGCCCCTGGGTAATTCTAAGCAGTCTGCTTTCCTGCTCCCCCTCCCACCACCACAAGCTTCCCCATTAGCATAGGGGCAAAAATCCTAAAGTTTGCCGAGGAATAAAGTTGGAGAAACACTGAAGATTCACATGTAAGTGAGCTTTGTACTATTATGTTTGTACTATTATGTACTATTATGATTGCTGTTAAGATCACAGTTATTTTTCTTTTCCTTGCATGTTCTTTTCTTGTACACAAATCTCCCTAAGCTTCGTGCTTAATCTTCATCTCTCACTTTTTCTGGGAGAACTTCTGAGAGTATGGTGAAGCATTTCGGGCTCAGGATCCCAGAGGTGACCTCCCGGAGGTACTTGGGGGGGGTGGTCTTCTAACCCAAGGCTCATCTCCATCCCTTTCTTCTTCCAGGTTAATCTGAAGATAAACTCCAAAGGAGCAGGAAAGCTTTGTCCAGACTGATGCTAGCTCAGCAAGATCCTAAAGTCCCATTAAAAGCTTTCCATACAGGAAGTCCTAGCCAGAGCAAAAAGACAAGAGAAAGACATCCAAGGAATCCAAATAGGAAAAGAAGAAGTCAAAACTATCAACATTTGCAGATGATATGATAATATACATAGAGAACCCCAAAATCTCCACAGAAAAACTAATTCAACTCATCAATCAATTCAGTAAAGTGGCAGGAACAAAATCAACACGCAAAAGTCAGTAGCCTTCCTATACATAAACCAATAAATCTGAAGAAGAAGAAATCAAAAAACCACCCTTTTATTATTGAAACAAAAAAAATCAAATATTTGAATAAATTCTAACAAAGAGGTAAAGGACCTATACAATAGAAAACTATAAAACACTGTAAAAGAAATAGAAGAAGACACAAAGAAATGGAAAGACATCCCCTGCTCATGGATGGAAGAATAAACATTATTAATGGCCACTCCTACCAAAAGCAATATACAGATTCAATGCTATTCCAATCAAAAATCTCAATGGCATTCTTCAAAAAGAAAATAGAACAATTATTGATGAAATTCATATGGAATCACCAAACCCCGAATAGCCAAAGCTCTACTGAAAAAAGAAGGAAATGGAGGCATCACACTACCAGACTTCAACTATACTACAAAGCCATAATCATCAAAACTGCATGGTATTGAACAAGAACAGACATACAGACCAATGAATCGAATAGAAAATCCAGAAATAACCACAGATTTATGGTCAACTAATCTTTGACAAAGGAGCAAAGACTATGCATTGGAGCAAAGAAAGTTTGTTCAATAATGGTGTTGGGAAAAACTGGGTCGCTACATGCAAAGAATGAAGCTTGACCACTACCTCACACCATACACAAAAATCACTTCAAATGGTTAAAGATCTAGACATAAGACCTGAAACCATAAAATACATAGAAGGAAATATAGGCGAAACACTACGGGATTTGCACATCAAAGACATCTTTACAGACACATCACCAAAGCAGTGATAGTGAAGAGAAGATAAACAGCGGACTACATCAAATTAAAGAGCTTTTGCACAGCAAAAGAGACAATAACAAAAACAAAGAGAAACCCCACCAACTGGGAGAACATTTTTGCACCCAACACTAATGATAAAGACTGATCACAAAATCTGCAAAGAGCTGATGAGACTCAGCAACAAACAGAAAATAATCCAGTCAAAAAATGGGCAGAAGAGCTAAAAAGAAACTTCTCTGAAGAGGAAATGCAAATGGCCAACAGACATATGAAAAAATGTTCAACATCACTTGTAATCAGGGAAATGCAAATCAAAACTACCATGAGATACCATCTCACACCAGTGAGAATGGCACATATTAAAAAACTAGCAACAACAAATGTTGGCGAGGATGTGGAGAAAAAGGAACTCTTCTGCACTGTTGGGGAGTGCAAACTGGTCCAACCACTATGGAGAGCTGTGTGGAGATTTCTGGACCTACTAAACATAGAGCTTCCATATGATCCAGCAATTCCACTCCTAGGTATTTACCCAAAGGACACAGAAACATCAATTCCAAAGAGCACCTGCACTCCTATGTTTATAGCAGCACTGTTTACAATAGCTAAGCTTGGAAACAACCCAAATGCCAAAAATAGATGACTGGATCAAGAAGATGTGGTACATATATACATGGAATATTACTCAGCATTCAAAAAAAGATAAACACATGCAATTTGCAGCAACATGGATGGCACTGGAAGGGATCATGCTCAGCGAAATAAGCCAAAAAGAAAAAGAAAAATACCGGATGGTCTCACTCATAGCAGGAATCTAGAAAACTTAATAAGGACCAGGAAATGAATATAAGAAAGTGAAAATCAAAATCAACAAAAAACTATGAACCAAAGACACTTTTTGGGGGGGGGGGGGCGGGAGGGAAGGATTGGGTCAGAATGGGGCGTTTGCAATTGTATGGGAATATAAAAATAAAATTTAATATTTAAAAAAAAAAAAAAAAGATAACGACCACGGAGCCACTACAGGAATGCTGTCCGCAGGGAAACTTATCTCACCTTCTCTAGACCCACAAACTTTATTCTAATACAACTGTCTCTCTAAATCTTTTCTCTTTCTCTGTTTAAAAGGTCATTGGTTTGCCGATTAAAAAAGAACATACGAAATCTAATAACTAGGCTGATTCAATGAAACGTTACTAAACTCTGTGTATTAATAGACTGCTGAGCTTAATAATTTCTCTGTTGTATACTTAGCCTTGTTAGTATTAATCTAAATGATAAAAAATTATTTTGTGAAAGTAACATTCACCCGTGTTAATTAATAGTAATAAGCTTCGTAGTTAAAAACAAAAAGCTCTCATATAAAACAAAAAGAAAAATTAATAGCCTAACTACTTAGAGCATGCGCCTGGGATCCAGATGTAAATCACTGCCCGGAGGTACTTGGGGGGGGGGGTCTCTAACCCAAGCTCATCTCCATCCCTTTCTTCATTCCAGGTTAATTGAGATAAACTCCATAAGGAGCAGGAACTTTGTCCAGACTGATGCTAGATCAGCAAGATCCTAAAGTCCCATTAAAAGCTTTCCATACACATCCCCCACTTCCATCCACCCTCAAACTTCTTAGGGATGTTTCTCTGGCATGTGCCTGGGTCAGGTAGACACGGCCACTGTCTGGAGCACAAACCAGCCCCAAACTGCTGACCTTCAAATACTCCCTGCTCTTGAGGTTGTGGAGAAAAGAAACTCTCCTACATTGCTGGTGGGAGTGAAAACTGGTCCAACCACTATGGAGAGCTGTGTGGAGATTTCTGGACCTACTAAATATAGAGCTTCCATATGATCCAGCAATTCCACTCCTAGGTATTTACCCAAATGACACAGAAACACTAATTCCAAAGGGCACCTGCATCCCTATGTTTATAGCAGCACTGTTTACAATAGCTAAGCTATGGAAACAACCCAAATGCCCAAAAATAGATGACTGGATCAAGAAGATGTGGTACATATACACAATGGAATATTACTTAGCAATCAAAAAAGATAAACACATGCAATTTGCAGCAACATGGATGGAGCTGGACGGGATCATGCTCAGCGAAATAAGCCAGAAAGAAAAAGAAAAATACCGGATGGTCTCACTCATAACAGGAATCTAGAAAACCTATATAAGGGACCAGGAAAAAGATTAATTAATACAAAGTAAAAATCAAAATCAACAAGCAACTATAAACCAGAGACACACTGCGGGGGGAGGGGTGGAGAGAGGAAGGACTAAGGTCAAAATAAGGGGTGCAATTGTATGGACACTATAACCAAAATGAAAATGCATACATTGTGCAAAAATGAAAAATGATATAAGAATTATATAAAATAAAATATTAAAAAAAATACTCCCTGCTCTTGCTTGGGGTGCAGTCTCCTGTCTCACTGGCTAAATCCCAACCTCTCCAAACCAGCACCCTCCCTGGTTCTCCCCAAAGAACTGGGATTCCTAACCCTAAAAGGCTACGGGTGCTTCTGAGGACTATGGGGCATCAAACAGAAAGAGAGAAGAAGATATGCCTTTTTAGTTCAAGCACATTTTCAGGGCCCTAATTTGGGATCAAAGAAGATTCTTAATGTAGTGTTCTCAATCTCAAGATGCATCTCAGAATCACTGGGGATTTAACGGCACATCCACCTCCCTGCTCCCCCAGAAAACTCCGGAGCCTCTCCCTCCAATAGCTGCCCTATAAAGATGTCACTTTCTCAACTGAGTTGATACAGAAGAAAGTTCGTGTTCCCTCAACATCTGGAAAAACATAATCAATGTGTAATATCCATTTGCAAAACCTCCAGGCCTTCGAAGGGCATGGGAAAAAAACAGGCAAACACTCCCCATCACAATCAGGGATACAGTGGGGGGTAGGGCAGACCAAACACTCACCGTTGACACACTAAGTTGCCGGTGTAAGCACGTATGTACAAGGAACGTCATCACCATGGCCACTGTGGGAGCTGAGAATAGGGTGACAGTGGTCAGGCTGTGGACAAGCCCACATTTCTCCGAGAGTTTCCTTTCCTTCCTTCGGAGCTCTAGGAGACAAAAAGGTAATGCAAGAAATGAACCCCAGCACAGAACAAACCCCGGGGCACGCAAGACACCCTCAGGCGGTGCAAGGCCCAGCCCACCCTGGATCCCCAGGCTCTGAATGGAGAGCCAGGTTTTCTGTACCTTTGATTATTTTTGCAAACTGTTTTTCCCAGGTGTACATTTTAATCAGCTTAATGCAGGCGAGCACTTCGCTGGTCACGCGGATGCGCTGGTCGCTGACCTCTGATGTGTGCTTCTGTATCTTCACGGCCCATCTGGTCAGGAATGCCTGGAGTCGGAAACAGCAAGAGCTGTTTTTTGCTGTTGTTTATTTTACTTTCTTACATCATTTTTCATTTTTGTACAGTATTTGGTTTCTTTCCTCAGGTGTAGTTCCTGTAGTTCTCCCACAACAAAGCGCCCGTGATCTGACACCACAGTCCCTTGGGCTATTCCCTCCCCTGTTTTGACAAAAATACTAGTTCAAAAGGAACCCTGCACTCCTATGTTTATTGCAGCACTATTTACAATAGCCAAGATATGGAAACAACCTAAACGCCCCAAAATAGACAAATGAATCAAAAAGTTGTGGTCTATAAATACAATGGAATACTATTCAGCAATCAAAAAGATACACATGCCATGTGTGGCAGCATGGATGGAGCTGGAAGGGATAATGCTCACAGAAATTATAAGATAAATACTGGATGGTTTCACTTAATGTGGAATGTAGAGAAATCAAACAAAAGCTCAAAAAAATTAAAGACAAAAAGATCAAGAGCTTCTTTTGATGAAAGTGAGCGAGTTTAGCTGGACAAGTGTGACAACTAGGAGTATTTCCAAAGGTAAACTGCAGGTGCTGATGAGAAACCTGGGCTCACTCTACACTCTGAATCTGCTGTGACTCCCAGATCCACACTGGAGGTTTTCCTGAGCAGCCTCAGCAAGCTGTCCTGTCCTCACACACCCTGGGGGGCTTCCTCCATGGGTCCCAAGAGAGGGGCTAACTAAACCAAAATGACTCCTCTGCCTTTGGGACCGCTAACCTGCTAACAATTATAGTCACTTTTTGGTTAGAGTAACTGCACTGGAGGAAAACATTGGATTTCAACAACTCAGGACACACATAATCACCTCCTGTTTTTTCTGATTTTATTTCCCCCAACTCTCCAGCAGCTAATTTGCTTCCCTTCCTCCACTATACTGTGCTCAGCCAAATGCTTAATGTCATGTACATGATCACATCAGCACATTCCGGGTAGAAGAGAAGAAACAAAATCTTACAGAGACGATATTTCCTGAGGATAGTCTGTGAAGCAAAGGGTCCCTGACAGAAGGCATGGGGTGTAGTCCCCTTGAACCCTTCACCTCTTATTAATTAGGCCTACACTGTGGCCAGAGAGGAGCTGGAGACAGGAGTTGGAGCAGAATCTTAACTACAATGGCACAAACAGTCAGCAGGACACAGTCAGCAGGAGCCAACATTCCCACCCAGAGATACTCCAGATTTTAGAGCCCTGGCATTCTGGGGAACATCCAATTTCAAGGGGGCAGCAAAGAAAGATGTTACCTCCACCGGTAAAATCAGGAGATAGCAAACAGTGGAAATGAGCGCTGTGGGTCCAAGGGTGAGGTAGGAGGTGATGCTGCAGGAAAGCAGCGATAAACAGGTGATCATGATGAGAGGCCCATAGTATACTGCTTCGAACAGGTAGTTTATGTCACTGGCGAAGAAGCTGATGATCTGCAAGACAACAAGTCCATGGGCACAGGTCCGCCTCTGCAGCACCCCGAGGGGCTTCACATGCAGTGGCGGGCGGCCCTGCCATATCTTCTCCTGGCAGGAAGACCCAGAGGCCGGGTGGGGGAGGAGAGAGACACACCAGGTCCACGGCTCTCCTCCCATGAGTCATACAGTACTTGGTTTCTTCCCTAGAGTGTTTTCCCTGTACATCTCCCACCACGCTATCACCTGGACCAGCTGTTTTGAAATTGTCAAACAAAATTGATGAAGCAAATCTCAGTGAGCAACTACTTCATCTGCACTTCCAAATGGGTTACCTTATTTACTATTCTAGGATGTAGTTTGTGGAAATTGGATCTTGCATAGAGTAGGTGCTCAGAGTGGAGGTGCAGAGGGACATACCTAGACCTCGGTGTAGAAGGTCTCCGAAGCAGGCAGGCAAATGCATTGGTTCTGAGCTGGGACCATGTAGCCAGGCCCTGCTGCTTACCAATCACGTGACCTTGAACACGTTTCCTTCTCTATGACAATGGGAACATTAGAGGGCTGTCAGGGGCTGACCAAGCTAACTAAGTAAAGGGCTTGGGTTAATGTGTAGCTTAGAGGACTTTGGCGATCACTCTGATGCCTTCCCTGACATACGGGGAGAAAGATTGCCACAACTTTAACTGTCCATCTAGTGGAAAAGCATAGGACAGCCTCCATGTCCAAGGCCTAACAGAAATTAATAACAACAAAATTTTAAAATTCGCCAATAATTTAAAGGTTCTCATAACCATATAATGGAGAAAGGAAGGCCTCTTCAACAAATGGTGCTGGGAAAATTGGATAAATACATTAAAAAATAATAATAATAGTAATACAATTTAACACATCGGAACCACTGACCCCTTTCTACATGCTCTGCCTGATCCTACCAGGCAGCAAGCCTACAAGGTGCTTCTGTTATTATCGCACAGCTTCAGAGGCTGAGCAAGTTCTCTAAGATGGCAAAAAGTGAAAACAGTGATAATGATAATGATCAATATTGTACATTTGTTGGTACCTGAATTTAGATAAAACATTTTTTAAAGATTTATTTTTTATTTATGCATAAACTAGGTACAGGCCTAACATGTGGGGAAGTGAGAGGATTCACCAGAGACAGGGTAGGGAACAGAACAGGCAGACTGACTGAAATACACTGCTGAGGGGAGCAGCGGGTGAGACAGGAGAGGTCTGCTGCAGCATGTGGATAGCTCCCTGGCCAGGGATCGAACTTGTGCTGCAGTCTCTGCGGATAGCTTCATAGTGCTGATACTTTAACCCCTTGCGCCACCAGGGAGGCCCTAGAAAGAACTTCTTGATGGCAAAGGCTAACTTAAATATTGTTAAGGTACTAGGCTGGCCTCCCTGGTGGCACTGGGGTTAAAGACAGCACTATCAAGCTATCACCCAGCCACTGCACCATGAATTCAATCCCTGGCTTGTCAGGGAGCTGACCCACATGGTGCAGCAGACCTCTCCTGTCTCGCCTGCTGCTCCCCTCAGCAGTGTATTTCAGTAGATCTGCCTGTTCTGTTCCCCTCTCTGTCTCTGATGAATCCTCTCACCCCCTGCACCTCTGGCTTATACCCCAGTTCTTGAATGCAAAAATAAATAAATCTTCAAAAAAATAATAGTAATTCAGGTGCTAGGCTTTTTGAGGGACAGAGCAGTGGGTCTGAAGTGGATTGGAATGGGGCCAATATCAGGGGAGTAGGGGTGGGCTTTAGAGATGCCATCATGGAGTCAGTATATGTCAACTGGGTCTTGAAGGATGTGAAAGGCTAGGGGGTGGGGGCGATGTGAGCAAAGTCTTCAGAAGGAGTCCAGAAGGAGCCCCTCAGTGTCCCAATCACTGACCTCTCCTGTGGTGATGTGTGTCAGAGACTTAAACTGCATCAGCTTCTCAAAGGCCAGGGAGGAAATGGCCGTGCAGGACCTGATGGCGGTACGCAGGCTGGTGAGCCAGCAGGAGCACAGACCTAGAGACTTCAGACACTCTGTAACAAAGAGTGCAAAGCAGAGCCCCACTCCATAGACCACGCCCCCTGACGGCGCTTCCGAAAATTCCAGAATCTTTGGGATCAGCAGCATCTGAAAGCAGTAGGATGGGTTATTAGACCGCCCGCTCCTCCTTTCAAGCAACAAATAAATATCAAGCATGTGTGTGAGGTCCTCGGGTCAATGTCAGAGGCTGCCGGAACCATCAAAACTGACTCAAGGATAACCCTGACCTCCGGAAGGTCAGGGTCCAGTTGCAGGAGACTTAGTTCAGCTGACCTGGATCTGCACCCCAACTCTGCCCCCCACAGCTGGTCCTGACAGGAAACAGAAGACACATACAAACATGGCAATTCAGGAGTTCATGACAGTGACTTTTTACGTGGATGTTGGCAAAATTTAGGAAACACAAGGGGTGAAGAAACTTTTACCTCCCTAGGTCTCAAGGGAGAGGGAAGGGGAAGCTTATTGGAACCCAGGAGGAGCCAGTCATGACAGGAAGGGCCCCTGAGGGGAATCTGGTCACCAGTGACAAGGACAGAGGTGGGGTGAAGAGCCTGACCTCACTTTTTCCCCTCCAGTGTCCAGGTTGAGTCTCCTCTATGAGTCAGCCAGCAGCCAGAGTGCAGGGTGACCCCCTTAACGTGAACCATAAAGGTCACGCACTAAGGGACAGGGCAGAGTGGACAGCAGTGGCAAGTGGCATCAAGGGGAAAGTGGAGACTATCCAGCCCATTAACTGTTCCCTAAGCCACTTATCTCCATTACTTCTTGACTCTACATCCATTCTCCTCTTAGTTGTAACAGCACTTCAGTTTTCCTCTGGGGAGAATCGCCTACTCCACTGCACAATCTAGATTAGACCCTCCCCTCTGTGGGCTACCACGAGATCATGTGCCAGGGCCAATGAGACTCACACCCTGAACCAGAATCTTGGGCTGAGAAACCAGAGGACACGAAATAGAGCTGATTCATGCCCACCATGGTATGTGGGTGGCACCATTATTTTCTGCCATCTACTTTTCCAGAGCTGCTCGGGCTGTTCTCAAAGAAGCCAGCACATACTGAGTCAGGCCACGTTCTAGGTGCTTTTTGCAGGCAGGTAACATTATATTCTCCATTTTACACATGAGGGTTTCCATGAGGTATGCTTGAAGGCCTCATGGGGTTCCAAGAGAAAACTAGGACTTGGAGAAGGTAAACAAATTGCTCAAAGTCACTGGCAATTAAGTGACAGCGCCAAGGTTTGAACCCAAACAGTAACCACAGAATTCACACTCCCAACTATTACTAATTCTACTGGCCCCCAAATGTGGGGGCAGCAGCTAAGAGACAAATACATCCCTAATTCCTGGCATGGACTTGAACACGTTAATCTCTAAAGCGTGAGTCCCCCAAACCTCCTAGGGTCACTTACTGGCCCCAGCACAGCTGCAATGGAGAAGCAGCTGCTCATAAAGAAATTTAAAATGACCCTTGTTCTTTGGAACCTCAGCATCACCCGAAAAACTGAAGCTCTTTCAATCCCACGTCTTGAGACTTCTTCTTCCCAAAGGCGGTGAAGTCTTGAAAAAAAGGAAAATGGAATCAAGTAAAATCTTTTTCCATATGTTACCCCAAAATCCTAGGTGTTGCTAGCCCAGAAGCTTCGGGAAAGAAATTTTCAGACATAACAAAATGAAAGAGTGTAAGTGTAGTGGTCAGGAAGGAACATAGTGCAGGTTTTCTGATCCAGCAGACCGGGTAAAGGAGGGGTCCCGGAGCCCTCAGTGGCTTTTGCAGGCTTTTATTGGGATTTACTGGGTACATGGCAGGTAGGGGTCTTCACTCTGTCTGGGCTCTCTGGTGATCTCTGCTGCTCTGCTCTCTCGTGGTTCTGCTTCTGCTTCTCTGCTTCTACTGCTTTCTCTGCTTCTCATCTGCTGCCATCCCCATGATGCTGCCCTTAAAAGCCCAGTCTTGGCCCAGGTGAATGCCATCTACATATGCCCACACCCCACTCCAGGTGCCCGCCATCAGGCATGCATTCAGGACCATAGGGTTCCCTCATCTATCCTAATGGCAGGAGGGCAGAAAAGCCTGATCCTTTTACCTTACCCTACAATAAGGCATCTCCCAAGTAACCATTCTCAATTTTAAAAATCATCAACTTTCTGACATTTTAGTTTTGTCTCTCCTCCTCTCTACTTTTTCCTATTTCTTCCTTTTATTTATTTTTGTGGGTGTTGGTGTACTGGATGCAAACCTCAGACTTCATTTCATCATATTCATTATGTATCTCTTCCAGATAAAGTCGGGTTTGTGTTTTTGACCATAATAACCACATTAGCAATAATTCCTTAATGGCATTTAGTCCTCAGTCTATATTCAAATTTCTCCAATATTTCAGAAATGTTTTTACAGTTAGTTTGCTTGGATCAAGATCCAAACAGAGCCCACACATTGCATTTAAAAAAAAAAAAAAAAGATCTTTTAGGACTCTTGTATCTCATCTTAATCTATAACAGTTTCCCCTCCTCTGCATTTTCTGTCATTTATTTGTGGAAGAAACTGAGTTATATGTCTGATAGAATTTCCCACATTCTTAATTTGACTGCTGCGCCATGTGGGCAGCTCCCCTGGCCAACTGGTACTGCAGAGGCTTTGGATAGCCTTCACAGTGCTGTGCTTAACCCCTGTGCCACCCAGGAGGGCCACAATTTTTTTTTAACTAACTCTGAGGAGCTATAGGTCAAAGTTGAACCAGTTTCTATACTTCAGGTTTTCTCTGTACTTGTAATACACTAATTTGCTTTGTAAATCTAAGGTCTGATTATAGTATGTGACATTTCACAAACTCCTCTGACCATTAAAAGTTCTGTCAGGTAGGCTCACAAGGCATGACCATTTCATGGAACATGTGTGGAAATGTCCTTCTACATACACCTGGAATCTCTCAAGAAGCAGCAACATGAGTCCAGGACATTTCAAATCACTCATTCATTTTTCCCTATTTGACCCTCACATGACCTTGTGAGGTAGACACTATAAGCCATGTACTCACAACTACCTTAGCTCAGGAATAAGAGACTAAACCAAAAACCCAAAATATACTGATCACGTCACAGTTAAATACCTGATCCAGGAGAAAAAAGCAAATGGGACTAGAAGTAGTCACTTCTAACTTTCTTGGAGTCCTGAAGCAATCTAATGAAAGATGTGAACTCATGCTAAGAAAAGATCTCTAGCCCATGTGTATAAATATGTATCCCACATCAGGAGGTTCATGAACCCCTGGCTCAGGGGCTCAGGACCTCTAGACTAGACCAGGGCCTCTTGCTGCCAATGAAGAACTGGTATTCATTGGGTGTCTGAGGATGGGCCCCACTATTGCTCTTAAGCATCTCAGGTCACCACCTCCCCAAGACAAGGTTTTTAATCAGCCTGGTAGCTTTCCCAACAAGACTTTTTTACCTCTTGGCATTTTGGGTTGAAGCATCCACTACCGACAGCTCCGGGGTGGTATTCTCATTCAAGCATTTCCGTGAACCCAGGACCATGAGTGGGGTGATCCATGACACCGTAAAGTAGGAGAACAGGCCAGCATCATCCATGGGGTGAGGGGAGGGAACTCTAGTAGTGAAGTCACAGACATGCGGTCACCCTTATGATACGGGCTCTAGAGAGAAAATTAAGTCAAGGGCAAGATTTCCAAGGGCTGAGTTAGCACGATGTCACAGCCCCTGCATGGTCATGGGATATACAAAAACTTTTTTTCAGGATTCCATATACGGTGTGTGGTAATGAAAAAATGAAATGACAAAAGACACCATCCCTGTGGGATTGGTTTATTAAAAAAAAAGAGAAAAAGTATGGTAGGGTCATGCTAACTAAGACAAGCATCACAAGTGTCTAAAAGTAGGTGTTCTCTATATAAAACATGGAAAGGGCTCTACGCAGATTCAGCAAGACTGTAAATGGGACACGGGCTGCCTCCTCAGTTCCTGGACATTGTGTTCCTTCACCTTTAAGCTGGGCCTTTGCACATGCTGTTACCTCTGCCCAGATCATTCTTCCCTTGCTCTTGACTAGCAAAGTTTGTTCATCCTCCAGATGTCAGCTTAAGTATCACTCAGAACCCATCCAGGTATCACTGCCCCATTAGCCCTCAGCAGTCCATAGCACTGACCTGGAACAACTTGTCACCATATGTTTATTTATGAGTTTCCTTGCTTATTGCCTTTCTCTTTGCCATGCTAGGCAAAGGTCCCTTTGTCTCCTCGCTTAGTGCTGATCCTCCAGCGTCTGGCACAGAGCCTGCCACACTAGGCACTCAGAGAATCCACCTGAATCACAACTGACTGAATGAATGTGCCGACTGTGCCTCCTATGGCCTCAGGCTACTCTGGAGGGGTTTGCTGTGTGGTTTGTAACTATTGATAAGTGTGGCCATGGTATCCTGGGGTCTTTTGCAACTTGTGCAAATAACCAAGTGACTGTGTGGTGCTCAGTCAGGTAACCTTCGGGAGGGTCTAGCTGCACCCTAGTGACTCCTGCCCCTCTCTCCCCTCAAGACTCACGCAGGCTTAGGACGGAAGGGAATCAAGGTTCTCCAGGCCGAGTGGTACTTCCCACAGGTGAGTGCGTGGGCCCTCTCTTGGGCCTCGGGCTTCCTTGCCTGCTGGCTCCAAGAGCCGTCTTCAGTAGTGGAAGTTTTCTTGGGAAAGAAAAACCAAGAGCATCAGATTCAGAAGCTCATAAATCTTAATTTATTGGACCAGGCACTCAAGAAAATGGATCTTTCCACATCTGCTTCGTTTGTTCTCATAAAATTAAGAAAGGAACACTACCAATTACATTTTATGAAGTCAACATTACACTAATGCCAAAACTACAGAGAGCACAGGAAAAGAAAACTACAGGCCAATCTCCATGATGATCCTTGCCAACAGAATCCAACGCTGCACCAAAAGGATAATACACCATGACCAAGTGGGATTTATTCCATGGGCACAAGGATGGTTCAATAGCTGAAAATCAATTAATGAACTCCATTAATTAATAGCCTTCCTAAAGAGAGGCTGCTGGAATCAGAGAAAGACAAATACCTTAGATATAGAATCTCAAAGAAAAATGAGTTCATAGATACAGAGACCAGATTGGGGTTTTGAGAGGTGGACAGTGAATGGGGAAATGGATGAAGGGCATCAAAAAGCACAGACTGCCAGTCAGAAAATAAATGAATCCCACGGATGTAATGCACAGCACAGTGACTGTAGTTAATAATACTGTGTTATATATTTAAAAGTTTAGGAGAGAAGATCTTAAAAGTTTTCATCATAAGAAAATTAATTTTGGGCCTCCCCGGTGGCGCAGCAGTTGAGCGCTGGGTTGCAAAGCTGCCCGCAGCCTCTGCGGCGCTGGTTCCATCCCCGGCTGCTCCCCGGCCACCGGTGGAGGGTCCCACATGGCGCGCAGACCTCTCCTGCCGCCCGCTGCTCCCCTCAGCAGTGTACTTCGGTCCTTCTGCCTGTTCTGCTCCCCGCTCTGGCTCTGGTGAATTCTCTCACCCTCCCGCGCTTCTGACTGTACCCAGTGCTTGTATAAATAAATAAATCTTTAAAAAAAAAAAAAGAAAATTAATTTAACTATATGTTGTGATGGATGTTAACTAGAAACTGTGGTGATTATTTCACAATATATACAGACATGGGATCATTATGTTGTACACTCGAAACAAATATGTTATATGTCGAGTATATCTCAACTTAGGAGGAGGAGGAGAAGAGAACATGAAGGGAGAGTGGGAAGGAGGGAGGGAGGTGAGAGAGGTGGGATGTAGGGGCAGAGTTGGGGGTGGGGTGGGGGGAGAGGCTACAGGGCAGGGAGTGACTCCTGGGCCAAAAGTCAGGACTTCATGGTGGTCCCAGACCTGGATCTGCCTGGCACTTGCTGAGTGACTCTGGGTGGGTCACTCCACCTGCCTGGCGTTTTATCTCTTCAAAAAACACTGGAGAAAAGAATGAAGGATGGGGCCTCCCCTGGTGGCACAGCGGTTGAGCGCTGGGCTGCGAGGCTGCCCATAGCCTCTGCAGCGCAGGTTCGTTCCCCGGCCGCTAGTGAGGGTCCCACCAAAAAAAAATAAAATAAAGGATGATGTAGTTAGTCAACCATAGAAGGGGAGACCCAGCCACCTTCTGAAGTCAGTACGTAGAAATGTAAATTCCAAGACATGACATATTACTCTTTTCTATAGTGCTATTGTATTTTAGTGATTGTTTAAAGACACGATTTTTTATCAAGTTTGAAAAACATTTTTTTCCAAGTTGTCTTTTTAAAAATTTCCTATTGAAAATCCATGTTCCTTTTATTGATAAAGTGGAAAGCAATTAAAATAAAAAGATACGTCACTTCTAGGACTTCCCAGAGAATAAATACCACTACGTTTAAAGTGTAGCGGGGGATAGGGGAGAAGACATCCAGGGTAGTGAGAACTTCAGTAGGGAGAATCAAGAATGTGATGGGGGAGTCTGTTAGCTGGAGGTGATTGTCAGGGGGCAAGCTGATGTGTTGGTGAGGATTTACAGGTACACATTATATTATTATGGGAGTTACACGGACAGAGATCAGAGGCATGAAGGTGAGCCCTGACAAAGGACGATGATTCATCTAGTAGTGGAAGGCTGAGAGCTTTCTTAAAAAAAAAAAAAAAAATCAAGATTAATAAAATAAATATGGCCAAACGTATTTTCTAATGGATGACCACTGAGAATACCTGTCCACTCCATTTCCTGGTGTCTGGATGACACAGCTGTCTACTTACATAGCTCAGTCCCGAGATCGTCTCATCACCCACATCAAAGCCAACATTCACAAAGTCACCAGAAGAGCTGGGGACCCAGGATATCTTCTTCCTAGTCATTTTTCAGTTGTTCTGCCAATTCTTTGGTTCCCAGAGTCAGAGAATCTGAAAAGAGAGCAGGTAAGAACAGCTTAGATCCATCCCAGAGCAGCTAGGAGGGGCGCACACCCCCTGGGCAGGAAGCATTTTTCAGGGGGCCTTGCAGAGCATTGGTCCCTTGTCACAGTGTCTGCTCTTTTCTCTGCCTGTGATTTTTTTTTTTAAAGATTTATTTATTTATTTATACAAGCACTGGGTACAGTCAGAAGCGCGGGAGGGTGAGAGAATTCACCAGAGTCAGAGAGGAGAGCAGAACAGGCAGACTGATGAAGTACACTGCTGAGGGGAGCAGCGGGCGGCAGGAGAGGTCTGCGCGCCATGTGGGACCCGCACCTGGCAGCCGGGGATCGAACCAGCACTGCAGAGGCTGCGGGCAGCTTTGCAACCCAGCGCTCAACTGCTGTGCCACTGGAGAGGCCCACTGCCTGTGATTGTTAACGAGCAGACTGAGGGGCACCCTGAGACCCCAAACCTGCCTGCTCTAAATGGGTTCTGCCATCCACTACATGAAGAAAAAACATACTCAGTATAAAACCTTCAGTAGGAAAGAACTTCAATACAATTAGAAGCTCAACTCCATCCTTCCTTGGGTGGGGCAGGGAACCTGGAATCTCCCCTTTACAGAATGGACTGGGGTTCTTTAACATCTACTCAGACCTCATCCCAAGAGCACTTAGGGAAAGCTGCTCTAACCACCCACTCCCAACCCTGCAAATTCAGGCGAGGTCAACCTTCTGTGCTGTAGACCCAGGGCCTGCTCCTAAAGCACACTTCCTCTTGTGCCCTGGTTTATAATTGTGCTTTTTTTAAAAAAAAAAAAGATTTATTTATTTATTTATACAAGCACTGGGCACAGTCAGAAGCGCGGGAGGGTGAGAGAATTCACCAGAGCCAGAGCGGGGAGCAGAGCAGGCAGAAGGACCGAAGTACACTGCTGAGGGGAGCAGTGGGCGGCAGGAGAGGTCTGTCGCGCCATGTGGGACCCTCACCGGGGGTCAGGGATTGAACCGTCGCTGCAGAGGCTGCGGGCAGCTTCGCAGGCCAGCGCTCAACCGCTGCGCCACCAGGGGAGGCCTTGTAATTGTGCATTTTATGTGAATTGTGTAGAATGTGTTTCCTGCACTGGACAAGAGCCTCATGTGCACTTGAACATGTCAGTTCTGTTCATTATAGAATCTCTGGCACCTGGGACAATGCTGGAAAAATGGCAGGTGCTTAATAAATCAATGATGAGTGGAGAGTTAAATGAATAAAGAAATGTGATTGTGCCATTTTCTGTTTGGGTTTTCACAGACTTACGGAGTAGATCTGGGCACAATTCAGTTATCTTAAATAATCAAGACTTTTTTTAAAGTGTATTCATATGCTTTTCATATTTGCCATTATGAGTATGTGATTCACTCCAGAGCATCTATGTGTCTGAGATACGAGAAGATAGTAGGTAGTTATCACAAATAGTTCTAAAGGAATAAAAAGAGAAACTACATAACAGGGCCAGTGTTGTGGGGTACAAGCATGCTACATGGGGTCCCCAACTCGGAAGGCCCCAGGCTTGGATTAACGCTCTCCTGTCACTCTTCTGAAGTTCCTAGACACTTTGAATAAGAAAGTCTCCATTTTCGTTTTGCAACAAATCCCACAAGTGATGAAGCCAGTCCTGGGGTTCTGATACAGCTTGATGCACAAATATTAATTTAAACAAATTAATTTTCAGGCCAGCCTATTGTGTTTGGAGAAGATTCTCTAAATAACTTTATCCCACTGTCTCCTCCCCTACTTCCTTTATCAAATTACTATGAAATTTGATGCACTCAGTTTCTGGAATTCTCCCATACAACATACAAAATAGACTCCCCAGTCAAGGCACCAGGTCAAGGAGGCAAACGTGCCATGCAGGGGAAGAAGTGGACCTTTCATGGATGATGGAAAAGAAAAAAGAAAGATGAGGTGTTAGGTAAGAGAGGGTGCTATACACTCCTTGATTAAGACTCTGGGAAGAGACCAGTGTCTGGCTGCCAAGAACCAATGAGGACAAGGACCTTAAAGTAAAATTGGCATCATTCAATAGCAGGAGGCCCTGAGGGTAAGATCAGTGTGTCCGGTTGCACAGTTTATTCATTCTACAAAATGCACAGAAGAGGGGGCAGTAGGCATTGGGGGATTGGTGGAGACAGCAAATTCTAGATTGCAAGTCACGCACCTTGGCAAGGGCTGCCTCAGTGGTGTGTTGATAAATGTCTGTAACTGTAACCGACCTAGAATTGCAACAGGTAAATAACAGAGTTCCAACATGAATGCTGCTTGACATTTTGCTTATGTCAATGAGTAAGAGCACAATGGCCATCAGAGAAGTATGTTAGTTGGATCCTCACTCATTTGTCAATGACCTGAGTATCCTTGCTGAATAGTTTTCAAAGGCTGAAAGGATCTTTCCCCATTTTTTTGTGCTTTTCATAGCGGAATGGCTAGACACCCAACACACTTGTAAATTTAATCTTTGTTTTTAACATTTCCTGCATTTCTATCTATTCTAATTAATTTATTTTTAATTGAGGACCAATATTTTACAGTCCTGCATTTATATTTTAGACAATGAAATAATGAAGCAAGCCCTGGCTCTCAGCCTTTGATGATTTTTGTGGTATAAATATTCCCAATATGCCTGATTTCAAGCTACAAACAGGACTACTGGATACACAGTTGGGATGAGAGGAACACTAAGACATCACTGTACACAATTTCTACCAAACAGATATAATAGATATAAACTCAAAAGTTGATAGCAAAAGGTAGTAAAATAACTAGGAAGTCATACATTTTGAGCATAAACATTGTTTTCACATAATGCATTTAGCTTTAAGTTTACATAGTTTCATTTTTAATAATGTTTACATTTAACAACTGGGCTTTCAAGATTTCTGAAAATTTGACAATAACCACCTCATGAATCAGTATGAACAGATTCCAGTCAAGCACTGTTGCATCCATCTGGAAAAAGTGGTAATTTGGGGTTGAAGCCATCTCCCATCAGGGACATCTTTATCCAATTCACTTTTTTTTAAAAATACTTATTTATTTATACAAGCACTGGGTACATTCAGAAGTGCGGGAGGGTGAGAGAATTCACCAGAGCGGGGAACAGAACAGGCAGAGTGACGAAATACACTGCTGAGGGGAGCAGCAGCCATGGCAGAACCATGTGGGACCCTTGCTGGAGGCTGGGGATCAAACCGGAGCTTTAGAGGCTGTGGGCAGCTTTGCAGCCCAGCGCTCAACCTCTGCGCCACCAGGGGAGGTCCTCCAATTCATTTCTAAAAGCTCTAAGGACTAGGCTGGGCTGGGGCTGTAGTTTCCTGCCCCCCTGTGGGGATGGGAACAAGAAGCAGCTGCATGTGTGGGTGTGGGGCTTGCTTAGTGGGTTTTCCAGGCTCCCATAAACTAGAACCATGGGAGGGTCTTGGAGAGCAGGATGGTCCAGTAAAGGCGGGCAACCCTGGGAGGAGCACCAGCCGGTAAGCAAGCCAAAGAGCATCTCCTGGAGCCTGAACCAGACCCTCCAAGACAGTAACCCTGGTAGTGACCAGACAGACAAAAGATGTGAGTTGGAAAGCTAAGGAATAGAGGACACAGTTCCAGAACACCAACTCCGTCTCTGCCAGGTGACAACACTGAGATGGAGTCTTTAATGAGCATCACTTAAGGGAATTACATAAATGACTAGAGTTAACAAGAGCTAAAGATGGTAGGTCTAAACAGTGACTTTTCGCCCCCTCTAACCAAGTGGCAGCTCATGAGGAGGACAGATTCTAAGAGACCAAGTAAAGAAATTAGATTTTCTCTCACCTTTCAGCTATAGTATGATTCTCCAGCCTGGTTTATTTATTCCACCTGCCAAGAGATGCAGTGAGGTTTCAAGACCTGGCTCTTTAATACAGGAATTTATTTGATAAACTAACAGGGAAAAATGAACCAAATGCAAATGTGTGGGTGGATATGTTTGCAGAACACAAACTGCTATCCACATTAGCTTGGGCTGACATCCAGCCACCTCTTGGCAATCCTTGAACTCCCAATTTATTATAAGAAGCTGAAGTTTATGTGCCCTAATGAGTGACAGGACAATCACTGCCATCAGAGTGGAGATCAATCAGGACATGACTGGGAATAAAACAAAAAGAAAACAGATGTGTCCAGTCCAGGGTCCTCCCCACCCCGGCAGCAATGGTCTTGAAAATAAACTTATAAAGTTGGTTTTGAATCAGACAATTTGCATATGGAAAAAACAGCCTGTGAATAGGAGGGGTTTGCTGGAGCAAAGAGACTGGCAGCAAGGGCTTTCTAAAGGATCTTATTTATTTCCTTCTTTTTTTTTACCACCTGCCCAAGACAGTCTAGTATCTAAGGTCAGAAGGTGCACAAGATGGTACGGACGGTGCACAGGATAAGAGGGCCGAAGAACTGCAAGGCAGACCTGAGAAATTTAGGTGACGCATGCCCTGTGCTCCTTCACGTTTTCTGCTTAGGTTTCTTTCCTTCTAGCTCCTTCTAGTTTCATACCGTCACCAAATAATCAAGTAATCAAGGTGAATCCCCATGAAAGACACATCCCTTGTGTGATCTTTCTATCAAAACTAAATTAAGGGCCCCCCTGGTGGTGCAGTCGTTGAGCGCTGGGTTGAGAAGCTGCCAGCAGCCTCTGCAGCACCGGTTCGATCTCCGGCCACCGGGCGAGGGTCCCACATGGCGTGCAGACTTCTCCTGCCGCCCGCTTCTCCCCTCAGCAGTGTAATTCATCGGTCTGCCTGTTCTATTCCCCGCTCTGGCTCTGGTGAATTCTCTCACCCTCCCGTGCTTCTGACTGTACCCAGTGCTTGTATAAATAAATAAATCTTTAAAAAAAATAAATAAACCACTAAATTAAGTTGATCTTGAGAAAATGCGAGATAAACCCAGACTGAGGGACATTTTACAAAATAAGGACAAACACTCCATAAAAAGTACCAAGGGGGGAAAAAAATGGAGGAGACACAACTAAGCAAAAAACGAAATCATGCCCAGAAAGAAAGACCATGTGTGAGGAAACTGGCAATTTTTGAGTAAGATCTACGAATTAAATAACAGCGATGTTAGTCTCCTGGTTTTTATAATTGAACTATGATTACGTAAGATGATAACAGGCGAAGCTGGGTGAAAGGTAAATGCAAATGAGTTACCATATTTTGGCAACATTTTTGTGTATTGAAATCAATTCGAATTAGACATTTAAAACACTTCAGGTAGGGCCTCCCCTGGTGGCGCAGGGTTGAGCGCTGGCCTGTGAAGCTGCCCGCAGCCTCTGCAGTGCCAGTTAGATCCCTGGCCACTGGCGAGGGTCCCACATGGCGCGCAGACCGCCCTGCCGCACCCGCTGCTCCCCTCAGCAGTGTACTTCGTCAGTCTGCCTGTTCTGCACCCCGCTCTGGCTCTGGTGAATTCTCTCAGCCTCCAGCGCTTCTGACTGTACCCAGTGCTCGGATAAATAAATAAATCTTAAAAAAAAAATTCAGGTAGATGTAATTGCAACAGGGTCGCCCTTCCAAACACACCCCAGGGGACAGCTCTAAGAGTAAGCCTGGCTGGAGTGAAGACCCAAGAGGTGAAGGGACAGCGGGCTTAGTGCGCCTCCTTTAGCGTAAATACGACCCGCGTCATACCCGGCGGCGCCAGGAGGGGGCAGCGCAAAGCGGCGGTATTTGACCCTGGACGCGGGCCGTAGCGGCGCCGGAAGTGGCGGCGGTGGAGCCAGGGGTGGGGAGGCGGGGGCGGGCCGCGGCTCAGGGCCGGAGGCCAGCGGAGGTAGCGGCCACCTCGGGCGAGCGGAGCTGTCCGGGGCGCCCCTGCGGACGCCCCAGCGCGAAGGGCTGCCGCCATGTCGTCGGTCAGCCCCATCCAGATCCCCGGCCGCCTCCCGCTGCTGCTCACCAACGAGGGCGTGCTGCTGCCCGGCTCCACCATGCGCACCAGCGTGGACTCGGCCCGCAACCTGCAGCTGGTGCGGAGCCGCCTGCTCAAGGGCACGTCGCTGCAGAGCACCATCCTGGGGGTCATCCCCAACACGCCCGACCCGGCCAGCGATGCGCAGGACCTGCCGCCGCTGCACAGGTAGGCCGGCGACGCGGCCTCTACCCGGGACCCTGACCCGCTTCGGGGGCCCCTGGCGCGGCTTGGTTCGACCTGTCCAGTTCCCCCTCGTGTGAGATCGGGGTGACACAGCTACCTAGGGCTGTTTAATCATCGTCCATGAAGCAGTAAAAACTCCACCGTCAGCCGCAGCTGTTAGCAGTTTGATACCTTGTCCTCCCCGCCCCCCAGGTCTGCAGACCCTAGGTTTCCTGGCCCCTCAGCTTTGTTTTAATATCTTCCCTTTCTCCCCATTTTTTTGGTCCTCTAATCTGGGACAGCTGTTACTCCACAGGTTTTCTCTCTTTCCGAGCTCGTCCTAAACTGCACCTCCCCTTCGATTCGCATTTGGTGCCTTTCTTCCACACCCCCAGCGTGTCCCATGGCCTCCCTTAGGTACTTCTTTTTTCTTTCTTAAAGATCTATTTTTGTTTGTTTATGCATGCAAGAACTGGGGTGTAGGCCAGAGGAGGGGGGGTGGGGAGGGAGAGGATTCACCAGAGACAGAGTAGGGAGCAGGACAGGCTGGAACTCAGTGCTTGATAGCACTGAGACTTTAATCCCTGTGCACCCACCAGGGATGCCCTGTTTTTTATTTCTTGAATGGCGTGTTCTGCTCACATTCTCCCTTGTTCCTTTCTGGAACTTTCCTAGCTTCTCATTTATGTTTCTTGTTTTACCTCTTAACATTTCTCAAGGCCCCAAGCTTACCACGGCCCTGGTTGTGTGATACTGGGGGAGAGACCCCACCTGTACCTGTTTATTGGTCTGTAATTTGGAAGGTAAAAGCAGCCATCTCTTTGGTGTGTTAGGAAGATTATGCAATCCTCTTTACGCCATGTTTGATAGCTGTGCGGTCCTTACTAGACCCTCTAGCAACTTGTGGCTATAGAGCACCTGAAAAATGGCCCTTCCAAATTGAAATACTAAAAGTTTTGTGGATTATTAAGTTAATACATTTTATATATTAAATATTAGAACTATAATATTTTGAGTTTGGGGAGTTAAATACGAACATTTTGCCTGTTTCTTATTACTTTATCATGTGGCTACCAGATTTACACATATAAGTCTCATTTCTATTGAAAAATGCTGATATGTTCTCAAAAATGCAATTATTATTGTCAAACTCACCTTCCAGTCCCCTCCCCAACCCTTAACTCTTCTTGAGATGTTTGCAACTTTTTTTCTTTTTTGAGATAGAGAAAGAGAATAGAGAATATCTCTCTCTATGCCAGAGAGAGATAGAGGTAGAGAGAGAAGGGTAGAAAGAGAGATTATTTTAGAGAGATTATTTAGATTATTTTAGAGAGATTATCTTAGAGAGAAACAAGCAGAGAGACAGTGATACAGTGATCAAAAAAGATAAACTTATGCCATTTGCAACCACATGAATGGAGCTGGAAGGGCTTATGCTAATCAACAAAACAGAAGGAAAAAGAAATATCAAATGGTGGGCCTCCCCGGTGGCGCAGCGGTTGAGCGCTGGGTTGCGAAGCTGCCCGTGGCCTCTGAGGCGCCGGTTTGATCCCCGGCTGCTCCCCAGCCACCGGAGGAGGATCCCACATGGTACGCAGACCTCTCCTGCCACCCGCTGCTCCCCTCAGCAGTGTACTTCAGTCCTTCTGCCAGCTCTGCTCCCCACTCTGGCTCTGGTGAATTCTTTCACCCTCCCGCGCTTCTGACTGTACCCAGTGCATGTATAAACAAAACAAACAAATTAAATAAATAAATAAATAAATAAATAAAAACATGCCTCTATTAAAAAAAAAAAAGAAAGAAAGAAATATCAAATGGTTTCGCTTACAGGCGGGATATGGGGAAACTGAACAAAAGGTCATGGAAAAGACAAAACCTGCAAACTGATCATAGATCTGAGGCTTACAACAGGAAAGGGGGAGGGAGAAAGGGCAGAAGCAGGAAGAGGGACTGTAGAAGCACAGGGGACTGTAGTGATGGCTCACCGGTTGCTATAGCAGTGGGTGGGAGAACCTGAGGGGAGAAGTCAAATATTGTACAAAAATGAACGATGATGTAAGAAAATAAATTTAGGGAGAGAGTGATAGAGATAGTAATGGAAACATAAATAAAAGTAGAGAGAGAGAGATTTTCAATTTATAGCCCCTTCTTCACCTGCAGTTATTCTTTCATAAAGTTAGAGATTCCTGACTCTGAATTGATTTTTGGAGGATTTAGGCAGGAAAATCTTGGGACTACATTTTTTTAAAGGAGACTGTACCTCTTTTCAACCCTCCTAAAACAGAAGAAAATGAAAAAAATCTTAATAGTTCACTGTTAGTCCACATTGTGGAAGCCTTGTTCTTCTCAAACACAGTTCCTCTCTGATCTGCTGTGATTATTGCTTGGGAAACATTGGGCAAGTTTCAGGCAACTCTGTATTAGATTTTGGGTTCCCTACATATGCCCCTATTCCTTAAGCCTCCCATAATTATTTTGCTTTCTGTGCCCATGCCCCTAATTGCCTGTCGAGGTAAAAATGGTCTTGATTTGATTTTTTTGTTTTACTGCCACTGTGCATATGTGCATGGTGATAACCCATGGCCATACTATGAATTTGAGAAGTAAATTTAGTCATAATTTAAGTTTGAATAATGACTGTTAGTATTCTGGCAACATTTTGGAGGGTTTTTAACTTTTATATAAATTCCTGAAAAACAATGATAACTAAGTTCTCCTGCCTGGCCGTAATCACTCATACTCAGTTGATGCATAATCTTGTCCTTGACATTCAGCTTGTTGCCTTTCTTTTAAATGAATACCAATGTCAAAATTTAATCATGAAAAATTAGAAAACTTTTATTGCAAGTTCTTCATAGAACCCCGGCATAAGGCCCCACCAGACCATCTATAACCTAGAGTTATTGGCTACTTGAAAAATCTGTGTAGAAAGAATGTCTTTTTATTTTCTCTAATGTGACCTTTAAAATATCCTTTACTAAAAAAAAGTTAATAGTGTATCTATATTGAGTTATCTATAGCATTATTCTGTTTTGATACACAAATCTCTTTTTTCCCAGTTACCTGCTTTCCAGATGGTGGTACAACTCCAGAGGGAAGGCAGGGGCCTCTGCTCAAGACTCTTTTTCTCCTTTATACCATCCAGGTGACACTGTCTCAGTCTTCAAGGAGTGGCTGAAGTCATTTGTTCCCCTGTGTTCCTTGTCACATAAGGTAGCAGAGCCAGACCTTGACTTACTTGGATCTCTTTCTTTGCTGTTTTGGACAGCACAGCGCCTTTCTGCTTTTTAGCAGAAAGGAATCTTTTTAAAGGAAGAGCTTGGATTATCCCTGCAGGGTAGAATTTGGCTCCCATGCTACCTCTGGACACCTTGGACTATATTGTGTTTTTAGTGGCTTCTAAAGTGACCCATTGCTTACTCAGTAAAAAGGGATAATTTAGTGCTACCTGTATATTGCCCTTTCATGCATTTCAAGATGATTATCTAGAATTCTCCAGGGTACTTGGTTGTATTTCCTCATAATGTTCATTTCTCAATCCCTCCTCATTGTTATTTTAGCTGCTTCATCATCTGTGAGACCCCCAAATTAGTTTCATTGCCATTTATCTAATAAAAAATGAATGCTGCATATAACAGATGGGAGAGTTTCATTGTTTGGATCAACTCTTTGTTCATGCAGTACACCTACTTGTATCTGTTTATATCCTTAGCCATTAAAAAATTATTACTTGATAATAAGATTTTAACATTTACTCTTTTATGTTAGCAAATACGTAATGAACAGTTCTACTTAAGTTTTCCCAAATCTGCATTAAAGGAAGGTCTGTCTGCATGTGACATTTCTTAAATTTAGAAAAAATTTTAAGAAAGGAGTGGAAATCAAAAAGTTTGGAGTTGTAAAAGCCCCATCTGTTGTGGAACTTGGGGTTATCCTAATACACGCCTTCCTAATTTCTAGATCATTGTTAATATGATAAACTTTGCCAAAAATCATCAAAATTCCAAAAGATAAGTAAGGTGACAAGACAAAACTAAAAAGATGTTTTAATTAATTTTGTTTCCAAAGCTTTTGTAGAAGTGCTTCTCTCTATTAAGTGTCATTAAGATGTGAACATTAGATGTCGACTATAGATACATCAGTATCTCAGTTACTTTAGAAGCTGTGTTAGTTACTAGTGCATGCAAATTCATATTATCCATTGTGGTGAGAAAAGAGTACAATTGGTTATGAAAACTAATTCAGGTCCCCTATTGCTATTTCTTATCCTCACAACTGTGAATAACTGACTTGTTTACCCTTTTTGAACCTCAGTTACTCTGTAACAAGAAGATAAATGCTACCTTCCTCACAGTGGGGAAAGGTGATTTATAGTGAAATAATACGTAAGAAATCCTTTTTTAAAGTGCGTAGCAGTAATCCTTTGTGTTAGTGTTAACATTTCCCAAAAGGGTAGTTTTAAATGTAAATATCACAAGTAGAGGTTTTGGGGAGGCCCCATATTCTTTCAAATAGGCTGAACTGAGCTAGCATTGCTACAGAAAGGCCTTGGAAGATTTAAGATTCTAAAAAAAGAGCGAGACGGAGGGAGGGAGGGCTTTAAAGTTTGAAGAAAATTAAATATTTGGCACATAGAAATGAGTTTAAGATATTTATGTAGTACTCTCATCTTGAAAACTGCTTTCCTTAGTAGTACTACTTTTAGATACCCCCCCCTACTGCACTTGATGGATAGCCATTGGATAAAACAATATAACTCTGAAAGTAGATCCCAGTTAGAAGTTTCCAAATTCTTTAATCTGTAAAATATCACAGTATTAAGGTATAGATTTCAGTGCTGCTATCTAAAAGGAAAGAATACCATTCATCTGGATATGTAAATTTGAATCTCTTGCAAAATCAAAGGGTTGCTTTTTGATTATGCCTAGTAAAACATATCTTCATAGAACTGGGATATTTAGAAAGATGATTAACTTGATATAAAGCTTATTATGTATCAGAGGGAAAGCATTAATTTTGTTTATGCAAGCTCTATTTTATATGTATAAAATCAAGAGCCCAATATACACTAGAACTTGTATAAAATAACATTAAACATGGTCCTTTTTCATAGAGTTCTGCCCACAAAATGTCTGTCACTAAGTACTGTTTGTAGCCAGTCTATCAGTTCACAGATCATGTTTTTCATTAAAATAGTCTAGTCAGCTGCAAGTGATTTAAAGTTAAGAACCAGTTGATTTATAACATTTTTACACATATTGTTTCATTTGGAGAAGAACAGTATAAATCCACTTTAATCTTGGAACATTAAGTTTGGAACATCTTCTTTTTACAGTTAGCAAAATTATTTGATTTACTTTGTAAGGAAATTCATTTTTAGTCTGACCTTTGCTTGGTGACACAGCCCAAATAGTGAAACATCCCCTCATTTGGAGGTTGGGATTATCTCATCTGTCTCCTGGTTTCTCCTTGGTTCTAGATTGTAAACCCTTTAGGCCAAGGATCCGGCTTCTTGTCTGTTGACATTTCTTATAGAAGGAAATGTGAACTTCTTTTGCATTGTGTAAGCATTGGCGAATGTCATCTGCCATGAATTATAGTATCAGTTTGTCTCTTATTAATGTAATACCACTGACTTTCTAAGGAAATCTGAATTGGTTTTCAGGAAGTGGGAGATATCACCTGTTACTGTTTAATGACTGAAGAAACGCAGCTGCAACACAAATTAATAATAATAGTAATTGCTAAATCATTTCCAGTTTTTAATGTGGTTTTTTCCTCCCTAAGATGTTTGTCTTCCTGATTTTTGGTTTAAATCCGCTTTTACCCCCTGTTCAATGGTGGTAAAAAAGATGGACCTAGCTCAAAAAACACTGAGTGGCAGAGGGAAGCCAGTGGTTAATACATAATCTACTGAATGAATAATAAGGATGTGATCAAGAACTAAATACATATGAAAGTAAGCAAATGCACTACAATATTCACATACTGTGTTTGTGATTTGGTATATTTGAGATGGGCAAATGCGATATTCTAGTTTTACCATTCCCAGGGTGTTGAGAGCTTTAGTTGCTTTAATTCTTGTTTATTTTCTCAAATTACCACCTTTCCTGAAGGGAGGAAATATCATTTTAGTTTGGAATCTAGAAGTGTCTCCTGAATGTTGCTTTTTCTGTTTTCTCCAACTCTGGCTTAGTTTGGATGAGACTTCCTTTCTGTGATTTTAGTGTATATGTGACTTGGTCAGAATTGTTACATCCTGATGAGGAGCTAAGACTTAAATAAAAATTGCCTTTTCCACTAGATTTAGATGAGGTGATTACCACTTAGAGGAGAACTAGGTTTCTACCTTCTTGAGGTGTAGGTCTTTATCTAGCTCTCTGTAGTCGGCGACTGTAGCCTCTACTATTCAGCCCCCACATTTAGAAAATCAGTGTTCAAGGGTATAGATGTTAATTCCCAGATGTTGATGGCGGTTTGTGATAAGATAGATATGTAGAAGTTTCATAGCTTAATTGTGTAAAAATCTGGCTTGATATAAGTAGTAAAAGTGGCCTTGGATCAGATTTCTCAGGTTGGTTTATCTCATGCTATTTATATTTCAACTTGTTTAAGATACTAATATTTATTCTGGTATAACATTGCCTCGCTCTCAATTGGCAGTATTAATTTAAGCTAAGTAATTGTCAACTACTTTTAGGTTGTTATGCTTAAATCCAAATGTTTAAGAATTTCTGCCTAATTCCTTAAAGAAGAACTAATACTTACATGATGTCTGCTTTGCCCGTAGCTAATGATGGTGACCTAACAGAGTGTGTACTCAAATGCTTAATTAAATAGAGAAATAATTGGTTTATGCTTTAAATTAATGAGTTTCTCAGAAAAGCCAACTCTTTGGGAGATGCCTCTGCTTTACCACATTGAGCCTCTGCTTTGTGTTTTTCAGGATCGGGACGGCCGCGCTGGCAGTGCAGGTTGTGGGCAGCAACTGGCCAAAGCCCCACTACACTCTGCTGATTACGGGCCTGTGCCGTTTCCAGATTGTACAAGTCTTAAAAGAGAAGCCATACCCTGTTGCTGAAGTGGAGCAGTTGGACCGGCTGGAGGAATTTCCCAACACCTGTAAAACGAGGGAGGAGCTAGGAGAACTCTCAGAACAGTTTTACAAATATGCAGTGCAAGTGAGTTTCTTTTAGTTTTTCCTCAAAACTCTTTTTTTTCTTCAGTTCCTTTGCTCCCCTAAAATGCAAACATTTTGTTGGCTAGTGAAGTTTTAAGGCAGCATATGCTTAAATCAGTTAATAATTTCAGTTTGCTTATGTCTGGGATCGTACCTAAATCGTTGTAAGACATATTCGCCAACCTTTTCTAAAATTTTTTCCAAAGAATATTTCCAGAGTTTTCCATATAACTCTTGGTGTCTTCAACCCATATGGTTATTAAATCTAAAAAATGTTAAAATTTAAGATAGTTCATAGAAGCTTTTTGTCACCAGAGTACCTAGGCCTCAGGTTACCTTATACTGTTCAGAAGTCATTTCACACTGCACCTGGCAATAACTATGGAATAAGTAAGTCAGAGTTAGAATGACTTCAAGTATGGTTAAAACATGGATTAACTGCAAGACTGTAAGAGAAGCACACTTTAATCATGCTTTAAGTCAAATCTTTGACTCCTTAATTCTGGGTGTAAAGGATTTTTTGGTTAACTCTAGATTAAACAGAAAGCTCTTTTTATGCCCCATTCTGCTTCAAACCTTATTGAAATACATTATAGTCTTCTACTTTTTAATTGATGTAACCCAGTGACTATACCGATCTGTGAATATCAGGTATTATCTGAAGGGCTTGTTTATAAACACCATTGATCACTGAAAAGTGTGCAGAGTGGATGCTGGCGTAGCATTGGAAGCGGCACTTTGCTAATGTGATGAACACCAACAAAAGAAATATGAAATTTGGAACTGTAACTAACTTCAATGGGGGCTGAAAGAAAGAGCTTACACTGTTGAGAGAAGCTTGAGCTTGAGAACTAGAGTAAGTGAATGTTATTTGGGAATGGAGATAGAGGGGTAAATAGTTTTTCTTCTTCTGGGAGGGTAGCATTCCCTGGGTCTTTTTCCTCCTGTTGGATATAGCTTTACAGTTTCTTCCACTTTGCTGTTTACTTCTCCCCACTATGAATCAACAGATATATTTAAACATGTAAAGATTCTGTAGTGACATTAAAGGGATTTTTATAGAAAAACAACACCATAAATTTTACTACCATCATGCGTCTACTTTAAATTTTATTTGTCTCCTGGTCTTGGTCCATATTCACTTTTTTGTTTTTATATCCACACCTAATTTTCAGATTAAGAACTTCTATAATTTCGTTGAGTTGGAATATCATAATTTTATCATTCCTCTTTTTAGGCATTAACTTTGTTTTCAGTTAATGCTTTTACCTACTTCTACATTCTTTATCAATAGACTTCTTCAGTAGCTTCCTGATTTTGTTTCAGTTTCTTCTATCTTTAACCATCCTAAGCCTTTCATTAAAAAGTTCTCCTAAGGCTTTCTTAAAATTCTCTCCTAAGTAATGTACTTTAATGGTTCTAGGATAAAATTCACATTTTTTAGTGTAACATTAAGGCCCTTCTGAACTCTAGTTATTCCATAGTTCTCACCACACTGTACATCAGAGAGCTTGACTTACTGTTATTTCATGTCTCTGTGATATTTCCTTCTGTTCTCTCTACTGGGAATGCTCTCCTCTGAATTGTCAGGTTCAGCTTGTGCGTCCCCATCTGCTATAGGCTTTTACTGCTCCTTTGCCAGGACCTCCCTAACCCTTCTGCATTTCTGTTAATAAAATGCTTATATTGAATTGAAATTTGTCTTATAGGTCTGTTTGCCCTACCAAACTTTAATTCATTCCTGCTTTAGCCATCTTGTATGGAACGGTATATTGTTTCTGACAAATGGTTTGTACATAGCATGTGCTTAGATAATGAATTTTAACTGTCTTAATGTATTGGGATGAATTCCTAGGAGAGTCCTCAAATTCTAATATCTACTTTTCCCACCTGAATAGCTTCGTGATAATTATGCTTTATTTAACTTCCTGGACTCCAGCCAGGTAATGGATAGGTTCCTGAATTACTTTTAAAGAGGTTTGATTATTACTGGCATGTGAAGTCTTATTTGAGTGACTAAATGATAATTTGGTACATCATTTGTGAATTAGTCAGTGCGACTGTTTTGCTGTGTAAAGTACTCCAAAATCTGTCACATAGCTTAACAAAAAGTGTAGTTCTTACACCTGCTTCATGCCTAAAACTAGCAGGCTTGGTAATCAGCCTATTAGCAACGCATAGGGACCCAGGTGAATTAGAGATTAATCTAAAACATGCTTCTGTTATGCTGAGGCAGAAACAGGAAATGTGGCATACTTTTCAATGTGTTTTAGTGCTTCTGTCCAAAAGGAATTGTTACTTTCTCTGTTTTGTGGGCTAAGGTAGGACTCCTAACATGTTCTCAGAGGAGGTGAGAAAGTGTGATCTTACCATGTGCCCAGAAGAAAAGTAGATTGTTGTCAAAAGCCCAAAGACTGTCACAGTTCCTGAAAGCTTGCCTCAGGCTCACTCTGGCTTCACTCCTTGATATACCTAGGAGGTTATTCTTATAAAAAATCATTCACAGTCAGTGCTTACAGTCTACTGAACCCAAATATTCCACTAAAAAACATTTCAAATACCAATTGGTTAACATAATACAATCAACTATATTCAGTTTCCAGAATTTGATAGTTGCACTGTGATTATGTAAGAGAATGTTAACTCAGAACAAGGGTCAGGATGTCTGCAATTCACTCTGAAATGTCAGCAGTAATAAATAGTGAGCATGCGCATGTGTTTGCATGTGTCTGCGTGGGAAGAGAGAGAGAATGGGGCAAAATGTTAATTGGTGAATTTAGGGAAAGAAGATACAGGAGTTTATTTACTATTGCAAACTTTCTATGAATTTTAATTTTTTTGATGAAATTTAAAATAAGATCTCAAATTTACAAAGTCTTTTTATTAGGTCAGACAGGCAGCCTTTTAAAAATGACTCTGAGGCCCAAACTTTATAACTCTAAGTGAAAATCTGATTTCTTAATTCATAAATAATGTACATTTCATTTAATAAGACTTTTTTTTTCCCTTGTAGTTGGTTGAAATGTTGGACATGTCTGTCCCTGCAGTTGCCAAATTGAGACGTCTTTTAGATAGTCTTCCAAGGGAAGCTTTACCAGATATTCTGACATCAATTATCCGAACAAGCAACAAAGAGAAGCTCCAGGTACAGTGTTTCCTTTTTTGAATGCTCTGTCACTTTCTATGTGGATCTAGATCACAAATTGTCATCTTCAGGTAAGAGATACTAGATCCTGGAGACTTAACAAAAGTAGTTAAAATGCTTTACACTTAAAATAACTTTAGAAGTCATTGTTTTACATTTTTTTGTACTCTATTTATTCATGTAGTCAGTATTAGTAGTCATGAGAAAAGTTTGTTAAATAAGAAAATATTAGAAAAGGTAAATATTTAATTTCACTTTAATATATAAATACACTCTGTCTCCCTATTTGTAGAGTTGTGATCCTATCCTTTTGTACAGTCTTGCTTTATTAGACTTCTTCATGATGTTCCTTAACAACCACACCTGCATTATCTGTGATTTACAATCTCAGTTTCTTTAAAGCAAAGTGTTAAAGAGACCTAATAATAATCCAAGCATAGACTCTTAATTTGTATGTTTGCCCACCAGAGTTTTCTTGCACACTTACTTTTATAGTATTTTTTAGCGGTCTGCTTTATTGAATCTTCGTAGAACATTTAATTAAGTGCTCATTAAAACCACCCTCCTTATTTTTATCAGTTTGATAGTTAAGCCCAACCATTATAGTAGCAAGTGCAACTATAAATAGTTGCACTTATATAAATAGGTTGGGGATATACATAAGAATTCAGTTCAACAGGTCGGGGCAGAAGAGAGCAGGAAGACCGAGGGGTAACTTGGCTGTGAGCATTTACAAGTATGTCTTCCAGAATGGAGAGCATTCGTTAATCAGAGAAATAATTGGTGGAGGTTGGTTAGGAGTGCTTTCATTCACTTGTGTCTGTAAAAATTTAATATTTAAACCTAGAGTTTGTTTAGGCCTAATATGTAATATTGCTAAATTTTGTACTTTAAGAGAATAATTCCCAGAAAGAATTGATGTGTTTTGTTCTTTCTCTTGGAGCAATGTATACAGCTTCATTTTTAAATGAAAACTCAAGGTAATTTTTTTTCTCTTTCAAGATTCTGGTATTCATGTCAGATGGCCTTGCTGATTTAATATAGTTAATTTGGTTGTGTTAGCCTAAGGGACGCGCTGCTAATTGACTCACGTTTTTCCTTAGATTTTAGATGCTGTGAGTCTGGAGGAAAGGTTCAAGATGACCATACCACTGCTTGTCAGACAAATTGAAGGCCTGAAATTGCTTCAAAAAACCAGAAAACACAAACAAGATGATGATAAACGGGTAAATATTTCATTAAACATTTCTTCAGTTTCCCAGCTTTTATGTGATATGAGATTCAGGTTTGTTTGTGGATGGGTTTTCTTGTTTTTGTTTTGTTTTGTTTTTTAAGAAAAAAATATTAGGGAATAAAGAAAGGAAAAAATTTCATCATCTCTTCCCACTCAAATTACTAATAAAATTTTGAATGTTGATCTGTTTTCCTCTCATCCTTTTTTATGCTTGGAGTCTTTCTTTTCCTGTTTTTACATTTTACATGCAAACAGTTTTGTTGTTTTGAGAGTTTTCAACATTTTTAAATTAGCAAATAACTGTGAAGATTGGCTTTGAGTATAACATTTGTTTTCATTGCATGTAGTATTAGGAACATACCTCAAAATTGTTTCCTGAAACAACTGTATTTCAGTATATTATGCCATAATTTGGCTGGCTTTTTTATTTTTATCTTAGAAGTTTTGATTTTCATTTGGTCAAATGCCTAGTCTTTTCCTATCATGTAAACTTCAATTTCCTCTGTTCTCCACTGATTTGATAAATATCCACTTCCCTTTCAGTTTTCCTTTAGTTGACTTTTTTTTTTTAAAGATTTATTTTATTTCTACAAGAACTAAAGTACAGGCCAGAGGTGTGGGAGGGAGAGAGGATTCACCAGAGACAGAGTGGGAACAGAACAGGCAGACGAACGAAATACACTGCTGAGGGGAGCAGCGGGAGAGACAGGAAAGGTCTGCCACGCCATGTGGGTTGCTCCGTGGCCAGCAAGGATTGGACCCATGCTGCAGAGGCTGTGGACAGCTTCACAACGCTGTGCTCAACCGCCTGCACCACCAGGGAGGCCCTTTAGTTGACTTTTTTTAAGTCTTTAATTCTTTAACCCCTATGTCCTTTATTTTATCCTGTTAATAAGTGAAGACAGCCTTTGTCTTTTCCCACAAAGAGCTTTTTATTTGACTAAACACTTATTTAATAATCCTCCCAATTTCATTGACTTGTGATACCTTCATTATCATATATCACATTTTTATAGATGATGGAGTCTTTCTGAAATCTGCCTTGAACTGTTGATTTTATTATTGTTATATATGGGCAGAATTAAGATCAGGGAAATATTTGATGTGGACAAAAGTGGAAATGGCAGTTCTCTGAAGGCAGTTGGAGATCTTGAAGGCTACTGAACATAAAATGGAGAGATGAGAATAATGTTAGGGCTTTGATGGATGATCATCAGCACAGTGTTCCTTTATCAAGGAGAATATATGGTAGAAAAAGAAGCAGAAGTAAAGGATTCCTCCTTGGTGGAAATGAAGAAGGAGCAGTGAAGTAGACTGAGGTGAATGGTTGGCGAGCTAGGAGTTTCAGGTGTCTGCTGTTCTAGGATACAAACACAGAAACCTGAATTATTTCTGACTTGAGAGCAAATCCTTATCATTAACTCAGTTATTCATTTTGTGTGGGAAGAAACCAGTGCATTCTCTGCATTGGGGGACACAGAAAACCGCAGCCCACTAGCAATACAGATTAGCATTGCTTAAAAAGAAATTTGTTCAAAGTTGCTCCAAGAAAATTATCAAACAAGTGACAAATTGCTCTTCCACTTTCTCATACTTTATAATGCTTTATTAATTTTATCTGCGAATGAAAGTATATATTTGGTACTTGTTTTTATAAGATTACATTTTTATTTACTACTTTGCTTTTAATACTTTATATTTGAATGTATTAAATAGATAATTTCATGGCTATAAAAATAAATTCTGAGGCTTTTAAATTAAATGTCAGGTAACATATGGGCATTGGTGGTTTGGTGGAGGGAAAATAAATTTAAAAATGATGTGCAGTTATTATAAAAATTTCAAAAACTTAACAATTTGAGTTACTAATGTGAAGTCTTATACTACTTTAACCATTTTAATATTGTGTTAAACTATAATGTCTCTTATGTGTATGGCAGAGATAACGCTGAGTTGTAAAATATACATCCTCAATCTTCATTTTCATACATTTTCATTTCATGTTATTTTTTATGACTGTTCACTAATCATTTAAGGACTTAATATAATCATGTTAAAGTTAAAAATAATAATAAATACCAATCTGTCATTTTGCTCCAGTAATGGCAGGAGTCAGTTCATGTTATTAATGAGTTGAGAATTTCAAAAGAGCACATAGGTAGTTAAAATATGATGAGGAGATCATAGGGGAAGAAAACATAAAGGCCAGTTGACTTGACACAGAAGATGGTATTGGATTTCAAAGAAGAGTTTTGTCATGATGGAGGCAAAAGTCAAAGTACAGATTACTCAAGTAAAAAGAAGAAGGGGAAGTAGTGGTTAAAACCACGGTTGCAAAAGCAAGAACACCCCAAGGAGGGAATAAAATAGTATGTAGTTAACAGGAAAGTTATAGATAAGAAGATATTTTGAAAGTGGAAGATTTTTTATATGTGTTGAATCAGAGCAAAGAGCCAATGGTGAAAGATGTTAGAGAGAAATTTTATAATGTTGAGGGGGAAGAATGGAGTTTATTCAGTTGCCAAATGGTAAGTAGTAATGTGTATCAGGAAAATAAATAGTGACTGCAGCAGTAGCTCAAAGGAAGCTAGTTCCTAGGTGTTGTAACTAGTATCCAGTTCCTTGATGTGTTTTTTGTTTGCTTGTTTGCTTTTTCCCAGACTAGCAGTGTAAGCAGATACCAAAAAATCATGTCTACCATATTTTGGTCTATTTTTTAAGTTCTGCTACCTCCATATGTGGATGTGCTTCCTAATGTGATTCTGAACTTAAAGATTTAGGCTCTGGCCATCAAAATGTTTATTCACTACTAACTGTAACTTTACATATAGCTGAGTACTTTATTTGCAATTTATTTACTCTCCTATTTTCTCATTTAGGTTATAGCAATACGCCCTATTAGGAGGATTACACACATCCCAGGTACTTTAGAAGATGAGGATGAGGATGAAGATAATGATGACATTATCATGTTAGAGAAAAAAATACGAACATCCAATATGCCAGAGCAGGCTCATAAAGTCTGTGTGAAAGAGATAAAGAGGTAAATTGTAGAAGTCATTCAGTCAATATAGTTTTCATTTTACATAGTAATCTTAAATATTGTTGCTCATAGAAACTTGAATCTGCTACTTTGAATAACTGAAAGCCGAGTCATTTGTTTCTTATTATTTGATCTTTTATTTAATGTAGTCATAGGTGTCTGTTCATCTTTTCTTTCCATTGTCCAATCATATGTTTCACAGCTTTCCTGATTCTCAGGTTGTATTGTGAACTATGGAATGCTTTTCCACAACCAGAATCTGATTCTTAAAACATTCTTAGTACCCATGTGCCTCTGGCCTGTACACCAGTTCTTGTATAACTAAATAAATCTTTAAAAAAAAAAAAAAGAATGGACCATACTTTGTATCCACATAATATTTGTTCAGTGACCATTGTGTTCTTCACATGTCACTGATTTCTTTAGATTATAAATTCTACATAGCAGGGACTCTTAGTTTCTCAAATAAAGTACAGAGAAGTGTTACAAGGGCATTCCTGTAATCTCATAGTTAAATGGAAAGCCAGTTTACCTTAACACACAACATTGTGACTATGTTGCATTTTCTTTCAGTTGCAACAAGCCTCATTGAATGTGTTAAAGACTTGACTTTCACAGTTAACATTAGTACATATAGCTGAGGGATATTTTATATTAAATCTGATTAGTAAATGTAGAACAAATTGTGTATACTTTGTTAAGCACTGCCTATATTGTAGAAGGTATATTTTTTTACTAAGTATCTGATGCTAGCTTTTATTTATGAACTAATTTCATCTCTGATCCAAAAAGTACGTGGCAATTGTGTTAGTGGTTAGGCTCTTAAGTCTTAGTGTGACACATAAACCAGTGTGTAAGTGTGATTTGAGACTCTTCCTTGTGAGATGTTCATACCTGGTAAGACAATATTTCAGACAGACTCAGATATAGTAGTCCCCCCCTCCTCTCCATTTGGTATCTATTACAGTATAAATTTAGTTAATAAAATGTTTCCATTAATAGCAGATTTAATATAATATATAAATATTTAATTTTGTTTAATAAACAAATTTATTTAATAACTTAAATTTACTAATTTAGTTTATTAAAAAATCTTTTTATTAACTACTTTTTAAAAATTTTGTTTTACCAAATATAAATATGCATGATATTTCTGACCAACAAAAGGAGATACACTAAATTTTTCTGTTTTTGTGGAATCCTACTGTAGTCATGAATATGTCTGCTATGTATTCTTTCCTCATAGACTCAAAAAAATGCCTCAGTCAATGCCAGAATATGCTCTGACAAGAAATTATTTAGAACTTATGGTGGAACTTCCTTGGAACAAGAGTACAACTGGTGAGCCAACAAAATAAAGCCTTTTGCAGTCTAATTGTCACTCAAAGTGCATGCAAATTCTGTTGAAATATTTGTTACATGAGTTCTTGATGTGAATTATTAAGAGACTGAACTTCTATAATCTATGTCTTGCATTCAAACAGAAAAGGAAGATGCTATGTGAAAGTGCCTTTTTGTCTCATTTTGGAGAAAGTAGAATTTTATTTAATTAGTGAAATATGTGTTTCTCAATACCAATAGTCAACCGACAATAAATGTACTATTTGAGGTATTTGTCAGGATATAGAAACAGTTTGAGTTAGTTGGCATAAGTGCTAAATTGATACTGTAGACAGTAGACTTTTTCTATTTTCTAAAAGAAATAATTACATATAAAAACAGAACAGCAATAGAACAGTTTTGCCATTTGGAAGTTTACTAAACAGCTATTTAAAGAGTTGAAATTATTTTCATCTTTTCAGTAGAATTTTCTTCTCTATCAAGGGCATTTGATTCCAGGTTTTGTTTTTTTTTGTTTTTTTTGTATATATTATGTGTTTTCTCTTGGGATGAAAGTATTCAGTTGTCTTTCAACTGAATATTTATTATTGGACACTCTTGTTAAGTTTACGTACAAGGTTTACTGAGTTCAACAGTAAATAAGCTGTTGTTGGTATAAAAGTAACTATATGATGACTTTTAAAAATGGAACAGATGTATTATCCTGGTTAATAAAAAAAATACTGGTGAAACTTTATTTGCCAACCTTATTATGGTATTATATATTCATGTGAAATGTTTCTATGTAAAATGTTAATATAAAATATGTACATTTTGATGAATTTTAGAATTTTCATGTAATATAATTAAAACAATAAAGATATCCATCACCTCCAAAAGTTTTCTCATGCTCCTCTGTAATCTCTTCTTCCTACTCTTTCCTCCTTACTCCCCCTCCACAGTAGCTACTACAGGTTAGTTCCTATTCCCTAAAATTTTATGTAAATGGAACAGTGTATATATTCCTTTTTTTCCTTGTTCTTTCACTCATCCCAATTATTTTGAGGTTCATTCATGTTGCTGTTTATATCAGGTAATTTGTTGAGTCATTTGATGATTTGGGTTGTTTCCATTTTTTGGGCTACTGCATATAAAGCTGCTGTGAACTCTGCTGCTAAATTACTTCATGTTTACATGTCATGACAGCACATCTCCTTCTGGTTGAAGGTGTTTTACCAAACAAACCGAAGCTAAATTTCTTCATTTAATTCCTAATTCAAAATTTCCTGGAACCATTTTAGTGAGAGAAATGCAGGAGAATATGGATTCCCATTGAATTAGTTCCTTATTGTCCCCTGATGAGTTTGAATTTAGATGTGGTTCTAGATTCAGCTGGGCTGGTGGAAAATACATTTTGATTCAGGGTCTTCTGTTAACTCGTGACTCCCCAGTGTCTACTTTTTAAATGACATACTCTTATTCTGCAAGATTTAGAGAGGACCCTGCTCCCTCTTAGTTTTAACTGGGAAAGAAAGTTACTTAAATAGTTCTGTAAACTTTATATGTGTTTACTCTGCTTTCATTTAATGTGCCAAGCTCCCATCTTGGTATGTGGATAGGTATTTGTTTGTGTCATTGATAGAGTTATGACAATTTTGAAACCCTATTTTGTCTTTTGACAGTAGTATAAGGGACAGCCAGATGACTTGGTAATGCCAGAGTCTTTTTTTTGAAATTTTATTTTCTTGGTAATATTTTGTGTGTTCCAGAATTAAATTAATGACTTAAGAGAAATGTGGTGAGTATGTAGTATGGTAGCCTAAGAATATTAAAATTGCAAGTTTGATTGTTTGCCATTAGTAACCTACTAGTAAATTGCTCTCAATTTCCTCTGTTTCCCACTTGTCTTATTTATAAAGTGCAATCATGAATTTTTACTAGACTTATAGAGAGTTTCTTAGGGAAAATATTTGAACATAGAGTTATGACACTCATTCTTTACTAGAACAATGAAGAAAATATGAAAAGAGGCAAAGCTGTTATTATTTTCACAACTAGGGAAGGCGGCCACCCACATGTCAGAAGGCCGGGTGTGTGTCAGTATTGGGGATGCATAGCTCTCATGCCTATCATGAAAATTCTTCTTTAGTGTTTCATCAGAGAACTAGAGATGTGTAAATTGTAGTATAAGAGGAGTCATGTTGAACTTCCAAACCATTATTATATTTACAGGCCAAAATAATTGTTGTGAGTGTGGTTATAAAACCATGAAAATGTCTTTCAATTCTTGAAGGTTACCTTGGTGACAATACCTGATGGGGTTATCCTAATATTACTTCAAATAAAAATAAATAAATAATAAAATCCATGTCATAAAAAAAAGTAATTTCTTTTTTATTCAAATAATAAATTGTCAGAGAGTTTACCTAACTAGAAGCTTACCTAAGTAGAGATTATCAAAAGCAGAGAGAAAAGAGTTGGAAGAAATGTTTGCCAATTTTCCCATCTGGAATAGGAGGAACCAAGTAGATACCATTTTAATCTTCCAATTGTAAATAGAGAAATATATGTTCAAGTAAGTTTTTAATTTTTTACACATAACCACAGTATTATTCAGATGAATAATAAAATGAATAATCAAATAAAATGTATCCTGCGTTGGAAAGATAAAAAATAATCTTTTATATAGCATGGAAATCATCTTCCTGTTAAAGTTTAAAAGAACTTTTTATAAACTTTTAAACTTGTATTTACATAGCATATTTCTTGGAGGAAATACTTTCATTGTGTTTTCAGGTTTTTTTCTATTACAAAGAATTCTGTAGTTTACTTAGTGTTAACCAGAAATAGGTGTTGCATTCTATCTAGTGCCTTTTTTGTACAAGTGTTTTAATGGAAAGCTTTTCTCCTTGGATATAGTGGTTTAGTAAGTATATCAGTAACCAGTATTGAACCATCACTGCATAACTCCCTGTAACTTAATAAATTATTCTTTTGATAATTTGATTTACCAGCATCTTAATATTTAGAGCTATATGAAATGGCACTGTTTTGTATTTGATAGAATTTTGTGTCAGGGTCAACATTCTAAATGACTTGTAAAATTTCTGTTTTTCATTTTTATTTATTGTTTGGATTCTGAAGTCAAGAAAGTGGGAAGAAGTTTTATTTTTCCCTTTCCAAGTTGCTCAGCCAAGACTTTTACTAAAATTAATAGTACTATAATTAAATTATATATGTGTGCATATATATGTATGCATATATATATGTATATATGTATATATATATATATATATAAATTGCTTAGCTAGGTTTTTATAGACTAGCTTGGGAACCAAACTACCATTAAGACCATTTTTTTTCCCTGTAGGAAAAATACATAACAAGTTCCAAATAACTGATTGTAAGAGTGGATTTGTGTAGGCCTCCCTGGTGGCCTAGGGGTTAAGACTTAGCACTACCACTGCTAAAGCCTGAGTTTGATCCCTGGCCAGGGAGCTACCCACATGGTGCAGCAGACCTCTCCTATCTCACCCACTGCTCCCCTCAGCAGTGTATTTCAGTAGATCTTCCTGTTCTGCATCCCTCTCTGTCTCTGGTGAATTCTCTCACCCCCACACCTGTGGCCTACACTCCAGTTCCTCGCAAAATAAATAAATACATTTAAAATAAAAAAAGAGTAGATTTGTGTATGTTTTTCCTTCCCCATCCCCTTCTTTCACTGACAGTATGACATTGTATATTTTCTCCTGCCTGCCATCAGCTGATGAGTGCAATTTTGGCTTCAGTGACCTAGTGTTTAAGTATTTTAAGTACTAAAGCATTCACCTGATAAAGCTTGACTCTAGAAACAAAGTCTAACTTCTGGTGAGACTTCAATCAATAGAACTTGACAATTTTTTATGTCTTAATTTTTTTTAACCTAGCACTTCTGCTTATAGAAGATTAGCTGAAGGAAATATTTATGCATCTATATGGAGATTTAGTTACAAGGATGTACAGTGAAGTATACTTTTTAAAGATTTGTAATCATCCTAAATGCTGAGCAATATGAAATTATTTAAGTGAACATAGATCATTAATGAGATCTTATGTAGCCACTAAAGTGTTATTGAAAAATACATATGATCCTGAAAGATATCATGATGTATTAAATAGAAAAGCAGCGTAGTGTACAAAATTTGAAGGTATCATGTGATACTATTTTTAAAAAGAAGTGTGTGAGTACATGCTCGTGCAAGCATGCATGCCCACACACGCACACATAGAACCTGAAATAATACATATCAAAGTGAAGGCAGTAATGTGGGGAAGGCATGAGACCATGGGGCACTGTTGCCTTTTTTTTTTTTTTTTTTTTTTTTTTAGTGTCAGAGTTTTCTGGAATGATCACATAATCTGTAATAAAAAAAAAAAAAACACTTAAAAAGAGCAAATGCCAGCACAAATAGAATATGGAGAAATTACATCTCCATAGAAAACAGTGTATCTAGAAAATAATTGTAACTGAAATAATATGCGTTAACTCCTTGAGTTTTCAATTGTGTAGTGCCAACTATTTCTGTAAATACCGAATCTTCTTAAGCAGAAAAACCAAGTTTGAATCTCCCCAAGGACTTGTTTAGAAGGATCCAAGTCTTATCGCATCTTTTTTTCTAAAAAAGATTTTGCCCTTGCCAGGCTTGAAATGTGTTCGTTTAAAAATTTTATGTGCTCAGATTATTTCTGTTGGGTTATTTGACAGATCGTCTGGACATTCGAGCAGCCCGGATTCTTCTGGATAATGATCATTATGCCATGGAAAAATTGAAGAAAAGAGTATTGGAATACTTGGCTGTCAGACAGCTGAAAAACAACCTGAAGGGCCCCATTCTCTGCTTTGTTGGCCCTCCTGGAGTTGGTAAAACAAGTGTGGGACGATCAGTGGCCAAGACTTTAGGGCGAGAGTTCCACAGGATTGCACTTGGAGGGGTGTGCGATCAATCTGACATTCGAGGACACAGGTAGAAATCTTTCGGTTTAGTCTCTGATTCGCCTTCCTATTCAGTTGAGGCTAAGGCATAATATTTATCTTTTTCTCGGGTCAATTTGGGGTCCCTTGAATGGGAAGGACTTACACAGTACTTGTTATCTAGCCTAGAGCCTCCACCATCATGATGTAACCAAGCTAACCTTCACCATATTGACAGTGAAGAGTGAGTCTGTGCCCCCGCTTTTTTGCAGTCTCATTTGAATTAGAATTGTAAGTGGCTTATGATTAGATGTTATATCTTCACACTTAATTTTGGCCTAGTAGCAGTTCATAAACATTGACCCATCTTTGATAAACAAATTTGTTCTGCTTGTTTTTAAAGTTTCTTTTAAGAGGACTTGTTGAATAATGAGTAATGAGAAAGATTAGGATAATTATTAAGGCATATTCTTGCATTTTTTACAGACTCTATATAAAAATAAGACTCAGAACTCATGTAATATTCTTTATTTCGTTCTCTCTGATTTACGTTGCTTGGGTTGGAAGTTGCCTCGGGAAGATTAAACCTCTATTTCATGGTTTAAGGGTCTCATAGCACTTACAATTTGTGAGAAAACATACCTGCCATGTATGTATTAAAGAGTATTTTAAAATGAAGAACATTAAAAATGTAGAAGTCACAAACTACTTATAAAAGAATACAGTGTTGTACATCTGAAACTGATTAGTATATCTCAACTAAGAAAATTTTTTTGCAGAAGCACCTTAACTTCTAGTAGAAAGTAACAAAACTGAAGGTGATACATCTGTCTTCAAGACCATACCCTCAATCTTAAAGTTGTAAAAGTAGTCCACATTATAAATGAAGGCATTGCCCAGCGCCCCAACCCAAGCAGTGAACAACTGCCAGTGACCAAGAGTAATTTGATGCATATTTACAATTTGGAGGAGATGGATTACACTTGGAATGAGGGGCATGGGAATGATTGTTTTATAATATCTTATTTCCATTTGCCTCATTCAGAAGATCACTAGCCTTAGATGGCATGGGAAACTATCAGAAACTGATAAATGGTTGTTACTACTATCTTTTATTTGTTTATATACAATTGTTAGGCGTTGAAGAAAAATCTTTCCAAGATTTTGAAAATGAGCAATTTGGGTCATTCTTTCTGGAAATTTCAAAAGATATTTTTGTTGCCTGCTTAGACTTTTCTTAATTCTCACAGGTACCACTAGAGGCTGTAGTTTGCTTTTGTAAAGAAATGAGATCATTATTCTTTGAAGTCTTGGAGTAAGTCTTCTTTCTCATTTTAGCTTTAGAGCTTTTGGGAGATGTTCCCCATTCAAGTGAGTTGATTCATGCACTGAAAAGTTTCAGTACTTTATTCTTTCTCTTGTTGCATGTAGCACAGTGTAAGTATTATGTAAGTATTTGATGGAATTTAGAGAGTGAGTTTGTGGAATTACTGTCAAGTGGAATTAATGTCATGACACATGGGCAATCTGTATTTCTTTCCACATTTGTGTTGATTATTCAGTAAGGCTTGGAAAGCACAGTGAGCATTCACTAAATATTAGCTTTAATTATTATTTTAATTCTAAATTCTGAGGAACAAGTTTTGGATTAAATTTCACTATAACTTATACAATCTGATTTTTATTTTTATTTTTTTAATAGAGGCATTTTTATTTATTTATTTATTTGTTTGTTTGTTTGTTTTGTTTATACATGCACTGGGTACAGTCAGAAGCGCGGGAGGGCTTAGAATTCACCAGAGCCAGAGCGGGGAGCAGAGCAGGCAGAAGGACTGAGGTACACTGCTGAGGGGAGCAGCAGGCTGCAGGAGAGGTCTGCGCGCCATGTGGGACCCTCCTCCAGTGGCCGGGGAGCAGCCGGGGATTACAATCTGATTTTTAAATCTACTTTTTCTCAACATTATTATTTAACTTGTGGCAGAATTGTGGGAAAAAAATATTTTTTATGTTTCCTATCAGTGGATAATGTGTTATGTTGTAATTCTCACCAGTTCTTGTGAACATTAGGTTTAAACAGATCTCTGTGTGGACTCTTTACTGATAGAGATAGAATTTGTTTTTACAATGTCTATATTGTCATGTTTGTGATTATTACCGAGATTGGAATTTAAAGCAAGTAAGAATTTACTTGATGCGTCTTTTGTAGATGGAGCTTGGGTAGTTGCCTAAATGTATCTTAATATAAGCTTTTTACTAATGTATGATATGTATAGTGATTGTTGCCAAATAGGAATCTGTATTTATTAGTGAATCATTCTACACCTACCTACTCAATGATCAAAGACTTGAGAATTTTTTTTCCTTTGGTAAACCTGTGTAGAAGCAGGTGGAGAGGGGACTATGATGAAGGGGAGAGGGTGAGAATGATATGCATGTATGTGGCAGTTACTTACTAGAGGAGACTAGTGGGGAGAAAGAACTGTACAAGGACTTGGCACAGCCAGTGGGTAGAGCTTGTGGGAACAAGTGGTTCCATGTGACAGTTGAGGCATTTTGGAAACGCCCAGGTCTTGGCATTTAAGTACTGGTCACATACTCACAATTGAGTTCCTGCAAAATTTTGTTTTTCCTCAGCCTCTAAGTAGGCACCACTGTTCTGTGGTCTTAAATAGCAAAGGGAAAACAGGGCAGCTTTGTCTTATCTTCCTGCATATTCTCTAGATTTTGTCACTCCCTTTCCCTGTTTTCCCACACACGAATGCTAGCCTTTTGCTTCAAGTATGTGTTTATGTGAAGGAAGATGTCATAGGATGGGGCTTGATTTTATAGACAGCCAAAAATATGTTTTTTAGAGCTAAATGATGATGAGGTGGGAAATGGAAAAGAAAAAGAAAGACTGGTTTACATTTAAATCTTAAAGTGGGAAGATAATAGTGATCTGGACTAAATATTGATCCAAAATGCATTTTGTTTTGAGTGACTTCCAGAAAGAATAGTAATGTTTATACTCCATTTTAACTAATGCAGTTTTTCAGTCTTTTCATTCTCCACTGGTTTTATCTCCATTGAGATTTTTCTGTCCACTTTCATGAACCATAAAATTGCTATTTCCTTCTATTGGTTTTTACACATTACAACTTCATATTAAATGTTACATTTAAGTAATTTAATCAGTTCATAGAGATTACATTTTAAATATCTAACAGTGAAATTTTATGAACTCATGTTTGCATGATCATCTGTTTTTCATTAACTGTTCCATGGTGACTTGTTATGATGTATCTCGTTGGTATTAACTCTTTGATACCAATAACTTTATCAGCTGTTTGCTCAGATAATTATCATCGCAAGGAATCTTTCAAGCAATAAGATAAATGTACTTTTTATCAAAATTTAATATTGATAAATTTTCATAGTGATATTATAATTTTTTTTAAAGATTTATTTTATTTATTTATACAAGCACTGGGTATAGTCAGAAGCACAGGAGGGTGAGAGAATTCACCAGAGCCATTGTGGGGAGCAGAACAGGCAGAAGGACCGAAGTACACTGCTGAGGGGAGCAGTGGGCGGCAGGAGAGGTCTGCGCGCCATGTGGGACCCTCGCCCAGTGGCCGGGAATCGAACCAGAGCTGCAGAGGCTGCGGGCAGCTTCGCAACCCAGCGCGCAACCACTGTGCCACTGTGGATGCCCTGATATTATAATTTTTTAACTAACCTAGAACAGACTACTTAGTGAAACAAATAAGTTTAATTAGTCTCTACAAGGGAAAAAAGAGAATAACTGGAGTGGCAAACTAATTTTTTTTTTTTTTTTAGCATACTGTGCCAGCCATATAGCTTCCTCACTGTCAAACCTGTATTTGCATATAGCCTTTCTTTTCCTCTCTAAACCTTAGGCTTGTTTTAAGATCCCAACCCAGTGCTTCCTCCATTAATGTAAATGCAGTCAGTTCTGATCTTACTCTCCTCTAAACTGAGGACTTATTATCTTTTTTTTTTTAATTTATACAAGCACTGGGTACAGTCAGAAGCACAGGAGGGTGAGAGAATTCACCAGAGCCAAAGTGGGGAACAGAACAGGCAGAGTGACAAAATACACCACTGAGGGGAGCAGCGGGTGGCAGGAGAGGTCTGCGCGCCATGTGGGACCCTCGCTGGCAGCCGGGGATTGAACTGGCGCTGCAGCGGCTGCGGGCAGCTTCGCAACCCAGAGCTCAACCGCTTCGCCACCAGGGGAGGCCCACTGAGGACTTACTATCTATTGTGCTTTTTTAATGATTAAGTAACATCGACCTCTGGCATTTCTAATACGTAACTATAGAGATGAAACAAATATATAAAAAGTACAAGCTCTGTAGCGTGGGTATTTTATTGTATATCTTATATTCTTTTGTATCAGTCCATACTGTTTTTAACACAGTGCTAAACATGGTAAGCATTCTCTTAAATGCTTTATGAATTCAAGTAAGACTAAAACGTAATTAACATTTTGGAAGCCATGCAATTTTGCATCCATGCAAATGAGCGTATGTAAAGATTTAGGAATGACTGCAATGAGTATAATGATTTGTGTAGACATTCTATATTATGAACTATTTTTAGTTCCTTAAAGACTGTTTTTCTTTTTGAGATTATTAAGATCTCTTTTAAGACTTACTGCTTTTTCCACTTGAGAAAGAAATAGTCTTGGTTGAAAATTTGCAAAATTAAAAATGATCCTCATGTTTTTCTATCACACAAAGGTAATTATTTGCAACATTTTTCTTTGGACAGTTTTTGCCCTTTTTTGTTTAAATGCAACAAATTTGTAATCCTACCCTTGCTTAACATTATAGCATAAGTGTTTTTATATTTCTAGTTCTTTTAAAAAACATTTTAATAGATTGCCCTTAAGAGTTCCGTAATTGAATAGGCATGGAGGGAGGCCTGTTTACCCCCCTCCCCCATACTAGGAAACAGGTAAATAAAGACACATCTTGTTCCTTTGTGTAGGTGTCATTGGCCATAACAGACTGACCAGCCTTTTGGATAACATTAGATTTGAAGGTAGCTAAGGATGAGGCAGAACAATGAAATAGTTGAATCCCATAGGGCTGCCAGTACATGATGTTTTAATTCTTGGTAGTTGTTTTTTGAAGTATAAAACTAGACTTTTGGAAAATGAAAAATGCTGTTGCATAACTTAAAATTTTGAATCATATAGACACTTTTGTTTTTGTGCATCTTATATATACACTACTTGAGCAGTCCTGATAAGCCTATAAATTGGCCAGCAGCAATTACAAAAAAAATGAATTCATATATTTTTTCAATTTGTGTGCTTCAAATATAGGAAAAACTGGGTAGTCATGTATTCTGGTTGAAAAAATTGAAGTGAGATATTTTTTGCAAACTTTCCTGTGTGGTGTTATATTACTTTCTGGGTGCATGGTGAGGAAGAACATAAAAAAAGAAAATTCTTTTGCCTTCAAAAACAGGATAGTTTATAAAAGGCTACTGGTTTCATTTATTTCCTACTTAAGTAGTTTCTCTGGAGGCTATTTTGGCATGCCACTTTGTTATTAAAAAATAGGTTGCCTTTGTTTTGATGTCAACAAGAACATTTTTAATTTGTGTATTGCTACATTTTGCACATCTAACTCATATCCCAAAGGTTTATACAAAGTATATTCTGTATCTTCAGTCAGTGAGTGGCATACTGCTGTATCTCCTGGTACAAGACAAGCACATTATATATAAATTCCTTAATGTAAGGTACTCACAGACTCCTATAGTGGCTGTCTTTTTGGTTTGACTTAAGTAGCTTTGGTTATACTAGTGCTTGCAGAATATCAAATGTAATTGAGGAATACTAAGTGCATCCCTGGAGTGTGTTTGGTATTCTGAAAAGATGAGAGTTGCTTCTGTTAGCTGTTATTAGTAACAGTTCTCTTAACATCTTCCAGAAGTTTGCTGTGTGCTTTACTTACACTGAGCTCTCTCAGAATCCTCCTGTAATCCATGAGGTTGGCACTACTGCCACCATTTTACCAGTGAGAAAACTGGGCCTTAGATAATTTGTCCAAAGTAACATTCACAGACTTGTCTGACCCTAGCAGGTATAATAGAAAGATATCTGGGTGCTGGCATGGTGTTTCTGGTGTCCTTAAGTAGGAAACACAAGCTTGTGTTTGGGGAACAACTTTAACAGCTCTATCCAGTAGCTACTTTATAATAAGACTCACTTTCTGTCACCAAAGTGCTCACTGGTTTTTGGAGGAGGCTATATACTTGGTACCCATGAATGAAAACTGGGTTATAAGTGTGTATCAGTTGAACTAAGGGCCAGGAAATTGTTGTAGATGTTGCATTTGGGGAATTATCTTGTGAGAGCGGGTCAGAAGTCTCTCAGAATTGCTTGGATTCACAGACAGAAAGGGTAGTAAGGACAGAAGGCACCATATTAACAAAGGAAAAAAGCATAAGGGGATGGGGTCAGTAGGATCTTGGTGATATATGAAAGGGGAGAGGAAGGGCAGTGAGTTAGGAAATCATGGAAAGTGAATTGTGAAGAACCTTGAATTCCAGACAGAAAAAGAATTCAGGCCTTACCTCTCTAGGTTCTGCAAAGCTAGAGAAAGTTGAGGAGGAAATGTTTGTATACAGTGACTATAGCTAGATTTCCACTTCTTTACAAAGGATAGCTAGAATATTTTCTCTCCACAACTTTATGTCTGGAATTGTCATTTCCTATTATTGAAGCCTACCTGTCAAAAACAGTAAGAAAAGGAAAAGAAATGAGTGCAGCAAGAGCTGATGTCTGGCAGTTATGAGGTTTAAACTTTTTTCCCTTTCCTACTGCTCTTAAGAATCAAAGAATAACAGCAAATCTGTAAGTTTTCTACAGAAACAGTTTCAGAGAATTCACTAGTTTTGACTTGTCCTTCCTGTATTCCATTCTAGAAAGCTAATTGTGCTAATCCTGTGGTAACTTTTAGGGTATCTGGTTCCAGGGCGTCGGTCACTCTCCCTAAACAAAAGCCATTCCCACAATATTTTTAAGACTTTTTTGTGTTTTCAAAGGTCATTTTGTCCATTTTGTCATGTCCTACTTTAGGTTAGTCATGTGGCAGCATTTAGACCCACTGCCTCATTCAGCCTTGCACAGCCGGAGAGGTAATGGCTGCAGTTCCACTTAGCACTGGTCGAATGCAGTCACCCCAGTATGCCTTTTCACAGACGTTTGCTCCACGCATGCCCAGGCAGCAAGGTTGTAATCCAAATTAGGAAACTGCTACTTGAAGTTTTGCTGCCTTTTTTAAAAAAGACACATTTTTGGTTTGACAAACATTTGTTTTTATTTCATGCCATGCTACGTCTGTCATATTATGGAAATGATTCTTGTTTAGATATGATAAAACACTCTAACATTGTAATGCACAGTGTTAAAAACACTTTTGGGTTTCCAGTTAAGTGTGTAAGGATGAACACGGTTTTCTTCAAAAGACCAGAATCAATAGAATTTTGATAAAATACTGTTAACCGCAGGACTTCTTGCCACAATTAATAACAAATCATTGCCTCTGAAAATAAAGGGCATTTTGGATTTTTCCTATTTTTTTTTAATCTCTATTTTGAGTAGCCTTTGAGCTAATTCTGACTTCCTTCATGAACATGCTGATGATTTAGCCAGCCCTGGGGCAACTACAACAAAGTGTAAAAAGGTGGTTGTGTTGGGGGTGCGGGTACTCTGAAAGACTATGAAAAGCTTGGAAATCGTAGGGTCTTTTGGACGTTGTGGATTCTTTTTAGTTCATTTTTCTACTAAAATGAAATATTACAGCCCTTAAGGAAAGAAGAATAATACTAGTATCCAGCGCTCACTGTTTAGCCTTCTAACATTGTACCCCATTTGCTGACATTTTGGAATCTTGAAGAGTAAGAACCGTAGCTATGAAACTTAAGTTAATTTTTTTCAGTTTCACTAAGTAGCAAAAATTAGATACGATTCTTCCAACATCACAGGTCAGTCAAAATCAAAAGAAAATAAGAATTGAATCTAATAGGGCTTTTTAAATCTGTAATACCTCTTTGCAGTATTACTGCAAAAGTGGACTTTTCCCAATTCTGTGTATTGATTACTAAATGATACTGCTTTGCCCCTGGCATCTCATTGTTGATTTGCTGCTGCTTCTCAGGCGCACCTACGTGGGCAGTATGCCTGGCCGCATCATCAATGGCTTGAAGACGGTCGGAGTTAATAACCCAGTCTTCCTGTTAGATGAGGTTGACAAGCTAGGAAAGAGTCTACAAGGTGATCCTGCAGCAGCTCTGCTTGAGGTAAGACCCAGAAAACTCCCTCTCTGGTCACACTTGAGTGTGGATGAGAGTGGATGATCATGTGCAAGTAACATACAGTTGCATGGATTTAGTTGTGGGGGAGGGGAAGCAGTTTGATATTTTAAGTTAAAATGTCTTAGTTTCTTTTTCCTGCTTTTTTATAGTATTTCCCCTCGTTTGTTTTGTATTCCTTTATTCTATCAAACAGTTTAACAAAATTTCATGGATGTTTATTGCTTAGAGACCGATAGTTCTTTAAAATTATTGCAAACAACACATCAAGCAAGTCTCTTTTTCCCTGGGGCTCCCTCATTTCCTCTTCTGCCCTTTGGCCTCTTCAATTTTTAGTTGATCAGCTCTATTCTCAAAATAGCATGGCTGTATTGCTGTTCTGATCTTTCAACTTTTTGTATGAGTTTATCATTTCAAAGAACTTTTTTAATTTCTCCGCATATTCTTTTTATAGTATCTCATTACATTGTCATATGTAATATGTTCTTTTATCTCTGTGAGAAAGATACCAGTAGATTACTTTTTTACTTTTTCTTTAAGCTGCTTTTATTTTCTGGCCTGTCTTTTATGTTAGAGTCTTTCATTAGATATCTGTTAATTTTTGATTGTGTTCATATTTATTACTGAGGATATATACCCATTTCCTTCAGCTTCCATGGAAATTATTGCTTATATAAAATAGAATGTATTTCCAGCTACATTTGTCATCAACACAGGTACATTTATTCAAAATTTAGATAATCTTTTTTGAAAATTTATTGGAATAATGTAAAAATAGAACCAACTATTTGGCAAACAAATTTTAGTAGACAGTAAAATTTGGTCATAAATATGAGTGCATTTCAAGGATAAGCTTTTGTGTGAGTGGGCAAATAAAATGCATGATATTTAGCATTTTAATATGGGCAATAATTATAGTTTTAAATAACACATAGGACCCCAAAGTAGAGAAGTCATTATCTATACATAGTAAGCTCCCCTCTTTAAAACTTAAAGTTCTTAATTAGAATTACATCCAGTTGTAATCAGATCAAGTAGTATATATACTATTTAAATCAAATATAATCTTCTAATACAAGTTATATAACTATATGAAGAGTGTCAAAGGAGGGGGACTTGACAAATAATCCTGTTCCATCTTTTAATAAATTAAAAACTTGAGGTCCAGGGTATTACCTTAATTTTTTATCTCACCACATGCTGCATTTGCAATATAAATTCTGAGACTATAGTAGAGTAAAAAGTGCCTTGAATACTGATGTTATGAGAAAAATGTAGGTGAAGACATGCCTGTTTCCCCCCCTTTTCTCTCTTCCTTCTTTAATTAGGGAAAGAGTGCTACTGAATGACCAAACTAAGCTAAATTAAACATGCTAATCATTACTTTTTGTTCTGTAAAGATCTTCAGTGGATTGAATAAGGCCCATCCACATTATGGAGAACAATCTATTTTGCCAAAGGTTCACTCATTTAAAAGTTAATCTCATCCTAAAACGCTACATGTTGACACATAAAATTAGCCTTAAATAGTATATAGAAATTTGGTTTTAATAAGCCCTTCTATTTGCCTGCCTTTGTGCTGTTATTGTCATCCAGAATATATTTCTGTACATTGTGAATCTATTGACACTATAATATACAATGGATTCTCATTATTCATTGTAATTATATTCTGTTAAAATTGCAGCAAATACTGAAATAGCTCCTGGGGAAATACGCTTAGATTCCTACAAGCCAGTTCACAAGCTTATCAGTTTATAACCTTGTTTTATTTGTGGTTCTGTTTTAGAGTTGATATATTTAGTATATATTCATTGATATTAAACTCATGACCATCAGCACCATAACATCATGCCCGAATGACTTATCTAATACATGTATTTTTTTTAAATAATAAATTTTATTTTTATATTCCCCATACAATTGCAACCCCCCCATTCTGACCCCAATCCGTCCCCTCCCACCCCCCACCCCCCACCCCCCAAAAATGTCTCTGGTTCATAGTTTTTTGTTGATTTTGATTTTCACTTTCTTATAGTTATTCATTTTCCTGGTCTCTTATTTAAGTTTTCTAGATTCCTGCTATGAGTGAGACCATCCGATATTTTTCTTTTTCTTTTTGGCTTATTTCACTGAGCATGATCCCTTCCAGCGCCATCCATGTTGCTGCAAATTGCATGTGTTTATCTTTTTTGAATGCTGAGTAATATTCCATGGTATTTATATACCACATCTTCTTGATCCAGTCATCTATTTTTGGGCATTTGGGCTGTTTCCAAAGCTTAGCTATTGTAAACAGTGCTGCTATAAACATAGGGGTGCAGGTGCTCTGTGGAATTGATGTTTCTGTGTCCTTTGGGTAAATACCTAGGAGTGGAATTGCTGGATCATATGGAAGCTCTATGTTTAGTAGGTCCAGAAATCTCCACACAGCTCTCCATAGTGGTTGGACCAGTCTGCACTCCCACCAACAGTGCAGAAGAGTTCCTTTTTCTCCACACCCTCGCCAACATTTGTTGTTGCTAGTTTTTTTAATATGTGCCATTCTCACTGGTGTAAGATGGTATCTCATGGTAGTTTTGATTTTCATTTCCCTGATTGCAAGTGATGTTGAACGTTTTTTCATATGCCTGTTGGCCATTTGCACTTCCTCTTCAGAGAAGTTTCTTTTTAGCTCTTCTGCCCATTTTTTGACTGGATTATTTTCTTTGTTGTTGTTGAGTCTCATCAGCTCTTTGCAGATTTTTGTGATCAGTCCTTTATCATTAGTGTTGTGTGCAAAAATGTTCTCCCAGTTGGTGGGGTTTCTCTTTGTTTTTGTTATTGTCTCTTTTGCTGTGCAGAAGCTCTTTTATTTGATGTAGTCCCAGCTGTTTATCTTTGCCTTCACTATCACTGCTTTGGGTGATGTGTCTGTAAAGATGTCTTTGATGTGCAAATCACGTAGTGTTTCGCCTATATTTCCTTCTATGTATTTTATGGTTTCAGGTCTTATGTCTAGTTCTTTAATCCATTTTGAGTTGATTTTTGTGTATGGTGTGAGGTAGTGGTCAAGCTTCATTCTTTTGCATGTAGCGACCCAGTTTTCCCAGCACCATTTATTGAACAAACTTTCTTTGCTCCAATGCATAGTCTTTGCTCCTTTGTCAAAGATTAGTTGACCATAAATCTGTGGGTTTATTTCAGGATTTTCTATTTGATTCCATTGGTCTGTGTGTCTGTTCTTGTTCCGATACCATGCAGTTTTGATGATTATGGCTTTGTAGTATAGTTTGAAATCTGGGAGTGTGATGCCTCCATTCCTTTCTTTTTTTTTTTCAGGAGAGCTTTGGCTGTTCGGGGTTTTTGGTGATTCCATATGAATTTCATCAATAATTGTTCTATTTCTTTGAAGAATAACATTGAAGTTTTTATTGGAATAGCATTGAATCTGTATATTGCTTTTGGTAGGATGGCCATTTTAATAATGTTTATTCTTCCAATCCATGAGCAGGGGATGTCTTTCCATTTCTTTGTATCTTCTTCTATTTCTTTTAACAGTGTTTTATAGTTTTCTTTGTAAAGGTCCTTTACCTCTTTTGTTAGATTTATTCCCAAGTATTTGATTTTTTTTGTTTTGATAATAAAGGGGATGGTTTTTTTCATTTCTTCTTCTTCAGATTTATTGTTAGTGTATAGGAAGGCTTCTGACTTTTGCATGTTGATTTTGTATCCTGCCACTTTGCTGAACTGATTGATGAGTTTAATTAGTTTTTCTATGGAGTTTTTGGGGTTCCCTATGTAGATTATCATATCATCTGCAAATAGTGATAGTTTGACTTCTTCTTTTCCTATTTGGATTCCTTGTATGTCTTTCTCTTGTCTTATTGCCCTGGCTAGGACTTCCAGTAATACATGTATTTTCTTCATGAGACACATCACAGCTTTGCACTTCGGAACTCTAGACAGCACTTCATCCTGACTTTGGGAGCATTTTAAAACAGCAAAATCACTGACAGAAAAATGCAAAAATAAAATCTTAATATATCACTAGGAGGATGCTTGGTTAGAGTATAAGAGCTGAGGTGAAAAGGCAGAGCTTCACCTTGTTTGACTTTCACTGGAGAAATGCACCTTGGGTGATGTGCTTACTTACCCTTGTCTGAAAATGACCCAGATGTGTCACAAGTATTCATTTTGAAATTATAAATAAATCCTAGCAAGTAAGCAAATTTGCAAAAGTGAAATCCAACAAATAATGAAGATTAACTATAATTACTGGTTTATGAAATCTTTTGAATTTGGTAGAAGTAAGAATTACCAGGCCTCCCTGGTGGCGCAGGCAGTTGAGCACTGCACTGTGAAGCTGTCCTCTGCAGTGCTGGTTCGATCCCGGCCGACTGGGGAGAATCCCACATGGCGCAGCAGACCTCTCCTGTCTCGCCCGCTGTTCCCCTCAGCAGTGTATTTCATCAGTCTGCCTGTTCTGTTCCCTGCTCTGTCTCCGGTGAATCCTCTCACCCTCCCCCACACGCATCTGGCCTGTACCCTGGTTCTTGTATAAATAAATAAATCTTAAAAAAAAAAAGATAAGAATTACCAAAATATATGTATACTATCTTTTGTACTTGCCAGCATGACTCCTTTTATTGGTGTTCTGTATTTCTCTGTGTGGATACAGTTTGGTGTCCTTTCATTTCAGCATTTCGTGTTTCTTGTAATCTATTCTGCTAGCTACAGATTCACCCACTGTTTACCTGGGAATGTTTTAACTTCTTATTTTTGAAGGATAGTTTTATTGGATATAGGTTCTTGGTTGGTACTCTTTTTTCTTAATTTTCTTTCAGCTCTTTCAGTGTATCTTAGACTGCTTTTCAGCTACATGGTTTCTAATGTAAAGTCAACTGATAATCTCATCCATACTTAATGAAAACTGTTTTCTCTTGTGTCTTGCAAAATTCTGTCTTAGACTTCTGTTTGACTAAAGGTGAATATATTGTCTAATATTTTCTGCTTGCCCTGTGGGAAGGTCATTTTAAACATTCCACTTTTGTGATCACCAGCCGAACCACATAAATACAAATGCAGTCACAGTTGGTGGCTTATGGTGTTTATTTTGTTATGCTTAATTAAATGTATTAAAGATTTTTCAAATATTTTAAATTGGTCATAATTTTGCTTGAAAATTCTACAGGCGTTATTCTAATAAAGTTCTGTTATTACACAGGAAGTATCTATTGCTTTTCATTCTATAGTGTTGGGTCTTCTAGAATATTTTCTGCATTAGTTCCTTTATTACACCCTATTTTACAGTTGTGAAGTTCTTTAGTTTTCTCATTTATCTATAAATTAAACATCTTTATTTTTTCCATATCTTATAGATCCCTTTAATGGCTTTTTCTTCTATGTTCTAGACATTTTTATTAACTTTATCCTATTGCTGATTTAATTTCTGTGGTATTAGTTGTGTTACTTTATTTACTTATTTATTTAACTGCTTTTTTTGTTGTGAAAAATTTCAGCCATAACAAAAGTGACAAAATATTATAACCATGTAAACTCATTACCCACTTTAGTGATTGTCATCTTGTGACCAGTCTTTTTTCATCTATTCCAAATTACCCAGCCTCTCTCCCTCCCTCCCTATTTATTTTGAGTCATGTCACTCACAGCTCTTTCCGTTCCCAGTCATACTATGTAGCTAGGAATCACAGTCTTGGGATTGATGTAGAAAAACCTTTTAATTGAAAAGGCAATGAAACAGCTCAAGTGATTCTTAAAAGCGCTTCCATATATGATGAGGTTGGACTGTGGAGCCCTGACTCTAAAGCTTGGGTGAAAAACAGAGGTTTGCTCACTGAAATTTTATTCCTACAGGGATTTACCAGTTTCCCTTAAGGTTTCTTCCAAGCAGTAGTAACTAGAAATTTTATCTGGCAGTTCTTGTTGTTGTTGTCGTTGTCATTGTTGTTTTTGTCATAGTTCTGATATTTAAACTCTATGTCCCTTTGAAAGGGGAGGGGAAGGGTACATAGGCTGGTGAGGGTCGGTGGGTGTCTTGGTGGTGGGTGCGATAGTGGTAACAATACCTGAGGGGAGAGCCTATACTTCTAGTACACAAAAAACATTGTAAACCAATGTTATAGCAAAAAAAAAAAGAAAGAAAAATATATTACATGTATTTTTTTTAAAAATTCTACATACCTTTTTGTGTTTTCTAAATAGGAGAGGCAGGCAAATTGAACATCACTGATTTTCTCTCTTCATAACCTCGATGTCCTGTGATGCATCTTAAAAGAGCTCATCCATAGTTCAGAGACATTGCCTTATTAATTTTCCTTTTTTTTTTAACCCCAATGTATTAAAATTTTTAAGGGAAGGAGACAGGTCTGACAGCCATTTCTAAAACATATTCAACATGTAGTTGTAGAGTAAAATTGGTGAAATATTTTAGCCATTTTACCTCCTTTTTGAATACACATGTCAACTCTGTTGCTATCTGTATCTGTCTAGTACAAGTGAAAGTGACAATGTATTAAAGATTTAGAACATGTTGGAAGCACTTTGTACCTTCTTTTCAGTCCTCTATAGCCCCTCCTCATGAGTGCTTACAACTTGTCACCTCAGCACTTATCTAAAATATAGTCTCCTTAATATACATTTGTTCAGTGTTTTAAGAATCTAGTTGGAAAACTATCTTAATTTGCTCAATCAAAATAAGGGATTGGTATTTGCTCACTATAAATTTTAAGATATTATAATATGAATTTTTCCTTGTGCTCTATCAGAATATAATAGCATAGTAATTTTTTAGTAATTTTTAGTAGTTTACTTGTTTGGAAATTCCCTTTCAGTTAAAGACTTTATGCAGGATTTTTTGATATTTAAAGATAAAAGCACTAATTTTCATTTTACCAGTTATCCAGGAAATATTTAACTACACATTTACCTTATATTCCCATGGTAGTTAATATGGGGTGTGTTGCCAGGATAGAAACTGGTTCTGCAGGATAAGTTACTTTTTTATGGCCACAGATGAGTCATTAATAAATAGAATTAAGAACAGAGTTTAAAAGGGTAATTTTTGCTTATTTGTGCTTTTCTGTATTTAAAAAAATTTGACAATGAACATGTTTTTTGTTATTTTTGAAGTATTTAGAATGTGGGGAATACGAAGAATGATATTTAGATGATAGTGTTAGCCCCATATTCCCCAAGCTAACTATATTAAGCAAAAATAATCTTGCTCTAATACATGATGTGTGTTTTGACACAGCTCTCTATCTGAACTACTGAATTTGTTTAAATGTTTATTTTTCTCCCATAGGTGTTGGATCCTGAACAAAACCATAACTTCACAGATCATTATCTAAATGTGGCCTTTGATCTTTCCCAAGTTCTTTTTATAGCAACTGCCAACACCACTGCCACTATTCCACCTGCCTTGTTGGACAGAATGGAGGTCATTCAGGTGCCAGGTACTTGCATCATAAAATATTTACTGGATAATTCTTGCCTTTCTGGGCATAACCTTTCAAAATTGCTCATACTGTGGAGTTTCGAGTGAAAAAGTTAATATGCCAGTTTATAATTTTCAAAAGTCCTGAGTCTGGAATATAAACCATCTTGTACATGTAGATTCAAAGTGTGGAACAGCAAACTTTTCTAAAGCAATGTTTAGCATTCCTAGTCCAAAAAAATAATCTATGACACATAAAAGCTACAATAGCACCAACCTATAGTAAAAGCAGGAGTGAGATGATAACTAGGGAAGGCACGTGCCAGGGCCACCCTACCATTCAAGGCCAGCTGCCTCTAGAATGGCTCTCACAACACGGTGAATGCTACTTATGCTTTTCACCTTTTATCCTAACAACAAGCATCTTGTTCCTATTTCTTAATTAGTGAAAACAAGTACTAGCATAGGTCTTTCATAAAAGTGAGAACTTTCGTAGCTTCAAACTTTCAAAAAGTGGAGGGATACTCAAGAGTATTTTTTGTAAGACATCAAGAATAAATTTTGTTTAACACTTCCAAATTTAACATAAAGAATGATTATTTTTCTGGAAAAGGAGATACTGTTCTTTGAAGCAGTTTCTAAGTTATAGAAAAAGTTATTTCTTCAGAGTGCCTAAAAACCAAAAATAGATCTTCCTATGGTCAAATTGGCTGCCAGTCTATCAGATTTTGATGTTTTTAACCCTCTACAGAGGAATGTAATTATTTATTCTTTTAAGAGGTAGTTTCTAAAGAGTAACTGAAGTTTATCTTTATTATCTTTGGCTTCCCTTTTCTTTTTAGTTGGATCTGTCAGATAGTTGCCTGTTTTTTTTGGTGGTCTTCTCCTTTCACTGGGGTATGCAAAATACAGTCTTTTAGTTAGTAACAATAAATAAATCCCAGTGCTTTCACCTTATTTTAATTGCTCAGAATTATTTTTCTTCTTACAGAGGTCAAATATCAGTGGGAATTTTTTTTTAATTGATGAAGCTTTTTTATTTTCTTACGTTGTTATTCATTTTTGTACATTATTTGATTTCTCTGCTCAGGTATTATAGGGTAAATAGAAATAGTCAGGTTTTTCCGCCCACCTGCCATTGGCATCTGTGGTCTTACATGCATGCCTGATGGCGGACACCTGGAGTAGGGTGTGGGTGAGCATGAGTGGGCAAGCGTAAGTGGGCGCCCCTGGGCTGAGAGACCGGGCATATAAGGGTGGCGTCATGGGAACGCCAGGGGTAGAAGTAGCAGCAGCGGTAGCAGGAAAACAGAGATCATGAGAGAACGCCAGAGAGCCTAGAGAGAGTAAAGACTTGCCAGGGGACCCCGGCCCCCCTGCCTGCTGTGTACCTGGTTGCCACACTACAAATGATGAAAAAAGCTCAATAAAAGCCTCAAAAAGCCACCAAGGGCTCCAGGACTCTCCTTTACCCATTTGCCCTGATCATAGAGATCCTGCTCTGTGCCTTGCTGGCCCTACACAGGTGTAGTCCCCATAAGGCTCCCACCCCCACATCACCAGTGAACCCTCACCATAGTCCCTTGTGTTCTTCCCTCCCCTGTTTTAACCTTCCCCCTCCTCCCCTTCTTTTTGCCTCAGATCTATTGTTTGCAAGTTTTGTCTTTTCTTTTTTGACCCTTTGTTCAATTTCCCTATATTCCTTCTAGAAGTGAAACCATCTGATACTTGTCTTCTTCCTTCTGACTTATTTCACTGAGCATAATCAATGGGAACTTGTTAAAATGAAAAATAGAGTAGAATCTAAACTTTTATATTCTCGATACACTTATTTCCTGGCTCAGTATTACCTAAAATATATATCCACTATTAAGTGAATAATAGTTGGATTTCTTAGCATCTGAGCCCTGTTTTAAAATATGGTGGAGTAAAAAAATCACTGTACATACTTACAAGGTTAAAGTAAGAAATATAGCCAATTCCTAGTAAAACTCCGAATTAAGGCAGAAAATCTGTAAGATATAGTAATGTGGAGTCAAGTAGTCCCCATGAGATGCCACCTTCTTCCTGTGGCTGTGGTTATCCTATTGTCTAGCTTTTGTGATGTTTTTTACTACCTGTTCCTATTCAAAAGATGCCTTATCAACTCATCTTTTAATTTTGCTTGTTAGATGAAAAGGCAGCAGTTAATTTAGGAGGAATTTTGTCTTACAGGTTATAAACACAGGATGTATTGTTTTCCTATTAAATAATAAAATTTCAGAACATTTGAGTTAGGGGGATAATTATCTCTAAGTTTTTCCTCTTTGAGAGATAGTGATTTAACCAAAATGATTTCAAGGACTGCTTGATAAATGCTCTTATTGGTTTGTAGAAAAGTTGGAAAGTTTAACGATTATTGCTTGGGATTTAAATTTCTTTTTTCTGGTTTTAATCTTAGTTGAAGTCTTACTTGAATTTATTCTAAATCCAAGATCAGTTGAGTTTGCATTTGATTGATTAAAAAAGCATAAGACCATGGAAGCCCTGTAAGTAATTACAAAACAAGATCACTTTATTTCCAGGGTATACACAAGAGGAGAAGATAGAAATCGCCCACAGGCACTTGATCCCAAAGCAACTGGAACAGCATGGGCTGACTCCGCAGCAGATTCAGATCCCTCAGGTTACGACCCTTGACATCATCACCAGGTGAGTCAGCTGTCCTGAGGCTTCATTAATGTTCAAGTCTGAAAAGAACATTATTTTACTGGTAACTCATAGCACACAGTTCTCACCAACAGATTCCCAGCAAGCATTTCTATAACTATTGATTTATACAAGGCTCTGTATAGGGTGGAAATTCAGTGGGAAATTCATTTATATTTAAGGATTTCAGTTGAGCCAGAATTTCAGCTTTTCCACAAAAACATAAGGGATTGATTTGATAAATTACAAACCATGAACAGAAAATATTGGATACCTTTTATGTCTAGTATCTTGAAAGTTCTTGAATTCTTTTAATAAGTGAGATGCTACTTTCACATCTGTTTTAAGTTACTAGATTTTCTTCTTTTGGAGGGATGTTTTAAATCCTTAAGAGTTTTGGCCGGCCCCGGGCGCTCTGCGCGGGCGGCGCGGGGGACGCGTCCTCCAAGATGCGAGAGAAGAAGGGATCCCGGCGTGGGGCTCCGGTGCCGGCTGGAGGCGGGAAGGCCCCGGAAAAGCCGGTCCCAGAGGAAGCCCCCCGAGCGCGGAGGCCCAGGCGGAGCAGCTGGCCCGGAACTGACCTGGTGCGTGGAGCAGCTGGAGCTGGGCCTCAAGATGCAGAGACCCAGCCCGAAACAGAAAGAGCAAGCTCTTGGGGCCATCCGAACCCTGTGCAGCGGAAAAACTCCCCTTCCCCGGAAGAGGCAGCTGATGCGCTCCTGGTTTGGGGATTACAGGGCTCGCATGGAGGCCGAGCGGCAGGAGGCCTGCGGGCTCTCAGGGCTGCAGCCCACTGTGCCCGGGTGGGGCTGTAGATGAGGCCACCAGAAGGAAGAACAGAAGGGTCTGCAGGCTCCGCTTGGCAGGGGGAGCCAGGGCCACCCAGGACACTCCTGATGAAGAGTTTAGGTTCAACTTCTTCTGACCTCTTCCAGTCCTGGAACAGCCTGGTCTCTGGGTGCAGGGGGGCTTGTCCTGGGTGTAGGCCTTTCTGGGAATGCTGTGTCTGGCACATGTGGGGTTGGTCTTTCTCTGATTAGTGTGTAACTAATGAGGGCAAATTACGTGATCAGATGATTTATCCATGTGGAGTGAGAGAGCACAATTACTTTTATGTCAGCTTTTTTGAGGCCTACGTAAAAATGCTTTCAACATTCAGTTGCTTATATTCTCAATGAACCCAATGGCCCAATCTCTCTTCCTCTGGATGGCAGATTCTTGGCCCCATGGAAGCTATTGGACAAACTCCCTTTTCCACCTGAAATTCTAGTCCTTGTTCCCCTAGAGGATTCCCTAGTTTAGAATACAACACTGTGTATTAGATATTATTCTTCTTTGTTCATGAAATTACAGCACTGTTGTTAAACTAGATATTCCCAGGTGGAGATATTTTACAGTATTTTTGGTGCTAATTATGTGGAAGAAATCTTAACTCCTAGTCCTCAACTATAAGAATACAGGAGATTTTGTGAGGATAATATATGAGACACTTGGAAAAATAAAACTATTAAAAACAAAAAAAAAAAAAAAAAAAAAAAAAAAAAATAATCCTTAAGAGTTTTCATCATTGGAATTAATAATGGAACAGTAGAAAAGGTGCTTTCCCAAGCTAGTTACTAAGTGCTTCTACCTGTGGCAAACAGCAATAAATTATTATGGTAGAGTTTTGCTTAGTCTAATTTATAGATTGCATGTTTGAATGGAAAATATACCCTGTTGAGAATTTATATCTACAATAACCTCTTAAGTCTTCCTGGCTCAGTATTACAGATCCATTGCATCATCTGGCAAATTGTGTTAGACTGCCAAGCACTCCTCAGACAGCCTCTGCCAGTAACTGCTGTTTTTCAAGAGATGTGAAGTATCTCTCCATTTTGAACTTTGACTCGGTTTGGCTGGTCAGACTGTTTCTTGAGATAAGCCAACCTCCTTATGAAAGGAAGTCTATTTAAATTTATATATAAAGCAGTAAAACTAAATCTGACCTGGGAGTTCCTTTTCGTAACTTGTGATTTATTATGTGGGTAATGCCAGGAGAAATAAATTAGGTGATTTATATTCCAAAATTTTCCAACAATATCATTATTCCAGATAACACCCAGGATACCTTTGGGTAACTTTCAACAAGTCATTTAATCTTTTTGATAGCTTCTGTGTCTGTAAAATATGAGTGATAGAGAAAATTATTCATAGCTTATTTGAATCTGAATAATTATGACCCCAAAGAGTAATCTTTATTTGTATTTCTCATTTTTTGCCTGCAGAACTATATCTTTTTAATATACTTGTTAGCTCAAAACATTAGATATTAAGAACTATGTACATTAAGTAATTTCTCTGAGTAATTTTAATATTTTTTTATACCATCACATATATTTGCTATTCAAGGCAAGAATTAGACAGTTAATGAGTTACTGAATTTAGAACCTGGTTTTTCTCTTTTGATAAATTTCATCTTTCAGTGTTCATAACCATAGGCCCATAATGTTCATGATGAGAGAATCTTACACGTCATCTAGTCCTATTTACCTTCCAGCAGAACTAGCTTGGTTGAATTCTTTCAGTGCTGTAGTGCTTCCTGAAAACTGCTCCTTGGTGAATGAATGTAATTGTTATAAAATAATCTTTATATTCACCTCCCCTTTAATTTTCTAGCCTGTCTCATGGGAACACCTGGAATCCAGGTATAAGTCCTTCCTTTATGCAGTCCTTCTGACATTAAGAAAAAAATGCTGTCAGATCCACATACCATGAATGTTCTCTTCTTCAGGCTAAGCATGCCTGTTCTCTTACCATTTCCTCCTGACCCACTTTTAAGACTTTGCCTTCCTGATTAGTTGTCTACTGAATGATTCCTTTGGTGTCAGTTTTCTTTTTTAAAATTAAATACCCAGAGTGGAACTTAGCATTTCAGGTGGTAGAGCCTAAATAGTTCATAGTATAAGACCACTGATATTCTTTATTCTGACTATATTATTTTATGAGTATATCTCAAGGTTCTTTGTTTTGTTTTTTTTTAGGTTATTCTTACCTTTTACCTTTTGCATTTATAGTTCCCTAACATCTTTAGTTCTTTTTCATAGGAATTTCTGCTAAGCTTTTTCTATCCCATTCTGTATTTAGAGTTGGTTTTTTTTTAAACCCAAGTGTAAAAAGTTTGCAGTAATGGATATTTTATTATTTGCCTCAGCTACCCTGGCAGCAAATTGATTTTTTTTTTCATCTTATCAAGTATTTTAGTATGTCCCCTGAAAATCAGCATACATACCATCTTCGTGTTCAGGTCATTCATAAGAAACATCAACCAACTTTTGTTTGACACTGGTGATTCTTCCCTTTTTAGTTTAAAATACTACAGAATAGTGGTTTTCTTTTCAGTCAGCAGTTAATGTTATACCATGTGCATTAGTTTCTAGCCCATTATTGTTCTAAACACTTTAAAAAAAGAAAAGGTATTTTGTTGTCATCTTTATTGTTTTTGGCAAGCTTCAGTTCATTCTGAACTTCCTAGTAACCATTTCTGCACGTCCATCCCATTCCCTTGCAAACCTCCTCAATCCCTTTTCTTTCATCTTTTGTCCAGGCTCTTTAATCTGAGTTGATCATATCGTTGTCTGGAAAGCTAAATTAGGTTTTTATTTTTGTTTTTGCATGTTGATTTATTTATTTTTAAGATGCCTCCCTCTTGTTTTCCTTACTAAAATTATATGCAAATGCATATATGGACTTTATTCTTATATTTTCCTATCCCTTTGATTGAAATAAGTTTTACTTTAAAGTGTTTAGCCAAAAACTATTATTTGTCTTTTCTCAGAACTTTAAAAATCTGCATCCTTAAACTCTAGAATATGTCTAGTCACATCCAGGTTTTCACATAAAACTACAGTCTGTACCTGATGCTGCCTGTTCTAATCCTTCCAAAATTGGCTGGTCAGATATGGTTCTACTATGTAATAGTTCATAAAGTGGCTGATGAAATTTGACTAAATTTTTTAAGACAGTTTTTCTTAACTGCACTGAGTTTTCCTCTCAAATCATAGTGCTTGCATTATTAACATGCTTTTCCTTTAGAAGTCTCTACAGTGAAAAAATACTGAATAGAGGTGATGAGCACTGTTCCTAGTAAAAACTGGATTTCTGTTTCAGATTATTTTTTGCTTCAGTTGGGAAAAAGCTCTATTTTTCTGATTCTTTCAACAATGTGGGAAGTATAATAAATTTATGTAGAACACTCTTAAACTGACCAGTTTAAGGAAGCTCTTAGATGCATCATCAAGGAGTAAATGTTTCATGTGTTGCCAGATGTACTTCCTATGAATTGAAGAACCAAACATTTACTTTTTAAGTATAGGGTAATAGTTCAAGATAATCTACATGAAGGGAAAAGTTGTAGCTGAAAATATGTCTGAATGTGTAAGAAAAAACACTAATGAAGAATTTTCAAATGTTGAAGAAATTGGTACTCTAGAAAATGGACTTAACTTTTAAATTATGTACACTGTTTTTTTAGCATAAATGTTAACGACATTACTTCTCTATTTTTATAGGTGGGATTTAGCCAAAAGTAAAATATTTTTCTCTGATGACAGGTACACCAGAGAGGCCGGGGTTCGTTCTCTGGATAGGAAGTTTGGTGCCATTTGCCGAGCGGTGGCTGTGAAGGTGGCAGAAGGACAGCACAAAGAAGCCAAACTGGACCGTTCTGATGCGACTGAGGGAGAAGGTCTGTGCCCTTGCTCTGATGTTCTCAGGTGGGCAGGTAGGAGGGAGTGGTTAAAAATGCCTGGTTTTGGAGAGGCCGTCTCGGGTCTCCCGCAGCAGCAGCACATGCCACTCCGCTTCATTGCAACCAGTGATCAAGTAATGACTTAATGTTTGGTAGATTTTATTAAGAGGATTCTCTCCTACAAATAGCACAGCATTTTAGATGGAATAATACTCAGTGCTTTAAGGATATACTGAGTTTAGGATATACTGTAAATCAGTTTATAAGGATATATTATAAATCAGTTTCTCCTGATTTATAGTGAATATTGATGAGTATATTTACATATTTTATGTATGGGTTCAGGTATTGTTCTTTTATTTTCCCTTCTGATCCAGGGTGGTGTTCTTTTTTTTTTTTTTAAGATTTATTTATGCATACAAAAACTGGGATACAGAGATGCAGGGGGAGGGGGTGAGAGGATTCACCAGAGACAGAGTGGGGAACAGAACAGGCAGACTGACTGAAATACACTGCTGAGGGGAGCAGTGGGCCAGACAGGAGATGTCTGCTATGCCATGTGGGTAGCTCCCTGGCCGGCGGGAATCGAACTCCTGTTGTGGAGGCTGCAGATTGCTTCATAGTGCGGTGCTTAACCCCTTGCGCCACCAGGGAGACCCCAGGGTGTTATTCTTTCAGTATTTTATAGTATGGAAAGTCATCACAATGGTTGAAAATCCAAGTTGTCCATATACAACCAGGGTAGATCTTTGAACTCTGGAATAGCTTCATATGTAATCGTTTGTTTTCTTTAATGAGTATACATTTAAATTATAGCTTCAGTTATTTTTTTCTGTAAAAAAGTAATTGTGGAGGTGGTAACAGGAAAGGTAAGGGGAGGGTTTTATTGCCAGATGTGGATGTTTGCTTAGTACCCAGTTAGAATGTTTTAAGTTCTTGCTCCAGACCTGTGTGGGGTCAGTTCTTCATATCACGCTGCTGCAGTTACCAGAATGTGCTTTAACAACCCTGACTTCAGCAGTAGGGAATTAAAAATACTGTCCATAGTAAGGAGATGCTCTATCATTTCCAAAACTCTTTCTAGAAAGGAGTCTGATGAAATTTTTTTGAAGAACCACAATGTGCGCTAGGCTTAGTGGAACAGATGCTTCTTTTTTTCTCAGTTTGCTAAGCACAGTGCATTTTACAGTGGTAGCACCAAAAGAGTAGACTTTAACATAATCCTCATATTTCCATTATGATGCTTCAGCCTTGCTCCTATTGTGCCCTGCAGCTCACTGGTTCATTTTCTCCAAAGAGTAAATCTTTCGTCATCTGTTGAATTAGAGCCTGACCATGTTCTCACTATGTGGAATAGTGATAGAAATCTTAGGCTCTAATTGGTTCTTACCCAAACATTAAAATTATTTGTCTTTAGTCCTAATCCTTGCCCATACTTTCAGGCGTCCCTTGAATTCCTGAGTCTTTGTAGGAGTTTAGAGCTAACCCTTCTCCCACAGACATTAAAGCTTCCACCTTCTCTAACCTGTGTAAACTTGCTTCTCCTTATCCATCCACTTTGTTTTTCAAAATGTCAGCATCTCTTATCAGCTGTTGTCTTCTTTCTCATTCTTTTTATTCTTGTGGGATTATCCTTTTTTCTGAATTGACATTTTAAAGGGGTTTAGAAAATTTAAAGTTTTTTTAATATATAAATATTACAAATTTAAAAATAAAAATTATTAAAAATATTTATGTAAATATTTTTGAAATACATGTTTTAAAGAAAAACAAATATTCTCACCACCATTTTTAAAAATCTGATTGTTTTAAAATGAAGTCATTCTTGATTTCCCATTGTTTAGGAGTACAGCTTCACACCTTGATAAAAATCTGAGTTTTTAAAATATCCCCTAAGTGAGTTGATAAGCCTGTCATGGATGGAGTCATTGGCGTAGCTGATAGTGACAGTGGAGAGCCGACATATGGCGTCCCTTTCCAAATGTAAGACCTAGGTCCTTCTGAATTTCCCCTTTTATTCTGAACAACACTCCCTTTGTGTTGTGCCTTCAAACAGCTGAGCCTGTGTCTTTTTTTCTTGTCTGCGATACAATAGAAAGTCAGAGTGAAATGAGTTTATCTAGTTAACACATTCTGAAAATTGTATTTGGGATTTAGATGGAATTTATAATTATACAGTCATAGGAACTTAATGTCAAAGGAAACTGTATATAATTCTTAATGTTTATAGATACTTCCATTAATGCGTTTCTAATAATGTCTGTGATCCTATTTGCTATCTAAAGATAACCCAGAAATCTTCAATAACTTGTTTAAACAGCTTATGAATGGTGTGAGCAAGGACTGTCAAGGAAACATTAATTTGGATTTTTTTTAATCCATGATTCACAAAACAAATCTAAATAATAACATAGCTAAGCAGATTTAGGTAGTTAAGATAATATATCTTAGACATCCAGATGAATAAATAACTAGGATAAGTACTTGTCTCTTGATGATGATTTTGTTTGTAGTTTTTATTAAAAGCTTGAGAGCTCTAAGATGGTTCTAATATTGTAAGATATTAGATATAGTGAGTTACTGTAAATGCCTCCAAATTTTAGTGAGCTAATTAATTATAAAGTTTCCTGACTTGGTGTTTACGGTCTCAACTGAGCCAAAAGAAAAATTTCTACAAAAAAATCTATGTTAAATTTTCATGCCACAGAGTTCAGATGGTTAGCAACTGATCACATTAAGAAATAAATTATTTAAAATTAAAGTATAAAATAAAAGTTGATTTAAGTAATGCAATGAGGGAGTTATTTTGAATGTTAAAAAATTTTGCTGTTCATAGAGTTACTGCCAGGAAGAAAAGTAATTTCAGGCCACAAGCTTCAAAACAAGCAAAAACCTCCAACATGTTGGACAAACTTTCTGGAGCAGGCCCAGAAACACTGGTCTGTAAACAACTATCTTTGTATCTGTGAGGTCCTAACTGTTTGTTAAGCAGAGCAAATAATAACAAAGTTTAAAAGGCAGGTGAAATTTAGTAGTTGATCTATTTTAGAGGAGTTGATCCTTGTTACCGATAGAGTATGGGAAGTACTTCATAAAAGCAATACTGCCTATGTTTCTGTATGTTGCTGGTGTGCTCTGAATTGCCCTTTTCCTTTCTATTAGTGGAATTTGAGAGATAAAAGTATGTGGCTGTTCAGTTTTTTGTTTTTTTTTTTTGTTTTTTAAGAGTAGACAGTAGTTTATTGTGAGTGTCCCCTCCCTGCCCTTGAAGTCTCTAGGTAACCTTTTCCACTTAAAGATCTTAGGTGCTAGCCCCAGGAAGATGGGTGGGGGTGAGGCATAGCACACAGCTTGATGAGGCTTATGGGGTCATGGTGCAATCCTCCTCATACCGCATGAACTCAGCCGGCAGATTCAGCCCCTCGTGTAGTCCCTTCAGTTGAGCCAAATTCTCGGCCTCCTTCTGCCACCAGTTCTCCTGTAAGATTTAGTGCTGTTCCAGAGATGTCTGCTGCAGCCAGCTGCCTTTGTTGTTCTGGATTTAAGTCCCAATCTGGACTAAGGTCCCCAGAGAGATCAAAGCAATCATCCTGGATCTGGAAGAACATCTCTAGCAGGTCTCCCATGTACATGGCAGCAGCTACCAGAAGGTAGGAGTAGAAAGCAGCCTTGTACTTGACGATATTTTTTTACCTCTTTTCAGTGAACCTGCCAAGATATATATTGCTATGGGGGACTGAGATGAAGTTCAGGGTCTATCTCATCTCATTCTGATAGGAACTCTGCAGTGAGCTCAGTCAAGTTCAGGTAATAGGGCTATTCCTGGCAGTAGAGTTTCAGCAGGCAGTAAATATATCATTCCAGAAGCATAGCATCATTGATGGCATCCAAACCTGTGCTCAGCTTCTGATATCAGTAGGGTGGCTGTATGATGAATCCATGTCATCCGACACCAGGGAGAAAGCCTGGATCAGCTCCACACACCAGGCTCCAGCCAGGGCCCGGGGAGACTCGGAATCCTGCTTCCTCAGCTCTACCAGCTTCTGGAATGCTGTCAGCACCATCAAACCCCAATGGTACTTGCTTCCAATAGCATGTACTCCCGGGGTGACCTTGAGTCTGGCATTTGCATCTCCTGCCACTGGGTGCCTCGGTCAGCAGTGCCTTGGCAGTCTGGGAGAAGTGTCATGAAATCCTGTTTTTTTCTGGGCATAAACTTGCAGTTTCTTGTCTCTGTTCATTCTGAGGGAGGAGTAATCTATTCTGGATATCTACTCTGCCTTTTTGCCTGCTTTCAGCCAAGGACACAAATGTTCCATGTGTTCAATTTTTTGTACTTGGGTGTGTCTCTGTAAAGTTAGACAAATGTCCATTGTTAAGTACTGCTTAATATCTTAAGGTTTTTCTTCAAAAGTTACCCTCAGCAAAGAAGGATTTGTATCATAATCAGTCCTTGCAATATCTCAGAATATGGAGCACTCTGAATTATTACGAAATACTTATTAGAGAAGCTGTATTAAATCTAATGAAACTCAAGATGTTAGTTTCCTCTTACTCTCATAGAAGTCACCTGAAAAATTGCTTAAAAGGAAAGAGACAAAATGAATGTAGGTTTAACAGTTACTTCTAAAGCATGTGAGACATTATTGTAAGTAAGCTTTTTAAATATCACTTGAAGGAGTACCGAAAGTGATTGTTGTGGAGATCCCAGATATACACTTACAGGAAAAATTAATTAAAATAGCACACTGAATGAATAGGGACATTGGGTGTGGGACATTATTTATGACAGCATCATAAACAATAATTAAAGAATTATTATACCTCAGATAATCTTGATATAAGTAATATAAGTTCTCCAGTTTTATTGTTCAAGATTGTTTTATTGCTTTTGCTATTGTAGGTCCTTCAAATATCCATATAAATTTTAAGAATCAGCTTTTCAGTTTCTACAAAGAAATGAGACCTAATAACATTTATTATTTAAAAAAAAAAAGACTGAATTGTTGGAGAGGTTTTAAAATGCTTGGGCATAGAATCTGATGTTAACAATTTCATATTAAATGTGCATATATTCTTTAAAAAAATAAATTAATTAATTAAAAATTTAAAAAATAAATAAATAAAATTGAAAAAAAAAAAAAAAGAAATGAGACCTGATTATTTTTGTTGTTGATTGTATTGAATCCGAAACAGTTAACAAGTAAGTTAGTTTTCAGTAGTGAACGTGCATATTTTTTCTTTAGATATATTCCTAGTTATTTAATCTTTGTGTGTGTGTGATTGTGTCTTATTGTAGATGATATTTTTATTTTCTAATTTTTTTTGCTATCTGGAAATACTAATTGATCTGTATCCAGCAAACTTACCAAATTGATTGTTTAATTCTAACTGTAGATTCTTTCGGGTTTTTTTCATCCACCATCAGTCTTCACAAATGCAAATAATGTCCATTTTTCTTCTTCTTTTCATTTAACTTCTTCCCTAAAGCACTAGCTAGAACATCCAGAAAAACACTGAAAAGAAATAGTGATAGCAAAATGGGTAGAAAAAAGGGCATGAAGAAATTGCCAGGCTGCAGAGACTTTGTTTTGTGCCTGTGGAGCACCATTCTTTGCCTACTTGACTATTAAAGAAATCTCAGCTGAGTGGGATTCTCAGTAGTGGTCTAGTTTGACTCTGATTTGACTCACAAGTCCCTTCACACTCTTCCCCCAGTAAACATCACGCATTGCCTGTTTGACTGTTAATGGATACATCTTTATAAACTCGCCTATTTCCCAGTGCATGGGAAAATAAAATCCCTAAATTGGAAAAAGAGCCAAGCGGTTGGGTAGGATGAGTCATAACCAATAGGATTTGATGTCAGTGAAACCTGCCTCGCCCCCTGTGATAGATTTCCTGGGGCTCCTGCTGACCACAAAGCATTCGTGGCCAAATGGACCACAAATCTGTGACAATTTCTGTAGTTCATTCTGGATCTCACTCTGAGCTGTGTTGTTTCTCTGGTGTGTTTACCTTACATCGGACAGTGAAATCAAGCTAATATAGCAGAAGAAGGTATATGTAATATCTTTTTTTTTGGTGGGGGTGGGGTATGTCATTTGCACACAACTTCATAGTTAAGTGCATCACAATAAAATACTTGAATTTTATAGCACTAGTTCTCCTGATTCATTAACTTTAATTCTCCCAGTTCACCACATTCCTGACTATTGGCAAGAATACGTTGGGTGGAGGAAAGTTATCCTGCCACTTGCCTGATCTACTTAGTACCAAGAGTCAGTGTCTTCAGAGTGTGGCTAACCCAGGGGTTCGTGTTTGCTCCTTGCCATTGTCATGTGCTAGTCACCTTCCATCCCGCTCATTTTCTAGGCTGGCTTTTCCCTTGGCCTTTCTCAGCTCCATTTCTCCAGAAGGAATCATCTTCTGGTAGGCTGCTCACAGGGGTCTTTGTTGTGGCTTCCTGCCATTGACTTCCCAGACCCTAAGTGTGCCTTATGATCGTTATTTTAAGTATAGCTCCTTTGTAATCAAAACAGGAAGCTGTTACTTCAGGATAAACAAATGCATTGGATCCTTTCAGTTTTTTTTTTAATTAGTCCTATCCAAATCTGAGGCATATCTACTATTATAAACATATTTCCTATATTGGAAAATTTTATATGTAATTTATAAGGAAGTAACCTCCGGGTTTTATATAACTTTCCCTAAATTCTTTTGTCTTTGACTTTTTGGAGCTGTCATCTTGTGAGGCCTGTCTCTTTTATCTTTGGATTTTACTTTAGCTCTAATGCTATATGACAGATGACCCCAAAATTTAGCAGATTAAAACATTAAATAAACATTCATCATCTCACAGTTTCTGTGGACTGAAAATCTAGGACTAAGCTGGTAATTCTGGCTCAAGAGCTCTCTGGGGTTAACGTCAAGTTGTCACTCAACTAAAGTTTCAACTCAGGAAGGATCTACTTCCAAGCTCACTTACCTGCATGTTAGCAGACCTCAGTTCCTTGCAGGCTGTTGACCCGAGCCTCCAGTTTCTCCTGTTAAGCCTTTCCCTAAGCTCACGACATGGTCTCTGGCTTTTTGCAGAGAGAGAGAGATGTGAAAGGGAGAAACAGAGACTGAGAGGCCAACACAGAGCTATGCTCTTTCATCATTATTACTTCTGCCATTGACTGTGGGTCACACAGAGCAACCCCTGACAGATGACCCAGCGCTACACGGAGTGAGTGCCCTGTGGGATCCGCAGGGACCATCTTACAGGCCAACTCACACCCAACCTTTTGTGTGTGTGTGTGTGTGTGTGTGTGTAAATGAGTCTTGTTTTATTTTTTTTTATAATAAATTTTATTTTTATATTCCCCATACAATTGCTACCCCCCAATTCTGACCCCAATCCCTCCCCTCCCACCCCCCACCCACCAAAAAGTGTCTCTGGTTCATAGTTTTTTGTTGATTTTGATTTTCACTTTCTTATAGTTATTCATTTTCCTGGTCCCTTATTTAAGTTTTCTAGATTCCTGCTATGAGTGAGACCATCCGGTATTTTTCCTTTTCTTTCTGGCTTATTTCGCTGAGCATGATCCCTTCCAGCGCCATCCATGTTGCTGCAAATTGCATGTGTTTATCTTTTTTGAATGCTGAGTAATATTCCATGGTATATATGTACCACATCTTCTTGATCCAGTCATCTATTTTTGGGTATTTGGGCTGTTTCCAAAGCTTAGCTATTGTAAATAGAGCTGCTATAAACATAGGGGTGCAGGTGCTCTTTGGAATTGATGTTTCTATGTCCTTTGGGTAAATACCTAGGAATGGAATTGCTGGATCATATGGAAGCTCTATGTTTAGTAGGTACAGAATCTCCACACAGCTCTCCATAGTGGTTGGACCAGTTTGCACTCCCACCAGCAGTGCAGGAGAGTTCCTTTTTCTCCACAACCTCGCCAACATTTGTTGTTGCTAGTTTTTTTAATATGTGCCATTCTCACTGGTGTAAGATGGTATCTCATGGTAGTTTTGATTTGCATTTCCCTGATTACAAGTGATGCTGAACTTTTTTTCATATGCCTGTTGGCCATTTGCACTTCCTCTTCAGAGAAGTTTCTTTTTAGCTCTTCTGCCCATTTTTTGACTGGATTATTTTCTTTGTTGTTGTTGAGTCTCATCAGCTCTTTGCAGATTTTTGTGATCAGTCCTTTATCATTAGTGTTGTGTGCAAAAATGTTCTCCCAGTTGGTGGGGTTTCTCTTTGTTTTTGTTATTGTCTCTTTTGCTGTGCAGAAGCTCTTTTATTTGATGTAGTCCCAGCTGTTTATCTTTGCCTTCACTATCACTGCTTTGGGTGATGTGTCTGTAAAGATGTCTTTGATGTGCAAATCACGTAGTGTTTCGCCTATATTTCCTTCTATGTATTTTATGGTTTCAGGTCTTATGTCTAGTTCTTTAATCCATTTTGAGTTGATTTTTGTGTATGGTGTGAGGTAGTGGTCAAGCTTCATTCTTTTGCATGTAGCGACCCAGTTTTCCCAGCACCACTTATTGAACAAACTTTCTTTGCTCCAATGCATAGTCTTTGCTCCTTTGTCAAAGATTAGTTGACCATAAATCTGTGGGTTTATTTCTGGATTTTCTATTCGATTCCATTGGTCTGTATGTCTGGTCTTGTTCCAATACCATGCAGTTTTGATGATTATGGCTTTGTAGTATAGTTTGAAGTCTGGGAGTGTGATGCCTCCATTCCCTTCTTTTTTTTTCAGGAGAGCTTTGGCTATTCGGGGGTTTTTGTGATTTCATATGAATTTCATCAATAATTGTTCTATTTCTTTGAAGAATGACATTGAAATTTTGATTGGAATAGCATTGAATCTGTATATTGCTTTTGGTAGGATGGCCATTTTAATAATGTTTATTCTTCCAATCCATGAGCAGGGGATGTCTTTCCATTTCTTTGTGTCTTCTTCTGTTTCTTTTAACAGTGTTGTATAGTTTTCTTTGTATAGGTCCTTTACCTCTTTTGTTAGCTTTATTCCCAAATATTTGATTTTTTTTGTTTTGATAATAAAATGGATGGTTTTTTTTATTTCTTCTTCTTCAGATTTAGGAAGGCTACTGACTTTTGTGTGTTGATTTTGTATCCTGCCACTTTACTGAACTGATTGATGAGTTGAATTAGTTTTTCTGTGGAGTTTTTGGGGTTCTCTATGTATATTATCATATCATCTGCAAATAGTGATAGTTTGACTTCTTCTTTTCCTATTTGGATTCCTTGTATGTCTTTCTCTTGTCTTATTGCTCTGGCTAGGACTTCCAGTATTATATTGAAAAGCAGTGGTGAGAGTGAACATCCTTGTCTTGTTCCAGATCTTAATGGAATTGCTTTCAGCTTTTCACCATTGAGAATGATACTGGCTGTTGGCTTGTCATATATGGCCTTTATGATGGTGTTGAGGTATGTTCCTTGTATCCCAAGAATTTCAAGGGCTTTTATCATGAATGGGTGTTGCACTTTGTCAAAGCTTTCTCAGCATCTATTGATATTATCATATGGTTTTTATATTTCTTTTTGTTGATGTGTTGGATAACGTTGATTGATTTTCGGATGTTAAACCATCCTTGTGTCCTGGAATGAATCCTACTTGGTTGTGGTGAATTATCTTATGGATACATTGTTGGATTCTGATAGCTAAAATTTTATTGAGGATTTTTGCATCAGTGTTCATTAGGGAGATTGGCCTGTAGTTTTCTTTTTTTGTATTGTCCTTGTTCAGTTTTGGTATTAGTGTAATGTTGGCTTCATAGAATGTGTTTGGTATTGTCCCTTCCTTCTCAATTTTTTGGAAGAGTTTGTGAAGGATAGGCACTAATTCATCTCTGAATGTTTGTAGAATTCATTTGTAATCCATCAGGTCCTGGGCTTTTGTTTTGGGGAGGTTTTTGATTACCATTTCAATTTCGCTGCTTGTAATTGGTCTGTTTAGGTGTTCTATTTCTTCTTTATCTAGCTTTGGGTGATTGTAGAGTTGTAGGAATTTGTCCATCTCCTCTAGATTGTTGAACTTGTTTCCATTAACTGTTCATAGTAGTTACTGATTATTCTTTTGATTTCTGCTGTGTCCGTTGTGATTTCTCCTCTTTCATTGATGATCCTGTTTATTTGTGCTTTCTCCCTTTTTCCTTTGTGAGCCTGGCTAGGGGTTTGTCTATTTTATTGATTTTTTCGAAGATCCAGCTCTTGGTTTCATTGATCTTTTGGATTGTTTTTTTAGTTTCGATTTCATTTATTTCTGCTTTGGTTTTTATTATTTCTTTCTTCTACTGGTTTTGGGGTTTTTTTATTGTTCTTTTTCTAGATCTTTGAGCTTCGAGATTAGGTTGTTTCTTTGAGTTCTTTCTTGTTTCTTGATGTGAGCTTCTATTGCTATATATTTTCCTCTTATTACTGCTTTTGCTGCATCCCATACATTTAGGATATTGGTGTCCTCCTTGTCATTCAATTCAAAGAATTTTTTAATTTCTTCTTTGATCTCTTCATTAGTCCAGTGGTCTTCCAGTAGTGTGGTTTTTAATCTCCATGAGGTAGGATAGTTCCTTGCCTTCTTTTTATGGTTTATTTCTAGTTTGATGCCTTCATGGTCAGAAAAGATGGTTGGTATGATTTCAATCTTGGTGTATCTGTTGATGTTTGTCTTGTGCCCTAGTATGTGATCGATCCTGGAGAATGATCCGTGTGCGCTTGAGAAAATGTGTACGTTTTTTTGGGGTTTAGTGTTCTATAGATGTCTGTTAAGCCCAAATGCTCTAGGTCCTTATTTAGAGCTTTAGTTTCTTTACTTGTGTCTTGTTGATCTATCCATTGTTGATAGTGGTGTGTTGAAGTCTCCCACTACGTATGTGTTTTCTCTGATGTCTGTTTTCAGAGATGACAACAGTTGTCTGATATACTTTGGTGCTCCTTCGTTTGGTGAGTATATGTTAATGAGTGTTATTTCTTCTTGAAGTATTGTCCCCTTGATCATAATGTAGTGACCATTGGGGTCTCTTTTCATTTTTTTGAGTTTGAAATCTGTTTTATCTGATATAAGTATAGCTGTTCCTGCTTTCTTTTTTGGTCCATTTGCTTGTAGGATTGTTTTCCATCCTTTAACTTTGAGTCTATTTTTATGTTTTGTAGCTAAATGTGTTCCCTGGAGACAGCAAAAGGTTGGGTTTTGTTTCTTAATCCAGGCTGCAACTCTGTGTCTTTTTATTGAAGAGTTTAGTCCATTTACATTTAGAGTTAATATTGATATGTTAGCATCGCACACCCAACCTTTTTGATGACAAAAAATATTTTGTTTTAAAGAAGAATTTACACATTTCTACTTTACTACACTTCTGCGTGTTGAAAGTTTAGAATTCTAAAGAAAACCTGTGGCTGGGGTGTTAATAAAGAGTGAAATCTCTGTGCTGCAGAAACAGTTAAGAGTGACTCTGTTACTCCAGTGGGTGAGCCTACAGGGAAGAAAATGACAAATAAGAACTGCAAGTAAATGGATGATTCTTTGGCAACAATTTAAACAACCTTCTATATCAGTTTTTGATGTGAATTTTGTTGCTGTTCTTGTTTAGTTTGTTTTTGGACATTAAAAACTTTGTTAACTGTTTTGAATAAAGCAAAGATAATTCAGTAGTTTCCTATTACCTGGTTGCAATTACATATAAATGTCCTCAAACATTTAGACCTATTCTATTATCTTCCTTTCTGGCTATAATTAGAACAGAAAAGGGCTGTGTGTTTGTGTGTGTATGTGTGTACTATACATGCCTGCCTCTGAACCAAAAAAAAAACCACAGGCCAGGGGCTTAGGCTATTTATTTTGGATTCCGATAACAATCAGAAGTCAGGTTTTTAGTTTCTGAAGAAATGCCTGCATCTACTTGTAAATGATCTTTGAACACAGTGTGACAAGTAACAGTTCTACTTTTATTATGGGGGCTAAATTAAGGTGGCCTACATATTCCTGATCTTTAAAAAATGTCAAAGCAGTACAGCTTTGAAAATTTCTGCTTTTTCTTATAGAGCTTACTAAATTAAGCTAAGTACTTCATTATTAGAAAGATTTTTCTAAGCCAACATTTAAGTTTGTGCTTTGAATATCTGTCAGACTTGAGCTGATTTCTAAACAGGTTTTACAGATACAGCTGGAAGTTTGAATTCAGTTTTGCATTTTGGGGACTTAAACTATTGATTCATCTGTTCATGCTTATCTTTCCTTTGTATTAGTCAAAAGAACTGAGGTTAACTGTTGAGGAGAATTTTAGTTCCAAGGCACCTGGCTTTCTGGTTCTAAAGCTTTGGGGGTTATAGAGTTCTGTTATAGCTAATTGGATTTTGCAAACCAAGAATATAAAAAAATTAAGTCTAGAGATTATGACTTTCTATGCTAAATCCTTTGCTTTTGTAAGGGTGTTAGGCAGCATGTTGTCCAAACATCTAGAATGCAGTGGTAGTCTAATGTTGAGATAAAAATGCCATATTGGCATACATTGCCTGGATCATGAAGATAGACTAAATGTTCTTTTCTGACATTTACATTAATGTACTGATTGTTTCTTCATCAGTATTGGCCTGCTTTAAGGATTTATTTAACTGTAGGGAAAAACCGTACTTACAAATGATAGGAGTCAAGTGTTTGTTATTTAAACTCTATTTGGGGACAGGAAAATCAAGTATTGTCAAAAATTAAACTTCTATTGTTTTAAATCCAGAAGGGTCATTGTTCCATTTAATGAATCATACCGTAAGCTATAGTTACCTATGGGTATCATTGTTATTCTCTCAAAACCAGCCTTTAAAGTTACAGGATATTAAAATAGTATTCATGGTTTGTTTGTATTTTTAATATTACAAATGAGCTCTACATTTTAATTTCTAAAAATTCTCCATAGTTATCTTTTGAATTTTTCAGACAGGAAATGAAATTTATTCATGCAGAAAACCCTCTGGGAGACAGAGGTGCAAGCTCCCTTGTCTGGTACAGTTGAATCCTCTCTTGGGCCCTTCTGTAACACTGATTCACTTGACTAGTGAGTCAGCTAATGTTGACTGAATTCCAGGCTCTAGATTGCATTCTGGGAAGCAGATGAAAGAGAACTCCTCGCTAACATGTAGACTTCTGGGGGAAATAGATATATAAACAAGTAATTTTTAGATGTGGAGCAAATGCTGGTTTACAAAGTATGGTGGAGGCACTAAACGGATCGCTGCAGCTTTATTTAGTTTATCAGAGGTATTGTGGCTTTTTAAAATTGCTTTTAGTGAATTAAGACAATTTACTAATATATGGTCATATGTTTACATCTCAGAATTAATTTGAATGGATAAATAGATGGAAAAATATTATTCAGATACTTTATGAGTAGGTAGCAACTACTAAAATTGAGAAGTGTTTCACAACCACAGTTTTCATCTACATCTCAGTAGTTATGTCGAAATGATTAGTGGGTAAACATGAAAGAAATGTAGTCGGTAATGTGAAGAGGTTGTACCTGATATTGCCCCCAGCATAAGAAAATATTGGCAGAAAGGATTTTAAAAATGTTATTGCTTAACATGGTTTTTCTGGGTATTTGATCTACAGACTTCTCCTTTAGTTCCTCTAAAAAATCAGATTGAAAATATGCAGGCACAAATGCTTTGGCAACCCTGGTCAGTAACTTGAGTCTCAGTTGCATTTAGCATACTTCCGCTGGCTTGGAGCGTGGTTTTCTGCAAAAGATTAACCTGAAACTGACAGCACAAATTATACAGTTAGAAATATTCTAGTTTTTCTGATTTGTTTTTAGGATACTTTTTTCCCCTTTCTACCTTCCCAAGGAAAGAAAGACTCTCAGATGCATTGTATCTGTGGCCCGTTTAGCTTTGAGGCACATACTTCTACTATCTGGTTAAAAATAGCAAAGCCATTTATAATCTCAGCATCTCATCTCTCTTTTTAAAGCAGGCTCAGCTTTTAAAAGCTTAGTTGTTTTCATACTGCAGCCATACAGACCTTTCTCTTCATGCCTTAATGGTGTCTGGATCCACATATACATACCCATGTACGCTGGAGAGTTGGGTGTAAACAGTATTCCCCTTCACTGGTTCCCATTAATACTCCTAGTAACACACCCCCTACACCTTGCATGCAAATCCAGTTCAGTAACTAATCTGCAAATTTCATTTGTTCTATTTCAAAAATTCAGAAGCCCAAGTGTTATGGGATTCAACTTTCAAGGAAAAAATTTAATCATTCAGTAATAATTTTGGTTTTACTGATTCTAAATTTGTTTACTTGACAGAATCTTCACTAAAATTTGAATAATTTTTTAGCATAGCAAAGTAATGATTATTGTGATTTGTCATTTGTTCATAGATACTAATATTTAAGAATTAAATAATCCAAATTTATTTTAGTTCCCAGGCCATAATTGAATATCTGTCTTTGATGAAGCTTTATGATGCATTTGTATGGGGAGAGGAGTGCTCATCTAGTCTGACTTTTGTTTTATGAGTGAGAATCTGGGTCCAATGTCTTACTCAAGATTGTGCTCCATAAATGTTAGTTGAGTTATGGTCTTATAGTAGTTCTCCTTCGGTCTAAAATGCATTCCAGAATAATGGGAACTATGACTCGAATGGTAATTTAGAATTATATCGTGGTAGGTCTTGAATACAACTCATAGAAGTTAGCAATTTGCTTAATCTATGGTGAAAACTAGTAAAGGTCTTTAAATCTAGAAATGATATAATTAGAGCAGTGCTTTAGAAAGATTCATTTGTAAGTAGCAAATAAGACAGTGGAAAATTATGTAGAGAAACCAAATTAGTAGGCAATTGTGATCATTCAGGCAGGAACGATAATTGTCGTTTATAAAGTTCCTGCTGGGGATGAGAATATTCTCAGCATTTTACATGTGTTTCCTTATTTAATCTTCTAGTGGTCCTGTAAGATAGGTCTTGTTTTTAGGGCCATTTTATAGATGAGTAAAGTAAGGCACAGAAGGTTAAACAATGTTCCCAGGACTGAGAACTAGTAAATGTCAGAATCAAGATTCTAACATTGGCAGACTGCTCCAAGTCCAAATTCAGTGACTGCTCTGTGCTTTCATTATTCCTGTGTAGTCTCTCTCCACTGTTTAGGTACTGTTTCTCTCAGATGAGGAAATGGAGCCTTAAAGAGATTAAGGAAATGACCAGTCCAAAAAATAAATTAAGAAACAACTTATATTTACAGTTGCATCTAAAAGAGTTAAACACATGAAACTATATCTCACCAAGAAGGTGAAAAACCTGTAGGTTGAAACGACAAAACACTGCTGGAAATTTAAAAGACCTAAGTAGTTGGAAACGTCTCCTATGTTCACAGATAAGAAAACTTCACAGTGTTAAGATCTATGAACTCAGTACAGTTTACAGGTTCAGATCTCTTCTAAAACTTCAGCAGTCTTTTTTTGGAGAAAGGAAAAAACTAATCTTCAAATTCATATGGAATTGCAGTGGACCCCATATAGCCAAAACAGTCTTGAAAAGGAAATAATGGAGGACTCCCACCTCCTGACTTTCTACAAAGATAGAGTACTTGAGGTGGTCTGTGGTTCACATACATGGTCAGGATGCTGAAACTGTTCAGTGGGCAAAGTCTTTAACACGTGTTGCTGGGAAAACTGGATTATCCACCTGTAAAAGAATGAAGTTGGACCTTTACCTTAGACTGTATACAAATTAACTAAAAGTTGGTCAGTGACCTAAATTTAAGAGTTAGAATTATGAAACTCTTAGAATAAAATATTGGAGGAAATCTTCATGACATTAGATTTCATGGATATGATGCCAAAAGCACAGGCAGCAAAAGAAAAATTAGATCATTTGGACTTAATCAAAATTAAAAAACTTTTGTGCATCAAGACACTATAAAGAAAGTGAAAAAGCATCATACAAAAATAGCAAAATATATTTGCAACTCCTATCCAGTGATTTGGCCCAAGAAAAGGGTGTGGGGAAAAACTGTCGAGCCCCAGTGAGGACTTGAGGGACAGGGGTCATTATGTTAAGAGGTTGAGCTTTATTGGAGATTTTCTTACCTTAAGTCTATCTTGCTTGAATGTTATGACCTGGGCCAAACCAGCAATAAATTCTAGGGACATTGTCTCTATCTTTTCTTGGTTTTGATCTCTTTTCAAAAGTTGTACATGGGGCCTCCCTGGTGGCTCAAGTCTCAGCACTATGAAGCTATCCACAACCACTGCAGCATGAGTTTAATCCCTGGCCAAGGGAACTAACCCATATGGTGCAGCAGACCTCTCCTGTCTCACCTGCTGCTCCTCTCGGCAGTGTTTATCAGTAGATCCACCTGTCCTGCTCCCCACACTATCTCTGGTGAATCCTCTCATCCCTCCCATCTCTGACCTACAACCCACCTCTTGTATGCATAAATAAATGAATCTCTAAAAAATAAAGGGATTTAGAAGGTTTAGCTATCAGCTGGGCTTCATTCTTTGAATGGCGTCTTTGCAAAAGTGTATTTTGCTTGCTGCTAGTTTAATAAGAAATCAAAGTATGTATTCTATGAAAATTTAGTATTTCCTGACTCTCACTTTGCATTACCGACATCCAGTGGTCAGTTCTTAAAATCAGTGCTGGCCTGTCTTTCCTGAGTACCTGATACCATTGCCTTGACTGAAGCTTTAATTCTTTAATTCATTAGAACACATTAGGCCTGTGTTCTAATGATGGGACATTTTGAAGAGCAGAGTAGTTCTAAGTCTATTGAATTGTTCATAACACAGCTGCTGTACCCAAAGCCTAGAGTAAGTTGCCATCTTCTATATTATCATACCTCACTGCATTAGAAATCACCCTTCTGACTCTACTGCTTCAGTGCTCAAAGCATTCCATTCACTACTCCACTTGAACGGGGATTCAGTGGCCTAAAGGGTTGGTTTACATAATTGTAGATTAGCTTTCCCCTTGTAGCCTTACTTCCTCCTGTGGTAGTGAAATCCAGGCTGGCAATAGTAATTAGATCTCAGAAAAGCCCGTCACAAAACATACAGGCTAGAGAAACTCCTCACATCCTTCTCTGTGTATAGACTGAAGTTTCAGAGAGCTTCCTTCATCTTTAGGGTATGGTAACATTAGCCGGGTACTGCTTTTCCTTCTGGGCACTAATTTTAATTAAGCAGTCACACTTTCCGTTCTGCTCTGAGAGCTACTCGTAGCCAGTAGCTAACCTGGTCATTTGAGTACCTTTCCTTCCCTCCTTGGTCGCTGATATTGCTTAGATTAGATGCACTGTGAACAACAGCAGCAGAAAACCTCCCATTTCTACAAACTGCTGAGTGACTCAATAAGTTGCTAGATTCTGTGAAACAGATAAGTGCATGCCTTGAGAAGTTAGATCAAGGAAGGCTTCCTAGAATCTGGTTGATCCAAATTTTGAAAGATTGAAGTGACATTGCAGAGACATGACGATGAGAATATATGTAATTCCAGAATAGAAGATACACAAAGGTCCAGCACCGTGCCGTTCACAAGGAATTCTCTATCACAAGGCTCCTGCAGAGCTAGGTAGTGAGAGGTTCAGCGCTTTTTGCATTGGGTCAAGTAGCCAGCAAGTGGCAGAAAATATGAGCTGTTGTCTGCTTTTTCTCCTATGTCGCTCTGATTCAGTCTTGAAAAGGAGCCCAGCAGGACCCAGCAGGAGAGTAAACTAGTCAAACCCTTCACCCTGAAGGTCACAGCAAAGCTGCCATACACGTGGATAATTCAGGGACACCTCAGGATGTCTCCAATTACCTATAGAGTCTAAAATTAGAGTCTAGCATTATTGAATATATTCAGCAACCATTTTTTAAAGGAAAGGAGTTTGTGAAAAATTCTTTAAAAGAGGTATTGGAATGAAAGTATCCTAGAAAAACTAAAATATATCTAGGTATGCATTGTTAGGCGAATGTATATGTTCTATGTTGATATATACATAGTCATATCTAAAGGTATCTATAGAAAAGATAAAAGCTATTTTAAAACATTTCATGAGATAGTATAGAACTAAGGGCCTCCCCGGTGGTGCAGCGGTTGAGTACTGGGTTGCAAAGCTGCCCACAGCCTCTGCAGCGCCGGTTCGATCCCCGGTCTCTGGGCGAGGGTCCCACATGGCGCGCAGACCTCTCCTGCCACCCGCTGCTCCCCTCAGCGATGTACTTCGGTCCTTCTGCCTGCTCTGCTCCCCGCTCTGGCTCTGGTGAATTCTCTCACCCTCCCGCGCTTCTGACTGTACCCAGTGCTTGTATAAATAAATAAATAAATATTTAAAAAAAAAAAAGAAGAAGAAGAAGAACCAAAAGAACTGTGACAAAGCTAAAAGAAAAGCAAGACTAGGAATGGGAATGAATAGAGCCAAATACTTCCTATGTTTTTTAAACCTATACTCATTTTAAGTTTCTGGCTACAGACTTAAAGAACACTGTTTTTTACTCAAACTGCAATTACAAAGCCCAAGAGAAAGGTGGCCTGGTGGTCAGTTGGCGCTCCCTCCCCCTGCATGTAGGTCCAAGCCAAAATGAGTTGATACTTTGACAAGGACTCAGCCAACCAGGGCTCTTAGGTAGGTTGAGGAAATAGCCCATTATGGTGGAAATTCAAATCAGGTTTCACATTCTCTTTGCCTGCCTCTACTAATTACATTTGTTTTTATTGGAAAATGATAAACTTGGAGTTGAACTTTGTGTCAGTAAAGAGGCGTTGCTTGTATGGGTTCTGTTATTTCTAAGTTCAGCTCTCCTATTAGAAAATGGGTACGAGATGAGACTTAGGAAGAAGGAATGGAAAAGTGAGTTATGTCGATCTAGCAGACAACTGTAGAAGGTAGCCTGTTGCATTTGACCCTTTAATATATGACCTCGACAGCTCATTAGTTGAATAGCGCCAGCCATTGTTCATGGCTGAAGATACGGTTTGTGGCTTACAGAGACAGGGCAAGTGGCTGCCTCCCGGACCTCTCCTGGTAGCGGGGAAAGCTAGATGACAAGCGCGGGAGAGTGAGCGAACAAGGCGGTGCGCTCGGACACCTTCCAGGGGTTCTTGATAGACTAATTTTTCTGCATAAGTTTTGGAGAATCACAAAGTGAATTTTCATGCCTCAGTAAAGGTGACTGAACTGTATTTGAATCCATCAGACTGATGTTTACTGCTAATAAATTTTCAAACCAAATTTTTGAGAATTTCTAAATAAATATTTCTCTCTTAGGTTGCAGAGAACAAATCTTAGAAGATGCCAAACCAGAATCTCTTAATGACACTACTGACTTGTCACTACCACCTGAAATGCCAATTTTGATTGATTTCCACGCACTGAAAGACATCCTTGGACCCCCGATGTATGAAATGGAGGTGATCATTCTCATTGCTTTCTTATTTTTTTTTTTAAAGATTTATCTTTATTTATTTATACAAGCACTGGGTACAGTCAGAAGCACGGGAGGGTGAAAGAATTCTCCAGAGCCAGAGTGGGGAGCAGAGCAGGCAGAAGGACTGAGGTACACTGCTGAGGGGAGCAGCGGGCGGCAGGAGAGGTCTGCGCGCCATGTGGGACTCTCCTCCGGTGGCTGGAGAGCAGCCGGGGATTGAACCGATGCTGCAGAGACCTCGGGCAGCTTCGCAACCGAAGCGCTCAACCGCTGCGCCACCGAGGAGGCCCTCTCATTGCTTTATTGATGCACTGGTTTACTCTGACGGTTGCTTAACAGATTGTGGGAGAAGTGGAATTAGGTATTTTGGGAGGCTGAATTTTGTCCTTAAGACTGGAATCTTATTTTCTCTTTGATATTAAAGTTTAGTGCCTAATATATTATTATAGCTATTGTACAGAAACCCAGCCTGATTTTACTCTCTGCCACCCCTTTTCATTTTTAAGAACAGCATCTCTGACCTTCCTCTTTAGAAATTCTTTATCCCTGTTGTATGTGCTATAGTTAAGGATTTCTTTGTGCTGTCAAAGGCTGGGGGAAGGAGGGAATCCAGAATGGAAACACGAGCTGGCTCTAGTTGCAGGCTGCTCCTCGTGCAGACCCAGATGGCACCTTTCAGGAAGCTCTTGTGCATTGTTACCAGTTCCTTTCCTGTTGCACCCAGGGGCTGGTCCTAGCTCTGTCTTTCTCCCCTCACAGCACCTCACAGTAAAATGCCCAGCCGGAAAGACTCAGGACCCGGGACTGGGTTGAGACAGCTGGATGGAAGTAGGTGTTTGAATCAGACTGCTCAGGCAATAGGATCATTTCATGGGGTGCTTATCCAAGCCTTGATCAGTTACTAGGGAAATAAAAGGCTTTATCCCAAAGAACTTGGCATCTTTCTTCAGAAACTTCACCATTGCCTCCTCCTTGGTAGTTTTAGGAAAAAAGATTTCAGGAGGCAAATTTGATAAACAATGCAGAAGATCATCTCTCCATCTCACATTTGCAAACTACCAATAAATACAGGTTTCCCCAAGTCTTAACAATGAAGAGGAGGAGAAAGGGTCCCCAAACCCATCTGTTTATTTAAACTCTAGGCTGATTGTTAAAGCTAATGAGCCCCTTCACAAACTCAGTAACAAGAACAGGACTCAATCTCGATAGTGAATCTGGTCTTGACCAATAGAATCAGAGACTATATTTTGGTTATTTGAATCCTCATGATACCATGTATTTGAATTTTGAAGTGTTAAATGAACTGAAGCAAAATTTCTTGGTTGAGAAAGTAAGCTAAACCTGCTTTTCTGTTCTGAGAGAATCTGGTGATTCTGCAGGTAAAATTGTAGCTAGGTTCTGACTCCAACATGCCCGAAGGGCCTTTTCTCGAGCCTTTCCAGAACAGTGCATTCCAGCAGTTCTTTGGAAGTTTAAACTAGAGCAACAAATTAGAAAAACAAAATATTGGCTTATGTTTCTGTTGTTAGGCCCTTTTCTCCCAGCCATCTCTGCTGCTGTTACGTTTGGACGTGTTGCTCACATTCTTGGAGCTTTGGCAAGGAGCCAGGAGAACAGAAAGGAGAAGTTTTATAAATGCTGCTTAGCAATTCTGATAACATTGGCAAAACTCTTCATTTTCCTTGAGCCATCTGAGCGATTATATTTGACCAGCCTGAATTTGAAAGGTCTGATTTCAAGAGGAGTAGCACCTTAGAGTAGAGGATCTAGAATTGGAACATTTTGTTCATATTTTCTACACCTGAGAGAATTCACCTTGTCTGTCTTTACCACCTCTAGTGTCTCATGACTGTCAGGCCCAAATTACTTAAGTACTCTCTGCCCCAGCTTTTGCATCTATAAGACTAAATTCTATGGAACATGTCTTAGTTGTCCCTGAGCACTGTCACTGTGCTAGGAATCTTCCATTTTACACACAGGGAGAAAACTTACTGATATGAAATGCATCATGGAACTTCTCATAAGGTGTGACAGGAGAGCCAGAATTCAAACTCACGTCAGCCAGCTGCAAACCCAGTATTCTTCCCACTCTTCTTTGGTACTCCCCTGTCAGACCAAGCTGATTCCTGCCCTTCCCTACTAAAAGAGAAAGGCTGTAACATATGGTAGTTTAAAAATAAGCACCCGCTCTACATCAGATTTTCATTTCTGTTGCTACCAATTCCAGTGCTCCACTTTAGAACAGGAAGGGTTGGCCTGGGCTTTGTGACTGCTTTCATGTGTGTGAGGCACTGTGGTATACCATTTAACCTCGGAATTGGTGTCTTTCCAATGACAGATGAGGAAACAGACTTAGAGTGTTTAAATGATTTCAAGAGGAGTCAACTGATGCCAGGATTGAGATTTGGTTCCACCCCAAAGTTAGTCCACACTCCAAGAGACTCCAGAGTTGCCTCTTTGTGGTCTTCTGGGTAGAGAACCTGCAGAGAGAGGTCGTACTTGGACTACTGGAATACATGTTGAGGTATCCCCAAGATGTTGTAAGGCACCATTTTGGTTTAAATGCCTTTATTCTCCATGAAGGTCAACGTCTAGGGTCTGTCATTGCTTCTAGAAAGAGTTTCATTCATTCAGCAAATATGTATTAAGCACCAGGTATGTGCTGCTGGCAAGGCGACAGTAAATAGGCAAGGACAGAGGAGCTGGTAAATGGGCAAGCTTACTTTAGTGGGCGGGGAATGAACAAGTTAACAAATAGTTATAAATTGGGGTTGATGCTATAAAGAAGACAAGCAGGATAGACTGAAATAGGGAGTGATTATTCTCAGCTCAGGTAGAGAAACTCTCAGGCAGGGCTAGGCAGGTATATTACAATTCTATTAGAGGTAGACTTGATAGACTTGCTGCTGAATTACATATGGTGACTGAAGGGAGCAGTAATCAGAAGGAATTTATAGTTTCCTGCTGAAGCAACAGCGTATTTGTGTGGCGGTGTCATTTCTGAGATGGGAACGACTGGCAAAGGGAGGAGGTAGGAACCTTAAGAAGAAAATTGAGAGCTTTGTTTTAAACATGTTACGTCTGAAATATCTGTGAGACATCTGGGTGAAGACATTAGGGCATGTGGGTCTGAGCAGCACTCAGAAGAGAAATCCAAGGTGGAGATGCAGCGTAGAAGCCATCAGAAAATAAAGACTATTGAAAGCCCCAGAAATGTTAATCACCTGAGGGAGAAACATGCACAGAATAGAGCAGGTTGCCCCAGCACAGGCCCTGAAGAACTCTAGCAACCAGGGGTCAGGGAAAAGGGCAGGGAAAAAAGAGAGGGGACCGGGACCGGAAAGAACTAACAGAAGGAAGCAAGGAAAGAGGTAACAGGAAAACAAGGAATTATGCTGCCACTGAAATCAAAGGAGGAAACTCTCAAGGAGGGACCATCCAAATGTATTTGCTGTTTGTTGAGAGATTAGGAAGATTAGAAAACTCTGTTCGATTCGGCAGCATGGAGGCTGTCAGCGATCTGAAAGAGCGGGTTCACAAGGAGTGATGGGGACGGCTACGTTGGGAGTGAGCTGAAGAGAAAAATGGGAAGTGAAGAAAAGGAATTAGTGTGTAGACAACTCTTTTCAGACATTTTTTCACATGATTGCATAGAACTGACGGAACTAGAGGGGAATCATGAGGGCTCAAGGGAGAATTTTTCAAATGTTTGCTCAGCACATTTGCTGAGAATAATAGAGTAAGACAGTGTTGATGCAGGGAGAGGTGGTCCCGTCCCCTCTGTGAACAAAGGGGAACATGACATGAGGTGGATCCAAAGTGTGAGAGGAGGAAATGATCTATGGTAGAAGAAAGGGTACTCTTGGGAGGTTGTGATGAAAAAAGGGGCAAGCAAATTGAGTTATTTACAAGGAACAGATTTCATAGTGATGGAGCAAAGGTGTGTTAGTGGCACAAGGAAAGAAATGAAGGTCAGAGCTGGTGTATGATGTGAAGAGTTGACGGTCTTGAGAACTCAGGAAATAGAAGGATAGGAACGTGATGGTCAGGGAGAAAGATTTACTATTCAGATTTCAGAAGTAGTGTAGTTTCTACTAGTGACAAGGACCTAGAAGAGAGCGAGTGAGTTAAGGTGAGGAAGCAGACCTTGGAGTTGAGAAGCCAGGTTGCTGATGAGCATCAGGTGTCTGCTCAGAAGCCCAGGACGGTAGCAGGACCCAGGGTGGTAAGGAAGAAGATGTCTTTTTGAGTATAGAAAACAGGGAGGTGAGAATGAAGGAGGGGGGGCTGGCTAGCTACCCTAGGCAGGAGGCTGGCAGAAAAGGAAAGTAGCAAGAAGACCACTACTGAGTGATACACCCAGCCTTCTAGGCCTGCTGTTTTCTTTAACAGGTGGGGATAATCACATGTCTGTCTTATTTCTAGGATTTGGGGAGTTAAAGGTAAATAAAGCCATAGAACATGCCATGGAACCTGGTACATCTTAGAAATAAATACTGGTTCCTACAGCCAACATACTCCCTAAGAAAAGACAGATCATCCCCAGTCACAAAAATAAAAAAAAAAAAAAAAAACTGTTGTTTTTATAATCCTAGTTTTATACCCACATTTATAGCCTTGTACTAATACCCTTTACTCTTTGAAGATGAGTCTGCAAAAATATATTAGTATGAAAAAATGCCACTGCCCAAGCAAGCTAACCACGAGGAGGTAAGATGAGAAGGCACACTTTTATCCCTGAGTTACAGCCCTTTGGAAGGCTTTAAACAGGTTGAAAAATAAGTTCTAAGAACTTAGTCTAGACTTCAGATTTAGGAACAGTATCAAAGTCATCATTTCACATACAGACTTTACAAAATAAAGTTTCCTGACGTTAAACCCTCTTTTAAGAAAATAGCTGCTCTCCCTGAACTATAAGAGGAAGGAAGAATAGGAGTCCGCGCAGCTCTGGAGGCCGCCTGGACGTCACCGGCGTGCAGGAGCATGCACAGTCCTGGACAGGCGCCCCCAGAGGCACAGGCCGGGGGCTAGGTCAGGTGCAGAGAACTAGGGTGGACTCGGTGATCATGTCACAGATCTTTGGTCTTATTGGTCTGGTCATTTCTGCCTTTTATAAACTCAGTTGTAGTTACTTTTATTGGTTAAATAAAATGTGATTGCTGTCATTGCCATTCTCATCCTCATAAGGCCAAGAGAAGCCTCCACGTTATTAGATACACGTTCTAGCTGGCCCACCTTGCAGTTGACCAAAAAGTCCCTTGCATCTGTGCTGGGTAACAGTGTAAACACAAGGATTCTAAGCGTGCTGACATAATCAGAAAACAAGTCAACTCTGGTCTTTCCAGGATAAACTTTCAGTCTCAGAAAACCAGTCATCTGAGCCACCAAGTGCTGTGTTCTCACCGGCCTGTTAATCTCGAGGTTGTGTCATCGGCATATTCCTGGCTCCTTTCGTGTTTTCAGACAGTCCCCAACCTTGTGTGAAATCCTCCATCCTGGCTCTGCCGGCAGGGTAAGCAAGGTCCTTCTCCGAAGTCACTGCCCTTAAAAGAAAAAAAAGGAAGAGGATAGACCTAGAAAGCGTCCTGAGCAGAACCATCTGATGGCGGATTCCGAGAGCGCCCACCAGCGCGCTGCACTCCTGTCAAACCGATGAAGGCAGCTCGAGGCGGGTAGACTTGGGCACCGGGCGCCCACCACGAGCCCGCGCTCCTGGAGCCAGGCCAAGCCCGCACCTCCCTTTCCTGCCCGCTGCTGAGGTGGATTTGCAACCAGAAAAGCCAAATATTCATGAAGTCAAGACTCCTAGGAGCCTATACAAAGACTTAAAAGAAACTGGCAGGTGGGTGGCTGCTGTGGTGACAACTGAGCCGAACATGAAAGCGCCAGCTGAGCCGTGAACCCCGGCTCTGCGTGTGCTCGTCCTGCAGAGGAGGCGCTCACGCTGCTCTCATGTCTCAGGCCTTGTTCCGACGCGCCTCTGGTTCTTTTTCACCCAGCAAACTGCTTATATTTTAAGTGGCTTTGTAGCCACTCAACGTGCCACTCCAAAGCCGCCCCTGTTGCACCTCCCCGGCTCCCCAGCTCGGGCCTGGTCGCTGCGGGCCCCTCAGCTGTCCTGCCGTGTCTGTGCAGTTGCCTCTTATCTCACGTCCTCGGGAAGTGCCACTTCCAAGAGGTGCTCACTGTCATGCTCCTGTGCTCTGTCATGGAGCCTGCTAAGGGGAAGCACATGGAGTGGATGCAAAACTCCTGCTGGTGGGGCTGCCGGGGTCCGGGACGGAGCCCTCGGCGTTGGCCTCAGCGCCAAGTGTCCCCTAGAGCTGAGCCTATTTACCGTTTCCATCAGTCGTGGCTATTTTTAGTCAAATCAAGAGAACAGTGTGAAGTTGGCAGTGACACCGCGCTCAGCTGCACCGTGAAGGCTGCTATCATTTAAGTGTTAACGGCGCGACCATATTTCATAAGACATACTGTTAGTAATTAGGCTTGTCATTAAATATGTTAAACACTTCCTTAGTCTGCATATGTACATGATTGATGGAATTATTACAGAAGAAATTGACCGTTTCTTTGAACAAGATTTGGCTAACAGATAAGGAAACTAAGGCACAAGAATATACCAGTGAGACATTGAAGGACAAAAATAAACTTGAGATACTCACTTTCCACTTAACATCTTGTGGGAGAAAACTCTAAACTTCAAACCTAGAGCTGCTTCAAGCCTAAAACTGTCTTGTCTGATTTATAACTGATGATTCTGCACACCGGCAATAGGATTTAGAAGTTATAAATATAAACACTGATAGATAAGCATAGTTTTTCTATGCTTGTGCTGGATCACTCACTCAGGGACTGCTAGAGGTGTCTGGAAAGCTGCCTGCATCCGAGAGCAAGACGGGAGCGGTTATCTTACCCTAAGATTCATAGTCACGTCTCTCATCTTTTCTGAGGGAAAAGTCCATTGGAGCTGGATGCCTCATGTTTTCAGAAACGTGCCCTTGAATATTGAGTCAAGTCTTAAGAATTAAGGACTCTTACTTCTTAGGTAGCTGTGAGCCAGGGCCACAGGGATTGCAGGTTTGTTAGCAGCTCCTGCCCTTCAGTCCTCCCACCTGTGCACGCCCTTGTTGAGGTACACGGATTTCATCGTCCCCATCTTCAAGTTCACAGGAGAGCTGTTACCACCAAGTTACAATAAAGTCATAAGCCTGGATGCTTTTGGTTTGGCCATTTTTACTTAACTAGTCCCCTCCCCCCATTAACAATTTACTGGTTCCTGCTGTCCAGAGCACCAAGATCCTGAAGCAGATGGGAGAGTTGAAAAACTAGCTAGGTTTCTTGAAGCAGTGTAGCAATCAAAAAGAATCTTGCTGCTGCTTTGGGGCTATTTTAGGCATTCTGACAAATGAATTTTGAGGATTCAGCTGTAAAAAAAGGGATTGTTCTTTTATAGCTGACAAAATGGTGCAGATCCCTTTTTCTGTTGAATTAACACATGGTCCAGTATATTGAGGATTAATTCTTTAGAATTAGTTCATTTGGGGGCCTCCCCTGGTGCTGCAGGTGACTGAGCGCCGCGCTTTGAAGCTGTCCGCAGCCTCTGCAGCGCTGGTTCGATCCTGGCCAGCCTGTGAGGGTCCCACATGGCGAAGCAGACCTCTCCTGTTGCGCCCACTGCTCCCCTCAGCAGCATATTTCGTCAGTCTGCCTGTTCTGTTCCCCGCTCTGTCTCTGGTGAATCCTCTCACCCTCCCACGAATATGGCCTGTACCCTGGTTCTTGTATAAATAAATAAATAAATCTTTAAAAAAAAATTAGTTCATTTGGCCCTAGGGATGAGCCATATAGTAAGCAGCAACCCTTGAATGTTAGTAAAGCATGAAAATTGAGGTTTTTATTAGAAAAAACAAGTCTTGTGAAGTCTTATAAATTGTTGTTGCTGTTTTCCTTAAATAGTGCTCATTGTTTACATATTGCTCTTTCCTCTCAAATAAATACAGACCAGGGCCCATGCCTGCTGGAGAATGAGGCTGTAGTGTGTGATAGCAGCTCAGCTGACATTGCATTTGGGCCTTCCAAGTCTGCCTTGTCCTATGACATTAATTAGAATTAGTTTTAAAACATAAAGCCAACTTAAAAATAGGCTCTTAGGTTTACTACTAAAAATAAGTACCCAGTAGCTTCAATAAATGCCTCAGTTTAAAATCAGGTTTCTCACCGACTAAGCTCAGCAGCCCAACCCTTTAACCAAAAACTGAAGGCCACAGACTTGGAGGCTCTGCAGTGAGAAAGTTACCTCTCTGTGGAGAAGTCACATTTAGGGTTAGTGCTGGACTGACATGTTGTGTTCCCGCTCCCCTGACATAGATAACTTCTGTAGCATAAGAAATTTGGAGTCCCAAAGGGTGCAGTAAAAATCAACTTTCTATGTGTCTCCATATCTTGGATGTGCTGACCTGGCTGCCTCATCCCCGAGGCTGATGGTCTTGGGCGAGTGACATGCTCAGTGCAAAGTGGCAGTGACGCAGCACTCGGGAAGGCGCCCAGGACACCTGAAGTAGTCTTCATAGTATTTGAGTGTCTCTGCGACAACAGTTCCACTCATGGAACATAACCATGAGTGGCAGAGAAGTAAACTCCACCTCTGGAGCTAACACTTCATAAATGTGTGTTAAAAAGAGGGCTTCTGCTTTATTTTAGGGCAGATAAAATGTCTGGGTTTGTTCCTTGAAAATGAGAGCATGTGTGACTAGATGTGACTCTTCAGAACCAAAATTATTTGTACATATTTTAAGGTAAAATTGTTTCTGGTCAAAGTCAAAGAGGAAGTTTTGGTTTTCTTCTGGCAGAAATTATGATGAGCTGGTGTGGCTCCAGATCATGTGAAGGAATAACAAACACTTTGATGTATGACTTAAATTTTGGCCTCCATGGGAGAAGATCTTTGAGGCGTAGTGTGATTAGGTTCATCAGCCTGAAAATCATTTAGCTCATTTCTCTTCTTTCTCTCAAGGTGTCTGAGCGTTTGAGTCAACCAGGAGTGGCGATAGGTTTGGCCTGGACCCCCTTGGGTGGACAAATCATGTTTGTGGAAGCAAGTCGAATGGATGGTGAAGGCCAGTTAACTCTGACTGGCCAGCTCGGGAATGTCATGAAGGAGTCCGCCCACCTGGCTATCAGCTGGCTCCGCAGCAATGCCAAGAAGTACCACCTGACCACTGGTGAGTGACCTGGCACGCTGGGCATCCGGCTGAGGGCAAGGAGAGCCTTGGACCCTAATCCAGGAGGCCCCTCCCAACCCTGTAACAGAGAGGAGCTGAGCCTAATTCACCGTTTGCACCTTCAGTAAAACACAAACCTTTGATTTTGAGCCCCTGTGGAAACTTTAGATCCCATTGTCGGGCTGTTTGGCTAGTGCCTGAACCACAAACTCTTGTAATTCCAAGGGTTTGTTTTGTTTTTAATTGTCCTTGGAATGGAATTGCTCTTTCAGACCCCCCCATTCTAGATGTACTCCCCTTTAATATGTTAAGGGATGTACTTGTACCCAAAACATGTATTTTTTCATTTCTTTGATTTTTTTTTTTTTTTAAAGAAGAAAACAGGTTTAATTTTTCTACATTAAAATCTTCTTTTTCTTTTTAAAGCTTCTGGAAGTTTTGATCTTCTTGACAACACAGACATCCATCTGCACTTCCCAGCTGGAGCTGTCACAAAAGATGGACCATCTGCTGGTGTTACCATAGTAACCTGTCTCGCCTCACTTTTTAGTGGGCGGCTGGTACGTTCAGATGTAGCCATGACTGGAGAAATTACACTCAGAGGTCTTGTTCTTCCAGTAAGTATGAAGAAGCCTATTAATTTCTGCATTTTAATTATATTTTTAAATTTAAATAATGGTTTGCCTCTTTCGATGAATACCTTCACTTTAAATACATATTAAGTTTTTATACCCGTAACTCATATTTTTAAATTTCAAGCATCTGAAAGAAAAATAATCATTCTCCCATTTCTAAGAAAGACTTAGTGTGGAGGGTGAGGAAGGGATACTGGTCTGGTTATCAGAAACATCAACTATTCAAAGATTTGACTTTGTTCTGGCTAACCGATTGTTAAATATATAGCTTATGTGTGCCATAGGATAGTGCCGATCTTCAAAATGAAACCCAGTTCGCATCTTTTGGAAGTCTTGCGATATTTCCATCGTCCTGAGAAGAGGCAGGTAACTTAGATGACTGCAGTTGATCGGTTTATAGAAAAACAGCTAATATGAAATGGAAATCGTAGTGAAGACTACCCATGTTTAATTGTTGAGTCTTGAAAAAGTCCTGTAATTAGGGCCTTGGCCCCTACCCTGAGCGCTTATAAAACAGATACAAGGCAGAGAAGTCTCAGGGATGATTAGGCTTTCGAGTCATTACTTAGCCAGCTCCAGTCTCCAACAGAACTTGGCAGGTCCATAGCAAAATGAAGAGGGGCACGGGGATGTTCTTTATCTCTGAGGACATCTTCACTTTATGAGGTAGTGGTGAAAGGATCAGAGAATCACTAATTCTTTCTTTTAAACTCAACCAGAAAGGCACAACTAAACCCGATTATGATATATTTGGTGACCTCGACTTGAAAGGAATGACTGATCTCTCTTCTTCACCTGACTGAGGACTCAAAACTGGGTGGGCGCCGGGGACAAGAGCTGAGGGCCGAGGTCACCTCTGGGCACCGAAACCACCTCTGGCACCAGGGCCTTTGCCTGACCACTGCGGCGGCTCCACCTCACCCAGTTCCACACAAGACAGCTGCCTCGCACTGTGAAAGTGATCAGGATGAAAATCTGACCTTCCGCGGCAGGCCTCCCCGGTCTCACCTTCAGGAGCTGAGAGAGACAAACCCTGGACACTGTCATTGTCTGGGGCAGAACCAAACAGCCTGGTCAGAGCCATGCGAGCTCCAGGATGGGCTGGTGTGGGTGGTCTCTCCCGGGGGCTCTGTCTACACTGTCCCCAGCATCTGGGGAGTCAAGCCCCTGAACCAGTCTTGCCTGCAGGCTGAGTGTGGCTGCTTCCTTTTCCATTGGTGGGAAGAAAACATGTAAGAGCCAGGGAGGAGCTAGCCCATGAAGTCCTAAAGGAACTCCCTGGTCCTGGGAAACATGGAAGTTTCCAGAATAGTGACTGAAGACCCAGTGCAGGACTGGAAAATATGAAAAGAGCAGATGGGAGGGACTGGCCCAACCACCAACTGGAGTCTGTCCTCTTCAGGAAACTTCCCCTCTGGTATTTCTGGGAATTGGGTTTCCATCCCCAGAATTGTCAGACCCTGAAGCAGCTTCAAGTGACCATCCTCAAATGGACAGGACAATCCATTTGGGAGAGGAAGCACAAAACCCAGAAACCACCCATGTCTGGGAAATCTGGAACAATCTCTTGTTCCTTAGCATTCTAGAGTCGGAATGTGAGGAGCCACTCCACGCACCTGCCCTCCAGGATGTTCCTGAACTGCTGCGGCTCAGGAGCGCAGGCCCTCGTTCGGGAAAAAGACAAAACTTGCCGCTGACCATGGATCTAGGGCATACAGCAGGGAGAGGAAGGAAGAGCACAGGGGTCTGTGGAGATGGGTCACGGATACTGTGGTGGTAGAACTACAGGGACTGCACTTGAGGGGAGAAACCAATTACTGAACAAAAATGAACAGTGTGGGAAAGTTGGAAAAAAAAAAACCTCAAAATTAAAACAAGTCAGTCACGGGGATATAATGTTAAAAAAGAGAGTGTGGAGCCATCAGCTGGTAGCACAGCTTCCTCTGGAAGCAGGAAGGGTCCTGGCTGATCAAACAGACTGGGAGGGAGAGTCTTCCCAGCAGGAATCTGGGAAAAGCACTGGGTCCGGGCCAGAAGGCACAACCAGGAGAGCAGAAAGGAGATGGGAAACGAAACCGAGAAGGTTCCTTGAACTCTCTGTAGAACAAATGGTTCCTCCACTTGGTCCCCTGCTCTCAGAGCAAATGAGGCTTCCCTCAACCCCCAGTCCCCAAACGGGAGCCACACAGCTTTGAGTAAGCCTTTACCTTTAAACTGTTACATGAGCATGAAGAGGAGCAGCAAACAGGATGAAACAGAGGTCTTGGACTTCAGAATATGGTTTTAGACTTCACAGTATGGTCAAACAACTATTCAGGGGGAAAAAAAAATGGAAGAAAAAGATCCAATATCTAACAGGAATTTTAGCAAACAGAAAATAGAAAATGTAACTGTCAAAAAAATAATGTTTCTTAGAATTTAAGATTATCTGCAGAATGAAAGGCCTACACCATCTCGGAAAAAAAGATTTCTCAGGACTTTTCAGATCACCACAGAAAAGCTTTGTCATCAGTGACCCAGATGTGGAACACCTTCAAAACTCTGAAGGAAAATGATCTTAAACCTTACTGCCAGTCAGGTGGAATTTTTTCATCCATGTAAGGGATCGGTTTATCTTACATTCTTCCCGGAAAAGGTACTTTGGAAGTATGCAGGTGGATGAAGCAGCAGGCATGAAAGCAGCTCACAGTGGGCCAGGGTGACAGGCCTTGAGGGGCAGCCAGTCCTGTATTTTTTTTTTTTCTTTTAAGATTTATTTATACAAGCACTGGGCACAGTCGGAAGCACTGGGCACAGCGCAGGAGGGCGAGAGAATTCACTAGAGCCAGAGCAGGGAGCAGAACAGACTGACGAAGTACACTGCTGAGGGGAGCAGCAGGAGAGGTCTGCGCACCATGTGGGACCCTCGCCCGGTGGCCAGGGATTGAACTGGCGCTGCAGAGGCTGCGGGCAGCTTCGCAACCCAGCGCCCAACTGCTGCGCCACCGGGAAGGCCCCTGTATTTTTTTTTTTTTTTTTAATTGAGGTGATCTTGGGTCATAGGTGTGAGATACAGCATCAGAGTTGGACAAGTGTGTGCTGCAGCTCCCAGTGGTCTAATTTCTGCCCACCACCCACCTGGCCTGTCACTGCTTTACCCACCCTTCTCCATTCTGTTAGAGTCTAAAGTTTTTTGTTTTATTTTCTCTTACTCCGCTTGGCATAATCCCCTCAGTACAGAGGATGGCAGGATTTCCTCATTCTTACAGCCGAGTAGCATCCATCGTGTAGACAGACGCCTCCTCCTCTACCCACCAGCTGTTGGTGGACACTTAGGTTGTTTCCAGCTGTAACTACTGTAAATAATGCTGTGATGAACAGGGGATGCTTCTATGTTTGCAAAGTAGCATCTTTGTATTCTTTGGGTAGATACTAGGAGTAACTGAGGTATGGCATTTCCATTTTCAGTTTTTCGAGCAGCCAGTCTTGATTGCAGCAGGAGGGCGCTGAGCAGCCTTATCCAGGGAGTACGCATTCGTGGTGGGCTGACTGGGAGCTGTTGTCTACTGCCGCGTTCCATACCACCCCAAGACAGTAATGATTATTCTCACAGTGCCCATGGGTCATGCATTCAGGAGTGGCTTAACTGGGCCCTTCTTGCCAGATCTCTCATGCCTGGTCTCTCCCATTTTATCATCATACCACCAGTCAGGTCCCCGTCTGCAGTTTGACCGAGACAGGAGCACCTGCTTCCAGTGCGGTTCTCTCATGACTGGTAAAGTTGGTCATGGGTGGCAGTTGCTCAGCTTAGGGCTTCTCCACAGGCTGCTTGGATAACCTCAAACATAGCGGTTGGTGACCTCCAGGACAAGAGATCCAAGATACAGATCCAGGCAAGCTCACATTTGTTCTGTCACTCAACCTTGGAAACCATGTAGCGCCAGTTCTACCACTTAGTTTTTCTTGTGAGTCGCTAACCCTGACCTGTATTCCAGAAGGGAATTACTCTGCCTTCTGAAGGGACCCTTGTGGACCTATTTAAAACCACAAGGCTCTAGTTTCAGGATGGATGGCCTGAAACTTCTTCAGGTAGCCCAGAGGTTACAACTTCAAGAACCTCTATGGAAGGAAATTACCTGACATACAGCTAAGCCCCGTGGGAATGGAACTTGGGGTCAAAACAATGCGATGCTTTTCAGAATCTACCTTTAGATGAGATTGCTGGGTTTACAGAATGAAGTATGTTAACCTGGGCAGTAAACAAAAAGGACAGAAGAGATGCTCATACCTATCAAAAACTAAGAATTTTCTTCCACTGAAATGATTTTAACGCTAATTGAAATGTAAGTGGTTGCATTAACCTTTTTAGTAGCTTTCCTAGCTCACGCTTTAAAATGGAAGAGTCTTCGGAAGCTTGAAAATAGCAGTGCTTCAGCTCAGTGAAACAAAGGTGGGCCAGGGTTTTTTCCACAGCTGAGGAATCGTCTGAGCTTTCTTAAATTTTGTGTGTCCTTCTAGGTGGGTGGAATTAAAGACAAAGTGCTGGCAGCACACAGAGCAGGCCTCAAGCGCATCATCATCCCTCAGAGGAATGAAAAGGACCTTGAAGAAATCCCAGGCAATGTGCGACAGGATCTAAGTTTTGTGACAGCAAGCTGCCTGGATGAAGTCCTTAATGCAGCTTTTGACGGTGGCTTTAGCATCAATACCAGGCCTGGTCTTGTAAGCAGCAAACTGTAGGCCTAAATCTCGACTTTGTAGAATTTTAAGAGGTACCAAAAGGTAATGACAAGGTTGATTTTATCCACGGCAGTAGGGATAAGCAAAACACCCCCACTTTGCAGACATAATCATATTAATGAACCTCACTCAAATGTCTGACTGGTGTTTATTACAGAATTTTAATTTAATAAATTAATAAAAACTAAAGTGTCATCGGTGGTGTCAGGCTGTCTGCAAAGTTGTAGAGCAGTGGTGCTCAGTGGGTCCCCAGAACGCAGCATTTACAGTACCTAGAAATGTAAATCCTCAAGCCCCACCACCAGCACTTTTTGAATCAAATTCTGAATTCACATCCACAAATTTAAGATCCCTCTGATTCTCGTGCATAGTCAAGGGCAAAAACCATTGATATAGGTCACTACCTTGGACTCACCTGTAGATGTTAGTGGATCCTGAAAATCACTTGGAGAACTTGGCCAGAGAAGAAAATATAAGCAATTGGTAGTCCTTATGGAAAATATTCTGTACGTCCCAACACAGCTCCCTTAAGCTGAGGGAAGCAGCACTCCTCAGGTGGTCCTTTGTATCAGAGGGACAGGTGTTAGCACCTGTCACAGGAACACACGGACCTAATGTCTGTCACCTTAGATAAAAACCGAGTCCCCCGCCACCTCCCAAAGACCCAGCCTCATTCCCCTATCACTGAGTACAGGGTTTGGATCACGACGTCAGGCTCCTCTATTTACTAGCTTGCTCCGTGGACTTTCTCTCTTCATTTTCCTCATCTGTAGAATGCAAGTACTAGATGTAAAGATTAAGCTAGAATCAAATCACACTGAGTGGCTTCTAATCCAGCCAGTAATGTACTTCTGAATCATATATTACAAAACATAAGAAGGGATATTTTAAGATACTTTGGAATTTCTTAGATGAGAATCTGGTCTGCAAATTACCCAAAATACCTGTAGTGACCCTGCCTTGTTCTGTGAGGACAAGTGAGAAGCAGCATCACAACATTAAGACATTCAACTGGCTATTGTGTCTCATTTCTGTTCAGTCATCTTACAGGAGACATCAAAACTCATCAAAACTTGTCGTTGTAAACTGAAACTCCATCCTTTCAACAGTGACTTCCCCTTCCCCCACCACGAGCGGCCACTACAAAAATTTCATCCTGGCTAACAGCACTAGTAGATGCTGAACAGAAGGGCCAAGAATAGCTATGCTTGTGGCATTCCTGATCTTAGGGGCATTCAGTCTTTCACCATTAAGTGTGATCTTGTGGATTTCTTTGCATATATTTACCAGGGTATCTATTCCTAGTTTAGGGAGCATTTTTGTCATGCAAGGGGAAATATATGTTGTCAAAAGCTTTTTTAGCATGTACTGAGATGGTCACATGGATTTGGCGTTCCATTGAAATGATGTAAAGTCACATGTCCCTTAAAGAAATGTGTCGTCAGATAATAGTAACAACCTATCAAACTAGCCTATGAATCAGCAGGACAAATTCAAGTTTAAGAATACAAAAGCATCAAGCAATAGGTCTGTGAAGGACAAAGTCAAAAAGTGCCACCTACCTATACATTCCCAAGAGACAAGACACCAGAGAGGAACGCGGAGGGCAGTAACAGCAGAGTGAATTATAAAGATGATTTAGGAACAAGCGTTAGACATCCTAATATCAAATGGTGAAGCAGAGCTCGGCATACAAGAATATGAAGACGACTTGAAATTAGTTGACAAATATTTACACATCAGCCTCAATAAGCTGTCAAACGTCTTAATTTGTATAAATCAGCAAAACATGAGGTGATACTGAAATAGACAGTCTTTCACATGGCTGCGTTCACCAAAACTTCCAGAAAGCATTGATAGACATACCAAGACCTTTAAAAAATAAGTCAGAGAACATATAGAAATGTTCACAGGTTATTTATAAATAGCCAAAAACTTTTTATGTAGACAAGACACATCCAACAAGAAATTGGCTAAAATTAGTCAATCCTCACAAGTTACCCATAATGGTGGTGTGTTTTTTTTTTTTTTCCCACAATGAAATGCTTAAATGATCCTATGTGGGGTGTGCAAGGGAGTGACTAATTACATGATCCCAAATTACATGGTTTCCAAACAAATGTGTGTAAGCACATGTAAATACACACAGAACTAGGAAAATAAAAATATTTGCAGTAATCTCTGAAAGATTAATGTCTCCTGTCACTTTCTCACTTTCAAAGCCTGCATATTGAGGACATTATTTTTATAGTCAAACATTGTAAACAATGTTTCAAAAACAAAATAAGCCTTCATAAAAACAATCAAAATATTAAAAGAAAAAACATTTTTCTAAACACATGTTAAGAGAAAAAGACCTGGATTTACATTTCTGGTGACATTTTGCAACCGAAAACTAGCACATTAGCACTCAAAAAATAATGCTTATGTAGGGACGAGATGCACAATTTTCTTTCCTGAATAGGTATCTTTGCTATCTAGAACTAATGGTGGGAGATGGGGGAGTCCAAATTTTATCCAGGTGTTGGGTACTCATAAAAACCACAGAAAACAATCTTTTAGAGACCATTTCAGAATCTCACCCCATGTGTGAAGGTAACTAGCAACAGTTAACTACATGGTGCTAGTTAAAGGCATAATAATAGCAGCTGACATCTGTTGGCTACATATGTGCAAAGCACTGTTCTAGGAAACTTACCTGTTTGACCCCTTTGAGGTAGCTACCATAATTAGCCCCATTTTATATACCAGGAAATTGGCTCCAGAGGTCACATGGCTGTTAAGTGGGTTAGAGGTAGGACTGGCATGGAGCTCCTTGGAAACCTGGTTGCAGAGCCCAGGCTCATAACCACTAGACTATGAAGTAGTGAAGTAATTCATAACACTTTTAAAGGGGAAAAAATAGTGATTAGCATTTCAACTAGTTACTCTCAACAGAACTGTGAAAATTAAAATGTAATCAAGGAGAGGGAGAAAAAAACACAAGACTTAGGCAGTCCCAACAAGACATTTACCCATTCTTTTGCTCTGCTTCAGAATAAAACTCTACCCATATTTCAAAATACAACTTTGGATTTTAATCAAACTTGAAGCTAAAGCAGACACATTACAGTTTTTAATTTGCCAGATATTCTTTTAATGAGAATTATAAAAGCCCAAAAACATTTTTTTTTTGCAATCTGCCTTTTTAAACAAATGATTTGCTTTTAATTACAAATACTGTGTAAGACGATGCCTTCTTTTGCAAAACCAATAAATACAATAACAAATTTCAGATTTTTCCAAGAAATTTGGGGGAGGAGGGGAAGCCTGATTTTTTTCAGTATTAAAAAAAAAAAATCAGTATTCCCTAACCTTTCAAAGAGTAAGCGCAAAGGTATGACTCAACTGGAGAAAAAAAGAGAAACACCTAATAGCTGCTTTAAATATTTTATCTGATAATTCTGATGTTACACCTTTCTTCTGTGGAACCCTTCAACAAAATGGCTGAATTTAAAATATTTCTAATGAATTGATTAATGGAGGGAAAGAAAATATGTATTGAACACAAATGTATAAACTTCACCATAAACAATTATGCATATCAAAAAAGGACACTAACTTTAAAAAGGTACAAAAAATGTGAAGAAAAGTCTGAATTACAGAAAAGAAAGTCAATTTATTTAATGAAAAACTAGAATTAATAAAAATTAGCAAACACACACACAAAATAATACACACAGCAGCACTATGTATTGACTCACAAAGGGAAAAGCAGTGGCCCGAGACCACGCAACATGGCTTGTCAGTTAAAGGGGGGGAAAAAAACCACACACACAAGTTGCACGCACGCTCGCACGCACACACACTCGCAAAAAAACAAAAGCCCAGTATTTCAACAGTACACTCAATCTACAACAAACACAAATTCAGAATTATTTTACAATGCCTCCTTTCTTAATACAAAAGATGCCCACCTTGGGTATATATATATATATTTTTTTTCAGTGGTTTACTGTTGACTTATTTTTAAATATATTAGTGTTAACTACATGCAAGTGCTTCCTGTATTTAAGAGCCTTTCCTTTTATTTACCTTCACGTGTCTAGCTTCCACCTACCAAAAGTTTCAGGTTGGCAGGCGGATGGATGCCTTGTTCTCTGTGAAATAAAATGCAACGGTTTAAACACTGGCCAGAAAATGTTTGATTGCCATTTCAACACATGGAAATAGTTACATTGATGCCTAAATTGCCATTTTCTGCAAAAAGCTGTGCAATGCTGGTGTCAAAAACTAGGCAGTCACTATTCATAATGGCTGTTGCAATTCCCTCATGAATAGATCGAGGCGTCGCTTCCCAAGTCAATCGCCGTCTATGACCATTTAGCTCAAGTCGATAAGCAAAATTTTCAGCTTGCTTGCGTGTTCCTATCAGCTGTACAATTGCAAAGAACTGCTGGTGACCATCATATTTTTCCTGTTTCTCCAAAACTAACATGAAGTGAAAGCCAAAACAGGACTGCATCATCACCCAGTCCACAGCACCAGGAAGATTAATGTCCGTAGCAAGGAAAACGATATCCTCCCCCTGCAGGGTGGTAATGGACTTGTGCTGATGCATCAGGTGGGGCATGACGGCGTCCAAAGAGCCCTGCCATTTACAGGAAGCGCCCGGGCACGGGCAGGAGTAAGGCCGAAACTCACAGAGCTCCTCATGGTCTGCTTTCTCTGTGTGTGGCAGGGTGATTTCACAACCAGAAGAGGCATATTTACAAGGGAAAAGTACTGAATTGGCCACTTTCTCCATAGCCAAGTTGCGAATGGATCCCAACGGGCCCCGGCAGGTCGGACAACATGTGAGCTTTGGGCGACAGTTGCTACAAACAAGATGGCCGCTCTGACACTGCAGAATGGGTGGTAACACATAGTCAAAGCAGACCGGACACTCAAAAAGACTCGCCAAGTCATTGTTGGATGCTGTTGTGCCAGTCAGAGCAGGCACTCTCTGGGATGGTGTACACTTTGAGGTTCCAGTAGGTAGTGCTGTTGCAGTCTGACGGCTCATTTCTGTAAAAAACATAAATAAAAGTAAATGGAGGCAGGGGAAAAATATTTAGAACTGTAACTTGCCTTATCATGTTTCCATGCAGGTAAACTAAAGTTTCATACAAAATTTATGAGCTAAATAAAGGGAAATAATCAGGATTAAAAGAATAAAACGTAAGTGAAATATGGATTGTGCTGATTAGGAGTTGCATGCCTATTTTCAACATGTTCCAGAACACATCTACAATTCTGTTTCTTTAAAAAGTGTTACAAACAGTCCTTGGATGGACTACATGGACTAAAATGCTGAAAGAGAAAGTAGACCATAAGCAACTAAGAAACACTATGACTTTCTCCTCCTGTTCAATTCCCCTACCAGGTCTGCTGATTTCCCATCCTGAGTCCGTTGTTAACAGCCACAGGTGTACAGGCAACCAGTGTGCTGACTCTGACAAACTCCTCTTAATGGTGCTTTAGTGGGGCATGTGGGGGATGGAGAGGGGTGGTCACAAGGGGAAGAGCCTGTGGCAACGGCATCATCAAGTCAAGTCTTCCCCTGGAATGGTAACACCAGGTATCTTCTTTCCTACTGATCAATGCCGCCCTCCCAAAAAACGGTAAGGGAGAGAGAAATGGAGCACCATCCTCAAAAGTTTCTAAGCCTGGTATTTACAGAAAGGAAATCATTCCACTCTACGTCCATTCCACAAGATATAACTTGCAAGCAAAGGAGAAAGAGTCAGGAAAAGGTAAAAGAATAAAGATAAAAGCACCCCCCCACACACACACACAAATATACTGGGGACAGGGTTAAAGAATTCCATGTACCTCGGGTTCACCAGTGCTCCTAAAGCACTAACAGCAACAGACATTATTTAAGAGATAAATGTCATCTCGAAGAAATGATGAACAATGAAATGGACTTGTCAGGTTGAATCTAAGATAAAACTAAGATAAAACAAGCACCTTTTCCCACAAATCTACCTTTGCTGCGCTATGGTAGGCCACTGTTTGTCTTGCAGTTTGACAAACGAACAGTCTGTTGATGCCCTAGAACTCCCAGTAACTATACTAAAGCCATATTCCTATAAAATAAAAATGTTAGTACTTTCTCAACTATAATCATTCTGTTGTACAGAATTTAACTTTGAAAAAACAATGCTGTTTACCAAAGTGGCCGATGTAAATGCAATTTGGGTTCTACATTAATCCATAACAGATACCTTAAATGAGGGCTGAGGGTGGGAAAAAAAAAAATTCCACTGCACTAAAAAGAATATTCTAAACTTCAAGGGGCAACAAAATTGCATCATAGTGCGGCTCATCACATGAATTTAGGACATCAATCGACTCATCATCTGAAGTGCCTGTATGACCCAGATGTCCTATTCCAACAGAAGAACTATCAAGAAACTTCTGGAATGCGGGTACCCTCAGTGTGGGTGCATGACGAGCCATGCAGTTCAGGCCCTCTGTCTACAAAGGGTGGGAGGCAGCCTGAGCAGCACTCATACCTGTTTCATGGTCTATTTTATGTTGCTCACTTAAATGAGCAACACAATAAGTGAAAAATTGATTCCCCGGACAAAAAGCAAAAGGTCTAAGCCACCAATGTTTTTCAAACCACTAAGCCCAAACAGCTAATCAAATGGAAAGGTAGTAATCAATGGTTTATATTCAAGGTAACTAAGCAAGAAGGGCACTTGTTTAATTTCCTGATCTAGCAAAATAGTTATACATCTATCATCAATAGTTCAGGCTCGTTATAGTTATACCTATCATTTTTCCAAAATTGTATAAAACACAATTAAAACTCCTCTTCAAAACGCAAAAACAAGTGCAATTTGGCCAGGACTTCTTGTAAATGGAGGTATTAGGGGATAGCAGCTGCTAAAATCTCCAAGTTCCCCAAAGTGAAACCACCCAGCCCCATCTTCAAACAGTAAAAGAATCCCAACCGCAGACCTGCAGGTATGAACCAAGGACTCAAAAGTCTTTGGACGACCCCACAGAAGTCACCTGAAGTTTGATTTAACCTTGAGAAAAGTACAGCAGACCAACAGAAACATCCCCGCAAGTTCAGTTATGCTGCAGCCATGCCCTGACCGAGTCAGATTCCACTGGCTTACAACACTTTCCAGCTTTGCAGTGTAAGCAAGCCACCCTCACATGCCAGTACCTTTTCTCTTCCTTGTCCCAGCAGCTGGTAAACACGTGTGCAAGGCGCCCCTCCAGGAGTACAGAGAAGGTATGGGAGACCTCCCAATCATGGGAAGTCGGGCAATGCATCCTCTTTCCCCAAGATGCACAGGCATTTCGGAACGGAGGCCCCTCCCGGATGCCCTTGGCTTGTAAGCATGCCGGGGGCCAAGTGATCGGGAAAGGAAGTGTCCTCCATTCACTCAGCAGCACCGGCCACTGGAGGGGGTCTAGATGAAATCTCTCCAGTCCCAAGGAAAGTCGACCCACCTACCACACCTTCCCGCCAGCTCAAATTCGCCTGCCTCTCCAAAAGTGGGAGCCTGTATGGGTTCTTTTAAAACTTCGTCTGTCTCGGAAGTTTGTCTTCCCAGAGTCACTGGTCCCAAGCACTTCCCCACGACAGTACGCGGCCACTGGAGAAAGGGGCGCTTCCTGGGAGCTGGCTCTGGAGCTAGGGTGGGCTCCAGTCCACAGAGCCAGGGGCAGAGGCAGGAGGCGAGCTGGGAAAGCCAGCTCCAAGGTTTGCAGAGCCGAGAACAAGGTCGCCGGCAGACAGCGCGGGGTGGGGGTGGGGCGGACGGGGTGGGAAGCAGGCAGCTCCGCCCCGCCGGGTCCGGCGCCTCAGAACACGGCCCTGCGCTGCGGAACTCCTCCTCACACACCCCCGCCCCGCGCCGCTGCCACCGCCAATCCCCGGGACGCCTCAGCCTTTCCACCGGTTAAAGCTGAGGTTGAATCACGGCGGATTTTTGTAGGCCAAAGTGATCAGATTTCCTATGATTTCAACCTAAGAGTAAAACACAGTATTGTATATGGGAAATGTGAGCAGACAAGCATTCTTTTCTGCACTGTGCCTGGTTAACCTTGGGAAAGTTTCATAGAGCTAAAAACACTCGCCCTAACTCATTCAATAACTATTTTACAGGCATCCACTGTCCTAGTTCCCGAATCCTAACTCACGTCTCCACTTCTACTGCTGCGGGCACCGGGTTTTGTACTCCCCTTCCCCCTGCAGAAAGGCTGCACGCGGTGGAAGCAGTAAACACACACAGACAAAATCAACCACTTCAACCTCCAAACTGAGATGACATTTTCTTCCCGCTCTGGGAAAGTCATCTTAAGCAGCCCCATTAAAAAGAGGCTCTGGTTTTGTTTTTGAACAAGCATTACCCTTGCCCCAATAAAGTCCTGGGCCTCAGATTTGCATTGCATCAGCCTCATTCAGAGGTTTAACCTGTCATTACATCATGCTTAGGGCAGCCTTTAAACCCAGTGAGAGCTGGTGGCGGGGCGTGAACCCTGTACAATGTGTTGTGGATTATCCATGTTTCTGTGACAAATTTTAACTCTAACCACTTCCCCACCCTATCAGCGGTATGTATGTTCAATCACCACGACATCATTTTTTGATGTTAGGATATACAAAACCGCATTAAGAACAGAAATATAACTGAAAATAATCTTCCCCACAGACAAATATAAATTACTATTTCCTCGTTTTTATTTGCTAGTACATATTCATTCTACACTGGTCTCAGGTTTCTAGGACAAGATATTTCAAATACTTTAGAAGGACAAACTCTTTCCAAACAAAATTAAAACGAAACCACCCAAATGTATAAAAATAAGTAAAGGGGATGACTGATTCCTCAAGCAAAAACAAAATTTTAATTCACTTTTTAGTCAAACTTCTAAAAGACCTGTAGAGAGTCTTAGAGCACAGTTGGAAAACCATTCCTCTACAGACAAACCTCTCAACTTCATGAGAATGAGGACAGCAGAAGTGGAAGCATTCTAGAGCCCTCCTAGATTCTGACCCAGTGTCACAAGCTCACCTGTAAAACCGGGACATTTCCAGCCTCACATGACTTTTGTCTGGATTAAGGGAGATGAGTAACATGTATATCACAGAAGGCATATTTTCCAAAATAATCTTAGGTATTCACCCAAGACCTTCAAAAGTTAACTGCTTGAGGTCAGCTAGCAAACAGAACTTACGGTTTCCATACATACTCTCTAAAAGATTTCTTAAGCTTGTAAAGGTTCCAACATGTCTGCCAAAGGTCAGCCGTTGTTTACTTTTTAGCACAATAAACCTTAATAGAATTTATCACCTAGGCAGGCTAGTTACACACTTGTTTTACAAAAAGCTGAAAATTTTATGGAAACTACATTGAAATATGCCTATAGGAACTAAAGTGAGTTCACCATTACCCACTCTTTCTAAAAGATATATGTACCACACCCCCAATTTGATATAAAGTTTAGATTTTAATGTAAATCAAAACACTTTACAGTCTTCAGTGTTTTCTTAGGAATTGAAAATACTTAACCACTGCTTTGCCACATTAACATGTAAAGAAGTAGATGGATTAAGCTTTTATTCTAAATTTCATGTGGGAACCTGTTTCCTTTTATAAATGACGGATTAGTCATAATCTCACGTCTAGCTACTCTAACACACAACAATGTTGTGCTTACCATTCTCTTTCAGCTCATAAATAATACCCCTTTGCAGAGATGTCTGAATCTTAATGCCTGTCACTGAACTTGTGAAATGTGTTACAACAGCAAACAGGAAGCTAATAGTTACAAAATAAAAGTTAAAAAGATAGAAATGTCATCAGATCAAAATGTATTGTGAGATAAGTTACAAATAGAACATACAAGGGAGTGTTGAACAGGGATGGGAGAAAGAGTTGAGAAATCAAGGAGACTACAGGCCAGAAAATGACCAATGATGTAGTTACCTGAGTGGTAAGATACTGGTAACTTTTAGCTATATTCTCCTTCAAAGGGGACAGTAAAAAGCTGTTCTATAAAGATTAGTCAGAATTCTAAAAACAATCAAAATAAAAAGCAAATCTTGCAGACACAATTTATTAAGAGAAAATGCAAAATACCAATTCTTCCCTTTTACTTCACCACAGATTATTCCAGATTATTAACGATGTTAATATTTATCATAAAAGTACAGGTTCAGATTTTGAATTAGAAATCAATGGGTTAAATAAAATTCCATTCAAAACATTTAAAGGCTTTCCTCAACTGCTTTGGAAAAGGTACTTTTCTCAACATTGTGACACTGCATGGGTATTATGCAGAAATTTAAAATATTTTCTTAAAAAATTGCCTTTTTTTTTTTTTTTGGTACCCTCGCCGGGGCCAGGGAACGAACCGGTGCTGCAGAGGCTACGGGCAGCCTCGCAGCCCAGTGCTCAACCGCTGGGCCACCAGGGGAGGCCCAATTGCTCCTATATTTAAGATTCACTTCCATACACTAATAAAAATTTTTAAAATGCAAGTCTCCTTAAAAATGCAAACTTCATTATAAAACAATAATGTTAAGGAAAAAACCTATTATTTCCAGTGTTGTAGCCAATAAGAGGAATTTTATAAGTTGTATTTTCCTAAAAGCTTCATTTTCCTGAAGATAACTCTGAAATTCCTATAGTTATAGAAGACCGTTTGTCTAGAAAGATGATAACATGAAGTGGGGAAAGGCAAGGACAAAGCCAGATAGAAAGCTACTGTAAAAACAGAAGCCTGAACAAAGGTGATAACACAGTGAACAAAGGAAAATGCAGACTGGAATGCAAATGTATAAAGCTTACTTTCTTTTTTTTTTTTTTGTAAGTGTCTAAATTATTTTGAGACTTTCACCTCTGGTTTAAAAAGAAAAATATAATACCAACATATACTTAATCAGAACCTACTAGGCACTATGCTAGATACTGAAACATGATAATAGATTAAATGCAAAGTAGGAGATGTCTAATCAAAAAAACAGCTGATAGAGTAAAGACTGGCGATCAGAGTTGTGAACATACAGATGTTATGTGAAGTCACAGAGGAGTTTGCCTAAAGCAAGAGAAATCCCAACATTTAAAGATTTACAAGTTCGTTATAGGTCTAAGAGGCAGTGGCTACCCCTACACAGCAATACTTCTCATTTTATTATGCTTACTAATCATCTAGGGATTTTGTATAAAATGAAGATTGTGATTTACTATGTCTGAAGTCAGGTTTGAGAATACATTTTTAACCAACTCCAGTTGTGGCCAATGTGACTGAGGCCCACCTCTGAGTAGTAAAATCTAAAGCTCCGTTAAGAAAAACAAAAGTGAGAGAAAACCAGGTCATTATCTCAAAATTCAAGATAGAAATTTAAGATATATAAAAACTCACATACACATCAATATTAGAATAAATTATGTTTAGTATGTATCTTACAGGGAACTTACATTATTTCTGTAACCAGAAAAAAAAAAATTAAGAAAAAGGCAAAAAACAGACATCGTTAAACATTCAAGAACTCAAGGAATCTGGTACTCATGAACCCTTCTCTTCAGAAGATACCTAATTGGGGGGCAGAGAAGGGGAATCAACCAAGTGATGAATTAAAATAACTTAGAAATGGCGAGCCTGTCTGTGACAGGCTCCATTTAAATTAGTCAATGACTCCATTTAAACACAGAATTAAGACTAAACTGTGGGCATTATAATTACCAATTACAATATAAACCTCTAAGATTTGGCAAGGTGCAAATAATTATATCAATAATTAAAAAGCCAAGTGTAAGTAAATTAATGGCAGAGTCAACCATGTGGAATCTGCTAGGGTGTCAAGGAAATCAGGCCTAAAAAGGTATCCATGGATTGGCAATATGAATTACTGGTGGCCTCTGCAGTAGCAAACTTGGAGATATGGCTAGTGTGGAAGTCAGATTATGAAGACTGAACAGGATGCTATGTGGGGCTAACATCTGAAAAGCAGGACTGTGGAGAGGAATGAGTCAGCAGGAAGGCCCAGGACATTTTTTGCTTGGTTCCCTTCTTCATTTACTCTTTAAATGAGAGTGACCAGCATAAAATGAAGGCTGGTAAGAGTTCGAAAAAAGGATAACCCAAGAAATATGACAATGCGGTAAAATTAAGTTCTTGGGGAGGTGAGAAGGGATTCAAAACTCAAGACAGAGGACTAGACTGCATTAGAAGAAATACTTTCTCCAAGGTAAGAATTTGAAGAGCTTGAAGAGTTTCTATTTTCTCTGCAAAGGAAGCATAGTCATCCCCTTTTGGGGGGGGCGGGGAGGGGATGGTGAAGAAATGACAATGTCAGAGGGCTGAAGAGATCCCTAATTAAGCATCAAGTCACCGCAGAGTCCAGTTTAATGAATTAGTTAGGCGGCTGTACTGTTAGGCATTTTGAGAACACATTCAAAATATAAGTCAGTCATCATCCTCGGTCCCAAAACACCCCTATTGCCTTAAAACTAAAGGAGAAATAATATGTCATTAACCTAATATGTTTTCCAAACTTTAGGATTAGAACTCTAAAACTAACCAAAATGGTTAAATTTAATAGCAATTCCAAGCTCTGAGGAGCATCATGGAGCCCTGAACTTTTACTCTGCTGGTAGAAATACAAAAATAGTACAACCACATCTTCATCACTGCAGAAAATTCTATTGGACAGAACAGATTCTATATTCTATTTTACTAGCTATTATCCTTACATTGTTATTACATATTGAATCTACAACTATTTAGTAACATCAAGACAATATAAAAGATTGCAAATAGAAGGAATAGCATGTAAACACACTAAACCCACTCATCCCTAATATCCCTTGCAACAAATATATTTCTTTCTTCTTTTTTTTTTTGGAAGACTTATTTATTTATGCATACGAGAAGTGGGGTGCAGACCAGAGGTGCAGTGGGGTAAGAGGATTCATCAGAGAGAGTGGGGAGCAGAAAAGGCAGATCCACTGAAATACACTGCTGAGGGGAGCAGAGGGGAGACAGGAGAGGTCTACTGTGCCATGTGGGTTGCTCCCTGGACAGGGCCAGGGATCACACTCCTGTTGCAGTGGCAGGCGAAAGTTTGACAGTGATGTGTCTTTAAGCCCTTTGCCACCAGGAAGCCCCCTATTTGCCCTTGATATAATCTCACAAATGAGAATTAATATAATCTCACAATTGACATAATGAAAAGGTAACTCACAAATGAGAATTTAAAATCCACTTTAAAATACTACTATAATGAGCTCTGACAAAGCAGCAAAGACAACACAATGGAGAAAAGATATTTTCAACAAATGATGCTGGAACAACTGGATATACACATGCAAAAAACTCAATCTGCAAACGTATTTTACCTCCTTCACAAAAATTAACAAAGTGGATCACACACCTAAATGTAAAACTTAAAACTAAAAACCTGGGAGAAAAAATCTAAATGATTTTGATGTCCAGCAATGGCTTTTCAGAAACACCAATGACACAAACCTGGAAAGAAACATTGGTAAGTTGGACTTGATTAAAATTCTAAATATCTGCGCTGCAAAATACAGGGTCAAGAGAATGAGAAGATAAAATGTAAACTGGGAGAAAGTACTGGCAAAAGATTTATCTGATTAAGGACCGTTATCCAAAATATACAAAGAACTCTCAATGAGAAAACAACCAAGTCATTTAAATAATGGGCCAAAGACCTCAACAGACCTAAATAAAGATTATACACACAGCAAGTGGGCACATGAAAACACGCTCCACATTGATTGCCATCAAGGAAGTAAAATTAATGTGGGCTACTGCTACATACCTGTTAAAATGGCACTAGCAAACGCTGGTGGAGATGTGAAACTTAATCCTCTCATCCACTGCTAGTATTGGGAATAAAAATGGGATAGGCAACTCTGTAAGGCAGTCTGCCCATTTCTTTAAAAACCAAACATATTCTTACCAAAGGAAATGAAAACTTATGTCCACACAAAAATATGCACACAGATGTCTACAGCAGCTTTATTCTAATTGCCAAAATTTGGAAGGCACCAAGATGCTCTTTAGGAGGAGAAAAAAATAAATAACTGGTATATCCAATGGCACATTATTCGGTGCTAAAAAGAACTGAGGTATCAAGCAATGAAAAGACATGGAGGAATCAAATGCACATGACTAAGTGTAAGAAGTCAGGCTAATACTGAAAAGGCTAAATACTGTGATTCCAATTAAAAGAGTGTGGAAAAGGCAAAACTAAAAAAAAAAGTGTTTGCCAGTGGCTAGGGTGGAGGGAGGGGTGAGTAAGTGGTACAAAGATGATTTGTAGGGCAGTGAAACTACTTTAATGATAGACAGACATCATTACACATTTTTCAAAATTCATGTAACACTTGACACTAAGAGTGAACCATTAATGTAAACTATGGACTTTGGGTCCTAATATGTCAAATTAGGAGCCTCAATTATAACAAATACGCCACTTTGATGATGGGGGATATTGATAATGGGGAAAAGGCCATGCAAGGAGCAGAGGGTATAAGGGTAATCTCTGTACCCTCTGCTCAGTTTTGCTGTGAACCTTAAACTGCTCTTAAAAAAAAAAATGAAGTCTACAGTTTATCTTGAACAAAATGGGTTTGAAATGCAACAAATACAGCACTGTAAATTTATTTCCTTTTACAATTTTCCTAACATCTTTTCTCTAGCTTACTTTACCATTAAAGATATCCTTAAATATGTAAGATAGAAGATATGTTAGATGAATGCTATGTTATCTCTAAAGGCTTCTGACTAGACTACTAGTAGCCAAATTTTGGGGGTTAGAGTTTATATAATGTGGTCTCCCTGGTGGCACTAGGGTTAAGTCTCAGTGCTATTCACCACCATGGCCTGAGTTCAATCCTGGCCAGGGAGGTGACCCACATCTGGCGCAGCAGACCTCTCCTGTCTCGCCCGATGCTCCCCTCAGCAGTGTATTTTGGTAAATCTGCCTGTTCTGCTCCTCACCGTCTCTGGTGTAACCTTCCATCCTCCCTTCCCCCTGCACCTCTGACCTATACCCCAGTTCTTCCACAAATATAAATAAGTCTTAAAAAAAAAATAAAGAAAGAACTTACACGCTGATCTGTCTTCAATGCACAAGGTATCACTACTATCCTTAACCCCCATGGTGTTCAAGGATGAGCTGTCTTTTAAAAAATACCACATGGCAAAGTAAATCATTTTATCACAATAAACAAACTCTTCTAAAAAATGGATGTTCACTTATAATCAGGGAAATGGAAATCAAAATCACAATGAGATACCAACCATACAACAGAGAGAATGGCACACGTTAAAAAAAAAAAAAAAAAAAACTAGCAACAACAAATGCAGGTGAGGATGTGGAGAAAAAGGAACTCTCCTGCACTGCTGGTGGGAGTGCAAACTGGTCCAACCACTATGGAAAGCTGTCTGGAGGTTCCTCAAACTACTAAAAATGGAGCTACCCATATGACCCAGCAATTCCACTCCTAGGGATCTACACAAAGAACACAAAAACATTAATTCTTAACCTGCAACCCTATGTTTACTGCAGCACTATTTATAACAGGTAAGATATGAAAACCCAAATGTTCAAAAATAATGACTAGTTTCACTTATAGGAGGAATAGAAGGGAACCAAATTAGGGATGAGGAAAAAAAATAAATAAAATAAAAAACCAAAATTAACAGGCAACTATAAATCAGAGACATTCTGCAGGGGAGGGGGAGGAGAAGGAATCAAAACAGGGAGGGACGAGCACACGGGACTATAGTGATGATGCACGGGTGAGCTGGTGGTGGCAATTTTACAGGGACTACACCTGAGAGGAGAAATCAAACATTGTACAAAAAGGAACAATGTAAAATATATATATATATATAAATAATTTTTAAAAATGGATGTTATTTCCATACCAATTCTCTAAGTTTCCAAAATAGTTGACATCAGTGTTGCAGAAACGCATCAATTCCTAGATAACAATTTCATTTTTCATAACATACAACTGTAACAAGCCTCAAGAATATACTGCTTGTATATAATGAAAAGAACACTAAATTTGGTTGGAATATAATTTCAAATCTGAATTCCTACTCTGACTTTCATTTTGATACTAAGAAAATTACAGTATCCTAGGTCTCAAATGTCTGTCTGTGAAATAAAACCAACAACAGCTTTTTGGAGGTTGATATCAAATATGAGGGAACATTTGGTATATTAATATGTTGCAATGAATTACTAAATAATTCATTCCAACGAGCATTAATTCTAGTAATTCTATCTCACAAGTATGGTAGCTAGATATACTCACTCAGAATAAAAATTTAAAGCAGGTCAAAATCAGTACTAATCTATGAAGAGATGATAAATACTAAGCTAAATAGAAAAGAGCACACTGAGACAGAAGAAATTAAAGAAACAAAGCAAAAGTGGCATTAGAAGGCCTTAATACTTTATATGATTGATGACTCTTTACTACTAAAATAACAGAAAAATAATGGAATTTATGGAAAATAAATGTCTTATTAAATTCATGAAGGCTTATCCCACTGAAGTAGTTATCATCGGTGTCTACATAAGCATTACATCTGAAACTAACCCATTTTATTTCAAATAAGGATGTAACACATGAATTAACTTATACACTGTCCTCAAACTCGGATCCTATTCTCAAGTGTCCCTATTTCTCCACCAAAAGTTTAATGTTTTATTTTCCTGTATTTAATAATCCAAACAGCATTAGCACATTGTGAATCATCTGAATCCAATTGTTAAGTCATGTAATTGAATGACCCTATTTGCATTTATGGTCACACTAGCTGGGAGTTGATCTACAGTACTCTAATTATGACGTGCTAAAGAGAAAAGCAAGAGGGGGACTTAACACATAAATGATGCATTTGTGTGAAGCAAAGTCCAATGACATCATGGTTTTCATTGAAGCACTTTACATGCTAGTGAGAAAAGCTTCATGTGATAACAGGGCAAAGTATGTAACCTGCACTGTTAACAGCCAAGCCCATAACCCTGACTGAAGATTTCAATTTAGCAGGCAGTATCCACTACTATAATAAAAATCAGTATTTATTTGAATTTCATTGGCTTTAATTTAATTAATTGTATTCAATTTACAAGTTCTGAACATTACCCCAGAGTAGATCACCCACTTTGCACACTCTTGGTTTCTCAGCTCACTGGTTACTCCTCAGTTTCCTTTATTGATTTCCTGCTCCCCCCACCACCTCAAACTTGTGAATTTGGAAGCTGATCATGGTTCTCTTGTTCACTTTGGTAATTTCATTCAGTCTTGTAATTTTAAATTCAACCAACATGTCAGGAACTTCAAACTTTTAATCTCCAGCTCAGATTAAAAAACCAAAATTCCTCCAAGTTTTGGTCTTAAACACCAAATTTGTACATCCAACTATGGGGGGGGGGGAACACACCACGACGACGACGACGACGACGGGTGAACTCCTTAATGCTTTCCTAGACTATTCTACTCATAGGCTTCCCTCACCTGATTGGCAATTCCATCTTTCCTCCCCATTACTTCATTCAAAAAGCCTTAATATACTTGATTCTCCTTTTTCACAGCACATAGCTAAAACCATGAGGAAATCTTACTGTACCTCCTTTAAAAATATATCCAGAATCCAGGCCCCGGCTGGTGGCACAGCAGTTGAGTGCTGGGCTGCGAAGCTGTCCACAGCCTCTGTAGCGACCCCTGGCCACCGGCGAGGGTCCCACAAGGCGTGACAGACCTCGCCTGCTGTGCCCGCTGCTCCCCTCAGCAGTGTATTTCGTCGGTCTGCCTGTTCTGTTCCCTGCTCTGGTGAATTCTCTCACCCTCCCGTGCTTCTGACTATACCCAGTGCTTATATAAATAAATTAATTTTTAAAAAATCCTAAAAAAAAAAAAAAAATCCAGAATCCAACCATTCCTCACCACCAACCACACAGTACAAGTTACCATTATCGCACCTCAATTATTGCAATAACCTAACCACCTCTCTGCTTTTATCCTTACATCCCAGGTCCCACCCCAAAAGAGGTTCTGAGTACATTAATCAGAAAAATTCAATTAAAATTAATATCAAATCATGCCACTCCTCTGCTCAACACTGGCAACCCATAGCCAGGTAATAGTTAAAACCGTAAAACGGCCTATAAAATACTACAAAATACAGTGAGCAGTTGCCATTACTTTGACTCCATCTCCCACTTTTTCTCACATGGCTCACATATGAGTCTCTTTGTTCCAATGCTAGGTTGTGCTGCTTTGAGTTCTCTCTGCCATAAAATACTTTCTCCTGGATGGTCACATGCTGTTATTTCTTGCATGTTACCCTCTCAATGAGGTCTACCTTCAACCTTTCTATTTAAAAGTGACCAGGGGGCCTCCTTGGTGGCACAAGGGGTTAAGCCTCAACACTATAAAGCTATCCACAGCCACTGCAGCACGAGCTTGATCCCGGCCAGGGAGTTGACCCACATGGCACAGCAGACCTCTCCGGTCTTGCCCGCTGCTCCCCTCAGCAGTGTATTTCAGAAGATCTGCCTGTTCTGTTCCCCACTCTGTCTCTGGTGAATCCTCTCATCCCCCACACCTCTGGCCTGCACCCCAGCTCTTGTATGCTTAAATCAATCTTTTAAAATAAATAAATAAATAAAAGTGACCAGGACTCTGTCCAGTGGCCCTTTCACTAAGCACTCCTACTCCTACCCCCTTCCATCTTTCTTCTCTGTGCACCTCTATTTTTGTGCACAGAACTCTAAAATGATATACAATTACTATTTATTGTTTGTTGTTATAGCCCCGGCCCCCAAAGTGGAAGGTAGGAATTTTTGTCTGACTCAATGTCTGACTGAAACACATTAACAGTGCCTGGCACAAAACTCAGTATTTTTTGGATTGATAAGAGCAAAAAAAGCTTTGGACTTTTGAACGGCAACAACCAAAGCTAGACACAACAGAACAATGCTTTTTAAAATCGTCAAAAAGGATTACCACCCTAGAATTCAATATGCCCAATTTATCCTAAAAGTAAGTACCAAGGTCAGAAAAATGATGCGAGGTTTCAAAACTTTACCCTCCCTGGATATTTTCTCAGGAAGTTCCTGAAAAACAAGCTCTTCAAATATAATGGAGTTGTTATAGAGCAGCCCCGATATTAAACGGGTTCCTGGCTGTGGGTCCTCACCCGCACGCTTTAAAGGGACTTATGAATACTCTACTACAGACACACACAAAAGGTTAATAAAAGGTTTATTTACAAGAGAAAAGGAAATAAGGAAAATGTACAACTCAGGGAGAAAATAGGGAAATAAAGTCTTTAATGCGTCCTACCCGATCCGACGACCTGGAAACCCAAAGGCACTCTCAGAGCTGGCTGGACGCTGCTGCTGGCCAAGAGCCCCAAAATGGAGAGAGCTAGAGAGAGAGCCCCCAAAGCCCACGTGTCTGCCTTTTGTATCCACCTGGCTGCTTAACCCCACCCTCAGGTCCCAGCCACCTTCCCTTGGGTGGTGATGGGATTTGGAGTTCCCAGTGTCTTTGGCTTTGACCTGGGGTGGGGGTGGAGTCCACAAAGCCTATATGGAATTAGCTTTGGGACATCCTTTTCCCCCCTAACAATTCCATTGGCAGGACTGGACAACCCGGCCAACGAAAATGCCCTGGTACCCTCGAAAAGAGGAAAGCCCAGGTGGAGTCTGATGAGACCAACTTTATACCTGAAGCATACATCGACTGGATGCCACCGGTTCGCTCTGATCCTGTATGGAATATTTCAACAAAGCCAGCTAAAAATTGCTGTTAGTTATTTCTGCCCTGTGATTTTATGCAAAAATAGGAAAAATGGTTTAAAAGTAGATTTGGTTTGCAAACTTTTGCTTTGCTGTTAAAAGTTTGGGATCAAGGTTGGGAAAATTTGTGTTTTTACATCAGTTGAACCATTTTAAGATTTTTTTTTTTTCCTGTAATTTTTACATATCTGCTGTCTTGTTTTGGCTAATGCCTCCAGATTTTTTTTTTGGCTTAAACTGATGAACTATTTTTCCTGGAGTGGAGGACTTTTGCTTTCCACAATGGACAAATACCTGGAGAGACTGGTTTTCTTTCACACTGGAACCTGACAAAATGTTCATCTGAGACTGCATCCCAACCTCCATATATTCGATCTTCATCACCATGGAAATGGTGGCAAAAAGTGAAAGGGGGGAATTGTTAGGGGGAAAAGGATGTCCCAAAGCTAATTCCATATAGGCTTTGTGGACTCCACCCCCACCCCAGGTCAAAGCCAAAGACACTGGGAACTCCAAATCCCATCACCACCAAAGGGAAGGTGGCTGGGACCTGAGGGTGGGGTTAAGCAGCCAGGTGGATACAAAAGGCAGACACGTGGGCTTTGGGGGCTCTCTCTCTAGCTCTCTCCATTTTGGGGCTCTTGGCCAGCAGCAGCGTCCAGCCAGCTCTGAGAGTGCCTTTGGGTTTCCAGGTAGTCGGATCGGGTAGGACGCATTAAAGACTTTATTTCCCTATTTTCTCCCTGAGTTGTACATTTTCCTTATTTCCTTTTCTCTTGTAAATAAACCTTTTATTAACCTTTTGTGTGTGTCTGTAGTAGAGTATTCATAAGTCCCTTTAAAGCGTGCGGGTGAGGACCCACAGCCAGGAACCCGTTTAATATTGGGGCTGCTCTATAACAGAATGAACCAAGAAAGAGGTCAACATGGGCTACAGTAAACAGAAGACTTAATCCAGAAGATGAAGGAATACTGAGGATAATGACAACTTCTTATTAAAGGAAGAAAATAAAGTGAGGCATCCCAGAATGTGAACATTAAGATAAATGGCATAAAATGAGGGGTAGCATCAGCAGGAAGCACAAAGGAAAAAAAAAGAAAAGGCAAAGACAAAAAGCAAGAAAGCAGATTAAGTAGTGCAGAGAAAGAGTAACCATGATTTACTATACGGCTCAAACTAACTTACACAGCAAAGTTCCACACACACAAAATTATGACATGAGAGGAGAGCATACGGATGGGAAGGACATGCACAGATGACAGGGCCCAAAGCAGTTACACCCACAAGAATGCCAACAGGTAAGGCCTAAGCTAAAATCTGGGGGTAACAACAGAAACAAGTTATTTAGAGGTAATTACAATAATAATCAACTCAAAGAGAAAAAAGTATTTCCCCATGGAAAAGGAAATCTGGAAGAGGGGCAGGAATTTTTCTTAAACAAATTTTGTAGGATATTTGATTTTGAACAGTATGTGCATAACAAGATCTTTATAGAAAAAGAGGCAAAGGTCCAAAAACTTAGTATGAGAAACACCAATTTGCATGAATGAGTTAAAATTTTGTTTTCAATGATTTGATTCTAAGTATCAGCAAAGATGGGGGGAAAAAATCTTCCTACACTGTTAGGAATGTCCACTGTGAAGGTTTCTAATAAGATCTGGCGGTTTGTTTCAATTCATAATTTTTCTTCTTCTAAAAGCTCATCCTTCAATTTACACACACACACACACACACACACACACGATGTCTACAGCAATCCTATTTATAATGACAATAAACTTTAAAACAGCCCTATCTTAAGAGTGGTGACATTATGGTCTACACAACAGAACACTAAGAGACCTTAAAAAAACATAAGGTGGACTCATCTTTAATGCGTCCTACCTGATCCACCGACCTGGAAACCCAAAGGCACTCCAAGAGCTGGCCTAGCGCTGCGAGCTGGCGGAGAGCCAAAAAGGGAACACCACCACCACCACCAAGTGCACGTGTCAGGTTTTATACCAAACCTGGCTGTTTAACCCCACCCTCAGGTTCCAGCAACCTTCCCTTAGGTGGTGATGGGATTTGTCTTTCCCAATGTCCTAATGGCTTTGGTCTAGAGTGGGGGTGGAGTCCACAAGCCTGTATGGAATTAGCTTTAGGACATCCTTTCCCCCCTAACAATTTCTGCTTACATACAAGAATCAAACTGCTTAAGTGCTTAGAGTAAAAAGAAGCCACAGGATATACACACTGCCACTCCATTTATGTTAAAATAAAGCTAGGTATGCACAGTGAAGCTATCCATTTTAATGGATGTGTATATGGTATTCAATGTAATGAAACAGAAAAGTAACTGGAAGGGCATACAAATTGCAGACTGTGGTTTAAAGGTTTAAGGCAAGGGATTATGGAAGGCAAGAGGAAGTCACATTTAGAACCAGAAACCACAGAGAACAGACCACTGAACTACATAAGTATACAAAATATCAAGAACTACAGAATATAGACCATAGGCACAGACATCTTCATTTGGTTCAAACATGTACAGTCACTGACAAGCGATGATCATTTAATGGGAAAATATCTACAAGGATTTAAATAAGATCAAAGAAACAAAATATAAAATATTTATGGTTGACTTAAAACAATGTGAAATACACAAATTAAAAATTACAGTAGCTTTCCAATTATCAGGTGTTTTCCATATGTTCCACAAAACTTATCTTTGTAATAAAAAAGGATTAAATTTTTTAATTTTGATGCTCATTTTGCATCCCCAATTTTTTGTTCATGAATTGCTGATATGTCATAACAAACACATTGAGAAATCAAGTTGACTTTTGTCTACTGTTTCTAAGATCCCTTTTTTATTAAAATGCCTCAAATAGATTTTACAGCGGAAAATATTTTTTAAAAAGTCCATTCACATAAAACACGTATTTCATACACATACGTGTATTCTAATTTATACTTATTTTTAAAATCTTAAATTTGGCATTTCAAAAGTACAGGACAAAATGCTCTTGTAATTTATCTTATCAGATTTATCTGGTGGCTGTGGAACCAAGCATAAGTATTCATAGCCATTGCTTTGTGTAACTGCCATTTTACAATTTAAGGTTTTGCTGGGTAAAGACTGCATTCCAGAGATAGTTTGGACCCTCACTCCACCCTTACTCTCTGGTCACCAATGAGGGCGAACTTGCTGTAATTGGAGCTGCAGGTTGGAGTTGCATCTTGGCCTGGCCAGTCAGCTTAGAATGATAGCCGGGCAAAGTTGGAGAACGCATCCTTGTAGCCAATGAGTAACTGCCAGCATAATTTAACCTTATTAAAAGACCTCTGCTTCCTTTGTTCGGGGCTCTTGGTATCTGCCACTGTGTTGGTAGGTGCCATGAACCCGGACTCGAGTCTGAAATAAACTCCCTTTTGTGTTTGCATCAGCTGTCTTTGGGTTCTTGGAGGCTATGCTCACCGAGTCTGCTGACCTTGGGCACAACATTTTGGGGGCTCGTCCGGGATCGGCTAGCACAGACCCCAACCACCAAACAGCTGAAGGGAGCCATTAAAGCGCGCAGGTGAGTGGTGAGGTTTTAGTCTGCAGACCTGTAGTATTGAGTACCTGTATTTGTATCATTTGTGCTCTTTACCTGTAGAAGTACTGAGTACCTGTATTTGTATTGTTTGTGCTCAGTATCTGTGGAATTGTTTGCAAACCTGTAATTTTGGTAGCCAGACGCTTAAGTGGACGCGCTGGTAGGCGTCTTGGCATGGACCAGGGGAGACGTCCCCGGACCACCTGATTGGCTATCCCCTCTGGGGTAGCATTTGTGTGGGGCCTTTTGAAAAATTTGTTTTTGGTTCGTTTCTTGTGTTTGTTATTCTTAAAACTTTGGTGTTTGTCTTTACCCAGGGAACTCTGGTTTTGTTCCTGGTGTTTGTTGTCCTTGTTGCGTTTGTGTGTTCGTAATCATGGGTCAGGCAATGCCTACTCCACTGTCTTTGGTCACAGTCAAGGCTAAAAGTAAAATGCTGGGGACTGCAAAGCAACTATGCCTAGTTGGTGAGAGACAGCCTATGATCTCAACGAGCAGCTGCCTGGACATTTTCTCCAGTGTTGAGATCATTGGTATATCTCTGCTGCCTTCCAGCTGTGGGGGAATTAAGACTCTCCCTTTGTCTACCTTTAAAAAGAAACAAAACAAAAAAAACCAAAAAAAACTGCTGAGTTACTTTGCACTTGCTAACTGAAAGGTTCGGTGTGGTAAAGAAAAGGAGAGCAAGGCTGAATTTCTCAAGGGAGAGGAAAATTTATTGCACCCCAGGCAGACCTCACAGACCCAAGGTGGGGGTTAGCGAAGCCGCGTATGGCGGGAAAAAAGTTTATAGGGCTGAGGGAGTTTTTTTGTCTGAAAAAAAAAAAAAAAAAATGGTAGGGAGATGGAAGGTTCATTGTCTGAATCCTCTAGGCAGGCTTCCGCATTCCTGTTCCCAGGTGGAATTCCTGGAAGACTTTTGCATTCCAGCCTCCTGCATGGACCTTTCACTAACAAGCTATAAAAGGTGATTTTTGGTTGAGTAAAAAATAATAAAAACTTCTAAATTGCTTATTGGACCTGTAAAAGTTTAGTTTCTTATTAAGACTAATTAACTTCTCATAAGAGTCTGAAAACAGGCAAACTGTAAAGAAATATCTTATTCTTCCTCTTCTGTCCTCCCCATACAAGGTTCTGGGGGAAAAAAAAAAAAAGTCTTTTGTCTTAAAAATGTGCTTGGTCTCAGTGAGACAGAACTAAAACAATGTAAAGATAAATAATAATTACTTAAAAATACAAACTCAAAATTCTTTTCTTATTTAAGAAAGTTAGTACAAACTGCTTAATTTTGAAATTGTTTTGGTCTTTGTTGGACTCTAGGTTTTAAAATAAGAGTTAAAAATTAAATACTTGTTCTATAAAAGGATTCTAACTTCTATGTCATTAAAAATCTGCTTGCTATAAAAAGGATATTAAAAACTTGGCTAAATGGATGTGTCAAACTTTTAAAAAAAAATTGTTATTAAAGAACTGGAGTTTACTAAATTGTAGTTTCTCAGTGTTTTTGCAAATATAGGTAAAAATAACTGTTTCTTAAAATTACACGTGGCCAAAAATTTTAAATGGAAATTAAGAGATCTCTTTGTTCTTGCTTTTGCCTCTGGAGGATTAATTATATATGGCGCCTATAGAAAATCCTAAATTTTGAAATAACGATCTAAAATTGTGGTAAAGAAAAACTAATTCAAAATTTAATGGTTTAAAGCATACATGCCTTAAGGTTTGAGTGTTAAAAAATTTGGTGCTTTGCTTTGTTTGAATGTGTTTACTTGTGCTGTACAAGGAAAATAATAATTAACCTGGCCTATGCTAACAAACAAACTTACTTCTAGGCTTTTATCTAAACTTTTCTTGATAAGATCTTTTTCCAGGAGGACTGATCTACTTGTCTTTTCCCCTTGGAGAAAACAACATATTCTCTCAGTAAATGACTAGGTTTCTTTACAAAATTCAAGGTAACATCTAAAGCCATATGGACAAGTTACTGGAAAAATGTATATGGTATTAGGTGCCTTTTTTTTTCTTTCTTGCTTTTGTCACTCTATCTGTAACAGGGTGGTTCCCAGGAAAGGGGGAGGTTACAGGTTCCCTGCCCCACCCAAGGGAGAAAGAAAGCAGGATGGAGATCCAGAAGGAGACCTAAAGGAAGCGCATGGAGTCTAGAGACACGTGAAGAAATTGCACTTGCCTTTTGGTCGTGGACTGGGTGACACAGATGTGGGTGAGACCCATGGGGAAGTGACAATGGCAACTTTTATCTTGATTTTAATTTTGCTCTTTTCCTTCCGGGCTTGTCTGGTTGTTTCTAACCCTTTTCTGTGGGTCCCCACTGGAAGATGCTTTAGACTTGGGGCAGGCTTTAGGGCCTTGCTCTGGGCCAATCCCATTTGGACGGGGACCGGTAACTTTGGGTGCTTAATTTAAAAACTAGATTCTTTGCCTTTCTTGTATTGTTTCCTAGTTGTATTAAAGTTCCTTCCCATTAAAATCTCATGTTTTGTTTTGATGCAGCTGATGGCAGAACCTATTTAGAACAGGCAGGTTTGTGGGGTCTGGGCTGCCCCCTCCCTGCCCTGTAACATATCTAGTGCTTGCTTAAAAATAAAAAACTTGGTATATAAAATTGTTACAGTGGCAACTCTGATGTTGACTTAAAATTCCAGTTCTAAGGAAAAACTAAAACTAAACTAAGGTTTTGCTAAGTTTAGTAATAAAAATTTACTAACCATTTACTGAACTTTCAGGTTTACATTTTGTTCCTTATTGTAAGGAAACTAAAGTTTAATGTCATCTCAACTAAAAAAATTTTAAAAATGTGTCTAAGTTGTGCAGTCTAAAGAGATAATAAACAGCTATTACGATGTTTTACAATGCAGAGATTAGAAACCAGGATGTAATAATTCTAAATACAAGTAAAAGTGAAGGTAGTGCCTTATACTATTGTGTGAGTTTTAAATTCTTTTCCCAGGAGTGCTGTATCTCTGTATTTTGGCTTTGACTCTATAAACTGTATAATGTAATGATTGTTTTTAATAGTCTGGACTCTGGTTAAAAATTAGTATAAAAATTTTAGCTTCTTAAGTAAATTTAAAAGTTTCAGTTTTGTATTTTATGAAATCCCTTGCCTTTTTGGTAATGCATTGCTGGATTTTGGAAATTGCCTATTCATTGCTTGGTTAAAAAGAACCAACTATTTTATCCCATGTGCCCCTGGCAAAGAGGTGTTATATGCAAAAGTGTGTATGTGAAAAATAATAGTATTTTAGACCCAGGACAGGTGAACAAGGTAAAGTAAAATGATTTATATCAAACACCTGTTTTATAGTTAATGACAGAAATGGTGGAAAACTAGTTAACTTCTTCATAAGAGAGGCAGCATGATAACTTTTGCATTTCCTGTATTTTTCTCTCCAGTATTATATATAGACACTGTGTAAGAAAAATGTTATAATGTTTAATTGTTCAAAATTGGGAAAATATTATTCACTGTTTTGGTGTCACTTAATATCCAAGTGGTTTCTAGTCTCTATTTTATAGAGACTGTATAAAACCTATAAAAATGCATGATTAGAATACGTATGTTTTAGCCAGCCTTGTTCTGACATCAGGTGCAGGCTCTGGAGACTAAATAAAGGGCCTAAAAAAAATCCTTTTAACACTTTTATTGGACATGGCCTTCAAGGCCTACAGTAATATGGAGGGGACTAGCTAGACTAAAAAGAAAGGGAGAGAGGCAAGAAAAGGGCCCAGTAGATGGCAGTTGCCATCACAGTGCTCTGCCACCTCAGATTCACCCAAGGCCCCATGCGCCCTAGGGCATTCGGGACCTCAACCTCTCAATGGGCTGCCAGCTTGCATCCACTGCCAGCAACCAGGATACCTCAGCTGCAAGAAGCTGTCCCCAGGGCCATGCCTTCAGTGCCATCGTACAGGGCACTGAAAAGAGGGACTGTCCCACTCTCCAGAGAGGGAGGGGGCCAGCCCAAACCATGGGCCAGAATGGGAGGACAGGCTTGACAGTCAGCTGCCTCTGATGAAGAACCCGGTGCAGGAGAAGACCTTCTCTGAAGAAGCCCAGAAGTGAGACAAGCTCCCCTGTTTACTGTTTATATGAATAAGCCTCGGGTAACCCTAGAAGTGGCAGACAAAAAGATTATCTTTTTGGTAAATAAGGGGCCACTTGCTCTGCCTTACTCCAATTCTTTGGATTGACCTACTGGTCGATTGTCCCCCTCACTAGTACAGATGGCCAGCCTGAGCCAAGACACTTTACAGCACTGCTACCTTGCTCGCTACGAGGCTGCTTGTTTGTACATTTTCAGTGGTTAAGTAAAATACAGAATAGCTTTGTATTTTTTGTCATTGACAAAATTGCACCAGAAATGTTTATAAAAGTATATTTTTAAGACCGTTTTATAAAACATAAAAATATAATTGTGAAAAAATTTGTTTGCATGATCATGGTTGGTCAGGTCTCGTTGTGCATTGATGTTGAGCATCAATTCACAGGAACTGTTCATTGTAAATTTTGGTTGGTACCGGTGAGTCTGTGATTTTGCAACTTGTCTGTTCACGTTTGAGAAAATTATGATGTAAAATTTCCATTTTTCTGTAAAAATAGGTGCAATAATAATCAAAGTTTTGATGTCCTGAGTCTTCATCTTGAAGAATTACCTTATTATGTTGAAATTTAATATTTTATGTACTAACATTTAAAGGGCCACATTTTAATAACTACAGTAAAATTAAGTATGTATGAAACCCTAGAGCCCTAGACCTATTAATGGCTAAAGTTAAAAAAATTTGTGACCTCCTTACTCTTGAACCTCATCACTCTTGAACTAAAATCTTTTGTTTTTGTTTTTCTCTTGCTTGGGCCTTACATCCTCAATGCCTTCGTTGAGGTCATTTCTCACCTGGAGACCATCCTTTCGAGGTCCCTAAAATCGTCGCCCTGCGGTGGAGCCCTGACTGTTTCCCCTCATCGCCCACTTTCAGCAGGAAGCAGTTACTGATCAGAACGACGCCCTTTCCCTGACTGCAGTTAAGGGTTCCATTCGCAGAAGGGGAGGAATGAGACATAGGGCAAGTTAGGATAATTAGGCAGTTTTAGGGACAGTGCAGGAGGGGACCTCTGAAGAGTTTAAGAAGGCTTTAGAGATAAAAACAACTGAAGGAATGTATTAACGGTGGCCTTGGTTTCCTTCAAGTGATAAAGGAGAATGTTTTAATTAGAGCAGCAGACTCACCTATGCAAGGAGGAAATGAGAAGGGGTTGGTATTAAGACTGGTGGCGGCAGCCTGTTTTATTCAATAACTGATGTTTAGTGACCAGATGAATAACTCTGTGACTGGCTAACTAAAGAGAAATCCCTTGTTTGAGCAGAGTAATTCTCATTTGTAACTGAAGATAATACCTCTTGCTGACTAGATAAATGGTTTAGCGTCTGATTTTCAGAGGTCGTGGTCTGAGGTGACCCAGAAAAAAGTCAATGTTTTGTATAAAGATGACAATTTTTCAACTTTGCTGGACCTATAAACCTGTAAATGAACAATAGATAGCACATTATGTGTGGCTGAACTTAACCATAATTTTGAGACTGACTAACTGATAAAAGGCTTGGTAGCTGTGTTATAGAATAAATTTGTGCTTGGCCCGATACTACAGAACTCTGGTTATGTAAAGGTTTGGAATGACTTAGTGTTTGTACAGGAGGAATAATATTTTAAGGTCTGGGAATCTAAGTTGATGTTAGAGCAGATTTTTACTTCTGTAGTAAAAATAATAAGGGGAAAAGACAACCCGTTTTATATCGGGGCTGCCCTATAACAGAAAGATACCCTGATGATGACATTGCAGATGAGTAAGACTGAGTAAGTTCCACTGAGACCTGGGAGGTCTTCTGTTGGAACCCTCCATTGCTCACCTGAGTAAAATTTCCAATTGCATTACAGGATAAAAACGACTGCCTACTTGTTTCCTCAAAATTAACTATACTCGTATTTGACAGACAATTATGTAAGGAATGCTGTGAACCAGTCAGCTGTGCCTGAATAGACTGGGTACCTGAAGGCCGCTGATGGTGTTTTGAGGCAGCAGTATCTGACCTTAGATCAATAAGAATCTCCTTAAAAGAGACATAATTGCAAACCATTCAGCTCATGGTCCTCCACTCCAGATATGCTCCCCACCCTATTAATGATTCAAATAGCTTTGCTTTGTAACAGTTCTTGCAAAAAAAAAAAAAAAGTGGGAATTTTACAATTTAAGGTTTTGCTGGGTAAAGACTGCATTCCAGAGATACTTTGGACCCTCACTCCACCCTTACTCTCTGGTCACCAATGAGGGCGAACTTGCTGTAATTGGAGCTGCAGGTTGGAGCTGCATCTTGGCCTGGCCAGTCAGCTTAGAATGATAGCCGGGCAAAGTTGGAGAACGCATCCTTGTAGCCAATGAGTAACTGCCAGCATAATTTAACCTTATTAAAAGACCTCTGCTTCCTTTGTTCGGGGCTCTTGGTATCTGCCACTGTGTTGGTAGGTGCCGTGAACCCAGATCGCCGAGTCTGCTGACCTTGGGCACAACAGTGGCCTCCTCTTTTTGGCCCCCTTTTGGTAATCAAAAGGATATAGTCTGCAGAAATCAACTCACAACTATCTTTACTGACAAGATATGAAATTGTCACAGCAAAGTTAAATCAGGATCCTTGACCAAAAAAAAAAAAAAAAAAAAAGTTGCATTCAAACAAGCAAAAGGTAAAACACAGAAGGGGGGGGTGGGGCTGGGCAAAATATTTTTAACGAGGATTACTTCATTTAAGGAAAACAATTATTGAAGAAACCTTCCCCAAGATAGTATCTTTGCAAAAAAGCTAAAAAACACTTAATTTCATTATATCAACCACACTAGTTAATCCTGTCTATATCTTAACTATAAGCAGCATAGGATAAGCATTCCAATAAAAGTGAACACTAGCATTAAATTCTTATAATTTTTAAAGTATTTCCCACTGACAATATGTCCTTTATAATTTTTTTTTTCCTCCAAAAGCTTTTCCTCCTACCTTCTCCTTCTAGTGCCTTCTATAGGTATTCCTGAGATCCCTGCCATTCAAAACAAAGCAAACAAAAACCGTAAGTTCATCTTGATTGGGCAACCTCAAACCTCAGGAATAGTGTCTGCCAACATCACTCTGGTTATTGCGGACTAAGCCTAGAGAAACCGACCCCAAAGGACCATCTATCTCGTCTATCATTTCAGCACAGAATCCTGAAGATTTATTAAAAAACAAAAATCAAGGTGAAAGCAATAGGAGACATGGTTCTTTAGCTGGTAACTCTGCCAGGGAAAAGTCAAACAGAAGACAGACATACTGCACTGTTCCATTCACATAAAACTCAGAAACAGGCAAAAATCAATCATCAGTGTTTGAAGTCAAAAGTTGGTTTTCTTAGGAAGTGGGTGGGAAGTAATTAGGTGGAGAAAGCAGGGGGCTTCTGGTTTAGGAATGTTCCATTTCTTGATCTGGGGGATGGTTACAGCAGTCTTTGTGAGAATTTATCAAGCCATAACCTTGTAATTTGAGCACTTTTCTGTACTTACGCTCTACTTCAACTACAAACACTTATATTTAGAAAAATGCAGCACCACTTCTCTAGGTTTTCTCCTAGAATCTGGTTATCATTCCTGGTAACACCTCACAACACCTGTCTCTTGCCCTCTGGTCAGTTCCCAGTCTCTCTGCTATAGGAACAGGTCAACAGTATAGTATTCACTAACTATAAATATTCTCAACTGATCCCTTCCTTTTGAAATTTCCTTTTGAAAATTAAAGAGAAGTCATCAAATGCTGACTTACCATCTCTTTCCCTCCCATTAAAATGAAAATGATCCTGCATTTGGGCACTGTTCTCTCTCCTCAGACTTGTTCTGAGGCTCCCTTTCACTACCAGAGCAAATCCCTCTAACACCCAAACATGCTCTAGTATCTTCCATCTGGTTTCTGTGGCTCCACCTCCCCTCGACCCGGACTTCCCATCTACCTCTCTTGATCATTGTGGCTGTCTCATAGATACCTCAAATCCAACATATCAGAATTTTTTATTTTACTGCTATCCTTGTATGCCCCCAACTCCTTAGAGTCTCTCTATTTTAAATAGCATCATGAGCCACGCAGTTGCTCAAGCCAGAAACCACCTAATTCTTTCCTTCCCTCACCTCTCGTATCTAATCCATCAGCAAGTTGTTAATTCTGTCTCCAAAATAGGTCTCAAGTCCATCCAATTTCTCTTTTATCTTTACTGCCACCAGCTTAAACCAGGTCATAATAAACTATTGCCTAATCAAAGAAAAGACCTTCTAACCAATCAATTCTCCAAATAGCCCAAGAAATCTGTAAAAAGTTGCTCCTTTAATTAAAACCATTTGATGGCTTCTCAGCATCCTTAAAATAAAATTCACATTCCTTACACTGACTTCGCAGGAACTGGTCCCTGCCTATTTCTCCCCCTCATCCATTTTGCTCCACCAACACTTTTCTCTGCTCCTTCAGTCTATGTTCCGTCCTCCCTCAGAGCCTCTGCCTTGCGGCTCCTCCTCCAAGCTAAGAGGTTCTCCCTTCCCTCCTTCAAAAGGCTAGCGCTTTCTCTTTTTATCACAGCTTAAACGTCACCTCTTCACACAGGTTCCCTCCTACCCCATTCTCTGCTTCTGCAGTTTGGATTCCTTTTTGACCACAGTCTGCAATTCTGTTCATTTCCCTCACTGGAATGTAAATAATAATATCTAGAAAAACTAAATAAGCTACTCAACACTTTTTTTTAATTATTTAAGCATTTTCTATGAGTTAGAAAACAGTGCCCCCGCTCTCCTGGCTCTAAGTCACAAACAGTAAGAGACAGAGCAGCCTGGAGACACCCAGGTCTGACTCTAAGCACTTCACACTGCCACTCTAGCACCCCCCACTCCCCGCACTATGCTTAATAGCTCCTGTGCTAACAGAAACTAAGGAGGCTTAGAGAAGTAATCTGTGTGAAGTAGCACAAAAATATTTGAGGGATTAAATACAACCTATAGGGATGTTCAAACAGAGTGTTCAAGGAGAAAGACACATATCCATTTCCAGCTAAATTACTTCAATTTCCAACTTGCATATCCGTTCAATTTTATCAAGTTATTTTTCTAAATTAAAATCTGAGATTGCTGTTTTAAAATTTATTTTATTTTACTGGTTTTAAATTAGTAGTCCTGTTTATTTCTTGTTTCTCTTTGAATCCAAGTGACTTTTTTTAAATTCTATAACTCTAATATATATTGCTAGATTCTGTACAGCTATCCAATCTTGCAATGATCTTTTGTATGGCTTCACATATTAAGAATATTTAAACTGCTAATAAATACAACATGTAACTCCACTAAACAAAAAAGAAACAGAAAGAATCCAGCTTGACTAGGTAGGGCACAGTGCTGGAGATAAGACTAGAAAAGCAGGTAGTCATTCAATAAATATTTAATGAGCACCTACTAAGTGCCAGAAACAGTACTAACTCTAATCAAATAAGGGTGATCAAGACACAGTCTTCAAAGACTTTGAGGGAGGCATAGTAGTACAGAAAAATTATAGTTCAGGGGGATACAAGATACAGGGAGACAAGCAGAGAGAAGACAACCAAAGTTGGGGAGTCCAAGAAAAGCATCTCAGTTACATGACATGTAGACGGAGATGATAGTTTATTTAGTAAGGAGAGCCAAAATATGGTGCACAAAGGCACATGCAAGTACATGGTTGGAAATGGCAAGAAAGTAATAACAGCCAGCTCAGGAAGAGCTATTATGTATTAATACTTACCAACCATATCAAGGTACGAGGGATTTATACTGAAATTCTTCTAAGTCAGGCTCACACCTATTACAAAGTTCCATTAAACTGCGGGAGTAAGAACTAACAGGAGGAGGCAGAGAGCAATAGCAGACAGGTCACTGAGAAGGCAGAACAGAAGAGACAAAACGTAAATGGGGAGAGAGGCACAGGGCAGGTAGAGAGACAGAGAGAGAGAGAGACAAACAGAGACACAGAGAGCGAGCGAGATAGAGAAGCAATGCCAGATTTGGAAAAACAAAACAGTAGAAAAATCAGTGCCTAGTTATTAACGAGATGTAGAAAGTGAGAGTTTGGGATAGCTGGAAACAATAAAGGTTTTAGTTTTGGTCACACAAATTTGGAACGTAAAGGGGAAAAAGAACTAAGAGGTAAGACATGTGTCAAGAGAAGATGAACCAGAGTGGGAGAATGTTTGCAAAAGATGTATCTGATAGAAAAGAACTGTCATTCAAAGTGAAGAAAGAAATCTTAAACACTACACAGTAAGAAAACACAAAAGTTAATTTTAAAAAGGGCAAAAGACCTCAACAGACACCTTACTAAAAATATACAGGTGGAAAGAGCATATGAAAAGCTGCTCCACATCATATATGATAAGGAGACTGCAAATTAAAATGAGATACCACTACACAACTATCAGAATGGCCAAATCCAGAATACCAAATGCTAAAGGGGGTGCGGAGCAACAGACACTCATCCATTACTGGCTGGAATATAAAACAGTGCAGGCACTTTGGAGAGCGGTTTGGCAGTGTCTTCTGAAACTAAACATAATCTTACCATAAGATCAGGTGATCACAAGCCCCACTATTTACCCAAAGGAGTTGACTACTTCTGTCCACACAAAAACTCACACACAAATGTTCACAGCAGTTTTATTCATTAACAGTCAAATCAAAGAAACAACCAAGATGTGTTTGGTAGGAGAGAAGATAAATAAACTAGTACATCCAGACAATGCAAAATTTAGTGCTAAAAAGAATAGAGGATCAAGTCATGAAAAGGCATGGAGGAACTTTAAATGCATGAACTATAGGAAAGAAACCAATCTGAAAAGGCAACAGATTGTACAATTCCAACTAAATGACATTCTAGAAAAGGCAGGTAAGTAAAGACAGTAAGAAAATCAATGTTTGCCAGAGTTTAGGGAGAAAGAAGAGGCAAATATGTGGCTAACAGGATTTCTAGGGCAGTAAAACTGTTGTGTGACATATCATTACACATTTGTCAAAACTCCTAATATACAACACACCCAAGAGTGAACTATAATGTAAGCCATGGGCTTTGAGTGATAATGATACGTCAATGCAGGTTTATCAGGTGTAACAAAGGGACCACTCTGATGGGGGATTTGTTGATAAAAGGGGAGGCCATGCATATGAAAAATCTCTGTACCTTCTGTTCAGTTTTGCTATGAACCTAAATCTGCTTTAGAAAATTTTAAGGTGTTTAAAAATAAATAACCCAAAGGCAAGAGAATACATGGATCTAGATTTCAACAAGCAGAGGAGCTGAGCGTCATCAATGTATAGGTAACAGTCAAGAAACAAACACAAATACAAAAACAACACTGACTGTTAACAACTGAGGATAAAGGAAGGAAAAAAAACCCATTCTGTCTTTATGCAGATGTTCTAGTAACTAAAGCCATGGAAAACCAATAATTTAATGTGCCTTAGAAGAACCGCTATTTAAAATACCATTAAGGATACTTATAAAGAGAAAAAATTTACCCTTAGTTCTTGTTTGGGGGGGAAAGGAGTCTGAGGCTTTCACATAATGGCTTTGAGGTGAAATCTATACCAAAAATAACCAAAATTTAAAATACTTTGCAAGGTGTGTACAGAAATTCAATAATTGTAACCAAGTCTGGAACAGAGCTCTTTAAGCAAAGAAAAACTTTCAATCCTTATAAACTGTGTAAATCAACTGCTTTAAAATATAATTTAAGTGGTCACTTTGCAAAGTCACACTGATCTTACTGTTACCTTCATTATGTAAGATGTTTTCTGAACAGTGTACATTGAAAATAAAGTCCTATTCTTCATGGTACATCACTGTTACTACATCTAACCAATATTTCCTTTGTAATTCCAATTAATTTTAGACTAATTGTAACTATCTTTTTAATTATAAATATTAAAGAATATTGCTGTTCAGTGATTTTGGTAAGAACTTCCCAAATCTTAAACAGATACTAAGCAAAATTTGTTTCTGAATTTGTAGTTTATAGGATACTCATCCCCAAAAAAGTTCCCTAGCTATTAATTACAGTGTCCTGCAGTTTAAAAAACATAAATGTTATGTTTTTAAAAGTCTACATCTTTTTAAAAGTCTACATACTTTTTAAAAGTCTACATCTTCAATTTCCAGAATGAAAAAAATACATGAGCAATTTAGATAATCCATTTTAAGTCTCAAAATTTGTCACAAAGTTCTCTTAACTGCTGCGCAAAATCCTCTCCTCCACCAACCAACTGGAGCCAATATCTCCCTGATAAAATTATCAGACCATTCCATTTACACCACTATCCTTTGCTCTTCAGTAATGCCTACAAGAGGTGGTGATAACACCACCAACCCAAAGGGACTCACTGTTTCACTTTTCCAAGTTCGTTAAGTACTTGGAAGTGAACGGATCCAAAAATGCAAAGTGCTAAAAAGAAACCCTTTTTAATCTATTCGGCTCTGTGAACTTCAGACCACACATGATCCATTCCAATACCGTACTATGGAAATGTCCAAATGCCATCCTCTCAGATTGCCTCTTGACCAAATGCACCGAAAGTAAAACACAAGCACCAACAAATTTGTCATGTCCCGAATTCTAGTTTCTGTATTTCCAGCGTATCCATCATGCCAAGACAACCTTCTAAGTTGAGTTACTAAACAGCAGCCTCGGTGGCAAACCTGGGTCGTCCACTGCTCTAAACCCTTCACCTATCACCATCTCATCAATTCCCCCAACGATCCTAGGAAGTAGGCAGTCATTACACCCATTCTGCAGGTAAGACAAATGCAGCACAGAAGGGCTAAGTATCTTGCCCAAGGTCACAAACCGGTGGGGCAGGACTGGAACCGACGCAGGCGACTGACTCCAGAGCCCGGGCTCCGGAACCGTCCACTGCTGAAGAGAGTTAACAATTCACCCTTGACAGCCGCTTATCAAAAAAAAGGGGTAAATGTTCAACTGCTGGGAACGGGCAGTCCGATAGCCAAGCCACGGTTCCTACAACTTTCACGGCTCAACTACACACCATGTTTTCCCGAACCCACACACCAGGCTTCGCCGGACGTCGGAGCGAACAATTTCTGCCCCTTTCCAGGAACGGGGAAAGAAAACCCTACGCCACGCCGTGGCCCAGGTCCATCCCCGTTCCTAAGTGACCCGTGAGGGACCCCAAACTACCTGACCAATGACGCCCAGGACAGCCCAGGTTTACGATAAAAAGCTGGAGTTGTCCTGACAAGCGATTCCCGCGAGCGCCTCTGTGTCGACATAAACAAGGGAGGCGGCCGCATTCTTCCCACCGCACAATGAAGGCTCGGGCCGGAGCCGGGGGAAGAACGCGGCACGATCCATCGCGGCTGGCGGCCGGCGGGCGGGCGGGAGCCGCCGCCGGGGTCGGAGCAGGCCGGGGGGAGCCAAGGACGCCGAGCGGCCCCCGCCCGCCCGCGGGCCCGGGGAGGGGGCGGAGGGCAGGGCCGGCGGCGGCCCGCACTCAGCTGACCTCCGCCATGTTGGCCGCACACCCCGGGACCCTTCACCACAAAGGCCGGCCCCGAGCGCTCCGGGCGCCCGGCGCGCCCCCCACGACCCCCGCCGCCCCTCGGGGGCGCCGAGGCCCCCGCCCGCCCTCGCCCGGCCGCGCGGGGACGACCCCAGCGCGGGGCGGCCGGGCCCGGGACGCCGGGGGCGGGGGCGAGCCGGCCGGCGGCGGCGGCAGGGCCGGTGCGGGGAGGGGAGGGGCGGGGGGCGGCGCTCGGCCGGGCGGCCCGGCTCCGGCCGAAACAAAGGCGTCCGGCGCCGGGGGCGGCCCGCTTCCCCGCCCCGGCGGCGCGACCCGGCCCGGCCGCCCTTCCCGCCCGCCGCCATTACCGGGCCGGGGCGGCCTCCTGCCGCGGAGCCCCTCGCGGCCGGCTCCTCCCTCCAGGCCGGGCCTCACTTACCTGTGGGCGGAGAGCGCGCCTCGGACCCCGGTCCTGGCTCAAACGCGCTCCGTCGCCGCCGCCAAGCCCCGCCACCGCGGGCAGCGCCGCCGCCTCTTCCCCGCGCCGACTCCGACGGGACGCCCTAGGCCGCCGCCGCCGCTCGAGAGCGCGCCCCGCAACGGCCGCCCCGGCTCCCCCCTGGCCGCCGCCGCCGCCGCCGCCGTTTCGCGCGTCCTCGAGCCCGCCGCGCGCTCACGCTAAATACCACACACTGCGGCGGCCGCCATAAGGAGGCGCGGCCCCGCGCGCCTGGGCCCGGAGGGGGTGGGGCTTCCCGCGGGTGCGCAGGCGCAGAGGCGCCCGCGCGGCCAGCGGTGACCTGCGCGGGCTCCGCCGAGTGGAGCTGCCAGGGTGGAGGTTGGCGCTCCGGCGCCGCGGTTACCGTTGCTGCGACGGAGCCCCGCGCGCCCAACAAACGCGGATACGTCACGCCTGGGCGCCCACGGCCCCGGCCCGGGAGAAGCGGGCGCCGGCGCACAGGCCGCCGCGGGGACCCCTGGCGCGACCCCCGCGGGTCTTTGTTCCGGGACCCGAGAGGGCGTCCCGCCTCGAGCCGGGAATTCGAGCCCCGGCATCGCCGCCGCCCCCTGCTCGGGGCCCCTCCTATGTCGTTGGCGCGGCGCCTCCGCGGGCCCTTCCCAGCTCCACTCCGCTCCTTCCCGGAGCTGAAGCAGCCCGGCCGCCGCGGCCACCCGGCGGGGACCCCACCCCTGAAAGGAGAAGCGGTTTGGGCCCCTTTTTTTAGGCTTGCGCTGCCTTTCTGCAAGAGCGCGGCAAGTTTCCGAGGCTTAATTTAGCTGAGAAGTGGGTAGTGGGAAGCACGCCTCTCGCCGTGTGTCCTCAGGCATCTGCCAGCGAAGTGGGACTTGAAATGTTCAAGTTCTTTGATGAGCGCAATTGTATATATCTGAGTAAACCAGATGCTGAAGAATTTGCAAAGTGATTGCATTTCCCTATAAGGGCTTCTGTAAAAACAGTGTTCTATGTGAAAAGGTACTTTGGTATGAGAATTTTGAAACATCCAGATTTCCCATGGTTCTCTAAACTCGCAATCTAGATACAGAAAATCTTTTTCAATGGCAAGTTTTTATAGACGCAGTCCACTGAGAACCCTCAGAAACTCAATCCAGAGGCACAGGCTCAGTTGCCTTAGGTGCTGATGCAAGCTGCTACTCTCTAGCAAGCAGTACGTTTGTGCAGTGTGTTCTACTTCTGTCCTCACCTAATGCTGTTCCTATTGTGGCTGTTTTTGCCCTTTGGGACGATTAGCCCATCCAAATAGTGTTTCTTGAGTTTAACAAAGTGAAAACACTTGTGTTCTTGGCCACAAGCTATACTGTATACTGGTCCCCGAAGCTCAAAAGTTAGAACATCATCTTGGGTGGATTATATAGGACTGTACAGTCAATGATGGTGCGTTATCATTCATTTCTTCAACAAAATTTTCAGAGAGATTCTAACATGTTCTAGGCGTCTTACACCATGCCCAGTGGAGGAGCTTACCCATTGAAGAAGACATTGATTCATCCTTCCTTCAAATCATTCATGCTTCATTCATTCCACCAATGCCCCGCTAGGCTCTGAGAATACAGAGTCATTCATCCTGGGCTCATGAAATATATGCAGTCTAGTGGGGAACACTAGCAACTGAACAGTCTCCCAAATAAATGTATCACTACAACTGTAAAAAATGTTACAAAGGGTGCCTGATGCTAAGAAAGTGTATGGAGAGCCAGGTATATAATAGGTTAGGTGACTGAGTCGAGAATTGCAAAGCTAGAAGGAATTAACCAGGTTGGGGAGTACCCCCCTTACAGTGGAGTAAGGGGAAAGCATTTCAGAGGAAAACCCTGCATGGTAATAAGCCTGTGTAATTGCAGGAACTACAAAAATCCACTTTTTTCTCGTGGGAGAAGAGACCACGGAGGGCACAAGGCACAGCAATATAGTGTAGGCAATGGTGCTGAAAAAGTCAATAGGGTTCAGAGAGTGCTGACTTTGTGACCCAAGCCCCCCAAATTACATAATGAATAATTCTTCTCATTGGCTGGTGAAGCCAAGAAATTCTGGAGTCACTGAGGAATAGAGTTGGAACTGGGCCTTGGTTAAAGGGAAAGAGTCTCCAGAGGAAGAAAGTCTTTCTAAACCAAAGTGAAGGGACAATCACAAAAAGAATGGTTGTGTCCAAACCTGAATGGGGGTGATGGGGAAGTCAGGCTTGACTGCGGTGATTGGTCAAAATGAGGAAACACTGACCAGGGAGAACATTCTGTCTCGATAAAAAACCCTGAGGTACACATTTGTGTTCATTGCAACGCTTTTTACAACAGGGAAGATAATGGAAACAACCTAAGTGCTAAAAAAGCAAATGAATAGGTTAAAAAGATGGAGACTAGATACACAATGGAATACTCCATGATTAAAAAAAGAATAAAAAGATGAACTCTTGCCATTTTGTGATGACTTGGAAGGAACTGGAGTGAAATAAGTCAGAGAAGAAAGACGAATACTGGGTGGTGTCATTTATATGTGGAATAGAGAGAAACAAAACAAATAGACAACACCAAACGAATAACAAACCCTAGAAATCTGACTGTAAAATTGAGGCTAGTAGAGGGGGAGGGGAGAAAGAGAACAGGGAGAGGGTACCCAATGCTCTATGGTAAAGGACTGTGGGTGAGCTATGGTGGGTTTGGTGTGGTAATGTGTATCTGAAGAGGTGTGATCTTATTCCCCTAAATCACATACAATGTTTTAAATTAATGTTATTTCAATTTAGAAAAAAAAATTTTTTTAAAGATGTGAAGCCCCGAACCAAAAAGGTTGCCAACGAACAGGGACGGTCTCAGAGAGATAATTGGATCTAGGGTAGAATCAAGTGGATTTAGGAGGGTAGGATGTGAAAAATCAATGCAAAAGATGACAAAAAATTTAGTAGAAATAGCAATAGCTGCCATTTTTGCACATTTACTCTGTGTCAGGCATGTCATACTCCACAAGAACTCCATGAAGTGATACCATTATGAGGCCACTGAAGCACAAAGACGTCAGCTTGCCTAAGGCAACATAGAAACAGCAGAAACAGGATTCAAATCCAGGCCCAGTTCATTGCTCTATCCTAAGACCTATTTTGACCTGGAAAATGGTGCTGGACAGAGAACTCTTGAGAAAAGAAGGTAAATTCTTGTTGAGGGGGCAGAAGTGCCTGGGACTGGAAATCAGCTGCTAATAGGAGCTCCGGGATCAGGAGGAGATTGTCAACCACTACCCTCTCCTAAGAGTAGGGAGTTCTGTGTGGAGTTCCCGGAAATAGGTTAGTGAGTGAATTACTGTGCAAAACCAAGAAGGATAAACTAAGAAGGATTCTTTTTAAAGTGGCCATTTTGAGGTTTGTCCATTTTCATTCAATTAAGTCAATACTAGACATTACAAGATATAATTATAGAACATATCTTTATGATATAAAGATAGATCTCAACAAATTGCCAGAGGTTAAACAGAAAAGGGTAGAAATGAAGCAATGCATGGTGTATGCAAAAATGTTGACAGACTTAAAAGTGTGGCATCATGGCTTATCAGTTAGGCTATAAACTAAGCCCATAAAGAGAAAAATAAGTATAATCAAAATTACCCTTTGAATTGCCCGTAAATGACAATATGTGTTATTTTTTATACAATCCTATGTCACATGTATGGATTAATAACCATATAATAAAATGTATTTATGCAAATTCAATTTCACACTATTCCTTATTATACTATTGAAACTGCAATTATCCTCTCACATGTTTTGGGGAGAAGTTGAAACCCCTCTACCTAAGGGAAGTTCAATACAGTTCAGTTCTGCTCCAGTTTGAAGGTAAGTTTTCCATTTTTACAGCCACGTGGCCCAGAACTGGGTTCTAAAGGATTTGAATGTCACGTCGTGGCCCTAATGGAGAGAGTCAGCCCTGGAGCAAGATGGTAGAAACTCTTGGCCTACCTGCAATCTGTGTAGTGGACATTGACTAAAGACAACTCGCCAATATGATAGTGAAGGTTCCAAACATCCTGCTTTGGCAAAACCAAATATTGACCTCCCATAGGCCCATCCCTCCCCTTTCTTACTCAACAGCACTTGGCCATGTGAAAATGACAGCCTCTGTCTGCCCCACTGCTAGCCTTCAGAGAGGTACCTTATAAACAGGTGGATTCTGCCAGGACAGCGTTCCCCGGTGCAGGTGCAACATTCCTCCTGTCGGTCTGGAAGGGTTGGTGCTTTTATATTCATCACTCAAGAGCAGCTTTTGCCTCTGAAATTCTCATACTTGCTTTTCTTGGCATGGTTCATGCTTCGTGCCTGCTCTCTTCTAGAAGACCCAAAATGACTTCTCTCTCCTACTCCTGCTTCCTTTTGATACGAGACTGATTAGATTATTTCATCCCTGCTAATCTTATTTCGGAAGGATTTGTGATTTAGTTCATTCCTACTGAAGGTGCTAATGGTTAATCGGCATGGGTGGGATTCCAGCATCATTAGTACCATGGGTTTTAAATATTAGAAGAATATGTCCCCACTGTGAAGTGACTAAACATCTTTTTCTGGATAAGGGAGCAAGTCTTCTTCTATGAAAAGAATTTTGTAAAAGTGAAGTCAATTGCTGACCTATAGTAAATATTCCAGTGACAATAAGTGACTTTATTTTTCCTCTTTCCTAGAATAAAGCAGGTATTAATGAAAGTATCTATATTTTGAGATTGTATATGAATTCATATTAACTTAGTATTTAATATAGGTCAGTAAACAACTCATTGACATCTTCTCAAAAACAACTACTGTTTCTGTGGTGCCTGATGACATTTTATCAAGAGGTGAAGTGGAGGAACAAGTGGAATAAAGTAGAAAGTGTTTTATTACTGCGTTAGGGTCCATGATTGTTTTTAAAGATTTATTTATTTTTGCATAGAAGAACTGGGGTACAGGCCAGAGGTGTGTGGGGGGGGAGCGGATTCACCAGAGGCAGAGTGGGGAGCAGAACAGGCAGACTAACTGAAATACACAGGAGAGGTCTGCTGCGCCATGTGGGTCAGCTCCCTAGCCAGGGATCGAACTTGTGCTGCAGTGGCTGCTGATACTTTCATAGCACTGAGACTTAACCCCTTGCGCTACCAAGGAGGCCCTAATCTATGATTTTTTACTGTAACAGAGGAATCTCCATAAAAATGGGAGGTTCCAGGTTCTCTGCCTCACCGCAGAACTGAGCGGCCAGGTGAAGCTATAGAAGACTTGATGGAGACACAAGAGAAGAGACTTGTGGAGCAGAGAGATGTGAAGAAAATGTGTGCACTTGCTTCTTGGCTTTGAACTTGCACCAAGGACATGGAGGACATGGAAGGTGACACATGGCGTGAAGACATATAGAGACACTTGAAATAGAAGTGGCTGAGAGACACATGAGGAGGCCGACAATGACCACTGTTATCTTGATTTCTAGTTTGATTTTGCTCCTTTGGTCCCAGACATATCTGGCCCCTTCTGCCCCTTCCCTACGGTTCCCCACCAGAAGGTGCCTTAGACCTGTGACAAGATTTTGGCTCTCAGTGGTCCCCCTTTTGGCTAGCCCCATTTGGCTGGACAATTACCCACAAGGGACTAGGTTGGTTGCGGTGTTTCATTGGGAAACTATTATCCTTTCTTTTCTTGGCTCCTCTATATGTAATCATTCTAGTAAAAATCTTATACACTAAGAGTGTACTTTGTCTTTATGTGCAGATGGTAGAATCCCTTTAGAGCTTGCAGTTTGGAGGCCCTGAGGTACCCGTCAGTCTGCCTGCTAACATAACTACTAGACCTTGTTTTCAAAATTAGATATTGCTATGTCTTCCATGCAAGAATTCACTAAAATACGCACATATACACACATTCGCCCTCTCTCCCACATTCTCTTACATGAGTATTTTAAAACTGTTCCCTAAATTAAGCACACTCAGACCCACACCCCCAGCCAGAACTTTGGGGACATCAGTGTACTTAAGAAAAAAATGAATTTGAATTACATATAATTATAAATATATTATATAACTTATATGTATAAATAAACGTCAAATGAGTCAAATTCTAAATTACATGTCATCCCTCCAATGCAACACTATAGTAACTTTCCAATTGCTCCCAAAAGCTCAAAGCCATAGCCTCATTTAGCACGCCCCTCCCTCCTCCCAGTCACCACTGCCCTTTTCCCAAAGCACAAATCCTGTCTTTGTCAAGTCCTTGTACTGCTGCTGTTCTAATTAGTAGCTTTCAGCATGGGTCTCTGCAATCCCTGAATTTTTGAAAGACCCATTTCTCAAATTTCTCCTCCACCAAGCCTCTGACTCACTTAACACATGCATTAGTACCATTCAAGACACACTGAGTGTCCTCTCTATAGTCAAAGTAAATCGTGCCTGCTGTGGAGTATACAAAATCCCAGTTATGAAGTACAGATGATTTCTATGTGTCTAATGTCAATACAATTGTTCTATAACAGATCAGTTCACAAGACCAAGCCCAACAAGTATGGGACCGGTCCACCCACAAGGAGAGGTAGATCACTGATGGGCTGGCTATGTTTGTTTCCCAGCAATCATAGATACCTCTTGCCCAGGCAATCCTGCTGTCTCCTCTTATGTTATCCCTTGATATCCATTTATCAGTCAACTTCGGTGGGTAGCTCTGCAGACATTAGCACTCCCTTCTACGCTTAGCTCTGCTGGAAGCCAAACCAAGAACCTTTCTTGGCCTGAAACTGGGAGGCACTTCTCCCTCCCAAGTAGATTCCTATCAGCGTTGTAAAGGAAAGCAGGTCCCCAACATGTCAGACATACCTGAAGCAGAGCAGAAACAATGTTTTGTTTATCAGACACACCTGTTACCTGTCATTCACTGTCTTGGGGTTGGTGAAGGAATTAAACAGCATCCAAAACAAACCCTGACACACATGGTGGAGAAGAAATGGAAGATTTCTTTTCAAAATCTGTTTAAATTCTTCATGAAATTATGAACAGTCAAGAGTGTGACTAGGACTAATAGCAGAAAGTTCCAGAAAGATCAGGAAGAGTATTAGCCTATAAATGTTTTTTCCTTGAACTTAATCTGTTTTTTCAGGAAAAAAGTTATGTGCTAGGCACTAAATTTTGCAAGAAGCTAGAAAGTCATTTGGATTTTGATGTACCTGGTGGTCTGCAGCTGTAGGTGATATTAATTTTACTGTCCAAATGTCAGTCGGTGCTTTTCATACAATCCCTGCCCCCTCCCGCCCCAACACACACACACTCATTTCCATGGATACAAATATTTTCTTTATAATCATGAGAATTTAGCCCTTCAAAAATTATATGCTGATTTTTGCTTTTTTCATGTGACGTTCTTTATAGGAGAGTATGAAGTTCCTCAAAGTAACATTTTCACTCTTGAAAGGGAAAAAACTGACATGCTAAGCTCCTGTTTAAGAGTCCACTAAGCCCTCTTAAGGCAGGGGCATGTCACATCCATCAAGATGTCCCCATCCAGTCCTAGCACAAAACCTGGCACAGAGAGAGCACTCAAATTTTGTTGAGCAAATGAAGAAATTTCAGTAAGGACTGTGTCTTTAGAAACTTTGGCTGTCTATGAAATCTGTTTACAATTTTGTCTGAATAAGCTCCTTCATTGTTAGCAGATATTTTTGTTTTCTTTCTTTCTTGGAAAAATTAGCATTTGTTAAACTCCTACCATGCACTTAAGTTTACAGGTTACTTAATTTAAAACATGGGTGAATGATAAGGAAACAAACTCAGAGAGATTAAGTAGCCTTCCCAGGGCACATACTAACCAGGGGAGGAGAGAAAGTTACCACCCAGGCCTGCAGCTTTCCAGACCTTCATTCTATGCCTGTGTTTAGCTAAGGTACACCAGCTGATGAGGGAGTCTACACGATTCTTCTCCAGAGCCCTCAAGTCTTGTACGAGAATTTTCTTAATTTAGGGTTTTTATTTAAATGATTTGAGGAGAATTAGCAAAAGTTTGCTTTATCTAGGTAACTACCTACAACTCTCTATGTTAATTAAAATGTTAAGGTGTATTTATAACAATTAGGGTATAGTAGGGATCACTGGGAGCACTGAAGAGGCAAGTGACTCCTGGGCATGGGGATCCCATGGGTAGAGGGATGGGTAGAGGATGGGAGGCTGATTTTCATTTGATATTTAAAATCACATGATTATATTACTTTCATTATTAAAGACAATTAAAAAGTCTTCAAGGACAGAAAAGTTTGTGTGCTCTGAGCAAGAATGCCTAGGCCTGAGGACTAAATTGGTGACCCTAAACAAGCAATTTAACCTTTTTTTTTTTAAAGATTTATTTATTTATGCATATAAGAACTGGGTTGCAGGGCAGAGGTGCAGGTGAGAGGATTCACCAGAGACAGAGCGGGGAACAGAACAGGCAGACGGACTGAAATACACTGCTGAGGGGAGCAGTGGGCGAGACAGGAGAGGTCTGCTGCGCCATGTGCGTAGCTCCCTGGCTGGTTGGGGATCGAACTCATACTGCAGCGGCTGCGGACAGCCTCATAGTGCTGTACTTAACCCCTTGCACCACCAGGGAGGCCCCCCAACTTAACCTTTTGACCCAGTTTCCTCATTTATAATAACAGAACTCTCTTCTGGGAAAGAGATAAAACATTTAGTCAGGGTCTGCCCTGTGTAGACAAAAAAAAAAAAAAAAAAGGAGGAGGTTGAAAGGTGGAAAATGTGGTAGCCCAAATCAAAGCATCCCCCCCCCAAAAAAAAGTCCACACCCTAATTCCCACAACCTATGATTATTTTGCTATTTTACCTTACATGGCAAAAAGGACTTTGCAGGTGTGACTGAGTTAAGGACCTTGAGATGAGATTTTCCTTGGGTGGTTATTCAGCAGGTCCAGTGTAATCACAGGGGTCTCATAAGGAAAAAAGGAAGCAGGAGAGTCAGGAGAAAGTGACATGAAGAAGGAAGCAGAGAGCAGGGTGATGACAGGCAAGAGCCATGAGCCAGGGAATGCAGGTGCCACCAGAAAACTAAAAAGGCAAGGAATCGGGTTCTCCCCGGGAGCCTGCAGAAAAAACTAGTTCTGCACACACCCTGACAATAGCTCAGCACCTTGAATGAGACCCAGTGGGATTGATGTTAGACTTCTAGAGTCCAGAATTACAAAATAATACATCTTTGTTGTTTTAAGTCATTAAGTTTGCGGTAACTTGTTAAAGCAGCAATAGGAAACCAATACAGACACAAAAGGATGTGTAAATACCCAGCCAATATAGAACAAAAGAGAGTGAGGGTCCTCTGAGAATGATGCTCTTTCAAATTGCACCAAACACCTGGAAACAAAGCAAAAACAGGGCCTCCCTGGTGGCACGAGGGGTTAAGCACAGTACTATAATGCAATCTGCAGCCTCTGTAGCACAAGTTCGATCTCCGGCTGGCCAGGGAGCAACCCACATGGCACAGCAGACCTCTCCTGACTCGCCCACTGCTCCTCTCAGCAGTGTATTTCAGTATATCTGCCTGTTCTGCTCCCCACTCTGTCTCTGGTGAATCCTCTCACCTCCCGTACCTTTGGCCTGTACCCCAGTTCTTGTATGTATAAATAAATACATCTTTAAAAAATTTTTATTAAAAAAAATAAAAGCAAAAACATCCCTGGGCAAATGTGAAGCTGAAGATAATTGCCTTGGTGAGTTACACTGAAATGAAGAGAGCACCGAAGCTGGCTGAGCTCAAGGTTTCCACACCTTCAACCTACAGCCTTTTCTTTCCCTTGATCCTATGACAAGGGCAAATGCCAGTTTGCTAATATTTTAGTGAAACTGTCCCCTACACATTTGAATGCTGCTTCTTAGTATCTGTCTCTTTGGGAGTAAGAAACAGCTGCTTGCAGTTCATTTCTTAATCAACAGAAACACTGATTAACCCAGCTGACTTTCCAGAATGTGGAAGTGTGCTCTCATAGACACATTCCTTTTTTCCCTCATTCTTTTTCTTAACAAAAATGTAGCTCTCAAAGATATCCTGGAAAAAGCACTTGGGCTTACAACATCACAGCTGTAATGAGCCAAGAATTCTATTTTTTTCCCCTATTACACAGAACAATAATTCTTAACAACTTAAAATTTCAAAGCACTTCACAAGCATTTAATTAATCCTCTCCACTAGCAGAGAGAAGGAAACTGATATTCATAGTATCTCATCCTGACAACCTTTAATTTGGCAAGACTCGCGCTGGCTTTGAAAATGCCTCTGTTCCATCAAGGTTACTTGGGCCGAGGTCGCTTCTTCTGTCCTCGTCACCTAATGAAACCTGGCAATCAGAGCCGTTTAAATTGCCTTCTCATCAAGGCTAGATGGGGCCCGGAGCTGCTCTGAGCCTGGGAGAGAAGTGACAGTGATTCCCTTAGAGAAATGACAAAGCTCCTCTGTACTGAGCCTGTGAGATGGGGCTCGTGATTAAAGCCCATTGCCAATTGCATCAGAGCCTGATTCACTCCTCGGAACTGGGGCACGATGTGTATCTTGAGGCCCTTCTCAGAACTCTGCTCTCCTGAGGCCCAGTCAGCCGCTGAATTTCACTGCGCTCTTCGCCTACCCTCCCAGGTGCGTGGGAAACTCTAGGAAGCCCTACTTTTCTCACTGTTTGAACCAGCTTCCTGCCAAAGGTTTCCCTCAGACACACCGGCCAGGCAGCTGCCTGACTCTGTACCAGCCCGGCCCGCAGGAGGCGCCTCTGTCGTCTCAGCCTCATGCCAGACTGGCACCATTTTTTTTTTTTTTTGAGATTTATTTATTTATGCATGTAAGAGCTGGGGTGCAGGCCAGAGATGCGGGAGTAGGGGGATGAAAGAATTCACCAGAGACAGAGTGGGGAGAAGAACAAGTCGATCTACTGAAATACACTGCTGAGGGGAGCAATGGGTGAGTAGGACAGGTCTGCTGTGCCATGTGGGTAGCTCCCCGCCCGGGGATCGAACTCCTGCTGCAGTGGCTCTGAATAGCCTCATAGCACTGCATCTTAACCCCTTGTGCCACCAGGTAGGCCCTGGTCCCATTTATTGCACCTTTATTAGTTCATTGCTTCTACTCCATGATGTCCCTTACCACAGTGACCAGAATGATGTCAAATCTCATTTTCAATTCAAGGAAGCAAAATTCAAGAAATGCATCCTGAGCTCCTGCTATGCACAAGGCACATGAAGTCCTGAGCTCGGTGAGCCCCGACCGCCACGCTGGGCGTTAAATCAGGCAGTCAGATAATTATTAGTGATGAGGCACCATCAAGCTTTGGTGAGAGAATGGGGTCTGGAGAGAGGTGACAGGGAAGGGAAAACATTTGCAGGGGTTCAGAGGACTTTTAAGAGCAGTAGTATTTAATGTGTCTTTTTTTTTTTTTTAAGATTTATTTTATTTATGCAAGCACTGGGTACAATCAGAAGCGTGGGAGGGTGAGAGAATTCACCAGAGCCAGAGAGGGGAACAGAGCAGGCAGAAGGACCGAAGTACACTGCTGAGGGGAACAGCGGGTGTGGCAGGAGTGGTCTGCGCACCATGTGGGACCATTGCAGGCGGCCGGGCTTCGAACCGGTGCTGTGGAGGCTGAGGGCAGCTTTGCAGCCCAGCGCTCAACCGCTGCGCCACCGGGGAGGCCCATTAATGTGTCTCTTTTTTTAAGATTTATTTATTTATGCATACGAGAACTAGGCTACAGGCCACAGGTGTGGGGGTGAGAGGATTCACCAGAGACAGAGTTGTAAGCAGAACAGGAGGATCCACTGATATACACCACTGAGGAGAGCAGCAGGCGAGACAGGAAAGGTCTGCTGTGCCATGTGGGTCAGCTCCCTGGTCTGCAGGGGATTGAACTGGTGCTGCAGTGACTACAAATAGCTTTTCAGTGCTGAAACTTAACCCCTGTGCTACCAGGGAGGCCCTAACATGGCTCTTAAGGGATGTTCTTTTAAAGGGCATAATTGGAGGGTGTGATAGCATAATGTCTTAGGAAATATGATTGGACCTTCATCCCTGACAGAAGGTCCTGTGCCCAAGACCCTCCTATGTACTTCTGCACCTGGGTATTTATTTGTATGCTTTATAATAAATTGGCAATGTAAGTAAAGCATCTTCCCAAATTCAATCAGTCATTCCAACAAATTATCAAACCTGCAAGGTGGGGGTAATGGGAATCCCCAACCCTAGACAAGTCAAACAGATATGTGGGTATCCTAGTGTGGACAGAACCCTAAAACCTATGAAGTCTGATGCAGGAGGTGGGATCACTGATAACTCTCCCCTCCCCCCAGTTGGTGTCTGCAGAGTAGGAGAATGGGTTGTAGTGTGGAAAAATCCCATGCATTGGTGGTCCGATGTATGGTGAGTCTAACTCAGAAGAGGTGGTCCAGCCTGAAGGGCCAGGGAATGTGCAGGGGGGACAGATGCCCAGTTTGGCTGGTCCCAGGCGGAGACGCAGCTGAATAGCTGGGATGGGCCAGACTGTAAAGCTGAGTGAGCAATAAAGCTTACTCTGTTGCCTCGTAAGTTATTCTCACACCAACTTCTGGTCTCCGGATCCACAAATCATCTGCCCTCTTTATTTTCTATTATTCTCCAATCACTTCATTGCTTTATGTTTAAATATAATGAATACTCTACCCGAGGGGTCAGCAAATGGCCACACGCCCACATCTAGCCCATGATCTGTTTTCATACGGTCAACCAGACAAGACTACTTTCTACCTTTTTAAATGGTTAGAAAAAAATCAAAGAAAAATAATAATTCATGACACATGAAAATGAGGTGAAATCCAAGTTGAAGTGTCCATTAATAAAGTGTTTTGTGGGGTCATACAGCCATGCCCATACATTTACGGGCTGTTCCAGCTGCTTCCATGCTACAGCAGCAGAGCTGAGCATGTAGATTATATGTGACTCACCCACCTAAAATAATTACTCTCTGATCCTTTATAGGAAAGGTTTGTCAACCTCTAACATAGAGTAACTATGTATTCACAACATACACATTTGAAAATCTTCCACCTGTCATAAATGAAAGGTAAGTAGAAAGAAAGCAATTTAAAAATAAAAGTAACACCAGAGACACATACTTAAGTAACACCTGGGGAAAGCACCGATTTTTTGAGTACCGGCTCTCTGGCAGGCACTTTTTGCTAAGCAGCTCTATAAGGGGTGATGATGATCATAGCAGAGGCAGCGTAGCTCCGGGTTTCAGAGGAGCAAGGATAAGCACTTCATATACATTATCTCGTTCAGTCCTCCAGATACCTGCTAGTCAGTCCCCTTTTGGAGATAAGAAACACAGATTCAGAGGGGAAGCAGCTTGCTAGGGTGGCACCACAGTGAGTGACATAGTCGGGATTTCATCTCAGGACTTGGGACTTCATCACCACCTCACCTACTGTCAAACCTGGGATGCCAAGCTGAAAAGTTCCTAAGTCTGTAACCAGGAGCAGCCCTTGAAAGGTTTCGAGCAGGGAGAATACCCCGAGACTAGCCTTAGAGGGTCACGCTGGTGAGCTGAGCAGGGCAGGCTCCCCCGGAGACAGAGACCAAGGCATGGGGGAGCCAGGCTGGAGGGTGTGAGGTCCAGGGGACTTTGTGGCAAGATGGACCTGTGAGGTGAGGGATTGGGGAGAGATCCCCTACCCTCTTTGAATCTCAGTGATTGGGGGGTGATTAGCAGACTAGGGAAGGGTCCTAAATTTGGACCTGGGAGACTGGGTGGCCTCTGGAGTACCCTGATGGGGAAGTGCAGCGGGCAGGAGACTATTCGGGAGTGGAGCCTGACAGGGTAGTATGGTTTGGGGTGTCTCTTACCTAGAGGGGAGGTAAAAATTATAGGAGCCAATGAGATTTTCAAGGGCAAAGGGTGCATAGAGACACTAGAGCCCCAAGGAATGTCTATGTGGGAGAGGAAGGAGAAGATGAGCTGGGGAGGGGGAGACAGAGAGCAGGAGGGAGGCGGCCTGGGGGAAGCCAGATCACAGCACTGAAGGGACAACAACTGGGAGTGAAAGGGCCTTTTGAGAATGTACTTCTGTCGCCAGAGAAAATAGGAGCATCAAGGTGGAGAGGAAGTGGTGAAAGACTCAAAGATCCAGGAGAAACAAAGGCAATGCTGCAAAAAGCAGGGGGAGAATTTTGCCTCTGCAAGGAAGAGACCTTTCTTGGGCCATGTGCAAGCTTAAAAATACATCCATAAATCCTTTGAAATCCCTTCTTTTAAAAAGTGGAGCTTAGGGCCTCTCCGGTGGTGCAAGGGGTGCAAGATGCAACCTATGGAGCTATCCACAGGTACTACAGCACAAGTTCGATCCCCAGCCAGGGAGCTACCCACAAGGTGCAGCAGACCTCTCCTGTCTCACCCGCTGCTCCCCTCAGCAGCAGGGAGGTATTGCAGTCAATCTGCCTATTTTGCTCCCCACTTGGTCTCTGGTGAATCCTCTTACCCTCCCCCACACCTCTGGCCCATACCCCAGTTCTTGTATGCATAAATAAATAAATCTTAAAAAAAATAAAAAATACACCTCCCTGGTGGTGCAAGGTGTTAACCACCGCACTATGAAGCAATCAGCAGCCTCTGCAGTACGAGTTAGATCCCCGGCCGGCCAGGGAGAAACCCACATGGCGCAGCAGACCTCTCCTGTCTTGCCCGTTGCTCCCCTCAGCAGTGTATTTCAGTCAGTCTGCCTGTTCTGTTCCCCACTCTGTCTCTGGTGAATCCTCTCACCTTGCCCCCACACCTCTGGCCTGTACCCCAGTTCTTTTAAAGATTTAAAAAATCTTTAAAATCTCTAAAAATAAATAAATAAATAAATAAAAACAAAAAAATTAAAAGTGGAGCTTAAATCCTTTAGGCCTTGTGTGGGGACTGTTCTTAGTATTTTGGCAGTTTATTTTATTAAACAAGTAAGACAAAATTGGTGGTGTGTCACTCCCAAGATAGGTCTTACTTGCTCCCTCTTGGATCACGTGCTCTGGGGATCCAGTCACTCTGTCATGAGAATATTCGAGTTACCCTATAAAGGAGCAATGTTACCAACAGCCAGCCAGGAGCCCCGGCCTCTAGCTAACATCCCAGTGAGTGGGTGGTCTTGGAAATGGATCCTGTACCCATCAACCTCCAGAGCTGTAGCTCTGTCCCATGGGAGGCTGAATCAGAACCACCCAGCTAAGCCACTCCCAAACTCCCCACAGAAACTGCTTAATAATCTGTTGTTTTAAGCTGCTAAATTTGTACCCATTGGTTATGCATATAGATAACTAATAGTGTCAGGAATAGGAGCCCCTGATCAGGAAGCACTAGGGCTTCCCCTTTCGTAGACTCTCCTAGAAATTTAAAACCTAAAGTGACTTCAAGACAGTGGTTGCAATGCTCTAGAGTAGGGAATGGTGGGCGGGAGAGCTTACCCCAGACCCACATTTCCAAATTCCCCATTCAAAGCGAAATATCTCCGCCCAATTGCAGGGCCTTTCCCTGTCTGTGCAGTTGCCCACCCACTCACCCAGCTTAGCTCAATTAAGCACCCACTCCATCTAGGTGCTGGCAAAACCGCCTGGAGCAAGACAGACCTGTTCTTTAGAGTTTACATTTAATGGGGAGAGGCAGTGGTGAGACAAGCAAGCACATAAATAATTTCAGACAGCATGAGGTGTTCTGGAGAAAATATAACAAGGTGATGGGGAGATTGAGTGGATGGGGCAGTGTGACTGCAATTGACCTGTAGGGGGTAAGCATCGTGGTGGCCAGACTGAGGACACAAAAGGAGGCCACAGACAAGTGTCCGAGTGTTTAAAAAGTATAAACCAAGCCAACAGACTGTTAATGAAAATAGATTCCAGTCCCCTGTGTAGACAAATAGACCCTCATAAAAACCTGGAATATCAGGTTTGGATTTTAAATCTACAGACTTCCCCTGTTCCATACCAGACTATAGCAGCACAGAGTCAGCTCAGCCTTTTGAAGCTTCTTCTCTTTCCAGTCTACCCCATGCTACTGTCTGCTCCGTGCTACTGTCCACACCTGCCTCCCCGCTCCTGCACACATGCCCAAGGTTCTCTCTCAGGGCCTGACACTGGGATTTCAAGGTCCCTGCAGCTGGTGTGGTCCAGGATTGGAGCTCCAGGAGAGCAGAATTCAGTTCCTTGCAATGCCAGGACCAACATTCACTTTTCCTGTTGGTTATCAGGGAAGAGCCAGTCCCACTTATTAGAGGCCGCCCACATTCCTTGGTCTGTGACCCCCTCCCTCCACCAGCAGTGCCTGCAGTGGCAGTGGCTTGTCTCCCTCTCACACTTCAAACCTTTCCTCTTTTTTTCAGCCATCTCAAATCTCTAGACCATATTGCTGTTTCTTCCAAATGCCATTTCTTCCATTTTTAAGGACTCAGAAAAGGCAGAATAATCATCCCACTTCAAGGCCAGCTGATCAGCAATTTAATTCCATCTACAACCTTAATTCCTTTTTGCCATATGACATATCCACAGGTTCTGAGGATTAAGAGGTGGGCCTCTTTGGTGGGGAGGGGCAGTCTTCTGCCTACCACAGCTGGTAAGCATAAGGAAGAGTTCTCTGAAAAGGTGATGGTCCAATAGTCAAGCCACATGTGACTATTTTAATTAAAGTTAATTAAAATTCAATAAGAGTAAGACTTTATTTTTCAGTCACATTAGTCACACTTCAAGAGTCAAACACCTACATTTCACAAGTGGCTACAGTATTGGACACTGTGGGTTAATAAGACATTTCCAGCAAGCCACAAAGTTCTACTGACCCAGAAGGAATGAGGGAGGATACATCCAAAGGTCCCAGGGAGGACAGAACCCCCCCTCCCCAGGGTATAGTGGGTGTAACACACACTAGAGAGAAGTTGGGCCCTCTGCGGTTCTGACTCCGCAGAAACATGGACGATTAGCCCCAGAAAACAGCCTGGAAGACCTTGGGCCACCCCACTTCTTTAGATGCAGAGCCCACTGGATGCACCCAAGTTCTCCTAATGCTCACTTGATTATTCCTTCCCTCACACCTCATTGCCCTCCCTGCCAGGGGTTTCTCTGCTCGTCCACCTCCTTGTTTCTTCAAGAGTCAATACAAACAGTGCCCTTTCATCAAACCTCCCCAGCTTTGCTTTGACTGGCCTGATTTCCCCATGAAGCTAATCTCCCCACGAAGTCAAAATGCAACAGTGAGGACACCGTTTGACCAGCCCCCTCTCATTTTTTGCTCTCTATTAAATGTGTTTATATCTTGTCTAAATTGTGATTTCTCTGTATTTGGTTTCTCCACAGCAGGCAGCAAAGGTGACTGGAAAGTTCTCAGTGAAGGAGGGAAGGTAGGTACAGAGAACAGAAGGAAGCGGGACTAAAAGTCGCGCCAGTAATTTCAGATGGAGTGACACATGGAGCCTGCCGTGTTGCTGGGATTAAAGCAGGGTAGTACGGGGTGGACGCCTGATCAGAATCCTCCTCGCCCTTCCACATACCTTCAAGAACAGTTTCTTCATCTTTGCTTTACCTTGGACAACTCCCTTGGAATATGTGCTCCTGTCTTGTTCCCTTTGAGTTCAAAGGTTCTAGAGATTATAGGATGAAAAACAGATTAGAAATAGAAAAGCAGATCACTGGGTGAGGGGTAGCTAAGAGATTTTAGACTTAAAGGCTCTAATTTGCAGGTAATTTCTTGATCCCTCTTTCCTGCTGGCTGAACATGCCAACCAAAATGATTTTCTAAACCCAAAGAGAAAAGACTCTGGCTCCTCTACCCTGTTTAAGTGTTCCCTTTGCTGATAATGCAAACTTCTGTGCACCCTCCCTCGCCCCCATACAATATGATTTACTGAAAAGCAAAGGATATTGAAGTGAAAATAGATTTGAGATGTTCAGTCACAGCAGGTTGCTGAGTGTCTGGCTCAGGAAAAGTGAGCTGTTCAACTCAGAGAACTGAGACCTTGTCATGGAACCCGGACACTTAGTCCTGGGGGAAACTTGCTGATTGTCAGATTCCTGGATGTCCCCAGCCAATTTGATAGGCAGTGCAAGATCTGAAGGCAGTGACAGGGCTGAGGCGGGAGCAAAAGCCCAGGGTAAGTGGGCATTTGGCTAAGCAAGTCATACAGTCACTTTTGGATCATTTTGCGTGTGATATTCTTTAAACTGTGTTAATAATTATAGTGTCCCCCACCCCCACCCCGCTCCCTGCCAAAGAGTCTAAGATATTAGAGATCACTTTTTTTTCTGGGTATTAAGGAACTGGCAGAACCTTATACAGTTAGCACCCTGCTATGGCAACGGCAGGGACAAACAGCTCTCCTAACATCCAGGGCCTCAAAGTCAACATGAGGATGCCCATTTGTGAAGCCCAGTTAATGAAAGCAAAGAGCAAATACTGCTTCCCAGCTGGACTGCACAAAGGAGTCCATTAAACTCATTGACACAGGCCCTTCTGGGGAGCAGACAGGGCACCCCACAAGGTTAGGTTTCTCCAACTGATTCCCTGGCCAGGGATTTCAGGTGAATTCCCTCCATCTCAGGGGAGCTGGGTCACAGGACCCAGGATGGCTGGGGAGCTGGAAAGGGCCGCTCAGCCCCGGCCCACCCAAGGCTCCCAGCAGGGAGTAGCTTCTCTCTGAATGGCCCCACCTGGATGTGAAGACTGCCCCGGGACTGGCTTCCAGCTCAGATTCTGTGCGTCCAGGCAAATCTTAAAACAAAAACAAAAACTCTAGAAAGACTTCTAACAGTCACTGGAATCTACCATGAGTCAGCCACTTTGTATTAATTCATGTAAATCCTCACAATCCTAATAGGATTTCCCCATCTTATAAATTGTGCCCCCCCCCCATATTATAAATAAGGAAATAAGGCTCAGCAAATGTAGTTTGCTCCACCAAGGTCATTCCAGATAGGCAGCCCTATTCCGGCTTTCACACAAGGTCTCTCTGGGTCCAAAGTGCATCTCTTTACACCATTCTGCTTCCCTATCGCCTTTTATTTCTTTACTACTTTCTGGCACAAGTCACTGCTTCTGGCAAATGTGCTAGAAATGACAGGTGAAGCCATCCCACCTCCCTGAGCCCTTGGGAGTCTGTGGGTTATGTTTACATTTGACAGACTTGGCTTGTCCTCTGAGTCTGTGCATCTCTACAAACCCACTTCTGGTCAGGCACTGTGCTGAGCCCTCACAAGCTTCTGTGACTCTCATTACAACTCTCTGAACTAAGTACCACTGGGACCCCCAGTTTGCAGAGGACAGAACAGACCTAGACAAGTGGAGGAAGTACATCCAAGGCTGCACAGCTAGTTGGGTTAGGGTCCCAGATGGTCTCATCTGTTAGGTTAAAGAGCTGCCCTTTGAATGGCCATCACCTTAGCACAGCACGAGATCCATACCCCAAACAGGACCAGCCATTGACCAGTCCATGCTCCCAGAGGCCAGAATCTGATGTCAGTTCAACCCATTCTGTTCCATGTTGTTTTCTGAACACCTGTTCTGGGGTGCAGAGGACACCAATGCTCTTAGGCCAAGGCCATGGCTGGAAACTAGATGTTTAACTTACTTTGGCTGAATATCCCCTTTACTCACACGTGTGATCCAAAGTCCTGGACACTAGAACAAGGAGCTGCTCTTTTGAGCAGCTGTTTTACCATTTTTTGTCACATAAACCATAGCTCTGCTTTAAGCCTTTCAATGACTTCTCACGCTACGAGACAAAATGCAAACTCCTGTCTATGGAATCTGCTCTTTTTTCCTACCCTCAGTTTTCACATGATGGAATCAATCTGACCTCAGCTTATTTGTCACCTGTTTAAAGATGTTTAGTTTATTAATTGAGTTTCTTTCTGACTCCCCCCCCCCACACACACACACTACCCCCACTAAGGCGTGCACAATAACTATCTGCTTAATTTGAATTTACTCACTTCGGTGGTTCTGATCCTTGTGGATTACCCCCAAGCATCACCAAAAATAGAACCCTGCATATGGGAGACAGTTTTCCATGGGGCTCTCTCTTTAACAGAACACAATGCCCTTATTCTGGGCTCTTTTCAAGTTGTCTGTGCACCCTAAGAAGACAGAAGCAGTGCCGCCCTCCAGAGCCAACAGCAGGTGCACCGACAGCCCAGCAGACAGAGACGACTTGCTCTGGAAAAAAAGGCCTTCTGTCTGTTATCAAAGATGGGAGTCCCCACAAATATATAGGGCTCCAGTCCCTGAGTACCTGTGTCACCTCACCCTAACCTGTGAGAATTGGGGATCAGGAAATGGACAATAGAAAAAGCTCTACTTGGCCAAGGCCCATGCTGCGAGCCACAGTGTTCTTGCCTCTGATCCAGGAGGCTCACACCTGCCGCCTGCAGCCACAAAGCTGTGGCCAGACTCACTTGCAGGTAAAGGAAAACCCCCAAATTTCCATAGTTCTTGATGCCCAGAGGCCAGTCTGCTTCAGGTGACATAGCTTCACTTTACTCATGCTCCCACCTTCCAGGGACAGGACGGGTGACAGCGGCCCTGGAGCCAGTGCAGCTTCTAAGTACACGATTGCCTCGGAGCCCATTTAGACACTGTCATAACACTCAGGGAATTCCATTAACATTGCAATGTTTACAAGCTTTACAGTATAAAGGTGTTGCCGATTTTTGCATCATCCTCAGAAAAAAAAAAAAAAAAGGGTGCAGCCTTGCACTGTCTTTTGGGCATTTATGCCCCACGCCCAGCACTGGGCGGGCAGCACCCTGCCCTGCCTCCTAGGATCCCGAACCAGCTGCCAGGATGGGGGACTTCTGTGCCCACCTGACCCACGTGTATGCTGTTATAAATTTTTCTAATGAACTCTTGACTGTATAATAAAATATTTTTAAATCCTAAAAAATAAGACACAATTTATTATCATGGCAAGAATAAGTTCCAATACCAAAGGAAAAGAAGGAAAATGTCAGAGCCTTGTAAACATTTGTCAGTTCTTCTTACCATTTTATAAAGGAGATTTATTTATTTTACACATGTTGGGGGTGGGGGTGTATGTATGGGAAAAGAGCAAAGAGAAGTCTTTAAACATTCATTCACTCATTAAAAAAATGTTTCTCCCCACCCTGGGAGAAAATGAGGAGTGAGGGGCAGCCCCACAGGGCCCCACGCAAGTTGGAGGCTCAGGGGCCTGGGTGCTGGGCAGCAGGAGAGCTACCTCTGGACAAATGATCGGAGTTTGATGGTCTGAACACCTAGGAAGTCTGGACTGACTGTCCTGATTACTGGTGTGCATTGTGAGTATGTGGTTGTGGGGGGTTAAGTTGTTAAACAGAGGAAGAAGGCCACGCAAGGGTGGCAGACAGAGAACGGGGACAGGTTGGAGGACTAAAAGTCACGACAAGGAAGAGGCTGGGCTGGGATAATAAAGGGAGCAGGGCAGATTGGAGGCCGGTGTCTGTGAAAGGGCTCCACCTGGGACAACCTGCTTTTTCCCCTAGTCACCCAGGCCTGTGGGATGCACCTGTTGACAGGAGGCGTTCATGGAAGTCCTTTACCTATTTCCTATTTCAGAGCATCAGTTCCCCACATTACAGAGTCAATCTTTTAATTTTGGTGAATTATTTTATGACATTATTGTTCTCCCCTCAGGGGTAGATCCCATAATTCTCCCACCACATCACCCGTGACCCCACACCACAGTCTCGTATGCTCTTCCCTTCCCTGTGTTGACCCTTCCCTCTTCCTCTCCTTCTGATCTGTGGTCAGCTTGCAAGTTTTGTCTTTTTCCTGAATCTTTGTTCAGTTAGGAATTCCTATGTTCTACCTCTCAGTGAAACTATTCTTAAGTGAAACTATTCTTAAGTCATACTTCAGATGTGTTGGCTTCGTTCCACTTTGCTGAACTTTGAGTGACACAAATCTCTGAGTTCATGGAATTTAGAAAAGTTAGAACTGGAGACACACCTGTGGTTATTGCATGGCATTCCCACAAACCCTATTAATACCTAACTTCTAAAAATCGAATCTGAGATGCTTTAAGACTGGACAACAATTCTTACAATCTGAGAAGGGACAATAAGAGATTGATTTCTTCTTTTCTTTCTTTCTTTTTTTTTTACAAAACACCTCTGGCACTGCTCACAGCTGTTCTCATAGTCCTAGCTGTGCGGCCACTGTGTTAGAGAGTGTACAGGCTGGGACAGTCATCCTCGGGTGGGCTGGGACTGCACCAAGGCCACCCTCCTACTCCCCGCCCCATGACCCCTGTTTCCTGAAGCTCTTTCAGACTTGTCAAATGATAGCCCCCCAATTTGGTGAGTTCTGAACTGAATTTATTGGTTGAAACCTTTTTTTTTACGAAAACAAATAGACATACCTACTTACTGGGTGGAATTTAGAAGGACCTTGTCAGGAAAGACATTCTAAATGCCTTGAAATCCTCCAAAAGGACCTCACACACCTTCCCTTCCCAAAGTGGACTCAAATCTGCACACACTGCAGACAGAGAGGGCTTATCAGCCACTTTCATGAGTCAGCTAGGCCACTCTACATACCAATTACCTAATGTGCAACAACAGAGCAGAAGTCGGCTGGGTCACGGTGGAGTTGAGTAACTCTGTGCAAGAAGCTGCAGACTCGCTGAGCACCTTCACCTCAGGCCCAGGGCCTTCTCTGCCTTCCTGTTTGTGGAGCCTGAGGTGTTTTCCTGGGAAGTCCTTCAAAGCCCAAGGATGGACAGCATCCTGGAAGTGGGTTTTGCCCCGTGAGCTCCAGGGCCGGCCAGGAGCATCCTCTCCAGTCTGGCCCCCTTCTTGGCACTCACAGGAGAATTTTTGCCAGGACTCTGCACCTCCTAATGCCAATTAGACATGTGTCTACACAGGGCTGCCTCCGCCAGTGCAGGGCAGCCTCTGCACATGGAAACTCCTTTGCAGAATGTAGGTAGGCAGGGTGAGGTCATAATTGTGCAACCCTGGCCTCACCCAGTTTCTACTGAAAAGAAATTGCTCCTTAGCAACCAAAGCCATTTGGCCTAGCTCAGGAAAGTACCTACCCCAGCCAGAATTCTACATTGATGACCTTTGCCTTGTCCACCCATCTTCAAAGGTGGGCTTGTTAGAATAGAAAGATTTGTTGAAAACAATCTATGTACGAATTGGGCTAGGGAGTAAACAATTTAAAAATACAATTTTGGCTGAGGAAATTAGCTGGTTGGAGAAGGTAATTCTCACCTCAGAGGTGTGAAGCTCTGAGGGTTAGTTCACCAGCATTGCTTTTTTTTTTTTTAAGATTTATTTATTTATACAAGAACCGGGATACAGGCCAGAGGCACGGAAGGGTGAGAGGATTCATCAGAGACAGAGTGGGGAACAGAACAGGCAGACTGACGAAATACACTGCTGAGGGGAGCAGCAGGAGAGATAGGAGAGGTCTGCTTCACCATGTGGGATTCTCGCCGGACGGCCAGGATCGAACTCACACTGCAGCTGCTGTGGACAGCCTCACAGTGCAGCGCTCAACCATCTGCACCACCAGGGAGGCCCAGCATCGCTGTTTTGTAGCCCTTGGCTCTTCTAGTGTGAGGGCCCAGACCTGCTGAATGGCAGATTCGGGAAACACCTCTGGCACTGCTCACAGCTGCTCTCATAGTCCTAGCTGTGCGGCCACCATGTTAGAGAGTGTACAGGCTGGGACAGTCATCCTCAGGTGGGCTGGGACTGCACCAAGGCTACCCTCCTACTCCCCGCCCCATGACCCGTTTCCTGAAGCTCTTTCAGACTTGTCAAATGATAGCCCCCCAATTTGGTGAGTTCTGAACTGAATTTATTGGTTGAAATTTATTTTTCAAAGATGAGTCACATGACTCACCAGCTTTAGGTAGGCCTGATCAATCCATCATTGAATAGGGAAGGGCTTGGTGAGGAACTGAAATTTTAATTTTTCTACTAGTAAATGTAGATCTGGTCGAGTGAACACCATTTTAGGAGATATGGGGGAGAGGAAAGGAGCTGATTTCACAAACAAATCTGAGGGCAACAGGCAAATGCTGAGACACAATATTGCTGGCAAATAACCCGGTGGAGACTGGAATGTTTGTGGGGGAACAAGAAGGTAAGTTTGGAGATGATGTTGGGGACTCTCCTGTGCGTGGTGTTTGGGTTTCTGTTTTATCTTAAGTGTGTTGGGAACCATCAGAAAATTTAAGCAGGTGACTAACTGGATCTGATCCGTGTCTGAGTAAGAGCATCCTGGTTGCCAGGTCCACGGGGGATTGGGGAGGGACAAGAATGGTGCCAGGGGCCAGAGAGAGGTGCTAGCTGTCACCCAGGGGAGGGGAGGTCTGGCTTTGGTTGTGGCTTGAGTGCAGAGAGGAAGCCATAGGACTAGGAAGAGGAAAGGAAGAAAGAGGACATGTATAGGTGCTGCTTGAGTACTCGGTGGATTATTTATGGAGATGGGATAGGTAGGAGGTTGTGTGCTCAGGATGGAGGGAGAAAATTAAGTTTGGCATGCTGGTGGAAATTTACAAGAAGTTTCTAGTGTGCCTGGGGCAAGCCTAAAGAACAATCCAGAACTTGCGTGCTCAGAGCAGCAGGGACATTACTCCCCAGCCTAACTCCCTCTTGCCTAAAGCACCAGTTTTAACCTGACTGTGCTTCTGAATCACATGTGAGCCCTCTGGGTGCCTGCTGCCTCCTACTCATCTGAAGAGCTGGGGCCTCTCCCCGGGGACACAGAATTGATCCTCAGCAGGCTGGTTGCATGTGGGTGTTTGTCGGGCACTGTTTATGCCTTCAAATTTTCCTGTTTGCAAAGTAACATAGATACATTATAAAAATTCAAATAATACAGAGACTTAAAGGTCAAGAAACAAAAAACCAGAAGTGAGAGTCCCTCCCAACCTCCCCCCTTCCCATATTTGCTCTTAGCAAGGAGTCTAACTGGGGAGATCTGGGATCTGAAAGTGGCACATCCTTCCCATTTCCCTGGGGTTGCCAGTAAACATCAGGCACTGGGAAATACCCTCTGTGAGTCACCCTGGGGAAACCAGAGATGGTCTGAAATTCCAAGAAGGTATAGGAACTGCAGCTTCAGGAGGGGAAGCCTGAGCTGTCCAGTTGGTCAACCCACAGAGTATGCTCGCCCCTCGCCATCAGCCAGGGCGCGTCATCCAGGCCCTGTGCTCCCTGGGAGGGAGCCTGGGAGAGTTAGGAAGTCAGCAGTTGTTCTGACCACTTACTTTCATTTTTAAAAATTAACATTTTGACTTTTTTAAAAGTAGACAATACATTTCAATTTTTCAAAAAGCAGATAGTAAAATAAAAAATTCTAACGTCAAAAGGGGACCTCCCCTGTGGCATAGGGAATTGAGCGCAGCACTGTAAAGCTATCCGCAGCCTCTGCAGCACCGGTTCGATTCCTGGCTGGCCAGGGAGAATCCCACACGGCACAGCAGACCTCTCCTGACTTGCCCACTGCTCCCCTCAGCAGTGTACTTCGGTCCTTCTGCCTGTTCTGCTCCCTGCTCTGTCTCTGGTGAATTCTCTCACCCTCCCACGCCTCTGGCCTGCACCCCAGGGCTTGTATAAATAAATAAATCTTAAAAAAAAACCTGAAAAAAAAATGTCAAAAGGTCTATAGGAAAAAGGAATTCACCATCCCATCCTGTCCTGTTTGTTCCCAGAAATGCAAATTATCCAGATGTGTCCAAACCCCTCCTCCTCACTTTCGCTGCCTTCTCCTCCTCAGCCCTCACCTTCAGTGGAGTCTAAAGCCCTGTGGACTGCCCAGTGAAGGGAGGCCTGAAGCCTGGTATCTCTCAGGGACTCCCATCGGGCCATGTGGCCTGAAAGCCTGGACAGACTGACTCTTGGATCTGTTGGGCTGTTGAAGCTGAGAAAAGTGTTTAGTTAGGAACAGGGCTAAAAATGTACAACTTAATACAACTAATTCCCAGTGGTTTATGGGGGTGGTTTATGGGGGTGATTTATGGGAGACTTAAGATGCCAAGGAGACACTGGATGTATGAAGTGGGCCCATGGAGCCCACCCCAAAACTTGCTCTCACGTTGCTCCCTGTGGACCAACCCCATAAAAACAGGGTTCCCCGAGGCCCCCCCACACACCTCTAGTGCCCAAGCCACCCTGAGCCAGTGTGGCTCAGGGTATTGCTACCTATGTGATCTCCTATTGTGTGATCCACAATCAATTCTCCTCCCTTGAAAGCCATTGTTAGCTCTTTCAAAATTTGTGGGGAACTATGCAGTGGAAGCCAGACAAAGACCCTACAGAATCAGAAACAGAAGACGTGAGGGAGCCATCAACAACATTTTTCACCCCTTCCTGCCCAACCCCTCAACACACACCTTACAAATAGTATTGTTATAGAGCAGCCCCGATATTAAACGGGTTCCTGGCTGTGGGTCCTCACCCCCGCGCTTTAAAGGGACTTATGAATACTCTACTACAGACACACACAAAAGGTTAATAAAAGGTTTATTTACAAGAGAAAAGGAAATAAGGAAAATGTACAACTCAGGGAGAAAATAGGGAAATAAAGTCTTTAATGCGTCCTACCCGATCCGACGACCTGGAAACCCAAAGTCACTCTCAGAGCTGGCCTGACGCTGCGAGCTGGCGGAGAGCCAAAAATGGGGGAATCCAAAGCCCACGTGTCTGCCTTTATATCCACCTGGCTGCTTAACCCCACCCTCAGTTCCCAGCCACCTTCCCTTTGGTGGTGATGGGATTTGGAGTTCCCAGTGTCTTTGGCTTTGACCTGGGGTGGGGGTGGAGTCCACAAAGCCTATATGGAATTAGCTTTGGGACATCCTTTTCCCCCTAACAATTCCCCCCTTTCACTTTTTGCCACCATTTCCATGGTGATGAAGATCGAATATATGGAGGTTGGGATGCAGTCTCAGATGAACATTTTGTCAGGTTCCAGTGTGAAAGAAAACCAGTCTCTCCAGGTGTTTGTCCATTGTGGAAAGCAAAAGTCCTCCACTCCAGGAAAAATAGTTCATCAGTTTAAGCCAAAAAAAATCTGGAGGCATTAGCCAAAACAAGACAGCAGATATGTAAAAATTACAGGAAAAAAAATCTTAAAATGGTTCAACTGATGTAAAAACACAAATTTTCTCAACCTTGATCCCAAACTTTTAACAGCAAAGCAAAAGTTTGCAAACTAAATCTACTTTTTAACCATTTTTCCTATTTTTGCATAAAATCACAGGGCAGAAATAACTAACAGCAATTTTTAGCTGGCTTTGTTGAAATATTCCATACAGGATCAGAGCGAACCGGTGGCATCCAGTCGATGTATGCTTCAGGTATAAAGTTGGTCTCATCAGACTCCACCTGGGCTTTCCTCTTTTCGAGGGTACCAGGGCATTTTCGTTGGCCGGGTTGTCCAGTCCTGCCAATGGAGGCAAGCTTCCTCACCTTCTTTGGAGGTCTCTGGAACCCTACAAAGAAGGCAAACAGGTTCTCCTCATCTTGGTTCAGCTCTTTTTCAACTTTTTGGAAGAACTCCACACAAAGCCACACAATCAAACTCGCGTCCAATTTTTTTTGTTAAAACAGACAAAATCCCTATGGAAGTTATGCAAAAACAGACTCTAAGATAAGTAGCAAAAATTACTACCACTGTTTGTATGCCGTGTTGGTATCAAGGGGAGAGAAAATGTGACAAGTTAGCTTTGCTGGAAAAAAGTTGCAACCTTGCTGCAGATCCTGGTTACTCAAAACAAAACAAAACAAAACAAAATAAAAACTTTGTGGATTCAGGACAGAATGCATAAAAAAATTACCAGTATTATGTCAAAGAAATCTTAGTAAATGTCAGGTGTATTTCCAGGTCTATTCAGTCCTTTGTAGGAAAGTTTTTTACTCTCAACAGTTTCAATAGGAATCTGTTGAGACCTTTTCTCTCTATTGCCAGATACAATTTTTGTAGATATTAAACAATTGAATTATACAATATTACAAGGTGACAATCACCATTGACAATTTACATACATACCAGATACTGAGAGGTTTTTTTTATACACATTTTAGAAAACCACTGTTAACATTTTTGTACATACCGAAGTTTTACCATTTTCCCAAGTGACAATGCTTCCCTTCCAGTTTACTTCATTAGGTAAAAGCCAAATAGAACAAATTCATCTAATGCCTTCCCAGGAGGAAAGGGAGAAACTTCGTGGAGTGTCTCAGGAGCTCTACTGAGGTTCCACAAAATTTCCTTGCATCAGTCAAATGACAGGCTACCAAATTTGTACTTGAATTTAGATTTCTGGGAAGCTTTGCCATAAATATCAGAAAATTAACAGAAACAACAATATTAAATGTCTATGAAGTCACCGACTTAGTTCATTCAGTAGCACAATGTTGACAATCAAACCATAAACTTTAGTTTTTCTCATAACTGGAGACTTTTTTTTTTTTCAACGTCTATGGGCACCACGTATAACAATTTTTCAACCTCTCTAGGCCAAGACAGACACAAGGACATACAGACATACAACATATAGACAAAGACAGTTTTTTTTAGTTATGCCACATAGAATATGTTATGTAACTGCAGTTTTACTCCATAGGCTCAGAAAAAAATGTCAAAGTCCAAAAAAAGTGTGGAGTGTTGCTGGCAGAAAAATTTCCAGTTGTCATCCTACAAAGCTAAGACTTTGGAAATAGGAAGGAAAAGTTTTATTAATCACAAGAGTTATATGACCTTGTTTATCACCTTAGGGTTTTCAGTGTTGAAGACTTTTTATTAGAAGTCAATCCTGGGGTATTCTGTACAGCAACTGAAAGAATAAAAGTTAACTTTTAAGCAAAAGGAGTCATCTCTTGTTAGCCACCAAGCAGGCTCTCCTTGGGTTTCCTGGAATAGAACCTGAAAAAGCAAAAGCAAAATATCAGTAATTAACTTTCAATTAAAAGTAGTCATCTCCTTACTTCTGTTAGCCACTCCGGGACAGAAGCTGAAAGAGCAGATTAAACATCTAAGCACAGATTACACACTAGGGAGGGACAACAACAACACAGGTATGAAAACCTGGTGTAGTTACATGATGCACCCTAAAGAGTGCTTTCCATAACAGACCTTCCTCAGTAGGAAGCAGAAACTTAGAATCTTGTCTTACAGCAGCAATTGAACAAATTCAGGATTCAAAATGGCAAACATGCCCAAAACAAATTGTGTAGACAAAATTCACAGCAGCAAATCCTTTCAGACTCAGACAAAAATTTGGAACCAAGCTTAGCCGTGGTTTCGCCATTTTGTATATCCTCCACCTTGATATGTTAGTCCTTGTCCAGCCGCATTCCAGAGATAGTTTCAGCAGTCACAACCCTCACTCCACTTGGTGACAAAAAAGCAGACCACCCCAGCCGCCAATGAGGGCAGTCCTGTCCATAAATGGGACAGCATCTCTAACCGTCCAATCAGTTTGAAACTGTAACCGAGCGCGCCAAAATGCCTTTGTAGTAGCCAATGAATAATTGCCAGCTTCTTTCAAAGTTCCCGCCACTCGCGACCCTATAAGATATCCCAGCTTCCTCTGTTCGGGGCTCTCGACCTCTGCCGTTGCATCGGTGCGTGTCGAGGGCCCGGTCTCGAGCCCGTATTAAACTCCTTTGTGCCCTTGCATTGGTTGTCTGTGTCCTTGGGGGCTGCACTGGTCGATGTGGGCACAACAAAAATCTTGTTAATTTTTCTGATCCAGACTTTGCAAAAATTCAAGTTATCTCCAAGAATCCATCAAGGATACCAGCGATTACCAGTTACTGCTTAAGGCTACTCTTTCCTTAACACCCAGGCATACATTTGTTAATTTAAACACCACTGCTCCACAATTGGCTTGCAAAATCCATCAGGCAGAGAGCAGGAAGTAGCCAAAGACAAAGCAACATACCACTGAAGAACCATTATTGCCTTTAGAAATGCGAGACAGCAGAGATTACAAAAAGAAAGAAAAAAAAAAAAAAGTTCCAAAGTCCTAGCAACAAGCACCTCTGAATTTTACAAGAGCAGGCCAAGTGGCCTCAGACGCCATCTTTGATCTGGCCACATGGTCCAATGTACTGCCTAATTTTTTGAGTAAAACTGGCACAGAACAATTTCCACAAATTAAAATCTCTTAGCAAGTCACTACAAACAAATTACACACAAACACACAGAATCTTCACAAAGCCCAAGCCAGTTTTTCAACAGCAAATCGACATATGAAACAAACACACTGGAGAAACCAAAAATCACATTTGCGCTTATGGTAGCCAGTGCCATAGGGAAGCCCAATTTCCCCATGGGGCTGACTAATCACGGATGGCTCTGTCCTAAATTACGTTGGGCACCAAATCTGTTACAGGACAGGGAGAGGGACAGCCCAAACCCCGCAAACCTGCCTATTCTATGTAGGGTTCTGCCATCCGCCGCATCAACACAAAACATGAGACTTTAATGGGAAGAAACTTTAATACAATTAGGAAACAATACAGAAAAGGCAAAGAACATAGTTTCTAAATCAAGCACCCTTTCCCCTGTGATTTTGATATATTTGCTGTCTTGTTTTAGCTAACGCTCCAATTTTTTTTTTCTTTTGGCTTGGATAATGGACTATTTTTCAGAATGGAAAACTGTCATACTGGACATTCATAGACAATGCTGCTAATTGTTGCTTCTCTTACACACATTGTAACCCTAAAAAAGACTGTCTCCTAAGACAACACCCTGAGATTGGGCCACCATAGATATGGTGGAATAAAAATTAAAAGGGGGGATTGCAACAGGGTGGTCCCCAGGAAAGGGGGAGGTTCCCTGCCCCACCCAAGGGAGGGTGGAGCTGAGCAGGGAGAGAAGAAGCTGCAGAAGAGACTAAGGAAGGAAGCAGGATGGAGCCAGGAGACCTGGAGAAGGCGCATGGAGCCTAGAGACACGTGAAGAAACTGCTCTTGTCTTTTGGTCATGGACTGGGTGACACAGATGTGGGTGAGACCCGTGGGGAGGTGACAATGGCAGCTTTTATCTTGATGTTGATTTTGCTCTTTTCCTTCCAGGCTTGTCCAGTTGTTTCTGGCCCTTTTCTGTGGGTCCCCACTGGAAGATGCTTTAGACTTGTGGCAGGCTTTGGGGCCTTGCTCTGGGCCAATCCCATATGGATGGACTTTGACCCACGAGGGGACGGGTAACTTTGGGTGCTTCATTTAGAAACTAGACTCTTTGCCTTACCTGTATTGTTTCCTAGTTTTATTAAAGATCCTTCCCATTAAAGTCTCAAATGTTTTGTGTTGATGCGGCGGATGGCAGAACCCATTTAGAATAGGCAGGTTTGCGGAGCTTGGGCTGACCCTCTCCCTGCTCTATAACAGTATGAAAACCTGGCTTGAGTTTTGCCTTCCAGCCTGAAAGATCAGAGATGTTGCTGAGATGGCCACTGCCAAGTTCATTCATTCCACAGATAGTGTCAGGAGCCTGGTTCGGGTCAGGGTGGGACCACCACCCACATGAGCCTCACTGGCACACTCTGAGGCTTCAGAACTAACCAGTCCAGTGGACCAGGCTGCCTTGAAAACAATTGTTAGTAAAGGTGATAAGTACCATGGATGGGAAATAGAGGGTGCTATGGGAGTGACAGCTGAGCAGCAAAGAGACCAGGGAATCAGGGAGGCTTGCCAGAGAAGGTGATATTTTAGCTGAAATCTAAAAAATGAAAAGAGTTAGTGTATTAGGAAGAGGGCTTCACAAGTGCATAGAAGTCAGAGGATGGCTGGTGACAAAAACTTTAAACATGACATCTGTAAGTGATGAAGAACATGTTGGTTAAACCCTCATGCTTTTTCAAGTTAGGAGACATTTACCTGAATTCAAATTCTGACTCTACTTACTGACTGTATGATTCCTAGGCAAGTTATTAAACCTCTCTGTGCTGTTTCTTCATTTATAAAATAATAATTTCACCTACTTCATAGGATTTTAAAGTAGATAGTATCGGAGAACTTGCTTAGAACAAAGCATGGTGAGCATCAACTAAATCATAACTGTTATTTTTAAGTTTTATTTGGTTGGCCTAAAGGCCTGGGACAGGGGAAGGGAGGGAAGCTTGGAAGAAGACAAGGATGGTGGGGGAAATACAGGACAGTTCTCAAAAGCCCTTTTAATTCATGTTAAGAATTGGGACTTTTCTCCTGCGGGGGAATAAACACATGTCAGGGAACTAAAAAGAAAACAAGAACAACAGAAGGCTTGTGAAAGTCCCTGAAGGAAGAGCAAGCTCCCGGTCATATCCATCAAGACAGACGGGGGGAGGGAAGGGGGGTGGTGTTGGAGATCTGACCTGACTATGAGCTCTGCAGGGCATGTGTAGACAAGTGGTGACCCCCCCATCTGAGTTTGTGTCTTTGTGGGAATAGGTTTATCAGGGACTTATGAGATGGGGGAGCCCGATGCCTCCTCCTCACAGTACCCGGCACAAAAACAGGGATTTAATGTTGTCTGGTTTCTTCCTCATGTAGCCCACAAATATTTCTTGAGTATAACAGCTTCAAGTTTCTAATTTTAACAGCTTCACCGAACTAAGTCTGAGCTTCCTTGTAACTGACATTTCTATGATTTCACCAGATGAACCTCCCTACTTTAATCCTGTTAGAAAGTTCCAGAGGCTTGAACTCTCCACTCTGTGCTACTCAACCCTGTGTCTCCAGTTGGTGGAGGGGTGCTAGCACATGTCCAACATCCTACACCACCCACCACAATTTTAACTTGATTCAATGAAATGTGCCAATTAGCCCTTCTCTAGGAGAAGATAGATTCAAATCACGCAAGTGATACTGAAGAATGGAATGTTTTTAGAGTCAGAAACAATGGCTCTAGAATCTTGCCAGTGGTGCTACTATCATTTTTATGAGTCCTATAATCCTGAAATATTTAGTGTTTTATTGATTCATCTTCAGTATCCAGGAAATAGTCAATACAGTAATAGAAACATTTATTGAGCTTCTTTTCCAGGCCACACTCTGAGCTTACAAAGTCAACAAGACTCAGAGAGCGGGTCTCAAGTTCTGGAGCACAAAGTCTGGGGAAGACAACAAATTATTATGCCAAATGATAATTATTTGAGTAGAGATATGAAGGAGGTTCCAGGGGAGCTTGGAGACAGGACTGCTGGAGCACATCCACACAGTTTGTACACTGCACAACTCTGGGGGTGCCATTCACATAGATCAGCATCAAAGGACTTTTTCTGTGAAGAACCAGATAGTAAATAATTTATGTTTTATGGACCACACCACCTCTGTTGCAAATTTTCAGATTTGCAAATGTAGCAATAGGCAATGGGAAGGAAATGAACATGTCTGCATTCCAATTAAATGCTACTATCAGCACTGAAATGATGTCATAGAGCATTCTACTGACTTTTAAATTATTGTCAACCACTTAAAAATGTAAAACCAATTCATAGTTCATGCACTATATTAAAACAGGCAGTGGGCTGGATTTGATCTGGCAGCTGTGCTATGCTGACCCCTGACCTCCATCAAAATGAGAATGGCAGCTGTGGGATCGTACAGCATGAGGATCCCGTCTGCCTTCACTCTGAAGATTCTATTTAAAGAATATTAAATGCTGACCATGTGGACATGGTAAATAGAAGACATGCAGAGGGAACAGTATGACAAAGGCCTGGCACAGACTCACAACAGGGAACAGAGAGAAATGGTTGGAAAGCCGTGATGAAGATCTTAGATGCCACACTCTGTCCTGTGGACAACTGAGGGTGATTCAAGGTTTAAAGCAGAAAGTAACATGGTCTGAGAGTGCATTTTCAGGAATGGAATGGCAGAGGAAAAGACTAGTTAGGAGGTGTGCAAACCAGTCAAGGAAGTGATAGTGAAGGCCTAAACAAGCAGGGGCAGGGGAGTTAGGGAGTTGAGCAAATTCAAACATAAACTGCTTATCATCATTAGCCATCAGGGAAATGCACATCAAAATCACATCAAGATACCACTCACACCCACTGGATGGCTAACACAAAACAGATAATAACAAGGGTTGATAAGGAAGGATGTAGAGAAATTGGAACCCTCCTATATGTAGGGTGAGTATGAGAAATGGTATAGCCACTGTGGAAAATAGTGTGGCAATTTCTTAAACTGGCAGCTATCACACGACCAGCCATTTCCACACCTAAGTATATATCAAGAAAATTTAAAACCAGTGTCCACATGAAAACATGTACACTCATGTTCACAGAAGCATTATTCATAACACCCCAGGTGGAAACAGCCCAAATGTCCATCAACTGTACTTGGATAAATAAAATTTGGTATATTCGTATAATGGAATCTTATTTCTCAACAGAAAGGAACGAAGTGCTGATACATGCCGAGACAGGACGGACCTCGAAAACACCATGCTGAGGGCTTAAGCCCAACCAAAGACCACAGGTAAATGATCGTCATTGTGTGACAATCCAGAAGAGGCAAATCTATGCAAACAGAAAGGTTAGTGATTGCCTAGGGCTGGGGTTGTGAGAGGGAGCAATGAGGCATGATTGTGAAAGGGGCAGGATTTCTTTTAGGGGTGAATTTTCTTTTAGGGGTAAATGCTCTAACATTGATTGAAGTGATGGTTACACAATTGTGAATATGCTAAAAGCTATTGAGTTAGGCGAACTGTACAGTATGTGAATTGTATCTCAAAAAAGCTGTTTTAAAAAATGACATTAATGTAACTCAAGAAGGGTCATTTTCTCATGCATGTTTCTAAGTTATCTCTCAAATACAATTTAAATCATTGTTGATTTCTTACTGCACTTGGTTTTGGTAATTTAGGTTTGTTGTGCTTTGTTTAAGTGATTTCAATGGGTATGTTTTCATCTTAATACAATTCCAGTTACCACTTTCTAAAAACCACAACACCATAGGGGATTATACCTGTAGCAGAAGAGATTCAGAGCTGCTCTTGGGCCTCTTATTTTCCCTGAGTCCTCACATCCAGTTTGTCAAGGAGACCTCTTCAGTTAACTTTTTCTGGGTTAATACTCTTGATTTAATTCATATACCATATAATCCAGCATTTAAAGTGTACATTTCAGTGGTTTTTAGTGTATTCATATGCATGTGCACTGTTCATTGTGATCTATTTTTATTTTTATTTATTTTTAATTTTTTAAAGATTTATTTATCTCTGCATACAAGAACTGGGGTATAGGCCAGAGGTGTGGGCGTGAGAGGATTCACCAAAGACAGAGTGGGGAACAGAGCAGGCAGATCGACTGAAATACACTGCTGAGGGGAGCAGCAGGCAAGACAGGAGAGGTCTGCTGTACCATGTGGGTAGCTCCCTGGCCGGGGATCAAACTCATGCTGCCGTGGCTGTGGAGGGCCCCATAGGTTGCATCTTAACCCCTCCAGCCACCAGTGAGGCCCTGATCTATTTTTAAAACAATTTCATCACCCCCAAAAGAAACACCATATCCATTAGCAGTCACCATCATGCCCCACCCCCAGCTCTAGGCAACTATCAGTCTACTTTCTGTCTATCTAAATTTGCCTTTCCTGGACAGTTCACATAAATGAAATCATACAATAAGAGGTCTTTTGTGTTTGGCTTCTTTCACTTCGCACAATGTTTTCAAGGTTCATAACAACTGTAGCATTTATCAGCACTTCAATCCTTTTCATTGACCTATAATAGTTCATTGTATGGCTGTACAGATTTTTATTTATCCATTCATTAGTTATTAAATATTTGGCTTCCGCTTTTTGATTATTATGAATGTGTACACATGTTTGTATGGATGTATGTTTTCAGTTCTCTTGGGTACATAACTAGGATTGAAATTGCTGGGTCAAACCTAATCATTTCATCACACCATAGTGATGACAATAGTTTAGACACTGAGCAGAAATGGGTATTGTCTTTTAGCTGCGGTAGTCCCAGAGTGAATTTCCCTTCCACTCAGGAAGCCTGGCCACCCAAATAACCACATCTTTAGTTAAGAATAAAAACACAGTACAAGACATGGATGCAGGACCTTCCTGTGGCCTAGGGGTTAAGTCTCAGAGCTATCACTGAGATAGCTCTGTAGCAGAAGAGATTCAGAACTGCTCTTGGGCCTTTTATTTTCCCTGAGTCCTCACATCCAGTTCATCAAGGAGACATATTCAGTTAACTTTTTCTGGGTTAACAGTCTTGATTTAATTCCATCCCCAGCCAGGGAGCTAACCCATATGGTGCTGCAGACCTGCCCTGTCTCCCCCACTGCTCCCCTCAGCAGTGTATTTCAGTAGATCTAACGTTTCTTCTCCCCACTCTGTCTCTGGTGAATCCTCTCTTCCCCCACACCTCTTGCCAACACCCCAGTTCTTCTATGAGAAAATAGAAAAAAAAAAAAAAAGACATGAGTGCAGCTGCCATTTTGAACAAGAGATAGACCCTCAACAGCACCAACATGTCTTAGAGGAGAACTTGACTCCAGTCATGCCCCACCCCCACACCATAATTATATTTCATGAATATCATGGTAGAGTACTTCCTCTTAGAGAAAGATGAGAAAGGCTACCGATAATCATGTTCTTTTTGCCTTCTTCTCCTATGGTTGGTAGTGTTTGGGGTTTTTTTCTACCAAGGTAGGGAACAGAGCTGATGGAACAGTAATTTCAGAGGTTCTGGCTCCATGTTTATGGGTTCAGAGCAGCTCTGCAGAGGTACTGCTAAAAATCCTGATAATTTCCATCCAACATCCTCATGACTCTTTCTTCTCTTTATAGATATAGAACATAAAACATGTATGTCATTTTAACCATTTTTTTTAAAAGATTTATTTATTTATACAAGAACCAGGGTACAGGCCAGAGGTGCAAGAGGGTGAGAGCTTTCACTAGAGACAGAGCGGGGAACAGAACAGGCAGATTGACGAAATGCACTGCTGAGGGGAGCAGCGGGTGAGACAGGAGAGGTCTGCTTTGCCATGTGGGATTCTCGCTGGCCGGCTGGGATCGAACCCGAGCTGCAGAGGCTGTGGACAGCTTCACAGTGCGGCGCTCAACTGCCTGCGCCACCAGGGAGGCCCCATTTTAACCATTTTTAAATGTACAATTATTACATTCACAATGCTGTGCCATCACCACTGCTATTTCCAAAAATGCCTCCATTGAGGCAAACAGAAACTCTGTTCCCCCTAAGGATCCCCTCTGTTCGCCTCACTCCTAGCCCCTGGTGATATCTGTTCTACTTTGCCTTATAAATTTGCCCATTTTAGAGATTTCATTTCAGTAGATTCATACAGCATCTGTCCTTTTGCATTTTTTAAAAATACAAGAACACAATAAATATGTATAATGTAAGTGATATGAAAACTAAGTCAATTAGAAACTAGGGGGAAAAGAGTGATTGTACATGAAATGAGAAATTAGAACAAAAACGAATTGTTTTATTTTAAATTGTTTTCACTTATTGTTGAGGAAAGGAGGCGGTTCCTCTCTCTCCTTTCAGTTCTTTCTGGCTGGTAAAAATCAGATTAATGTCAGACAGATTGTACAGATTTGTACAGTATTGACAAGAGAAAAGAAATAAAAAAATAATATGTACACCTCCTGTATGCAGTAAAAACCAAGTCACTTGCCAAATTGATTTAAGTCACTCAAATAACTTCAGCTAAAGACAAAGGATGTTGGGGCAGGGGAGTGGTGGGGGCTTCGTCACCAGGAAAGGCAAAGTAAACAACAAGGGTGTTTATACTGTTATTCAGATTTAAGTTGCTGCCTTCTCTGTTGATAAGGTTAGAGATTTGGCCTTTCTGGTTACAGGAAACATCCGTAGAAATGGACATTTTCCTTTATTTTTGTAAAATGTCTTTTACAGAAGGGTAACTGCCAGCTAGCCTTCAGAGCCCCTCCTGTGAAATAACCCTTTTGCCAAAAAGACTTATTTTGGTTTTTTATTTTTCTTTTTATTTTTTTTTTCATTTTTTAAAAGATTTATTTATTTATGCACAAGAGCTGGGGTACAGGCCAGAGATGCGGGGTGGGAGGGGGTGAGAGGATTCACCAGAGGCAGAGTGGGGAACAGAACAGGCAGATTGACCAAAGTACACTGCTTAGGGGAGCAGCAGGCGAGTCAGGAGAGGTCTGCTGCTCCATTTTTAAATTTTTTTACATTGCTGTTCATTTTTGTACAGTATTTGGTTTTTCCCCTCAGGTGCAGTCCCAGTAAATCCACCACCACACCATGTGTGAACCATCACCACAGACCCTTGGGCTCTTCCCACCCCTGTTTTGATGCCTTTACTCTCTGCCTCCTCTGCTTTAAGCTTCAGATCTTTAGTTGTCTACAAGTTTTGTTTTTTTCCCCTTTGTTTGGTTTCCCTATATTCTTTCTATAAGTGATATCATTCTATGTTCTTCTCAAAAAGACATACTTTGGAGGAGTAAAATTTGTTCCCTTTTACAATGTTCCACACCATGGCAAACTCGAACTCCTTTTTTATCACAGAACCTTATTGTTTATCTAATTGTATCCTAGTTCCCACAGTTCTCCATCTTGATGGGTCTCATAGCTCCTTCAAACACTAATGCATGTAAACTGGTTTGAAATAACATGCATTAAAATTAATTTTGCACCTTTGAGTCTTATTCCCACAGGTTAGTTTACCTGTAGGCCGGTAATGCTTTGTTTCTTTTTCCGGGTGCTGGTTACGCACACATGTTTTGTTTACGAGAAATAATTGAGCTGTATTCTTTTTTTTAATTTATGTATTTATACAAGAGCTGGGGTACAGGCCAGAGGCGTGGGATGGTGAGAGAATTCACCAGAGACAGCAGGGAGCAGAACAAGCAGACTGACTGAAATACACTGCTGAGGGTAGCAGTGGGTGAGACAGGAGAGGTCTGCCGCACCATGTGGGTAGCTCCCTGGCCTGCCGGGAATTGAACCCACCTACAGAGGCTGCAAACAGCCTCACAGCGCTGCGGTTAACCCGCTGTGCCACTGGGGAGGCCCCAAGTGAGCTGTATTCTTATGTGTATTTTTCTATATATTGTTCTAAAAGAAAAGGTTTTTTCTTTTAAGTATAGATGACAAAGATGATGTGTGGAAGGTGAGGGAAGGAGAATGGGGAAAATGGGGAAGGGCTCCTCCACCTTTATTTTACAAAGTGAGGAATTAAGAGAGTATGTTAGGTTGATGGAAAAGAAAGTGATGAATATTTAAATTCACATGGTAACCAACAGACAGAATGAAAGTAAAAGTGAACATCAAGAGGACTTGTGGCAGGAAGTGGAGTGAGTGAGACCCTCGTGAGGTAATTTGTCTTCTTGTGGCTGAAGAGAATGCTTCTGTGGTGAGGGGGGATGGGGTGGGAGACCAGTCCTCAGCAATTGTGAGCTATTTAATTTATTATCACCTGTATCTATGTTTTAAATTTTTATTTATTTATGTATTTATTTATTTTAAGATTTATTTATGCATACAAGAGCTGGGGTACAGGCCAGAGATGATGGGGGGTGAGGATTCACCAGAGACAGAGTGGGCAACAGAACAGACAGACTGACTGAAATACACTGCTGAGGGGAGCAGTGGGCAAGTCAGGAGAGGTCTGTTGCGCCATGTGGATAGCTCCCTGGCCAGCAAGGGATCAAACTCGTGCTGTTTTATATATATTTATATAAATAAATGTACCACATTTATATTTTAAATTTAAAAAATAGTAAGTAAATGCTAAAATGTGTGATGCAGTACATGAGGGCTGGGGTAGAGCTGAAATGGGAATTTTTTGACATGTAAAGCTTTGCCCTTGTTACCAGATGTCACCAAGATGAAGATTTAGAAGACCCTTTGCCTTTGAAAACTTTCTAGGCTATAAAGACATGTTTTCCTCAATTATCTTTTCCTCCTGGGTTGGGGATGGTATTTCCAAATCTTGTCTATTTGGTATCTTGGGGGGTGGGGTGCATTACCAACTTGTAAAGGTGCTAGGAGAGTCTCAAAGATGACTTTCACAATTAATTTGAATATTTTATGTTTTTATACTTTTTTTAAAATAGAGACAACATTGGTTTGCATCACTGTCTATGTCTTAGGGGAAGAGGCTCATACCACACTACACCCACCACCAAAGCACCCACAGTCCTTTAGCACAGACTGTTGGGCCCCCTCCCTGCTTTAGTCCCACCGTGACTTCCCTCTCCCTCCAGTAGCCTCAATTCTGCAGCCATATTTCTAAGGTCTGTATGTATGTTAGGTATTATGTTCAGTGTTTCTATGAAGTATAAGCATGGGGCATCTGAAGGAAGATGGAGACTTGCAAATAATTCAGTAAAAAGGATGTGGTAACCTCAAAATCATTGGGGTTTCCCATGTAATTGAGCTTTAATAGTCACTTTAAATTTAGATGTTTCATATCATGGGCAAAATACATCTCTGGGGAATGGTATCAAAAATGGTCAATACAGGGCCTCCCTGGTGGCTCAAGGGGTTAAGCACCTCACTATGAAGCAATCTACAGCCTCTGCAGCACGAGTTCAATCCCCAGCCAGGAAGCTACCCACATGGTGCAGCAGACCTCTTCTGCCTTGCTTGTTGCTCCCCTCAGCAGTGTACTTCGGTCAGTCTGCCTTTTCTGCTCCCCACTCAGTCTCTGGTGAATCCTCTCATCCCCACACCTCTGGCCTGTACCCCAGCTCTTGTATGCATAAATAAATCTTTTTTAAAATATGGTCAATACATCTCAAAAATGGTCAATAATTTTATTCCACAAACATTTACATTTGCTGTGCACTGGAGACTTAATCTAAAACCCCAAGTATCCTTTAAGATCATGTACTGACTATGTGAATTCAAGTGAGAATTACTATGAACCTCCTCACCAGAAAATGCACTCATGGTATTTTGTACCCAATTCAGGAGGCTCCTGTTTCTCCCCCAAGGCCTGGACTTTTGCTCTGGGTCTCAGAGCTGAGGCTCCTAGGATTGCATATTTCCACCACCCTATGGACCCCACGTAAAGAGAGTCTCTTGGGAAGCCAGTAGCAAGGAGATGCCTCTCAAAGGCAGCTCTGGTCACTGAGACGTTTCCTGGATCCATTAAGAACTAGTGGAGCACCTTTGTGTGCAGATGCAGAAACTGGAGGATCAGTGAGAAGTGTCCCAGGTCCTCATTCAACAAGATCACAACAGCAGCAGCTTTCCTCAGCGGGGTTAGGGAGTGGAGCTGCAGCCTGGATAACCCCTCCCCACCATGGTAACCGCCCTCGTGCATTAAGTCTCAGCACCATGAAGCTATCCACAGACACTACAGCAGGAGTTCCATCCCCGGCAAGGGAGCTACCTACACGGCACAACAGACCTCTCCTGACTCACCTGCTGCTCCACTCAGCAGTGTGTTTCAGTTGATCCACTTGTTCTGCTCCCCACTCTGTCTCTGGTGAATCCTCTTACCCCCACACCTCTGGCTTACACCCCAGCTCTTGTATGCATAGATAAGTAAATCTTAAAAAAAAAAAATAGTAATCCACCCTTAGTGATCCCATCTGGCCTGGGTACGATCATCTTATTTTCTAGTTGTAGCCCAGCTGGGGGTGGAACCCACTCTGGGTAACCACAAAGCCCGATGCCAAAGGCCAAGAGGGCTATAAACTTGGCAAAGATACTGTCTTTAACCTCATAAAGCCAAGTCTTATTCGGGGGGAACAAGGCACACAACTTATAAAAAGTTATCACATTTATTGAATGCTTCCAATGGGCCTAACTTGGAGGTGTATGGCTTGGGAGAGGACCCTGCGTCCTGAACTCAGGTTGTCCCAGTGTGTGTTCTCTTTATCTCAGATCACAGTTTACTGCCATGTGCATGATGGGTATTGCATCCGACCCATCACGCTGCATGTGCCCCTGGGCCTCCCACCTGCCCTGAGCCCTAGTGGCTGCCTTGAGCTCCCAAGTGGGACACGGTCTTGGTGAGTCTCCTCTGCCTTGTCACTTCTGGACAGGGGAGGACAGGGAGCCTGTGAGGGGGCGACAAGGGGTGCAGATCCCCATTTCATGCTCTAATTTGCCTGCCCCCAGTCATGACCAGACTGGTAGCCGCAGCAGGTGGCCCTGAGCGCCACTGACCCCCAAGCTCCATTTTTTTTCCTCCTGGCTGCTCCTCATGGCCCTTGCCTCATGGCCACCACACCAGCACCACACAGCTCCTCCTGCCTAGAAGGCCCTTGTTGTCCTGTCTGCCTGGACCCACACCTCCTTCCCCCATTCAGGAGGTTACTCAAGCTCTAGTTCCATTGTGAGACTCTGACCCCGCAAGCCTGACTTTAAGCCCTGCTGATTGCAGGGTCAACCATTGCCAGATGGTCCTATCACCACTGCCCCTTCCATTTCTCTTGATTTTCTCCTTCATTGGATGTCATTCTGTGCCCTTGTCCTTGGCATGAGACACAGAGTCCAGTAAACACTAATGCCTCAAAGTGAATACATCCCCCTTCCATATTTTAGCACATGCCCGAGGCCACACAGGGACTCCAAACTGTTCAGGGGTGCACACTCTGAAAGGGATCTGGTCATCCATATGCACAAAGGCAAAAAAAAAAAAAAAAAAGAAAGCAGATGCTTAGTGTGAACAGTCTTTACTAGAATTGCTGTCAGAGAGAGAAGAAAGGATATTTCTAATAATAGTTTCCCAATACGACTCCCCAGATTACCCATCCTCTCACGGGCAAATGCTCAGCCAAATAGGGCTGGCCCAGAGAGGAACTGCTGATGTCCAAAAGCTTGCCACAAATCCAAATCACCCAGAAAGGGGTAAGACGTATCTGGCACAAAATGAGCAAAAACGAAGTACAAATCAAGATATTAGCTGCCCTTGTCAGCCTCCCCACGTCTCTCTCATCTACATGTCTCTTCCAAGTATCTCTCCCAAGTCTCTACATGTCTCCCCTCCATGCCTCCCCACCGAGACTCCCTGCCCCGCCTCCAGCAGTATCAGGGTGCAGGTCTGGCCGCAGGAGCTAGAGAGAGGACTGTAACAACAAGAGCCCCAGCCCACCTGTGTTCTGTGTTCCATGGCTTCACCTGGCCCTCAGCTCCACCCCCGGTTCCCAGGAGCAACCCTGCTCAGGAAGCCTGGTTCATGGCACACCAGGGCCTATAGTCCAGGTAGCTGCAAGTAAGTAGACGGCAGGGAATGGCACCTCCCCTTCACCCAGGTGGATCTGACATGTGCCCTCCCAGCATTCCTGGGCCCCCATGAATCACCACTCTGACTCTAGGAATTTGTGGCTTTTTTTTTTTTTTAAAGATTTATTTATTTATTCAAGAGCTGGGGTACAGGCCAGATGTGTGGGAGGGTGAGAGGATTCACCAGAGACAGAGTGGGGAACAGAATAGGCAGACAGACTGAAAGCACTGCTGAGGGGAGCAGCGGGCGAGGCAGGAGAGGTTTGCTCGCCATGTGAGTTGCTCCATGGCCCGCCCGGGATCGAGCTGGCACTACAGAGGCTGCGGACAGCTTCACAGTGCTGTGCTCAACTGCCTGCACCACCAGGGAGGCCCACTTTGTGGTTCTTTAGTTCAATTCCTCCCTTTAGAACTGAGGACACTGAGACACAGAGAGAGGAAGTGACTTGTCCAAGGTCACACTGTCCCCGAGGCACTCGGAAACCCTATGCAGACAGTAGGAGATCCCTCAGTGTCTGAGGTGCGCTAGTGAAGACAGAGCTTGTTTCCAGATGCACCTGTCTTTCTCACAGAGCTCGCACCCAGTTGGTGCCCTCCTTTCCTTTCTTCTCGTTTGGCTACTTTGGACTAACTTTTATGTCAGGCACTTCCACTCCCCTTAGGGAGGGGATCCCCAGATCCCACCCCCAGCTAGGACCCTCCCTTCTGCCCCTCCAGCTGCTGATCCTGGTCTCATAGATGTTTATTTTGCCTCCTGGGTTGAGCGGTCTAAACATGGCTCTGGCAACACGAGCCATGGGCAGCTGTGTAACCTGAGCCTGTTATTTCAGCTCTCTGAGCCTTTGGGCTCCTCACGGGAGAGGATCATCTTGGCTCCTGGGGCTGCAGGAGGATCAGGTGAGTGAGGGCAGGAGGTGGCCTAGCCTGGAGCCTGACACAGTAAGTATTTGGCAAATGCTTACAAAAATAGACAGAGGGGATATACCCAGCCTGAAGTCACTTGCTCCTCTCTGTTCCCACAAATTGTTCCTGGGCCTGGTCTTCCTATTTAGTAAGTCCTGCCTAGAGCAATAGCACAGGTGTTCCCGCCTGGAGAGCCTCTGCCCCGGCACATCTGACCAACCACGCCCTTCAGAAAAGGGGGATCCAGAGAATGTGGGCTGCTGGCCTGGCCTGAAGCCACAGCCATCAAGTCCCAGATTGTGGGCAAAATCCTTAGACAGGGTCAAACTTACAGTGTAATTATTTTTTCTTTTTTAAAGATAGAATAGGTTGTGATGCCGGAATTGTCAGGCCTAGTCTCCCAGCCAGGAACGGATTCCAGGCTGCAGGGCAGCGCTGAGCCCCAGCCGCTAGACCCCCCACGGGTTGGTGTCTCACGAAGCCGCAGCAAAGGAACTTCGCAGACGCTCAGGCAAGCAAGCGAGAAGAGGCAGGGCAGGTTTGTTTAAAAAAAAGTTTATTGAGAAGAAAAAGAACAGAAATAAAGTGGGACTCCCAGGCCAGGGAACCAGGCCTGGGAGGGGCAAGGAAGCCAAAGTGAAGTCGTGTCTCAGGGAATATATACTTTCTTTCCCTGATTATTCTAAAGCTCCCCCAGTCTCTTTGTGATTGGTCAGTTTTTGGCTGTCTCACTTAATTTGCTACTGAGTGGGAGATCTTCACATTCCTTATCTAACAGGTCTGTCTTTCCCCATTTGTTATATCTTTATCTTTATGGTCTAGCCCTCCCGGTGAGCATCTTTACACTTTATCTTATCATCTGAAGAAAACCAGGGCCATCCTTAACAAGATTATCTGTGGTGCTGGGATGTTTGTTTTTCCCAGTGGAATTGGTTTCATTTCCTTGCTCGTCCTTATCTCTGAAGCCTTCCTGAATTCTTCAAAGGTCCCCTCTTGCACTGTCCTAAAACTGCCTAATAACCCTAGCTTGCCCTGTCTCAGTTGCACTCCCCTGCTCCGGGGGAGTGGAGCAGGTCCTGCTTGTGGGAGGCTCTCAGCAAGACAGAGGAAGTCTTTGGGCCCCCACAGCAGAGGGGTGCTCCCAGGCTCTCAGGGTGCTTCAACACCAGGCCTGAGCTCAAGTCTCCAGCACGCTCTCTGGCCTCTCTCTTATTAAGGCCCATTTCCAAGAAGAAAATGTGACCCAGGAAGAGCATTGAAGGTAGGCCTCAGCCTCACTAGGAAGGGGCCACGCCCACCTGGAAGGCAATTCCCACCAGCACTTGAAAGGAGGAGCTGTGAGTATGAAGCCTTCAAATCCGCAGGGGCCCCATTCAGAAATAACAGAGGGAGTTCAGCCTCATAAAGCCGCAATTAAGTGGCTCTAAATTAAGTCCCACTGTGTGATCTCTCTTGTTTCTTCATATCCTGGTTGTTAATGAGAGGCCCCACTGGATGGATGAGAGGCATTTTTGATGAGCCAGCAGAAAGCAGTTGGTCCCAACAACCAAGCCACCCAGCTCCCGGAGGAAGGAGGACGGAGCAGCTCTGGCCTTCTGGAGGCATCAGAGCAGTTCTTCCCCCTCCTCCTCCTCTGTTTCCTCTCTGGGTTTTCAGAGAAGGAAGCAGGGGCCTTAGCCTGGGGTGACTTTCAGTAACCTTAGCAACTGATTGATTCGTGCAGAATTTCTCTTTGGAAATTTGGAGGCCCTTGGTTCGCACCCTTCTTTTTTGCTGCTTTTCTGTGTCAAGCAGTGTCCAGAAACTACATCTCTCAACAGGGGGAATTCATTTTTATAAAAGATTTTTTAATTTATTTATGCATGCAAGAACTGGGGTGCAGGCCAGAGGTGCAGGGAGGTGGTGAGAGGATTCACCAGAGACAGTGGGGAGCAGAACTGGCGGATCTACTGAAATACACTGCTGAGGGGAGCAGTAGGGGAGACAGGAGAGGTCTGCTGCGCCATGTGAGTTAGCTCCCTGGTCGGGGATCGAACTCATGCCACAATGGCTGGCAAGTTTGATAGCACTGAGACTTCACCCCTGCGCCACCAGGGAGGCCCAACAGAGGGAATTTAACACAAGGAACTGGTTACACAGAAAATGGAAGAGATGAGAAGGGTCTGGGAGAGGACACAGCAATAGCCTGCTACCTCAAGGCTGAGGGCTGAAGCCCAGGGCCAGAGTGGGCCTAAGCGAAGCAGGGGACTGCCAGGGAGCTGACCTTCAGGAAAAGGAGCCACCTAAGGATGATCCTCTGGGAAGTGGGGGACACAGCTCTCACTCTGCCGCAGGGGCCACCTCGGGCGGAGCAAGGCAGGACCTGACCCTGACGGTCCCTCCTGCTTCCCTCCAGGATTCCGCCAGCATCTCATGGACAAAGCTGACTGGAAGCCACTTGGCAAGGTAGCCTGGGAAAAGCAGCTTCCTGTGTTATAGAGCAGGACAATGGAAAGGCGGCACCAGATCTGGGAGCAAGGGAGGCGGCATCTCCAACAAGCCGAGTGTGCCGGATGAAACAGCCGGGAAGTCGGATGGCACGCAAGAGGCGTGCTGAGCAGGCAGTCTGGAAGTCTCCAGGGAGTTTCCCAAAGTGGAGGACACACGACAGACATCCGGAGCAGGGCAGGGTACACAGACCGGGCAGAGCCTCAAGGAAGTTATCAGTGAGTGAGAAGCCAGCCTTGCCATTCTCTCCAATCCTCCCTGGCGTTAAAGAGAGTCTCTGCTTGGGGCTAACAGGCCTTTAACATCGAACATGTGCTAATCTCTCTTTTATCTTCAAAAGATGGTGACCTCAAGTCTAAGTCTGCTGGTGTAGTAGATGCTGTTGGCCAGGCCCGGATCTCCTTAGCCCATGAATACACTCACCACCCAGCTGCTGGGAGTGTTGGCTGCTAAGTTTACAGCTGCAGGCTTCTTTGCAAACAGCCTCCCCTGGAAACAGATGTGTCTGCAGCAGTGACCGACTGATGGAGGAGACAAGAACTCAGCGTGAATGTTCAAGGTGCTGCAGCTCAGGGGTACCAGTCGCGTCCCAGAGCTCCTGTGGGGTTGGGCTGAGGCCAGGCGTCCCCTGAATCCACACCTTTGCTTAGCCTGTTTCCTCCTTCAAGAGTTCCCCCTCAATGAGTCACCTACCAGAAAAAAGAATCTCTGTTCCTGGCTTGCATTGTGAGGAATCTAAGCTAGCAGGCAACAGGAGCTAGTTAGAATGTAATAACTTTAAAACTTATCCTTTTAAATGGGTTTACCTGGTTGATTTATTTATTATTGATTTACTATAAATAACTCTCTGGAGGAGTTTGCTCCTTCAGTCAGCCTTTATTATTGATTTTTTTGTTATTATAAAGGTTTTCATTTAGGGTAGTGATGGAAATGTTTCCCTTCTTAAAACTTTAAATTAAAAATTTTAATTTAAAGAAAAACATTAAATAAAAAAATAGTACAGCTTATGCCCAAATACTCACAGCAGCTTCGGTCACAGTCACCCCAATCTAGAAACAACTGAAAGGTAAGCAAATTAAGGTAAAATTTATACTCAGCAATAAAAAACAACAAACTATTAATATATGTAACTACTTGAATGAAACTCAAAAGCATTATGTCCAGAGACCGTCACCAAAAACCCAGGTAGTGTGTGCTCCCCCTTTTATGAAACCCTAAAAAGGCAAATCAACATGGACAGAAAGCACCCCTGTGGTCATGGGGTTCTGAAAAGGGGGGGAACTGCAATGGGGCAGGAGGGGACTTCTGGGGTGATAACAATGTCCTATATCTCTTGATGATAGTGGTGGCTACACACTGTGCATATTTTTCAGAACTTATCAAGCTCTACACTTAAAATAGTTGCATTTTAATGTAATTGACACCCTAAAGGTAATTTAATAAGTCGTCAGGTTGCCTGTGGGCACAGAACTTGGGTGCAGTAGAACTGAAGTGGGGTGAAGATGGTGTTATCTCAGAGGGAATTTTCTGTCTTCCCAGTCACCCCTGGGAGGGGGACAGGCTGGAGGCCGGGCTGGGCTGGGGCAGAGGAGAGGCGGCCATTCTGAGTCACCAGAATTTGCTCCTTCGGAAGCCGGATGATGTTCCCTGACCCAAGAGCTCAGGCTTATGCCTATGATGGCTGCAAACAGCTGGGGGGGCGTGGTGGGCTGAAGCATCAGACCCCTCTCTCCTTCCCCTATGAACAGGTGGGGTGAGAAGCGAGCCCACCCCCCCCCGGCCCGCCTCTCCAAAGCCACACATTTCTTGAATTGAAGGTGAGTTTTTTTTTTAATTATTCATCGCGAATGATTTTTATTTCCTCTCTAGGACATCCACGGTCATTTACTTGCTACAATAAATTCTTTGCTTACATTTTTTCTAACATTTTGTTATGAAACTCTCCAAACATACACAAATATTGAAAGAATTGCACACCACCCAGATACCTTCCATCTAGAGTCCACAATTGCTGACATTTTTATTTGCTTATCACAAACCTACTTATCAGTCCATCTTATTTTTTGATGCTTTTATTAGTAGGTTGCAGGTATAAGTATACTTCACCCCTAAATACTTCATCATGAGTATTGCTAGCTAAACATCAATATTTGTTTCTTTAAAGCAGGTATCTCCAGGGCCTCCCCGGTGGTGCAGCGGTTGAGCACTGGGTTGCAAAGCTGCCCGAAGCCTCCGTGGCACCGGTTCGATCCCCGGCTGCTCCCCGGCCACCGGAGGAGGGTCCCACATGGCGCGCAGACCTCTCCTGCCGCCCGCTGCTCCCCTCAGCAGTGTACTTCGGTCCTTCTGCCTGCTCTGCTCCCTGCTCTGGCTCTGGTGAATTCTCTCACCCTCCCACGCTTCTGACTGTACCCAGTGCTTGTACAAATAAATAAATAAATCTTAAAAAAAAAAAAAAAAAGCAGGTATCTCCATCAAGTGAGGAAGGAAGAGGAAGAGGTTGCTTTGCATGCTTGCAAAGAAAGATCTTCCCCTGCTCAGTGAGGTGAAGTGGGGAGCAAGAAGGGGAGTTAAATAATGAAAGGAACCTCTGACCACCTCAGAATCAGGTGGGCGATGGGGAGTCCCCAAGGCTTCCTCAGCTAGGACTCTGTTTTTCTCTCAACCTTTCAATCTTCAGGTTTCATTTTTGTTTTTTAAGAACTGGGGTACAGGCCAGAGGTGTGGGGGGGTGAGAGGATTCACCAGAGACAGAGCGGGGAGCAGAACAGGCAGATCTACTGAAGTACACTGCTGAGAGGAGCAGCTGGGAGACAGGAGAGGTCTGCTGCACCATGTGGGTAGCTCCCTGGCTGGGGATCGAACTCAGGCTGTAGTGGTGATAGTGCTGAGCCTTAACCCCTAGGCCACCAGGGAGGCCCCCACATTCATATTTTTTTTATTTTAAGGCTGTGTCCTTCTCTCTCTCCATTTCTGTCTCTGACTCTCTGCTGGAGGCTCCAGCTGAGCAGAGGTGCAGTGACTATATAGCAAAGGAGCCTGCTCTGAGAGTCCCATAAATGCTGATTTTGTATGAAGTCGGCTTGTCCAAACATCATCCATCACTGTGAACCCTATTTCTTTGGATTAAATGGCTTCTTTTTTGCAAAGAAGGACTTGTACTAATATTTACCTTGCAACTGGTAAAATCCTATGGAAATCAGACTGTGTAGAAAATTGAAAAGGTGAGTTCCTGGGGAAAATAGGGTTGAGATAGCTGTATCTTCCTGACAGCCTGGATGGCCCAGGGAAACTTCTCCTCTACCCCAGCCCCCCACTCTGTCAGTGGCACCCCCATTCCCAAAAGGAAGCAACTGTCAGACTCCACAGTTTGGGTGCTCACAAGGAAAGTTTTGAGATTTAGACACAGCCTACTACCCCCCCCCCGCTTTTGTATTTTTTAAGAACTTCAAGAATTTGATTTCTATATTCAAGTGTGTGTCTATTCGTTCATTCAACACACATTCTTGAGTTCTTGCTATGAGCCAGACACTGAGACAGGCACTTGACAGGGAGCAGGGGAAATAGCTCATGGTCCCCTGCAATGTTCCTGTATAGGAAGCAATGAAGGTTTCACCTGTTCATCACTATCGTGTTAATTCAATCCACATTTGTTCTTGCATTTGTAATACTAGGGGGTAGGCGTGAGGTATTTCCCTGTCCCCAAGGAGCTCACAGTCTTGACACAGCCCAGGGCGCCTCCCCAGCTCTGTCACCACAAAGCAATCCACCCGCCCACCCACAGAGGGACTGGGGCACATGTGTGTGAAATGGAGGCCAGGAAGACAGAGCAATTGATCAGCAAGGTGCTCAGAGACTGATCTGGGCTCTGGTCCTGGAGGCCTTGGGGGAGTCCAGCTCTTTCGTGGCCACTCTTTGGTGTCTCCGTGGACTTCCCCTCTGCTCACCTTCATCACCTTTGCAATATACTGTTGAATGGCAGTGTGGTGACAATGCCTTGTTCAGCATCTGACACACAGTAGGAACTCAACAGACATGTGTGGTCTGACTCCTCTGCCAGCTTCACAGAGCAAACCAGGCTTCCTGGAGGAGGGAGGTTTTAGAGGAAGTCTGAGGGGCCTCTGTGGGCCTGCAGGAGGAGGCACTTTTACTTAGAGAAGTGCCACATGTGCAATAAATGCATGATGCAAATGCATTTACTCGTGCAATAAAGACAAGGTGATGCGGCGGCTGCTGCTGCTGCTACTGCTGAAGGTGATGGTGATTAGTCATGAGCAGCTGAGGAGCTGGGTAGTCTGAAGAAGGCAGAGGCTGAGCCAGTTGGTGTCAGATGATGCATCCAGCTCTAGGGTCTGAGGGGATGTTTCTGAAATCCACTGACAAAGATGTTGCTCTATTTCTCCCTGTTGGAGCAGCTGGGGGCCCAGCACCTGGCAGGGGTCCCAGTATCCCCTCCTGGAAGTGCATACCACAAGGATTTATGATAGCCTGCCAAGGTGAGACGTCACTTGGGAGGTCATGGTGGGGGCTCTGGGCTGCTGTGGGGAGGCTGGAGGGGATGTCAGCCCCCTGGAGGGGATGTCAGCCGCCTGAAGCAAAGCTGGAACCAGCCACTCCAGGGCCTCCTGCCCTCTCTCTGTTGGTGCCCTGATTCTTCAGTGTCTTCCCTGTGTGAATGCTGGGAGAAGGGGTGGGGCTCCTATTTATCCTTCAAATGACATCAAGGAAGGGGCTCTTTGTTTTGCAGGATGAGGGGGAATTGCTGGCTCTGCTGCTATTTATAGTTGAAATGTAATCATTTTGCCTTGTTCTCAGGCCTGCAATAGCTGGTGTTTCCCTCTCACTTCCTCCCGGTGCATAGTCTTTCCTTTAAAATTTTGAAGCCCTATTGACAGTTTCCCCATACATTCTCAGGGGCCCTGAGGAGGTGACAGTTTAGTCACAGTAATTCAGCCGATATTGACCAGGACGGACTGCACAGAGCAGGCCTGAGTGCTTTATGTTCAACTAATCCGTACAGCTATTTGCTAAAGCAGGTTCTGTGGGCACCCCCACTTTACACACAAGGAAAATAAACCATAATGTATAAAGTCACCTCCCCAGAGTCATCAGGTGAAAAGGGGGCAAAAAAGAAAAAAAAAGAAAAAGAAAAAATCCCAGTCTCTTAACTACAAACACTTAAATCTCCAAGAAAGGTAGTTCCTATTTCTGGCATTTGGATGGAAGACAGAACAACTAACTAATTAAAGAATAAAAATGTTGTTGGTGGCTGCTGGAAATGCCTTTTAATGTAAAAAATGGACTTGAAACATTGCGTCCTTTTTAGATCTGATTCCAGACCAGATAGCTTTTCCCCACTAACAATCTCACCATTCCAGGGTACAGAAGCCACAGCAGCTAAAGTTATGCCATCTCTGAGCACTGGAGGAGGCCAGAAGGACCAGCGATGGGGTGCAGGTTTCCCATTGTCAGATGCCCCAACAGATTAATCACACTCATGCTCATCGTCCAGGCCCCATGACCCCTCCCCATGCCCATTGCCCATGGCAGAGTAGCTGGGGCACAGCAAGGTTCCTGCAGAGAGCACTGGTAACCTTCCAGAGACCGGGCTAGGCAAGGGCGGCAACAAAGAGCTGGAGAGGTTTTGCTTTATTTGTTTTGATCATTAGGGAGGAAACCAAATGAAGAAGGAAATGTTTGGCCTAGAATAGTACAAAGATGACCCCAGGGCCTCCACAGAGAGGAATCCAGACCTAACAACCACTCTTTTTGCTCCATTCAGGCAGCTAAGCCCAGACTTGCTGGATGTCTTGGGGAGAAGATATGACAGAAACAGAGAAGAAAATGCCTTTTGTTGGTTTTTGAGGTTTAAAAGTCTATGACAGATGGACACAGGTTTAAGTCTAATGCTTAAAGAAGAGGGTGGGGATATCATGAATAAGACCAGCCGAAGACAGGGCATAGCCCTTGGTTGGGGGACGGTACAGAGGCAGTCGGAAAACGCTGCCCTAAAAGTTTATGCACAATGGAATATTACTCAGCAATCCAAAAAGATACTCATGCAGTTTGCAGCAACATGTATGGAGCTGAAAGGGATCATGCTCAATGAAATAAACCAGAAAGAAAAAGAAAAATACCGGATGGTCTCACTCATAGCAGGAATCTAGAAAACTTAAATAAGGGACCAGGAAAAAGACTAATTATAATAAAGTAAAAATCAAAATCAACAAGCAACTATAAACCAGAGAAACACTACAGGGGTGGGGGGAGAAGGGAGTAGGATCAAAACAGGGGTGGTGGGAATTGAATGGGGACTATAACTGTTAGGGGGAAAAGGATGTCCCAAAGCAAATTCCATATAGGCTTTGTGGACTCCACCCCCACCCCAGGTCAAAGCCAAAGACACTGGGAACTCCAAATCCCATCACCACCAAAGGGAAGGTGGCTGGGACCTGAGGGTGGGGTTAAGCAGCCAGGTGGATATAAAGGCAGACACGTGGGCTTTGGATTCCCCCATTTTGGCTCTCCGCCAGCTCGCAGTCCGGCCAGCTCTGAGAGTGACTTTGGGTTTCCAGGTCGTCGGATCGGATAGGACGCATTAAAGACTTTATTTCCCTATTTTCTCCCTGAGTTGTACATTTCCTTATTTCTTTTTCTCTTGTAAATAAACCTTTTATTAACCTTTTTGTGTGTGTCTGTAGTAGAGTATTCATAAGTCCCTTTAAAGCATGCGGGTGAGGACCCACAGCCAGGAACCCGTTTAATATCGGGGCTGCTCTATAACATAACCAAGATGAAAATGCATACATTGGGGCCTCCCCGGTGGCACAGCGATTGAGCGCTGGGCTGCAGAGCTGCCCGCAGCCTCTGCAGCACCAGTTCAATCCCCGGCCACCAGGTGAGGGTCCCACATGGCACGCAGACCTCTCCTGCCGCCCGCTGCTCCCCTCAGCAGTGTACTTCGGCCCTTCTGCCTGCTCTGCTCCCCGCTCTGGCTCTGGTGAATTCTGTCACCCTCCCGCGCTTCTGACTGTACCCAGTGCTTGTATAAATAAATAAATAAATCTTTAAAAAATAAATAAAATAAATAAAAGGAGAGTTGTTTTTTTTAAAAAAAGAAAATGCATACATTGTGCAAAAATGAAAAATGATGTAAAAAATATATAAAATAAAATAAAAAAAAGATGTTAAAAAAAGAGGAAAAAAAAGTTTTGATCTCCCAGGAAGGTGTCTTGAACCATTTGCCCTGTTTAATCCTCAGGCTAGAAGCAAATCTCTCAGCCAGACTGTGGCGTTAACGACCAGAGCAGTTAGTACCACTTCCTGGAAGGGCTGTGGGGAGGCAGAAAAGAAAGGAGGCCAAGAGTATCAGACAAAAGCAGGCTTTATTGAAAGTCCATGAGGGGACAACTTTGTAGGCCAAGAGTCGCACCCCAAACTGGGAGCGCGGGTCTTTATAGGATTAGGCTACTGCCAGAGTTTTTTGGCCTGTGAGGGTGGAGGGCGGCAGTGTCTCTCCTGCCAGGAAGGTCTGTGCTAGGATTTACTGCCAGGGGCAGGGGTCTCTCCCGCCAGGAGGGTCTGCTGGAGCATTTACTGCTGTCAACTTATCTCTAGTTTAGCTTATCTCTGGTGCCTCTGGCCACAGGGCACTTGGGCAGTGACGGGTTTTATGATGGGCCTGTGTGTGCTCTCTCCCAAGGTCACAGCCCCCAGTGCACTGTTACCTGGTCTCTGCTGACTACATCAACTTCAAGGTCTAAATTGGCCTCTCTCGGTGAGACCCTGGAGGCAACATCTTAACAAGTGGCCCCCAGGCAAGTTCTCCCTTCAAGTCTCTGTCCCCATCCCTCCCTCCACCCCCACCATCCATGTGTTCCCCTGATATTTCAAGACTCAGCTCTACCATCACCTCCTTTATGAGAGTTCCCCAAGTAAAGTGAGCCAAGCCTTTTTCTGTGACCTCACTGGGCTCTGTGGAGGCTGCCCATGTGGCTCCCGCACCATTTTGGTGAACTTGTCAGTTTCATGTCTTTTTCCTTCCGTGGCAAGATTTTTGGGTTTGAGGATGAGCTGGGGGTGGGGGTTAGGGGAGAAGAGATACATGGTGGAAACCTTCAAAGAGGATGGTGAACTATCTAAGAATGTTAAAAAAATATCCAGCTCCTCTGCTAGCACCATTTTTTTCACAAAAGCTAGATACATTAATACAAAAATAGAAAAGCATTGCTCTCAGATTTAAGGATGGTGCTTCAAAGAAAGGAGACTTGACAAGTCTGCACTTATGTACACATATTGGTCTTAGCTCTTATTTGTCCTTAAGCCATAGGGTGGGGCCAACTTTTAAGACCTCTGTCTTTGAGTGTGAATCTTATGGGGCTGTCTGGGGGCCAGGAAGCTCAACAGCTGGGCAGCTGCCGTTTCCCTGGCAACCAGAACCCTAGGGACACCCTTATGATGCTGCCTGAGGCCCTTCCACCTCCTGTCATAGTACATCTGGTGAGCCTGACCCACTGCTGGGAGCCATTAGTGCTGAGAGTGCCCTTAGGAGATTCCCGGTTGTGCGTGTGAGCTCAGGGTAATAAGGGGTTGACTCAGCTGGTTAATCCCATTTGGTTTTGGGAGCCTTGGATTGATAGTCGCTCTGCATGAGGCCATTGGATCTGATGACTCCCTCCCCCACCCGCAAAAAGGTAGTCCCCAGGCAAAGGGGAGGTTCCCTGCCCCAGCCGAGAAAGGATGGAGCTGAGCAGGGGGGGAGGAGGAGGGAGGTAGAGGGGAAGCTGAGAAGGAAGGAAGCAGGATAGGGCGCCAGAAGGAGACCTGGAGGAGGCACTTGGAGCAGAGAGACATGTATAGAAGCTGCACTTGCTTCTTGGTCCTGGACTGGTTGAAACAGACATGGGTGAGGGACCCATGGGGAGGATAACAATGGCAGCTTTTACCGTGATTTTGATTTTGCTCCTCTATCCTAATGTGTTGGGCCGCTTCTGCTCCTACTAGGGTTCCTACCACAAGGTGCCTTAGACTTGTGGCAGGCTTTCGGGCCTCGGTGGCCTTGCTTTAGGCCAAACCTGTTTGGCTGGGCATTTACCCATGAGGGGATGGGTAACTTTGGGTCATTTGGAAACCATATTCTGTTCCTGCTCTTTGTTGTACACTCATTGTATTAAAGTTCCTTTCCATTAAAGATTTATGCACTAGAATACATTTTGTCTTGATGAGGTGGATGGCAACACCTATGTAGAGCAGGCAGGTTGTGGGTTGTGGGGTGCCCCTCTCCTTGCCCTGTAACACCCCAATCCCAACATTGGACCACTGGTCCATCTTGGATGTGGGGCAGGAGGTGAGTTGGCGGGGGCTGGGGGAGTGTCTGGATGGTGTCAATCTCTGAAATCTGTTACTAACACCTGAGTTTTTCAACTCAAAGTCCTGGCATCTCTACTTCATTTTCTTAGCCGCCTCCTTTTGTTGTAGTATTTTGTAAATCTCCCTTTACTGTTCTGAAATTAAATGTATATATAGCACTAGCCTGCATACATTATACATATAAAACAATTTTTTTAACAAAATAACTTTAAATAATACGCATATAAACATGTAAACATGCCAGCCTAACTACACTGGTAGGATTAATAGACTAGAAACTTGCACTTATGTGTGGAGTCACGTGCAGTTTGGGGATGTCATGTTTTGGTGAGTCAAAAACGAGGAGCTGTGTTGCCGTGGTTGGTTTGGCTTTCTGGAATCTCTGGGTGAAGCACCGCAGAAAACAATGTTTTGATTTACACAGGAATTGCAATCTCAGAAAACACAGCATATGTTAAAACTGCAAAAGCACTTGTTCATATGCAAACACATTAAATGTATGTAAAATAAATATTAAACAGCCAATCAACAAGGCTGTTTGGAGGGGCAGTTCAAAGTCCAGCCGGAGAAGAGACCATTCAGTAATCCTTGTGACAAACCCAAACCCGCCCACCCCCAAACACCTGTTTTCAAACCTCCCATTGAAAACAGCTCCTCTAGGTTTGAGAGCGAAAACAATCCACACACTTGCGAAGCCCAGCCTGGCCTGGGCATGTGCCTCTCTGGAAGGTTCCACACCTTGCTCTTTGGAGGTCAGATTTCCCTAGAGGTGCTTCAAGGCTACAGTCAAGAACCCAGAAGCCCCACCCCCTCTGCTGATTCACCTTTATTTTTGGTTTAAAGTTTTGGATTAGTAATTGCTGACAAAATTGTGGGTGTTTGCCGTGGCCAGGCACTGCTTAGAAGTGACGACACTGAATTCTCCCAGCTCCCTATGAGCAAATGTGAGAACCCTAGTTTACAGACCCTGAGCAGGAGGTTGAGGGTTTATCTAAGGCCACACAGCCCTGGGCCTCTCCCATTTCTGGGTGCCAGCCCTTCCCAGTGCACACTTTGGGCTTCGGAGTGATTTCTTTGGGAAAAATAAAAAGGGGTGTTGCTGTGAAACACAGCCCGGGGAGAAGAGGCAGCAGGGCCAGCAGCTGGATGCAGGTCATTTGTTGGGGCTTGCAGATGGAGCTTCTGTGCTGAAGCACCCCTCCATAGGGCTGCGGGCCCAAACCCAGCTTGTTTGCTTGTAAAAAAGCACTCAAACAATCCCTCACCGCAGATATGATAGAAAATAGGATCAGCACCTACATAGTTGTTTCTTAATGAGGTAGTTACTAGAGTGTGAATAACCTTCCAGACTACAAGGGAAAAATAATTTTATTTGTATATGTTTAACTCTGTAAATGTAATATTGTGGTTTTATAATATAAGCAATATTTAATAAATACATTATTCAAAATATTCTGTTTTACTATGTTAATATATCACCTGGTAATATGTATGTTTCTACATCTATAACAGAATGAGCTAAAAGCCCTCCCCCCGCCCCCCCCCCACAATGTTAAGCTTTGTTTGGCCAAGTGGGGGCTGGGCACGTCTCCTTCCACAGGTGCCATAAGAAGTTTATGATGATTGGCGTTGGATTCTCCTTACAACCAACTGAGCCCTCTCCAGCCAAGAGATCTTAATACTAACAACCCCTCTTGGAGGTCAGTGGATGTTGTCTAATTATCCTCATTTTATGAAGAAGGAAACTCAAGTTCAAAGAGGTTATGTGACTTGCCAGCCAGGAAGGCACCAAGGTGGCACAGCTGAGCGTCCAGTCCCATGTCCTCCACTCCCCTCCGAGGATTGTGGCTGCAACCTGCCTGCTCCAGGCAAGTGATTTCTCAGCAAAACACTGGCTCCTGACTATGACCTCTGGTCCCTGCACAGGTCTGGGGTGTGGGCAGAGCTCTGGGCAGCTGCCAGAAGCCAGGCAGGGCAAAGAACTCTGGGAAACCCCTTCTGCCAGTGCCTATGATGCCGCTGTCTCTTAGCAACTGTTGGTGGTGTCAACAATAAAGGCTGTGAGTGAAGCTGGATGCATTTCAGAGCCTCCAAGGTCTTTGGAAGGGGTCTGCCTCTCCCTTTCCAGTTGAGTGCCCCTGAGTCAGGGTCAGACCTGCAGGGTGCTAGCAGGATTTGGCTGCTCAGTGCCCTCCCCACACCCTGATCTTCCTGGGCCCTGCCCCCGCAGCCGGGCCTGAGCTCAGGACAAATGCAGGCAGTCTGCTCCTCCCAAGTCTCTTTGCTAGGTGCCAGGGCAGGAGGCATCAGATCTGGAGCACTCCTGGCATTCTAATCCGCCAAGGATTCTGCCAGGTGCCAAGTCTCTGGTATCAGGAAAATGACCTCAGAGCTTTGGATGTAGCTGGCAGGCCATAGCCTGGACTTAAAGTTTCCCTTGCAGGCACCTGTTACCCAAACAGGACTGTCTCTCATCTTTTCCCTGCTTCAGACCTTCCAGAAGGGAACTGAAGTTTCTGAGAAAGAAGACATGAAACAGGGGCAGTCAGTGGCAACAGGGCAGGAGGCTGTATGGAAGGATGGAATGGCTACCCACCTGCCCGGGCTCTGAGGCAAAGAGAGCTGCCAAAAAGCCTCAAAAGGCCAAAAACCAAAACCAAGGGCTATAGCAGTACAACACCCACACAGTAGGGGCCTATGTATAGCCTAACGAAGGACAGTGCCCAATAAGAGGACAGGTCACTCTCTGTGGTTGTCCACCCGTACACAATTGCAAGAGACCTCAGGCTCCAGGAACTACAACCATGGGGTTTATTTTACAAACAGGGGAAACAAAGACCTCACTATATCTTCTATTTGTGGCTCTCTCCACCCAGATAGCATCAGTGATGGTCACCACTGGTCACCAGGAGGGCTGGACAGCACTGGCCAGTAGTGATGGTCACTACTGGTCCCCCAGAGGTGGTGTCAGAGACACCCAGTGTTACCAGCTCTTTGTGAGTTGTTGGGTTATCCCAACAACAAACAGCTCTTTGAGGCACCAGGCCCAGAGCCTTTGGTGCTCCCTTTGGGCAAAGGGGCCCACCTTCTCTCTTTCTCCTGAGGCTGGAACCGGCTCTCCTTTTCAGGGGCTGGAGTCATCTCTTCTGTTTAGGGGCTGGCATTGTCTCTCCTTCAGCTCCCTCCCACCCTGGCTTATATCCTCTTTCAGGGTGCCCCACCCACAACTCTAAATGGACCATTGTTCAATCCTGTGGCTGATTAGATCATTTAGCACCAATCAGCTCATAGCTCACACCTGATTGGTCCATTCCACAATCCAGGAAGCACACTGCTACATAAAAGGGCTCTGAGGAGCAACTGCCACAACTGATTTGTGGTGGAGCAGCTCAGCGGGATGAGAGGACACCACTGCTCCTGCCGGCTCCCGCCATGGAGGCGGCTGGGTTCCGGTAACAGGCTTGTAGGATAGGGTGAGGATTTGAAATTTCAAAGTCCCTTTTGTAAGCATCAGGCTTCAGGAAGTCTGAAAACTGCTTTCCTCTTGGGCCAGTGGAGGCAAGCTGACCTGCAGTAAGGCAGGTACAGCTTGGCTGGAATGACCTGAACAGGACTCTCTTGTCTCCAGGGACGAGCTGGGTGGCTCCCGTGGATGGGACGCTGGGATGAGGGTTGCCCTTCATGTTGAGGACACTTTTTGTGACCTTTACCTCCTTCCCTCCCCTCCCTTGCAAGGAGTATGAAACTATTCTGTCAGGTCTGTTTTTTATAGCTGAGGAAACTCAGAGTCAGATGGGTTATTTGTGGTTCATCTAGAGCAAGGACCAAAGCTGGTGAGGAGCGAATTCAATGTTAAATACAGATTTTCCAAATTTTCTACCACAACTCAAAGTGAATCCATTCAAATCTGGGGGAGGGTCATGGTTGTGGGTCCACACACATGCACTTACAACTGCAAGTCATGACTCAGAATGTAACAACAACAGGGTTTATTTAAAAGGGGTGGGAGAGATAAGGAAAAAGGAGTTTCTCACATGACAAATAGCCATCTGTCCTACCCCAAATAGTGTCTGTAGCGTCCAGTAGTCCAAACCAAAATCTGCTATGGCTAATGGTGTTATACCTCCAATACGATCCTGAGCTGAGGGTACAATGCTGAGCAGTGGACCAGGACCCAACACACAGTATCAGGTGGAGGTGATCATACGTGGTGAGGCTGACAGGGCACTGCAGCAGCCAGCAGCACCTGTACAGAGGTTGAGCCAGACAGGCCCAAAGGCAACAGCAACAATGCTGCTTGTGTGGAGACAGGAGTGGCAGCCAGGCAGTGGTGTCTGAGTGTCAGAATCATTGGGCATTTCTCAGAGGTGGCCGGGCATAGGCCAGCAGTGCCAGCCGGCACCAGCCGGCACCAGTCAGGAGCCTGCAATGGGCAGGATCAGACACCAGCGTGCAGCTCTTGGAGGTGGCAGGCATAGGCCAGCAGTGCTGGTGAGCAGGCCAGCTCATGGATCAAGTAGCTGGGTACAGCTCTAGGTGGCGGTGCTGGCTGTGTGGGAGGCAGGAGCAGTGGCCTATGCTCAGAAGCAATAAAGTGACAGTCTGAAGGCTGGAACTGAAGGTGTCAGTGTCTCAAAGAGCCAGTCTCTACGAGTGTGTCCCCAGTTATCTGTTACCCGTTTTTAAGGTTTTTAGGGTCCACGGATTTCAGACCTAATTGGTGTATTTTTAAACCTGGCACTAGTTTCAAAACCCAAACCCCATGTGTGAAACCCAACCTGTACTGCGGCATCACTGAACCCAGAGACACAGAGCTCCTCTTAAAACAGTGCAAGCAAGTCAGCATTTGCAGCAGGGGAGATTTTCTCTGGACAAGGGTGGCCCTGCTGCCGACCAGCTTTGAGATTCAGGCAAATCACCTAACTCTCTGAACTTTAAATTCTCCTCTTGTAAAGTAGGAATGCAGCCATGTTTGCCTCATAGGGTGGGTGTGAGTTTTTCATGTGATAATATCTATTAAGTGGCCAGCACATAGTAGGTTCGAAATGGCAGCAGTTACCAGGTAGATTGCCCATAATGGGTGCTTGCGAAATGTCTGAAGAATGAATCAAATACTTCTCTTGTTTATTTTGCGTCCTTCAACTATTTGCTTTTTTTTTCTATATTCATCTAACTTTTTTTTTATTTAAATATTTTATTTTATATAATTCTTACATCTTTTTTCATCTTTGCACAATGTATGCATTTTTGTTTTGGTTATATTCCCCATACAATTGCATCTCCTTCCTTATTTTGACTCTAGTCCTTCCTTTCCCCGCCCCTCCCTGCCCCCACCCCCATAGTGTGTCTCTGGTTTATAGTTGCTTGTTGATTTTGATATTTACTTTGTATTGATTAGTCTTTTTCCTGGTCTCTTATTTAGGTTTTCTAAATTCCTGCTATGAGTGAGACCATCCGGTATTTTTCTTTTTCTTTCTGACTTATTTTGCTGAGCATGATCCCTTCTAGCTCCATCCATGTTGTTACAAACTGCATGTGTTTATCTTTTTTGATTGCTGAGTAATATTCCATGGTGTATATGTACCACATCTTGATCCAGTCATCTATTTTTGGGCATTTGGGTTGCTTCCAAAGCTTAGCTATTGTAAATAGTGCTGCTATAAACATAGGGGCACAGGTGCCCTTTGGAATTACTGTTTTTGTGTCATTTGGGTAAATACCTAGGAGTGGGAATACTGGATCATATGGAAGCTCTATGTTTAGTAGTTCAAGAAATCTCCACACAGCTCTCCATAGTGGTTGGACCAGTTTGTGCTCCCACCAGCAGTGCAGGAGAGTTCCTTTCTCTCCACATCCTCGCCAACATTTGTTGTTGCTAGTTTTTTTAATATGTGCCATTCTCACTGGTGTAAGATGGTATCTCACTGTAGTTTTGATTTGCATTTCCCTGATTACAAGTGATGTTGAACATTTTGTCATATGCCTGTTGGCTGTTTGCATTTCTTCTTCAGAAAAGTTTGTTCAATAAACGGTGCTGGGAAAACTGGGTCACTACATGCAAAAGAATGAAGCTTGACCACTACCTCACACCATGCACAAAAACCAACTCAAAATGGATTAAAGAACTAGACATAAGACCTGAAACCATAAAATACATAGAAGGAAATATTGGCGAAACACTACATGACATGCACCTCAAAGACATCTTTACAGACACATCACCCAAAGCAGTGATAGTGAAGGCAAAGATAAACAGCTGGGACTACATCAAATGAAAGAGCTTCTGCACAGCAAAAGAGACAATAACCAAAACAAAGAGAAACCCCACCGACTGGGGGAACATTTTTGCACCCAACACTAATGATAAAGGACTGATCACAAAAATCTACTAAGAGCTGATGAGACTCAACAAAAACAAAGAAAATAATCCAGTCAAAAAATGGGCAGAAGAGCTAAAAAGAAACTATTTGCTTTTTTACCCAGAGAAACTAGCTGGGATCAGAAATCTCTGACTCTTGAAAACAAAGAGGTGACACCCGGCCAGGAGGAGGGAAGGTGTGGCTTTTATGTCCTGTTGGGGGCTTTTGCTGACTGAGCTGAGTATGAGGCCTGCACAGTGAGCGCCACCCCGGAATCCAGGACAGCTCTCTGGGGGTACAGGGCTTTTCAGTTACTCACCCTTTGTAATAACAGCATGTTCTCATCTCAAATAACTTCAGTTTGTTTTTATTACAAAAGTAATTATGTTCCTTAAAGTGAAAGCTTGTATTACACCCAGTACTGCTCTAACACCTCCTAACTCACACAATAATTTTTTTTTTTGAAGTGGGCACTATTATTTCCCCCACTTCATGGATAAATAAATCGAGACAGAGAAAAATAACTTCCCCCAGGGCCATGGGGCTAAGAAGTGACAGAACAGGGCTATGAGGGGTGCTCTGGCCCACTGAGCCCCACTCCTAACCACTGCACTACCACACCTTATTGCACAGATGTGGGAAAATATACATAGATAAAAACAAATTAAGAATTTGTATTTTAATATCTAGAGATGCCTGCTGTGATTGCTAATGGTGTCACAAGGAGATACACTCAAGGTATGAATGAAGTGAGACAAACGTGTTCAGCTTCAGGCTTCCCTGTTTGTGGCCTAGAAAACATGAAAACAGTCTTGTGTTCTTCCGGTAGGGAACGCGTTTCCTGGCATTGCTACCAAATCCAGAAAGCAAAGGCAAAAATGGGCAGATGCTCATCTGACAATGAGGAACTGTGGTGTGATGTGACAAGGCACAGAGCCCAAAGCAAAAATCAGTGTCAAACTGAGAAGTGATAGTTGCTTCACATGTGATAGAAACATAGTTTGTCTCTTTACCATATATTTTTTTAAGATTTATTTATTTATTTTATACAAGAACTGGGGTAGAGGCCAGATGCGCAGGAGGGTGAGAGGATTCACCAGAGACAGAGTGGGAAACAGAACAGGCAGACTGACTGAAATACACTGCTGAGGGGAGCAGCGGGCGTGGCAGGAGAGGTCTGCTGCGCCACCTGGGACCTTCGCAGGCCAGCCGGGATCGAACCGGTGCTGCAGAGGCTGCGGACAGCTTCACAGCGCGGCGCTCAACCACCTGCGCCACCAGGGGACTCCCTCTTTACCGTATTCGAAGAACTCTTCAAAAAATAGAAATAAGCACCCCGAAAAAAATGGGATATTGTATAAATGAAGAACTACAAGCAACCACCAGCTATACATTCAACCTTGCTCTAGTCAGAGATGATAATTAAAATGGTGAGGCAAGCACTTGACAGCCTGACAGTGAATGTTGGGGAGATGGCGGTGGCCCCCACCGCCCCTCTGAGGTGGTAGCATGCGTCGGAATCACATCCACATGTGCACCTGACTTCATATTTTTACTTCAAATCGTTTATTGTGATAAAAAGTAATGAAATGAGATAGTCACATGTGCTAGAATAGTGACCAGCACATTTTAATTAAAGCAACACATTGAAAACAAATGTCCTATAAAAGGGGATTTATTATATAAAATATTGAAAAGCTGTAGAACAAATTATTATGCAACTGTTTAGGAACATAAGCCGGGTTTATATACTCTAATCATGGGGAAATTTCCCAATAAATACAAAAAACAGATTGCAGTATGCGGTCTGCTTTCTGAGTAGCAGGCTAAGCCCCAATTGGATTTTGATTTTGACAATTTATACAGCTGGTTTTCTGGCATTTGCAGAGGTTGAAATGTTTGATACATGTGAGCTTTTCCTCTGGAGACTCCAAAGAAGTGGGATAATGTAGGAGTTTCAGGCGAGGCTGGAATCCTGCTTTTGTAACTGAAGGGCAACAGAATGATGTGGATTTTTTGGTTCATCTATAAGTGTATGGACCAGTTCATGGAAGATTGGGAAGCATAAACTCCATTTGTTAAAAAAAAGAAATGAATTTCTTTTGGTCAGAACCGCCATCTTCCAGTAATTGGCCCAAATGACCAAGACAAAAGGACAGAGAGGCCCCCACTGTGTGTCCTCCAGGCCTTTTAGACAATGTGGAGTTGTTTCTTTGGCCACACACATGCCAATCTGCAAGTGTTAGCGGATCCCAGCGGCCTCAGCAGCGGGAGCCAGCAGCAGAGCTGTTCCCTCACAGGCTGTTCCACTACAAGGCAGTTGCTCCTCAGAACCCAGCAACTGCCCTTTTACTTCCTGGATCATGGAACAGACCAATCAGGTGTGAACTATGAGCCGATTGGTGCTAAAAGGTCCCAATGAACCACACACGGTATTGAAAAATGGTCCAATCAGATTTGTGAGTGGGGCATCCTGAAAGAGGATATAAGCCAGGGTCAGAGGAAGCTGAAAAACAGATTGTTCCAGCCGCTGAAGAAAGAGGGACCAAAAGCTGAAAGAAGAAAGAAACATCCAACAGCCGACCTCCAAGGAGGGAAGAGAAAGCGAAGATCTCCTTCAGAGACTGGGCCCCAGATGGTGTCTCTGACATTGCCTGGAAGGAGCACCAAAGGGTCCAGGTCTGGTGTCTCAAAGAGGTTTGTTGTTGGTACATTCCAACTAACTCACAAAGAGCTGTTAACACTTGGTGTCTCTGGGGGACCAGTAGTGACCATCACTACTGGCCAGTGCTGTCCAGAACTCCTAGTAACTGGTGGTGATCATCACTACTGGCCAGTGTGATCTAGCTCTGTTGACTGGTAAGTGGCACTCTGCTTGGACTTCTGGTGGACACTATCTGGATGAGATAATCAACCTCTTGTGGCTACGGTAAGCTCTTTGTTTCCCTTGTTTGTAAAATAGACCCCATGGTGGTTATTCCTGGAGCCCGAGGTCTCTTTCAATAGTGCACAGGTGAGAACCCACAGACAGTGACCTGTCCTCTTATCAGACACTGTCCTTTGTTCAGCTTTAGCCCATAGGCCCCTATTGGATGCTGTTTTGCTACAGCCCTTGGTTTTGGTTTTTGGCCTTTTGAGGCTTTGTGGTGGCTCTCTTGTCTTAGAGTCTGAGCAATTGGGTGGCTATTCTGGTCTATCCTGATATCCACTTCCTGCCCCTACTGCCCCTGTTTCACAAGGAAGAGATAATGTAGACATCAAGGGGATGGCGCTCTTCAAAAAGGAACACCCCACCCATGTTACCATGGTAACGCTGGAAGAATCTGTAATGTTACCCAGCATGCACTTGGCAGTGTTGTAAACAAGCAGGCAATGGGCAAGATTCTTGCCAAGAGAATTCATCTTCTCATTGAGCATATTAAGTATTCTAAGAGTAGAGACAGCTTCCTAAACATGTGAAAGAAAATGATTCAGAACTAAAGGAAGCCAAAGAGAAAGGTACTGGGGCTCACCTGATGCCCAGCCTGCTCCCCACCAGAGAAGCACATTTTGTGAGACCAGTGGAAGGAGCCTGAGCTGCTGGAACCCTTCCTTGTGACTCCATGCCATGATGGGTGGGGGTGGGGGGAAAGACCTCTGGACTATTAAGTAAATACATTTATTAAACATGAACATAGAAAGTGCACAACTTGATAGATGTTCATGGAGTGAGTCCACTCACATAACTGATGTTCAGATAAGCAAAATTACCCCAAGAGGGGGTCCCAGAGCTGTCTGTTCCCCCCTCACCATTGCTCTCCTCCCAGGACCACTCTCTGACTCTAATACCAGAAATGAGTATTTTCTGGTTCCATCTGGGTTAGAACTTTACATCTATGGAATTATAAAGTATTTTCTCTTATGTTTAGCCTCTTCTAACACCATGAGGTCCATCTGGACGCACCACAGGTCATTCATGTTCATCTCTGAGTCCTATTGCACTGTGTAAATATACACACAGTGTTTATCCATGGTCTTTTTTTTTTTTTAAAGATTTATTTTTATTTATTTATACAAGCACTGGGCACAATCAGAAGCGCAGAGGGTGAGAGAACCCACCAGAGCCAGAGCGGGGAGCAGAGCAGGCAGAAGGACCGAAGTACACTGCTGAGGGGAGCAGCGGGCAGCAGGAGAGGTCTGCGCGCCATGTGGGACCCCCCTCCGGTGGCCAGGGAGCAGCTGGGGATTGAACCGGCGCTGCAGAGGCTGTGGGCAGCTTCACAACCCAGCGCTCAACTGCTGCGCCACCGGGGAGGCCCTCCATGGTCTTTTTAATGAATATTTGGGTTGCTTCCATATTTTGTCTTTGAAAAGCAATGCCATTGTAAATGAAACTCACAGGACATTCAGTGGGATACACACTGATATTCACTGTTAACAGATAGCGCCGAACCATCTTTATAAGTGGTTATACCAATCTACCCTCTCCCAACATAGTATGGAGTCTTCATCTCTGGGTATCTGCTGACCCGGGCCCTTCTCTGTCATCCTGTCATCCTGTAGTCGTGTTGGAGTCGGGGCATCTCACTGTGACTTGTGTTTATCTTTCCATGACGACTAATGAAGATGAGCATAGTTTCTGACCATTTGAATATCTTCTTTCGTGTTCCAACCTTGGCTATTTTTTCTGTTGAGTTGATCTTTTTCTTACAAATGTACAGTTCTTTGTGTATCTTGGACATTAGACCATGATGGTCATATGTATTGTGATGATCTTTTCCTATACCATCTTAATAGTGGTTTGATGAACAGAAGTACCATAATGCCTTCACCACCAACTCGCCCCTGCTTACCACCACAGACCATTATGCCTCCCTCCCTTCCCTTTCTTTCCTCTCCCCCAACCTCTTGGTGTCTCAGTTCTGCAGTCAACTATCAGGGGTCCATTTTTAAACTTGTCTCTGTCTGACAATTAGTTTAACTATTTTATATTCCACATATTAATGACACCATCCAGTATTTACCTTTACCCCTCTGACTTATTTCACTTAGCATGACCCCTTCCAGCTCCACCCATGTTGCTACAAATGGTAGGAATTTATCTTTTTCATCACTGAGTAATATTCCATTGTGTATATTTTTCCATTTCTATTTCTATTTTATACCACAGCTTCTTGATCCACTCATCTGTTTTTGGGCACTTCAGTTATTTCTATAGTTTAGCTATATCAAACAGTGCTAAGGCATGTCTATTAGATGAATGCATTCTCTGGGAATGTCTAAACTTTTGAGAACCAGGTTTGCTCAATGTAGAATTCTTGCTTCATAGTCTGTCCACCAGCAACGTATGGGCTATGTCAACACACTGGCTTCCAACCTCGAGTGATCTAAGGTGGAAGCTTTAATTCGGTTCTAACCTCTCAAGTAGCTACAAGGCTACTAGTTTCAAAAACCACCCAGGCTGTGAGACTTCTGATTTTTAAGCCAACTGCAGTGCTGTGGAGGGAATCTAGGAATAGGGCAAGTTAGAGTGCTATAAAACTCACTTTTTTTTTAAAGACTTTTTTTTTTTTATAAAAGAACCAGGGTACAGGCCAGATGCGCAGAAGGGTGAGAAGATTCACCGGAGACAGAGCGGGGAACAGAACAGTCAAACTGAAGAAATACACTGCTGAGGGGAGCAGTGGGCGAGACAGGAGAGGTCTGCCGCACCCTGTGGGATTCTCGCTGGCCAACCGGGATGGAACCTGCGCTGCAGAGGCTGTGGACAGCTTCACAATGCAGTGCTCAACTGTCTGCACCACCAGGGAGGCACAAAACCCACTTTTTTTTTTTCAGAGATTCAAGCTTTCCTCTTGGATAAAACTCCTTCGTTACTGCAAGCTGTTAATTTCCAAAGTTCTGAAAATGTTGATTTTTTTTTAATTTATTTTTTATTTTTTCTTGTGATTGTTGCCAGTGTCCTCATTTCTGTCATGGAAGGGTGGCTATTTGAAAATCATTCCTCCACCATATTGGGACTTGCAGATCTCTCGCCTGTATTTTAATTCCATAAATACCTTAAAGACCAAGAGACATTGGCATTGTTGTTTCATCTACCCAGTTTTCATTTATATTAACTATATGCTTACTTTTCTGCTGCTCATCATCTTTCTTACATGATCGTGCCTCTACTTTTAATCATTTTTCTTCTACTTAATCTCCTTTTGTATTTTTTATTCCCTTCTGTAGAATGCAATATTTTCTGCTTTTGTGTGACTGAAAACATTTTCATTTTATCTTCATTTTTGAAAGGTATTTCCCCCAGAAATCTAAATTCAAGTAAAAATTTGGTAGTCTGTCATTTGGTTGATAGTAGGAAATTTTGTGGAACCTCAGTAGAGCTCCTGAGACATTCCACAAGATTTCTCCCTTTCCTCTTGGGAAAGGTGTTAAATGAATTTGTCCTATTTGGCTTACCTAGTAAAGTAAAACTAGAAGGGAAGCATTGTCGCTTGGGAAAAGGGTAACACTTTGACATGTACAGAAATGTTCACATTGATTTTCTAAAATATGTATACAAACTCTTAATACCGGATATGTATGTAAATTGTCAGTGGTGATTGTTGCCTTGCAATATGGTATAGTACAGAAATTGTTTCTGGAGAAAATAGGGAGAAAAGGCCTCAACAGATTCCTACTGATAGAACTGTTGAGAGTAAAAATTTCCTACAAAGAACTGAATAGACCTGGAAATACACCTGATTTTTACTAAGTTTTCTTTGACATAATACTGGTAATTTTTTTTTGCATTTTGTTCTAAATTCATAAATTTTCTTGTTTTGAGTGACCAGGATCTGCAGCAATGTTATATTTTTTTCCCAGCAAAGCTAACTTGTGTTCACATTTTCTCTCCCCTTGATACCTACACAACGTGAAAATAGGGGTAGTATTTTTTTTACTACTTATCTCAGAGTCTATTTTTGTATAACTTCCATAGGGATTTTGTCTGCTTAAACTAAAACAATTGGACATGAGTGTCATTGTCCAATGACACTTTGAATGGAATCTTCCAGGAAGTTGAAACAGAGCTGAACCAAGAAGAGGAGAACCTGTTGCTTTGTACATTGGTTCCAGAGAACTCCAAGGGAGGTGAGGAAGCTGCCTCCGTGGGCAGGACTGGACAACGTGGAAAAGGAAAAAGCCCTGGTACCCTCGAGAACAGGAAGCCCAGGTGCAGTCTGATGAGACCAACTTTGTTCTTGAAGCCTACATGGACCGGATGTCAAGAGTTTGCTCTGATCCTTTGTGATATGTTCCAACAAAACCAGCTAAAATTGCTGCTTAGTTATTCTGCCCTGTGATTTTATGCAAAAATAGGTGATATGGTTTAATAGTAGATTTGGTTTGCAAACTTTTGCTACACTGTTAAAACAATTTGGGATCAAGGTGGAGAGAACCTGTTTTTTGCATAAGTTGAATCAATCTTAATATTTTTCCTGTGATTTGATATCTTTATATCTTTGCTGTTTTATTTTGGCTGAACCCTCCAGATGGGTTTTTTTTTTTTTCTTTTTCTCTTTTTTTTGGCTTGGATTGATAAACTATTTCCCAGGAATGGAGGATTTTTGCTTTCCACAGTTGGCAATACCTGGAGAGACTTGTTTGCTTTCCAATGGGAACCCTGAGAAAAATTTTCATCTAAGACTGTACCCCAGCATCCATACATTTGATCTTCAACACCATGGAAATGGTGGCAAAAAGTGAAAGGGGAGAATTGTTACAGGGAAAGGATATACTGAGCTAATTCCATGCAGGCTTTGTGGATGCCACCCCCACTCCATCAAGACACTGGGAACTACAAATCCCAGGATCCCCAAAGGGAATTTGCAAGGACCTATGGGCGGAGTTAAGCAGCCATTTTCTCTGTCTGTATATAAAAACTAGTCATGTTAAAAAAAAAAAAGACTCAGCTCTTTTAACAACATTCTACAATAAATATTTCAGAGCGGGGGGGGGGGAAAGGTGTTTCCACTGAAAAACAATTCTGGGGGGGTGGGTGGTGGTTATTTTGTTTGAACTCCAGAAAAATTTTATTGGATCGAGGTCTCAATTAACATCTGTGGAAAATGATCAGCCTTGCTGTTGTCCTTCTGAAAATAGGTATTTTTTTCCTTTGTCCACTTTTAGGAGGGTTTTTTTTGTTGTTGTTATTGTTGATCTTTAGCAATTTTTTTAGGCTGTCACTATATGTGTGTTATGTTTATTCTTGAAATTCATTGAATTTCTAAGACTGAGATTTGATGTCTTTTATCACTTAGTCATAGTGTCTTCAACTATTGCTGCTTCCTCTCTCTCTCATTCTGGAATTCCATGTGTGTTTGGCTTTTTCACCATAGCCCGTATCACTACGGTTTTTTTTTACTGACTTCCAGGGTTTGTGTTTAAGAAATCCTAGCAATAATCCGAGGCATTTACGATGTTCCTTTCCTCCAGAGAAGGTTCACCTTTCCCTCTGGCGGGCAGTGAGTGCAGAGGACCTTAACCAAGTTTGAGCCCAAGTTGGTTTGAAACCAAGTTGTGGTCTTTAGAAGAATCAGATTATTTCTATTTCTCCTTTATTCCTAGGGTGTAGCTCTTCTGGGATGCTAATTAGAGCTCTGGGGTCTTTGCTATGCCTGGGCGAACCCTGAATTCCAACTACTCTTCCCAGTAGTGCAGACCACTGAGAACTCTTCCAAGTCTTCAGGACCAACACTGCCAATGAATCAGCTAAGATCCCAAGGGGAAGACTCTGCACTTTTAGCCTGATGGCACTAAGCCCTAAGGCTAATGCATCAAAGGAGAGCCAGGCGGGCATCATGCCAGCCGCAGTTCAATGCACCATTTTCTCACAGATTTTTAAATTTTAGCAATCTTCAAACAACAAAAATGTTTAAATAAACATTTTATTTTGGATTATTTTTTAACTTTTAAATGTCTTATTTTGGAATATTTTTTAACTTTAAGGTAAGCATCTTCCCTTACCTTAGTACATTGGTCAAAACTAGCAAGTTAGCAGTAATATGATACTACTAACTAATCTACAGCCTTTATTCAGAATCACCAGGTTTTTCATGATATCCTTTTTCTGTTCTAGTCTCTAATCCAGACAGAGCACCACTTTTTTTTTTTTTAAGATTTATTTATTTATGCATACAAGTACTGGGGTAAAGGCCAGAGGTGTGGGGGGTGAGAGGATTCACCAGAGACAGAGTGGGGAACAGAACAGGCAAATCTACTGAAATACACTGCTGAGGGGAGCAGCAGGGCAAGACAGGAGAGGTCTGCTGCACCCTGTGGGTCAGCTCCCTGGCTGGGGATCGAACTCCTGCTGCAGAGGCTGTGGATGGCTTCATAGTACTGCATCTTTACCCCTTGCACCACCAGTGAGGCCCCTTATCAGTCTTTATCACTTGTTTTTTTCACAACTTGGAGTGTCTCAATTTGGGTTTGTTTTCTCATGATCAGACTAGATTACTGTTTTGGGGGAAGATAACTTTGTGATTACCTCATTTCAGGGGTACATGCTGTGGACTGAACGCTTGTGTCCTCACCGCCAACCCCCAATTCAACCATCCGTGAGATGAAATTTGAAGGTGAGGCCTTGGGTAGTATTTAAGTTTCAATGAGGTCATGGGGGTGGAGCCTTCATTTAAGATTAGACATCAGAGATGAGCGCTCTCTCTCTCTCTCTCTCTCTCTCTCTCTCTCTCTCTCTCTCTCTGCCATGTGAGTGCACACAGAGAAGGTGACCATCTATCTGCAAACCAGGAAGGTGATTTGCTATTACCTAGATCTGGGACTTTCAGCTATTGTTTCAGCCACACAGTCATTGGTATTTTGTTAAAGGAGCTTGAACAAAGACTGTACATCCATGACATCAGCATGACTTGTTACTAGCGATAGTAACATTGGTTACTTAGCTCACGGAGTTTGTGTCCATGATAGCTTATTGATTTTCTCCTTTCTGTATGATATTCTTTGGAAATGGGTCTCTAAGAATAACTCACACTCATGAAGAATAAAGCTCCATCAGCCAGAGGGATAAGTATCTACTTAATCTGAAATTCTTTTGTATGAAAGATTTGTCCTTCCAACAGATTTTTCCCTTGTTTTTGTTAAGCCAGTGTTTCTACTTGTTTTTAGAGCCAGTGTTGATCTAATATGGGCTAGTTTGTTGTGACTGAGACAGAAGTCTGCTGCATTTATTTTTAAGAAATATGTATGGGGAAAATAATTAACTGTGATTGTCTCTGGCAGTCGTGGTGAATGGGATGAGAGCTGGCTATGTTTGTGTGGGGTCCACTTTTTATCATCCTAGATCATTGCATTTTTTATAATAAACATGTATTTTATTTTACAAGCAGCAAAAACACAGCTGTTTTATCCATTTTGTAAAAATAGCAGAACTAGACGGGAGCCTTCGTCTTCATTCTAGTGATCTATGGCAGTGTCTCTCAGTGAAGGAAAAAATCGAGTTCAGGCTCTGGATTATATAGCCCTGATTGCCTCTTTTCCTCTCAGCCACACTGTCAGGCTGTTGTGGGTACAAGGGGCTGCACTCTTGGGTCAGTATGCAGAATGCAAGAACCCCAGGGTCTGGGGTTCAAATTCTGAATCCGCCACCTACTGACTGAGTGACCTCGATCACTACTTGGCTCACTGTGTCTACATTCTTGTGAGAACACAGAGGTAAACATCGCAGCTGCCCCTGGGGTGGTTGTACAGAATAAATGAGAGAATGCACCAGTCACACCTCGTGTGGTGCCTGACCCACAAACGCACAAGACAGGAAAACTGTGGCTATTACTGGAACTAAGGAGAGTTCAGAGGGGAGTCAGCTTAGGACTTAGTCACCCTGAAACCTTTTCTTCACGGTACCTCCTTTTAGATTCCTGCTTATTGTCATGGGTTTTTGAGATCTAATTTTATCTATAATTCGGTTGCTAAGCAGTAGTGCAATTTCCCATATTGACTCAGCATTATAAAATATGTAAGTAAAATAATGGAGCTAGGAACAGCTCCAGGTCCAGGGCGCTTGTTTTTCTCTCTTTGTTCTGTAACAGTGGGGATTTTTCCTTCTTTAATCAAACACGCCAGCCAGTCCACACTCCGGCGCTCTCTCATCGTCTGGAATCAGGTCTGCTCCCCTGAGGGCCTGGAGCGGAGCCTAGTACCTGGAGGGTGTCAGCCTTCGTGATTGAGGAGGCTGACGCATGCGAAGTCAGCAGGGGCGCCGGGACAGCTGACGCCCCACGTGTGTATCGCACCGGTGTCAGGGGACCGGAGGAAGAGGCATTTGTTATGGAAAAGCACCGAACACCCTCTGCAGCATGATTACCTGATTAGTTCATAGGGAGCTTGTTTTGTTCCTATTATGGAGACTAATCATGCGTTGTTTGGCTGTGTTAGCCCATCCGGCTCCAATAAAGACATCAGTGACCATGAATAAATGAAATGGTTTGCATTTCCAAGTCGTGGATTAAAATTTTTAATGTTCTATTTTCCCGGTAGCATCTCATTATCCCCAAACACCTCCTTCCCTGTTTGCTGAGTTCTAGTCTCAGGGTTTCATTCAAACAAATACATTTTCAGTCCAAAATGAGAGAAAAGCTGGATACTGACTGGGAGTCCAGAAACCGGGGTTCCTCCCTTGGACTGTGGACAAACTGTGGTGTCCTTGCATTGTGCAAGGGGTTTTATGCACATGGCCTCATTCCCTCCTCTCCCCCACTCAGTGAGGTCACCATTCTTCTGTAGCGTTATTTGACCTGCCTGCTCAGTGATTGGATCTGTTAGTGTGTAGGCCTGTGAGGCACCATGGGATCCCCAAACCTGCATGCTCTAAAGGGGGGAGGTCTACCATCTACCATATAAAGACAAAGCATACTCTTAGTGCGAAATAACTCGAATAGAATTGTTGTGCAGAGAGAAAGATAGTTTTCCAAAGAAACACCCCAAGCTACCCATCCCCTTGTGGGTAAATGCCCAGCCAAATAGGGTTAGCCCAAATTGGGGCTGCTGAAGCCTAAAAGCCTGCCACATGTCTGAGGCACCTTCTGGCAGGGGCCCATAGCAAAGGACAGAAGGGGCAAGTCTGGAAGGACAGGAGCAAAATCAAAATACCAGTCAAGGTAAAGGCTGCCATCTTCAGCTTCCCCACAGGCCTCTCACCCACCTGTCACTCCCAAGTGTCTCTGCCTGTCTCGACTCCATGTGTCTCCTTCCATGTCTCTCCTCTGTGTGTTCTCCAAATGTTCTATTCAAATCTGCTCTAGCTTTCTCTCAACACCCAGCTCTACCCTTCATGGTGGGACAGGGAACATGGAACCACCTCTTTTTACAGACATTCCTCTCTATAACAATTGCCCCTTCTTCATTTTTCTCCCTACTCTTTCTATGTTGGCAAAGACCTACGGGTGCAGCCTTAGGAGACAGCCTTTTCTGGGGTTCCATTGTGTTCAAAATAAATTCTGATCAGTCACTAGATATTGTCCAAGGATGACGAGTGTGGCAAAGTCCTCCATATTTAGAAAGTAGTTGATCAGCCCAAGCCAAAAGAAAAAATCTGGAGACATTAGTCAAACAAAATATCAAACAGAATATCAGAGAAACTCAGAACGAAGAGAAAAACAGGCCAATCTTAAAATGGGTTTTACTTGATTAAAATCATTTTCTCTCCGCAATCATTCCAATTCTATTAAATAGTTCAGAAAAATGCTTTTGTAAACCAAATCCATTTCCAATCTATTTTACCCATTTTTGCATAAACTGACTGGGCAGAATAACCAAGCAGCAGTTTTGTTAGCTTTGTTGGAACACTCCATAAGGGCTTAGCGTGAGCTCTCAACATCAGGCTTCAGGATCGAGGCCATGGTCTTGCCAGACTCCACCTGAAATTTCCTCCTCCAGGTTCCCAGGCTTTTTCTCCAGGGTTTGCCAGGCCTGCCAGTGGAGGCAAGCTTCCCCACTTTCGCTGGAGGTCTCTGGAACCCTACAAGCAAAGTGGCAAGCTCTCTTCTTGGCTCAGCTCAAATTCAACTCCTAGAAGAATTTCAATCAAAGCCATGGAATGAAACATATTTCTACTTTAAGGAGAGACAAATAAAATTCCCTGTTGAAATTGTGCAAAAAATAGACATATTGCCACAAGCTTTAAAAATTATTACCATTTTTTCATATTATGATGAAAATGCAAACACAAATTAGTTCTGCTAACAAAAATGCAATGTCGTGCAGATCCTGGTCAAAGGAAGAAAATTTTTCTTGAGTAGAAAAAACACAGAAAACAGTTACATGTCAAACACAAACTTATCAAAAATCATGTTTATCTACAATAGTCTATTCAGTCCTTTGTAGAAAATTTGCACTTCCAAGTTCCACTAATTGGTATGAGTTGAGGCCTTTCTCCTATGAATTTCTCCAGAAACAATTTCTGCAGAAGTCAGACTTTTAAAATAACCAACAAATTGCCAGGCAACAATAAACAAAACTGACAATTTACTTACCAGACACATAAGCAGTTTCATATAAATTTTAGACCACCGATGTTAATATTTATCTATATACCGAAAATAAACATTTCTCCCATGTGACAAATAGGTTAAATTCTTTCTAATGTCTTTTCCACAAAGAAAGGGAGAGCTCTTATGGCGTGTCTCAGGAGCGCTGAGGTTCCACAAAATTTTCATTTCTCAATCAAATAAAAGACTACAATATTTTTCCAATGTAGATTTCTGGGAAGCTTTGACATAAAGATTACAAAAGCCACATTTAATTGTAATCAAAACTACATCTGAAACTCATTAGTACAATGTTAATGGCCAAACTATAATCTTTTATTTTGATGCCATAACTGGAGTTTCTTTATTGCCTTTCAAAAATACCTTTAATTTTCCAACTCCTACTTTGCCCAACATTAAAAAAAACTTTATATACTCAACATCAATAACCCAGACAGAAGAGAAAAAAATTATATTCAATGCAACTTTATAGGCGTACATATTTTAAAACAGCCCATTAGATTTCAAATTAATTTCCATATCCCTTCTTGGTTGCCAAATACATTTGTGTACAGGCTGATGGGTACCCTGCAGCCCCCAAGCTTGCATGCTCCAAAGGGGTTCTGTCGTCCCTCACATAAAGACAAAGCATACCTTTAGTGTGAAAGAACTTTAATAGGATTAAAGTGCAAAGAGAGAGAAAGGAGATAAAAGATGCTCATTTTCCAATAAAACACCCAAAGTTAGCCATCTCTTCATGGGTAAATGCCCAGCCAAATAGGGTTGGCATAAAGTGGAGCCACTAAGGCCTGAAAACATGCCATGGTCTAAGGCACCTTCTGGCAAGGAACCACAGGAAAGAGGCAGAAGGGGCCAGGCAAGTCTGGGATGAAAGGAGCAAAATTAAAGGGGTTTCCCTGGTGGTGCAGGGGTCAAGATGCAACCTATGAAGCTAGCCGCAGCCTCTGCAACACAAGTTCGATCCCCAGCCAGGGAGATACCCACATGGCGCAGCAGACCTCTCCTGTCTCACCTGCTGCTCTTCTCAGCAGTGTACTTTGGTCGATCTGCCTGTTCTGATCCCCATTCTGTCTCTGGTGAATCCTCTCCCCCCACCCCTCACCTCTGACCTGTACCCCGGTTCTTGTATGCATAAATAAATTTTTTTTAAAAAAGTACAAATCAGGGCCTCCCCAGTGGCGCAGCGGTTGAGCGCTGGGTTGTGAAGCTGCCCACAGCCTCTGCAGCGCCGGTTCGATCCCCGGCTGCTCCCAGGCCACCGGAGGAGGGTCCCACTTGGCGCGCAGACCCCTCCTGCCACCCGCTGCTCCCCTCAGCAGTGTACTTCGGTCCTTCTGCCTGCTCTGCTCCCCGCTCTGGCTCTGGTGAATTCTCTCACCCTCCTGCGCTTCTGACTGTACCCAGTGCTTGTATAAATAAATAAACAAACAAACAAATAAATAAATCTTTAAAAAAAAAAATAAAAAAAAAATAAAAAGTACAAATCAAGGTAATGGCTGCCATTGTCAGCCTCTTCATGTATCTCTCACCCATATCTCTTGCAAATGTCTCTACATATCTCTTCATTATGTGTCTCCTTCCATGTCCCCCAAGTCCCTGGCACAAATCCAAAGCTAAGAAGCATGTACTTTTTCTTCACATGTGTCTCTGCTCCATGTGTCTCCTCCAAGTCTTCTCTTTCAAGTCTCATCTCCTAAGTCCTTTTCAAGTTTCCCCTGACTGCTCAGCTTCAGCTTCAGCTTTCCTTCAGTGAGTGGGGCAGAGAACGCAGTACTGCCCCTTTGTATGGAGATTCCTCTTAGTAACAAATCAAGCAATATCATTTGCCCACTCACTGCACCTCACTGAATGCCCAGTTTCACTAATCTTAGGAATTTACGACAAGTACAAATAGTCATCGTCAACAATTTTCTCTTAAATATGAGATTGTAAACCAAAAGACTGCTTGTTGAGCATAAACACTGTGGGCCCACAACATGGATCTTGCCTAAGCCTCTCTTTTGCTCCTTGTCTCCTCACTACAGGCCTCAGTGAGTAAAGTGCTATTACTCAAAACACTTCTGACATTGTGTGGTGTCTTGTCCAAGCCCACCATTCCACACTCCAACAGCTATATGTCTTCCAATTCCATTCAGTTCTGACTCTCTCTACCTGGAGTTAGCATCAGATTTCACAAATCAAGGGCTCAGTGCCACAAAACCACCCCTGCTTCAGATGCCAGTTGGAAAATCCAATTGTCACCAGCATTTCTGAACAATTGACTATAAATTCAGACACTTCCAAAACCTCCTCTTCCGGTTTGAACAACTCATCAAACTCAGGAAGCATTTTACTTACAATTACTGGTTTCTCATAAAGGATTCAGCTGTGGAGCAGCCAGATAGAAGAGATGCACAGGGCAAGGTATAGGGAAAAGGTATCACCTTATCAGCACCTCCATGTATTTGCCAACTTGGAAACTCTCCAAGCCCCATTTTTTAAGATTTGTGTGAAGGTTCTATTACTTAAACTTGATTGATTAATCATTGGGCCTAGGTGATTAATTCAGTCTGCAGTCATTCTATCCCTAAATTTCCAAGGTGGGGTTGAAAATTCCAACCCTCTGATCATACCTTGGTCATTTTGGTGACTGTTCATGTCATCAGCATACAAAAGACACCGATCATACTTGCTTTAGGAGTTCTGTGCCAGGAATCAGACACAAAGACCAAAGATTTATTTTTTTTATTGAATTACAGCTGGGTGCCCCCAGCCAGTCAGAAAGAGTGGCAGAATCTAGAGCTCTGAAAGTGAGGTGTTTCAGGCAACTTAGGTCCTTGACCCTAGCTGCTGTGTGCTCCTTTATTCACGCCAGTCTTCTAGGAATGTCCCCTGTCTGCTGTGAAAAAACAAAATTCATCCAAGTAAATTTGAAGATCCAGCTGGCCAAGGATTCATGAATCAGGCAGCATACCATGTAACCAACAGAGGAGCTACAGAAAAGAGAAAGTTTTTATGGCAGAGGGAGGGTGGGATAAGGAGTAGATTATTTCAGGTAAGGTTATATTCCTTAAGAAAATGTAGGGAGTCTTGGGGGCCTCCCTAGTGGTGCAAGGGGTTAAGCACTGCACTATGAAGCAATCCACAGCCTCTGCAGCACAAGTTCGATCCCCTGCCAGGAAGCTGAGCCACATGGCGCAGCAGACCTCTCCTGTCTCACCCGCTGCTCTCCTCAGCAGTGTATTTCAGCCAGTCTGCCTGTTCTGTTCCCCACTCTGTCTCCGGTGAATCCTCTCACTCCCCGCCCGCCCCCCACCCCCGCCCTGCCACCGCATCTCTGGACTATACCTTACCTCTTGTATGCATAAATAAATAAACCTTTAAAAAAAAGAAAGAAAGAAAATGTAGGGGGTCTTATGGGGAAGATTGCCTCATAAATATATATTTTTAAAGATTTATTTATTTATGCATACAAGAGCTGGGGTACAGGCCAGAGATGCAGGGGGTGAGAGAATTCACCAGAGACAGAGTGAGGAACAGAACAGGCAGACTGACTGAAATACACTGCTGAGGGGAGCAGCAGGTGGGACAGAAGAGGTCTGCTTCGCCATGCGGGTTTCTCTCTGGCCAGCCGGGGATCGAACTCGTGCTGCAGAGGCTGTGGATTGCTTCACAGTGCAGTGCTTAACCCCTTGTGCCACCAGGGAGTTCCTGCCTCATAAATATAAATCAAGAAATTCCAAGATGATCAGTTTAAAATTCCACTTCTAGGAGATGCTGAAATTTCAATTAGATTTGGTATTAAGTCTTGGTGGGTCTTAGCATAATTGACTGCATTTTGGGTCTGTTGTTTCTTTTTGACCTACTTATTTGTCAGTCCAAATGTAAGAGTAATATCTCCTCTAATTGCAGCAAGCAGAAAGCGAGTGGCAGTCAGTTTTGGTGGGAATCAGACAGCAGGAAGAATCTGATAAGTTTAGCTCCTATAACTTGGGTTGAACAGAAGAAAATAACTGATTCAAATAAAAGTTTCAAATAAAAACAAGTGCACCAGGGGAACACTGCATCTCTGTCTTTTAGTTAAAATAATCCCTTAATATTTCTTAGGCTAAGAATAAAAATACTTTCCTCATGATGAAGGCAGGTGAGCTTGCCACCCTAGGTATTTATACTGGCAAATGGCAAGCTTGTTGATACATTACAAGTTTTAAATGTAATAATTCTTACAGACTGTCCTAGACAATTCTTACAGACTGTCCTAGTTTAACACACTGATCAAAAGTACCTACTGGCAAAAACCCACCTGAAACAGCCAAAACATTTAGAAATTCTTAATGTTTAATTAAAAGACTCGAACAAATAAAAAGACATGTAGGGTGCTACACGCTGTATGTTGGTATCCCCCAAGTTCATATACTGAAACCTAATGCCAATGTGATAATATTGGGAAGTAGGCTCTGTGGGAGGTTATTAGGTCATGAAAGCAGAGCCCTTGCCAATGGCATGAGGCCCCAGTTAAATTTCTGGCTCTTTCTGCCACTTGAGGACTCAGAGAAGACTGGCATGCATGCGCCGGGAAGCTGGCTGTCACCAGGGATAGAATCTACCAGCACCTTGATCTTGGACACCCAGCCTCCAGAACTGTAAGGAATAAATATCTGCTATTTCTGTTCAAGTAGCCCAAACTAATTAAGACATAGAGCACAATAAATGAATTGGACGCTTTACTTGATGAACCATATCTTAATAGAAAGCTCTTATAGCGCCTCCCTGGTGGTGCGAGGGATTGAGTCTCAGCGCTATTAAGCTATTGCCAGCCACTGCAACATGAGTTCGATCCCCGACCAGGTAGAAACCCACAGGGCGCAGCGGACCTCTCCTGACTCGCCCGCTGCTCCCCTCAGCAGTATATTTCAGTCAGTCTGCCTGTTCTGCTCCCCATTCTGTCTCTGGTGACTCCTCTCACCCCTTGCACCTCTGGCCTACATACCAGTTCTTGAATACATAAATTAACAAAAACAAATCTTCAAAAAAAGCTCTTGTACTTTAATTCCATGAATAGATAGTATTGAGTAGTGAACTATCGATACTAAATACTAAATAATTGATTAGTATTTAGCAAGCAATTATTTGGTATTTAGTAAACATGACTAAAAATTCACGTGGGCATTATAACCATGCTACAAAACACACTATGTGAACACTCCCTTCTCGGGACTTCGGGGTTTTTAGTTCTTCAAAATGACATTTCAAAGTCACCTGCAGGGGGGAGTCTTCCCACAGGCTGGACCTTGCCCTGTGGCCACAGTCCCCTCTGGTCTTGGGAAGCATCCTTGCTTCCTCACTACAGGTGTTGCAGGCCTTTGTCTCTGACCTCACCCCATCTCCCTTGTGGGGAGAGAGGGCAGCAGAGGCCCAGTCTGGGCACCGAGGCGGACACCAGGCTCTGTTTACACCTCTCCTGAAGCTCTCCTGAGCTTCACTGAGCCCTGTCCTGTCATACTGTGTACAAGAGCTTCTCAATTTTTACCTCCTCCTTCTGAATTCCCAGCTTTCTTCTTCAGTTTTGCACACAACGTCCGTGACATATGTCCCCTGAGCTACACGTGTGCACCCAGCACAGGGCTCTGGTGACTGTACTGGCAGCTGTTAAACACACAGGCTCTTGAGTTAACTTGCCAGCTTTACTCAATATGTTAGACATGGCTTCCAACTTGATGGAACAGAATGACCTAGAACAGTGACAATTTCTCCTAGAGTTCTTTTTTTTCTTTTCAAGATTTATTTATTTATGCAAACAAGAACAGAGGTATAAACCAGAGATGTGGGGGGTGAGGGGATTCACCAGAGAGAGTGGGAAACAGAACAGGCAGATCTGCTGAAATACACTGCCAAGGGGAGCAGCGGATAAAGCAGGAGGGGGCTGCTGTGCCATGTGGGTAACTCCCTGGCTGGGGATTGAACTCGTGCAGCAGTGGCTGTGGACAGCTTCACAGTGCTGCGTCTTAACCCCTTGCGCCACCAGGGAGGCCCCAGTCCTCATCTCGACCATCTCAGGCGCATTAGGCAGCTGAAGGGCCTGCTACTTGAAGAGCTTTCTCACGTGGCCCCAGGATGCCATGCGCCCCAAGTTTTCCTTCTGCCTCTTTGACTGCTCCTTCTCACTCTCCTTTGTGTATTCCTCCTCCGATCTCCAGCTCTGAAACTCTGGGGGGCCCTGGGCTCAATCCCCAGGATGTTCCTTTTTCCACCTCCACTCCCATTGTGATCTCAATTATTTTCACACCAATGTGTGCCCATTACTTCCAGATTCACACCTCCATCTCTGACCTGCCCCCCTAGAGCTCCCGACCAAGAATCTCTCCTAGGATGCTTGACAGGTATCTCAGTGGGACAAGCATTCTTCCAAGGGCTTATGCTATCTACTTATTTAAAACCAATGGCAGCCGTGTGAGGTAGCTAGATCATTATCTCAATTTTATAGATTAGGAAGTTGACGCACAGAGAACTTAAGGACACGGGTAGGGTGTGGCAAAGGCCTTCCGGAACATCAGCTCTTTGCTGCTGTATCCCCAGATTCGAGGACAGTGGCTGGCACACAGTAGGTGATCAAGAAATGGTAACGAATGGATGAATGTTGTATAGGAGAAACTTTTAGAAATTTAACTTATTAAAAATACTAGGTTAGAAGGCTTTTGCTCTCAGGACAGGCCCTGGGTGTCCAGCCGGCAACACTGATGCAGATTCTGTTTTCTCCCTGGAGTGCACCATGATATTTAGGGATCTGGATACACTGTTCCTTCTCACATCCCTCTCCCCCTCTGGCCCTTATGGGGTGTGCTCAGGATTCCTAGGCAGTGAGTGCAAATCTGTAGTGATGCCATTGTCCCCTCACCCCTAACCCTGGCAGAAGAATAACAATAACATTGTTTTGCTATTGACAATATACCTAACACTCTGTAATTGCTTTATGTAGATTAACTCAATTCTCTTACTAACCCTAAGTGGTAGATCCTTTTATTTTATTTTTATTTTTTTCAAGATTTATTTATTTATGCATACAAGAACTGGGGTGTAAGCCAGAGGTGCCAAGGGTGGGGGGGGGTGAGAGGATTCACAAGAGACAGAGTGGGGAGCAGAGCAGGCAGACTGACTGAAATACACCGAGGGGAGCAGCGGGCGAGACAGGAGAGGTCTGCTGCGCCATGTGGGCTGCTGCCTGGCCAGCGGGGATCGAACTCCTGCTGCAGTGGTTGGTGATAGCTTCATAACACTGTCTTTAACCCCTGTGTCACCAGGGAGGCCTGATAGATCCTTTTATTAACACCATTGCTCAGTGGAGGACACTAAAGCTGAGATGTGTTCAGTGATTTACGCTAGATTTCAAGGAATGGGTGTGTCGTCAGGCAGTCACAGACAGGCCAACACAAACAGTGGACAGAGAGCCGGGGATGGAGGAAGGTCCCTGGCAAGTCTGTCCCTGAGTTCCCAGGCCTCTCCACCTCAGGAGCCCTGGGCTGAAGCTGCTGGTCTCCAGCAAGTTTTCATGTCCATCTCCTTTTGTATTGACTCAACAGGGAAATACTTTCAGGATTATCCCTTCTCAGAGTTCTAGAACTGCTTAGACTTCCAGGGTGGGTTGAAAGTCTAGAGGGTGGTGGAGACTTTGTGGGATTCTCAAATTGTAGGGGAAGCACACTGTGGCTAGTGTTATCACTGGGGAGGTCAGCTTCTCGCTCAAACTCATTCCATCCCTCCTTCCGAGTATCTGTACACTGCAAAGCCGAGTCAGCCATTGCCAGGACTGCTTGCTGGGTAGTTAACACTGTCACCGTATTTTTGCTTATTTTGACTTGGTTTGCAGCCAGCCACTTAGAAGACACTGAGGTTCAAACAGCAACCTCCTTTAGACATAGGCTGTGGGAACAAAACTCTCCACATGAAATGCTGGAAAAGTATGTGATTTTGATAACTAAAATAACCCCAGTGCTCCTTTCTGTTCTCCAGTGCTGTGATTTTTTAGTGCACTTTCCAAAGGTGGTGTCAAAAATCACACCAAACAGCATGACCTTTCTTTACTTTTTTTCCCTTGGTGGTTTCACCACTGACTTGCTTTGTTTTGTTTTCAAACAAGATACAGGCAGTGAGGGAACAAAAGAGGAAGTTCCCCCTGATCTTAAAGACACTTAATAGATCTTGGTTACTTGGATAACAAATAAAATATCTTTTTCAGATCCAAAAATGAGTGTTTAAACAAAACTTGTACACAAAATGTTCATAGCATCACTGTTCACAGTAGCCAGGAGGTAGAAACAAACCATATATTCATCAACAGATGGACTAACAAGTTGTGATATAAACATACAAAGGAATATTATTCAGCCATAAAAAAGATAAAATGCTGATACATCCTATGATATGGATGAGCATTGAAAGCATTCTGCTCAGTTAAAGAAACAAAAAGAGGCCAGACACAAAAGGTCACAAGGTGTGTGATTCATTTACATAAAATATCTAGAATAGGTAAATCAATAGAGACAGAAAGCAGATTAGTGGTTATGGGAACCTTGGAGGAAGGGAAGATAGGCAGTATCATCTTAATATGTATGGTGTTTCCTTTTGGGGTGATGAAAGTGATCTAGAACTAGAAAGGGTGATGGTTGCACAACACTGTGGATAAACTGACATTACTTATATTCACAGGCACTCTCTTCCTGGTCATAGGGAGTTAGAATGTAATTTTACTTAGTCCTTTTGAAACAGTACTGAAACAATACTTGTACCAGTGCTTTACAGTGCCAAGGGACAGCGCCAAAGTGAGGGACCATTTACCATCAGTGGGTTCTAATTCATGCGCATGATTGCAAGATTACTCAGGCTCAGGTGTCAACAACAAGAGGGTTTATTTAACAAACAGGTGATTGGGGGAAAAGAAAAATTTTCTTTTTTTAAAAAATTCATTTATTTATGCATACAAGAACTGGAGTGTCGATCAGAGGTGTGGGGGATGAGCAGATTCACCAGAGAAAGTGGGGAGCAGAACAGAAAGATCTGCTGAAATACACTGCAGAGGGGAGCAGCAGGCGAGACAGGAGAGGTCTGCTGTGCCATGTGTGTTGCTCTCTGGCCGGTCAGGAATCGAACTCGTGCTGCAGAGGCTGTGGATTTCTTCATAGTACGGTGCTTAACCCCTTGTGCCACCAGGGAGGCCCAAGAAAAAGTTTCTAAGGCCTTAAGAAGCCAGCTGTCTCACCTCAGATAGTGTTTGGAGTGTCCAGAAGTCCCAAATAAAGGCTGCTCATGGAAGATGAGGTGACACAGCAGCCCATGGCTTTTGTATGATATACAAAATCACTGTCGAAGGCTGGGCCAAACACAGACCCAACAACAACGATGGACCAACAGCACCAGGAGGTGGTACCAGAGAACCAGACGCTGTGGTCAGCTGTTTGAGCCACTAGGATGAGCCCAACAGTGCTCCTTGCAGGTGATGTCACAGGCAGGGCTAGGGGGCAGGTGCAGTGACTGAGTCTATGAGCGGGTCTATGGGGGTGTGGAGTTCTAGAAGCCTAGAGGTCTGCAGAGATCTACAGAATCCCACAAAAGTCATCTGCTCCATGCTTCTTTCTTCAAAGGCTGGGAGCAGAATCCTTCTTCAAAGTTTGTCCAATGAATGCTTCCTCTTCGAAGGCTGGGAGCAGAATCCCTCTTCTGTTTTTGGAGGCTGGGAACAGGATGATTTAAGCTGACTCTTGCTCTGCCTTATAGCCCTTCAGGTCCACATCCTTCAAGCCTGACTGGACTGTTTTCAATCAATTGTTTATCACCAATCAGCTTGTTTCCATTTTTCAATCCAAATAATTAACTAATGAAGTGAGCTTAAGCCAGATTGGTCCATTTAGGAACCTATAGGCAGATATGAAAGTGGGAAAACCAAGCCCAGCCCACACTCAGGTCAGGGCAGACTCGTGAGTCTGTGGGGTCTGGGGATCCATGGCCAGAGCTGGCTTCACTGGGGCACCTGCGGGTGGCAGGCCAAGGCCTGCACACCTCAGCCCCAACAAAGCCCCTTGCCAGGTAGCCTCGGGGCAGCATGGGGATCCAGTTACACTTTGACAGTAGAGCAGTCAATAATGACAAATATCCTTTGCAGGCAGAATTGTTTATAATTTTCACATGCTTAGCTAATCCATAGCTCTATCCCTATTTCACTATTGTATGATATACAAAATCACATGTGACTGGATCTAATAAATGCATTATGAAAATTTTTTCCTATTTAAATTAGATGCATCCAGTAAGACTATTTCCAAACAGATGAAATATTTATCAGCATTCACCACAGTTACTGAAAATATTACTCAACTCTGTATTCTCATTAGTTAATTAGATTCCTCAGTTATTTTTTTAAATTTGATTGAAAGTCAAAGGTGATTGTGAAAGGCTTCAGCTTCTAAGAATTTGTTCTAGTTTTGGTGTTTATTTGTTCCTTGTTATTCTTTTATACAAGATAGAAATGGAGCTAAGTGAACAACTCTTTAAAAATGGCCTAGATCTTTCCACAGTTACTGGTCTGCAACTATTATTATGGTACCAGTTGTGGCATTCCTCTTGTGGGAAAGAGATTGTTACAAGATTAAACACCCTTTCTTAGCAAAACAGGAAGTGGGCATATCTGTGACATACGAGATGTATTCTATAGTTTTGTTTGGCAGTGAAGATGATGATCCATTACAGAACAAACAGTGATTTGTTAAATGTCTTGGCCTAGGTAGAAAAATTAAGTTGAGTCTTTGAGTAAAGAAAAAAAAAAAAGGCCTCACTCTAATAGTGCAAGGGGAAAGAAATAACAAACTCCAGGATAAACAAAAAGTTGATAAAGAAAGGAAAAGTTGGAAAGTAGTCCTTGGTTCTGCAGGGAACATTTATACTGTCAAAATATAAATCCTTTTATTAAATTTCAATTTTCAGAATTAGTTAGACAACATACAGATAAAACTTGGATCACAAGACAGAGGAGAAATGTGATTAACTTTGTCAATACAAAAGTAAGTGTTCAAATGATTGAAGTTGAAAGGGAGGAAAAGAATTTAAAGTGAGTGAGGTGCTAATCTTATGTGAGCAAAAGGGAACCAAAGCGTACTGCAGAATTAATGGTAGAAGTAAAGGTGTCAGTGTTTGGAAGGAAGTTACTGGGGCTGCACCCTATCTAACCAACATCCATTCCCCTCTGCTTCCCGTATGATTTGGGGTCGGTGCAAGTCTAAGAAAGCTTATGCCCATGTGAGAAAAATATCTTCCTGTGTGTTTGAGTTACTGTGGTCAGGTTTCTGTATTTGCTGAAATGCAATCATAGCTGCATAGTTACAAATGTTATAAAGACAGGAAGTAAAAATAGATATTATATTGGCAAGTTGGGTTAGGAAAGGAGAGTAGTATAAATAAAGTACTCATCTCTTATGATAGGAAGTCTAAAAAAGATAAATCAGAAATAGCTATATATATATATATATATATACCCCCAAAGAATTAAAAACATTATTTCCACACAAACACTTGTACATGAATGCTCATAGCAGAATTTATTCATAATAGCCCCAAAGAGGAAACAACCCAGATAAATGTTCATCAACTGATGAATGGATAAAATGTGGTATATCCATGTGATGGAATACTATTCAGTCATAAACATGAATGAAGTATTTGTATATATTAAAACATGGATGAAATTTTAAAATGTTTTGCAAAGTGAAAGAAGCCACTGCAAAAGGTCACATATTGCATGATTCCATTTATATGAGCTGTCTGGAAGAGGTAAACCCACAAAAACATAAAGTAAAGTAGTAGCTGCCCAGAGTCAGATGGAAGGAAGTTTCCATTTGGGATGATGAAAATGTTCTAGAATTAGTAGTGATGGTTGCAACACATCTTCATGAATATATATATATATATATATATATATATATATATATGATTTCTCTCTTTAAAAGGATGAATTTTGTTGCACATAAATTATACCTCAATAAAAAAAAACATAAATAGCTATGTAAGTGAAGTACTGGAGATGTAGAGTTGAAAGTGATTCCTTCTTAAGTGCAGCAGCAGGATTTGGGCAGCGCAAGAAATAATTGCTTTTCATTATTAGCCCATCTGTATCCCTTGATTTTTAAAAAAGCATATTTGTATTACTTTTATAAAAGTTTAAAAGAACATTTAAAGGGAAAATATGACATGGTATTTATTTCTTTGTTGCTTTGGCTAAGCTAGCAACTCCAGTAAGGAAGTGCCTTTTCTCCCTCATTTCCAGGCAATTTGCCAATTTAAATCCCCTTCCTTTCTTGCTGGTCTCTGCCAATGTGGTGTCAGACACTAAAACTAACTTTGAAGTTAGAAAACTCGTAAGAAAAATAAAAAGCACATTCTTAACTAAAATCACACATTTGTAAATTTTTCAGGCCCATGACTAGTAGTGCAATATTTTTCATAACCTAGAAAAAGTGAGGGGTATCAAAATAAACTCCAAATTCCTTGAAGAGCTTTTCAATAAGAATTAAAAAAAGAGTGTGGTGAATAGCTATAACCTGTCACACCAATCCAGGTCTCAAGCCCAAATCAGTGGAACACATGTGCATGGTCATTTCAAGACAGAACTTTCAGACATCAAAGCAAAGGTTCATCCTCCAGACTGGTAAACCCATTTCCTGGGAAGGCAGTTTCCCCTGCAAATAAAAGGTCTATAATCCCAGACTTTTAACTAATTGGTCCTAGTGAATTCCTAGTCCTAGCTTCCTACAGGATGCAATTCCAATAAAAGGAAAAAATGTGGGTGCATTTTCATTAGATGCCTTATGATGTCAGCATCTGGTTGAATGTTTGATGGAGGGGCTGTCTTCTCCACCTCATCTCCTCTTTACTCTCTAAGATTTCTGCCCGATTCACGAGCAATATCTAAAACAAATGGATTTAGAAGTGCATTTAGCCTCTTCTGGCTACTCAGAAAATATTCTTCTTTTTAGGTCCTGCTTTTTGCACAAACTGCTCTTCCTAAGAGGAAGGAAATCTCTGACTCATTAACAGTGCTGAAGACACCCTTGAAGCCAATGGGTTCATTTTTAATTCTCCAGGATCAGCAAGATTTTCTCTCAGTCAGTCTGCTTTTTATACCTTTATCTTACATTTTCTCTCTACTTTCTTAGAGCACCCTGGCCCTTCTATGCCTACCACCTCACCCATCCAAGGGGATTTTTGGACATAGTCCAAAAAGGAGCAGAGGACTTGGATGCCATCCAGAATTCCCACCCCGCGCCAGGAAGCACACCCTTCCCCCCCGGGACCCTCGCTGGCCTTCTGGTTCCTGTCCCACTCTTCAGTTCTTTTTTTTTTTTTTTAAGATTTATTATTTATACAAGAACTGGGGTACAGGCCAGGGGTGTGGGAGGGTGAGAGGATTCACCAGAGACAGAGTGGGGAACAGAACAGTCAGATCTACTGAAATACACTGCTGAGGGGAGCAGCAGGAGGGGCAGGAGAGGTCTGCCATACCATGTGGGTATCTCCCTGGCCAGCCGGAAATCGAACCTGCGCTGCAGAGGCTGCGGACAGCCTCACAGCACTGCACTCAACCCACTGTGCCACGAGGGAGGCCCTCTCACTGTTATTTTCATCAAGCTCCATAGCGAGTGGGCCCAAATGGGAAGGTCTGGTTGCTTTCAGCTGCTAACCAGACAATGCTTCCCAAGTCCATGATCATTCTGCAGCCAGCAGGTCTACATGAGGAGAAGGAACAATGATGGCAGAACTTCAGATTCTGTGGTTGGGGTCAGGAGGACCTGGGCTCCCACGTCACATACTTTCCCGATGCCGTAGGGGGCCACCCCAGCTGGAGGCTATCGAGAGCACCAAGTTCACTTTCTGGTAGTTTCATAACAGCCATGAAAGAGTTTCTCTTTCCCAACAGTTCCAACAAAAGTCTCAGGACTGAACCCCATTGGCCTGCTCTGGGTGATGTCCTTCCCTGTGCCAGTCATTGTGACCACACGGGAGGATGCAGTTTGGCCACACCTCGGTCACCTGCCTGGAATGCGTGGCCATTACAGGGGCTGTAGTTAGCAGAAAGACAGGGTGAATATTCGAGAGGCAAAAACAATGTCTGTCTCTCTCTATGTCTGCTTACAGCCAAGGCAGCATTAAGAGGACAAGCACTAGAACACACAAGTCACTCAAACCCAAGATGGATGTATCTTTAGGGTCGGTCTCTATACGCATCTGATCACTTACTTTCTTCTCATGAATATTTAGTGCATCTGGTCCTCTAATGGAGGTTTGCATAGTTAAAAAGTAAGCACAGGGGGGCCTCCCTGATGGCCTAGGGGTGAAATCTCAGCACTGTCACTGCTATGGCCTGAGTTTAATCCCCAGCCAGGGAGCTACCCACATGGCGCAGCAGACCTCTCCTGTCTCTCCCACTGCTCCCCCCAGCAGTGTATTTCAGTCAGTCTACCTGTTCTGTTCCCCACTCCGTCTCTGGTGAATCCTTTCACCCCCTGCAGCTCTGGCCTACACTCCATCCTCCCCCCCAGTTCTTCTATGTAGTAATAAATAAATAAATAGTAAGCATATTTGAAAAGTTCTTGATATAAATGAACAAGCCATCCCCAGATTTCATTTCTTCGTTCTACTCTCAGAGTCCAAAGTTCTGCTTCCCCATCCCCGCCCCTCCCGCCCCCGTCCCAGCTCAACAAAGCCAGAAAACTGTCCTTTAATAAAAGGGGGTTCTCAGAAATCTCTCTCCAGGGAAGTCTCTCAGGAGTTCTCAACCTCAACATAAATCTCTGAGACTGAAAATTGGGAAGACATCCTCTTCAGTGAGTGTCTCACAGACCTTCCCCCTCCCTGTGGGAGACCCAACCCCCTAGCTGGGGGGCCCTCAGGTGTTGACAGGATCTTCCCCAGGGCCATTTGCATTTAGTGATTGGGCCTGGGAAGACTACATGGGGTCTGCAAGCACCTGACAGCCAGTGGGGGAGACTATCATTCCTTATTAGGCAGAAGCCCTCAGAGTGTTGTCATTTATTAAGCATGTGGTTTTGGGCAAAATGTTTATCTTTGTCAAGACTCCAGTTATTTGAGAATTAAAATAATGATTACTTTAGAAAATTCTCAGTGAAATCTGGCCTGAATCAGGCTCCAGATAAACATGTGAATATCATCACTACTAAGCATTATTTGTTCGCAGTGGCCTGCTCGGAGAAGGGGCTGCTTTGCTGCTTGATCTCACCGAGCTCCCTGGCCCTCTCTGGACAGTGAGCCCGACTGGTTGTCCCACCTGCTCTGAGCAGCTGGGGTCCCCCTCACAGGTGAGGTGGGGTCCAGGGCCAGACAGAGCGCACCTGTCTGTGGGTGTGCTATTTGTAGGGGCACTTGCGTGTGTCCCGTGGTACAGGTGAGGATGTCACCCCAAAAATTCAAAAGCCCACAGAGGCAGAGAGCCTTGCAGCATCCTGCTGCCATGTCCTGGCGGTGGTCACTTCCGTGTTTCGGGCAGCCTGAGAGGCAGCAAGGGGAGGCTGGTCTGCAGGAGACACAGGTTGGTTGCTGGATGCTTCTTCTCCCCCAGACTGCTGGGAAGGCCCGGGGGGACCGGGTGGGCCAGCAGAGTCCTCAGCAACTCAATCTCCGTGGAAAAGGGAAGGGCAGGCTCCGGCCCTCCCGCGGGTCTGGCCCACAGCCGGGCCCTGCTCTCAGGGGCCTGCCCATAAGTTGGATCCAGCTGTCGCCCTGGAACCTGATAGTAATGAGCCTTTTCCTGGGGCTGCCGGGCCGTCCTACTTCTGGGGAAATCTCAGCCCAGGTAAAGTTTGGGAGTTGCTCTAGGCCAACGGGACCCAGGGCCTTTCTGGGGGAGGTAAAAGTGTTCCTTGGTTGGGCTAATTTGTGACCAGGTTGTCAAGTGCCTGGTCTAGATGATGCGGCTGGGTCGCTCTCAGAGGTGCTTCTTCCCTTGGGGTGCCAGCTCCAGCACACGTGTTCCTGTGTCATCAGCCCCACCTGCCTTCACATGACGTTCCCTGTCCATGGAGCTCGGGAGGGTCAGCTCAGGGCTGGCGGCTCCCTTGCCCTCCCGGTCTGCTCCCACGCCCTCTTGGAAACCTGACACTCTCAGCGCTGGCAGCATGTCTGATCCCAGCCTCATGGTGCTCCCTCCCTCCCCAGCTCTCTCCTCCCTCCTCCTACTCCTGCCCTCGCTCCCTGCCCCTCCCCCTCCCTCCCAGCCTGCTTCCCTTCTGGGTCTAGCCTGCATTCAGACCTTCCCGGTGGCCCTGCAAGGTAGGTGGTATTATCTGCTCAGAGGAGGTGTTAAATAACCTGCTAGAGGTCACAAGAGCAGAAACTGGTGGAGGGGTGAGCCACCACAGTTGAAATCCAGGTCAGGCTGATTCTGCTGAGCACTGTCCCCGCTCTCCATGGGTGCTGGCCGAGAGCTGGCCTGGCCCCAGGGACAGAGATGAACTAGAATCTGGACCCAGGGGAGCTGGCAGCCAGGGAAGGGCAAACAACCACTAGAGAATAGAGGGAAAGATTTGGGGGGAAGGTCAAATCAGGATTGTAAATGATGGTGCAGATGTAAAACCAGGGGCCACCCCACAGACTTGTGACAGTCCTAGGAGACAGTTGTCCTCTGAACAGGAGCAACTTTGCATTCCAGGTTGGCTCTTTGGTCAGGACCAAATGCTTCAAAGGACCTGATTGAGGGCAATGGATGAAATTTGAATGTGGACTGTAGAGAACAGTCATGAGTCCATATGAAATTTCCTTGATCGATGTCAAGGTGTAGGCCTGTCGGAGGCGGTCCTATTCTTGGGAGATGTGGCTGCAGTAAATCAGGGCTGGGCGTGCTGGATGGCTCCAGGGATTCAGCAGTAGCAAACAGCAGTGTATGCATGCGAGGAATAAAACCTGAATGACAAAATGTGAATAATCAGTGAATTTAGATAAAAGATAGAAGGGCGCTCGTTGTACTTTTCTTGCAACTTTTCCGTAGGCTTGACGCTCTTCCAAGAAAAGGTAAAGAAGCAGGAGAGGGGAGAACTAGAGAGAAAGCAGAGAAGGGAGGGTGCTGACCAGGCAGCGGAGTGAGGACGCTAGGGAGGGTGAGGAACAGGGAAGGGGGAGTCCAGGGGTCATGGGGCGGTGGAGGCACAGCTGGGGCAGTGGAGAAGGCTGCCAGGCTCAGAGGTCAGGGAGTGAAGGGGAGCTAGGGAGACAGGAGTGGGGAGCATTTTTTTCAGGATCCCTCCAGTGATGGGATGGAGGATGGCTCCACAGTTTGGGGGGAGCACAGGGGGTTGGGCAAAGGCCTTCTTAGGACAGGAGAGGGCTGAGCCCATATTTTTTTTAAAGATTCGTTTATTTATACAACCAAGAAATGGGGTACAGGCCAGAGGTGCAGGGGGTGAGAGGATTCACCAGAGACCGAGTGGGGAGCAAACAGGCATATTGACAAAAATACACTACTGAGGGAGCAGCAGGCCAGCAGGAGAGGTCTGCTGCTTCATGTGTGTTGCTCCCTGGCCAGCTGGGATCGAACTGTGCTGCAGAGGCTGTGGATAGCTTCACAGTGCTGCACTCAATCCCTGGGCCACCAGGAAGGCCCCTAAGCCCATTTTCTAGGGGAAGGGGGAAGGCAGTGGGAGAGAGCTGATGCAGAGCCCAGATTTTATTTCTTAGCAGGTCTGGGAGAAAGTGAGGCTGCTGGCGCCCCATGGCCCATGTGAATGGCGCTTCGGGCTGGATGCGCTCAGGACTGCCTTATTTGTCTTTAGTAGTACCTGGGCGCTGGCTCTGTGCCAGAGCTAAGGATGCAGCTGCGGACAGAAGCTCTGGGCTGCCTGCTGTCCAGTGAAGGGTGTCCATAAAGGTCCTTTCTGGCCCCTGGGCCCTGCTGATGTCTGCCTGGGAGCACAGGTCCACGTGGGCTGCCTGCCAGGTTGCTAGGGACAGGATGCCAGGGACAGGATGCCAGCCCAGTGGCATCTCAGTTAACCTCAATGAGCCTGGTTCTCATCTGTGAAATGGGCACATTGTCCCCCTCTGGGGCTGCTACCTGTGGTGCCCACCTCAGTGCACTGGTACAGGTTACCTAGTGATCTGTTCTGTTATTAAGAGCTGTCCTTTGTTAGCGCTGAAGACCTGCACACCAGCTAGTCATGAACTTGAATCATTTAGGAAAGAAGACTGGGCTGCATCCTGCACCCACTTTCCTCCTCTCTGCTGCCCTGTCTTGCTTCTGAAATGATTCACAGCCTTAGGTTGATTAATCATGATGACTAGCACCAGGAGGGCCCGAGAGAGCTAAGCCAGCCCGCACTACCTGCAATTGTTTGCAAATCTATTCTAATGAAAGAGTTCACTGTGAAAAGTACCTGTTTCAGGAAGAATTAGAAGATCGACACTGAAATGGTAATTATCTCAGGAGGGTGGGAGCTTAGATGGTTTATTTTCTTCCTTATTCTTTGGGGTCATTTTTGGTATTTATTACAATAAAAAATTTTAATTTAAAGAAAGCAAGCAGGGAAATGAGAGCAAGAGAAAGAGAGAGAAAAGGAAGAAAGAAAGAAGCAAACAGGGCCTCCCTGGTGGTGCAAGGGTTTACGTCTCAGCACTATGAAGTTATCTGCAACCACTGCAGCATGAGTTCGATCCCCTGCCAGGGACCTGACCCACACGGCGCAGCAGACCTCTCCTGTCTCGCCCGCTGCTCCCCTCAGCAGTGTATTTCAGTAGATCTGCCTGTTCTGTTCCCCACTCTGTCTCTGATGAATCCTCTCACCACCCCCTCTCCTGCACCTCTGGCCTATACCCCAGCTCTTGTATGCATAAACAAATAAATAAAATAAATCTTTAAAAAGAAAGAAGCAAACACCCCACCAGCCCAGCCATCAATTACCTGAGGGGAGGGGCACGTTGGGGGTGGCAGTGGTTGTACAAGGAGACCTAAGTCCATTCTTGCCAAATGTGTCCTCAGAGGTACACATGTGTGTGCCTCAGGGCTCCCCCTACAGCCGGCTTCTTCTCAATCCAGATTCAGGTTTGCCTGAGAGCCTGATGAGGGGCCCCAGGCCCCAGCATTTCTGTCCTGATACAGGGACATCTGGCACATCTCCTTCACCTCCCCTGGGAATGCTGCACTCATGTGGCCGGGGATGGAGGGGAGTGCTGAGAGGACCAGAATATTCTATCACTCTAGCCCAGGGCTTTTTAAGTTTCGCCCAACCCCCTCCAAGCCAGTGACTCACCGCAAACCCCACTGCCCAAGAGACACAGCTCAGAGCTGTGTTACCCACTTTTGTGCAGGAGGGTCCTCTGTCCCCTGAAGTTCACCCAAGCCAGGGTGCAACCTCCACACTGCTCTGGAGAGTCCATAGTGCTTGAGCAGATTCCCAGCGGTCTCACTTTTTTATGGCTGGCTTGGACCTTGGCTCCTTCTTTTGTGTCTGGTGTCTCTGTTCTGCACCCTTGGGGACCCCAGCAGAAGTTCCACTCAGTTTTCAGTTTCTTAGGAGTAAGGGCCCCTCATTCTGAGGAAGGGTCACACTTGGGCAGCACACCAAGCCCTTCATATCCTCAAGGGCTCTCCTGGGCTGTCCTGCTCCCCACCCCACCCGATACCCTGTGCTGCCTCCACTCCCCTACTTTCCATGCTCTGCACCCCACCATTTCAGACCTCCAAGTCTCCCTCACTCTGCTGTTCCTCAAGGCTCTCCTGTTTTCATCCAAGCCCCTGGAAGGGCACAGCAGCTGCTGACTGCTGGTTTAATGGAGCCCCTCCCAATGCGGGGGGCGGTGGGGCGGTAGCTATATTTTGTTGAACCAGCTGTACTGACGTGTGACTTGCAGACTGGACCGAGCACACGTCATATGTGCAAACCTGGTGAATTTATATGAACTGAACACACCTACATCATGAGCACCCTGGCCAAAAAATACAGCACAGCCAGCATCCAGAAGCCCCCCTGACCTCCTTCCCAGGGAGAACCACTAAGCGGCATCTGTTGGCACAGACTGACTTTGCTGTCTCTGTCCCCCACTCAGCGAGGCCACACTCGCTGTGCTCCTGCGTGTCTGGCCGCCCCTCCCCAGCATTTATTTTTCTCGTGTGTTGCTGCAGATCTCACGCCTTCCACATGGCTCTGCCAGGGTTTCTCTCCTCTATGCCCGGTGTGCGTGACGGCTGTTTCTAGCTTGGGGCTGTCACTCACAGGGCTGCTGTGAAAGGAGGGGCATGTGTCTTTGGGTGCCCCTGGGCACAGATTTCCACTCGGAGTGGAATGGCTAGGTCATAGGGGATGCACCTGCTTCCAAAGAGGTTTCCAAAGTGGTTGGAACAATTTACACTCTTCCCACAGGTCTAGAGAGTTCCAGTTGATGTCAGTTAATCCTCATGACTACCTCTGAGTTATCCCCATTTTGTAGATAGGTACATTGAGGCTCAGAGAGGTTAAAGGAACGTGTCAAAGGGAGTCAATGGTGGCTCTGGAGCCCTGGGACATCTGGCCCAGGCTGAGGTCACCTATTGGCTCCCCAACGTTCATGGACATTGTCTTCCCCACTCTGTTTTCTGTCTGCATAGTAAGCCTTTTGGGTCCTTTCAGCTCTCACCTTCTGCATTCACATGACCAATCCCACATCTCACACTGGGAAGAGTGAGAACCTCACAGGTGGCCCCATCCAGGGTGGTGGAATTGACAGCGCGCTTGGTGAGGTCCTGACTTGGTCTCCGCTACTGAGGAGAGGGCCCTGGCCACCACCCTGCACCTGCTCTGACATCAGCCTCCCCCGCCAAGGCCCACTCCCACCTTCCTTTAGGCCCTGAGAGTCTCTTCATCCTGCTTCGTTTCCTACATGTCACTGACCAGCCATCATGGGGCCTCAGACCCTGGGTTGGAGGAACCATTTCTATCTGAGTCAGGAGGTGCCGGAACACTGTCTGGTTTCTGAGTGTTTGGTCTTGACAAGCTCTCCTCCCACCCAGGGCCTGCAGCTGAATCCCTTTCTGGGGAAAAAAACAAAACAAAACATTTCCTTTCCCGCCATACCAATGCATCCACCCAAAGGGAAAAAGAGCACTGTCTCTGCTTAATCCACAAGGAATTTGGCCTCAGGGTGCAGGATTGTCTTGCTGATGATTTCCCTGGGACACCCATGAGCTCATACTCCTATTCTAGTGCTTTTCCACTGCTGCAGCCATATAGAACATGAGCTCCCAGCACCCCTCTGCTGGGTAAGGAACTCAACTCATCTCTTTTATCCATTCATCCATTCACTAAATATTTATTGAGCACCTGCTGTGCCACATTGTGCTAAGTGTAGGGAATAGGGTTATGAACAAATTAGTCCTTGTGGCCTTGGGAGAGAAACCGGCTTAGTGACTATTTGATTACAGCATGAACTGCACACACGGCAGGGACTCGGTGGTATGTGCTCGTTTCCACTACAGAGATTCATTGAAGACCTTCCATGTGCTATGCTCTGCTTTGTGACTGAGTATCAGGAAACCTCTGTCTAGACTGGGAGTCAGGTTGCCTAAGCTGTTCTGGAGGATGAGTCAGAGCTAACTAGGAAAGCTAGGAGGGGGCCTTACCAGGGGTCAGTGGGGAGGAAGAATGTTGCTCAAATTTAACCTCCTCAGCATTTACTTTTCACTTCCTGTCTTAGGGGGTCCCCGAGAAGCACTTGCATAGGCCTGTGCAAGTGGGGAGGGTAATAGCCAGGTGGCCCCAAAGTTCACCCAGCTCTTGGTGAAGACATTTGTTGACCTGCCCCCTGCCTGGCGTCACACAGGGCACTTAGAGTCTTATAGCCCACCCCACCCTCACCCAGATGCAGGTCTGCAGGGCTCGCCAGTCCCAAGGGAAGGACTGGAGGCCACACTAAAGTGTTTGAACTTGGGCCTCCCTTGGTGGCACAGCGGTTGAGCGCTGGGCTGCGAAGCTGCCCGCAGCCTCTGCAGCGCTGGTTCAATCCCTAGCTGCCAGCGAGGGTCCCACATGGCATTCTGACCTCTCCTGCCACGCCCGCTGCTCCTCTCAGCAGTGTATTTCGTCAGTCTGCCTGTTCTGTTCCCTGCTCTGGCTCTGGTGAATTTTCTCGCCCTCTCACACTTCTGACTTACCCAGTGCTTGTATAAATAAATAAATAAATCTTAAAAAAAAATAGTTTGAACTGTACCCTAAATTAGACACTGAAGGGTTTAAACAGGGGAGGTTTAAAGCTAGCTCTTTGGCATGGTGTGGACTGTGGCTTGAAGGGGCAGGGAGTGGAGCCAGAGACCAGCCGGTTCCTGCACTTACTGTCTTCTCCAAACCTAGCAGAGCTGAGGGCAGGGCAGGGCCCTCTGTGTCTACCAGCATACAGTAGGTGCTCAATAAACATTTCTGGGTTGGTGCCATTCACTTCTCAATGTGAAGCAATGGGTGGCACATCAGTGTCCCGGAGGAACTGGGAGAGGACACTGGAGAAGGTGGGGCACACGCTGGGATCCCTGCGTGTCTCCAGGTCAAGGGGAAACACCCGCTGTGTGCAGAGACCATCTCCAGGGATGTGAGAGGGAACAGGGGAGGGCACAGAATGGTGAGGTGAGAGGGCCAGGGAGGGACCCTGATTCCTGGGGACAAACTCGCAAGCCAGGCCAGGGTTTCCTAGGAATGGCAGCTTTGGGGAAGACCACTCTCCTGATCTGGGGACAGCTGGGAGCAATTTTCAGGGGGTAAAATGAAAGAAGGGGCTTTTCCCTACCACGAGGTCTCCCCAGGGGCAGACACAGCATTCAGTGGGCCGGCAGCTCACAGTGGAACAGCACCTGGAAACCCCAGCCCAGGTTAATGTTCAGGTGTTCGGGTGGGCGGGAGAAGTCACTTGACAGCTCACCCTAGGGGCCTGTCCTAACTCATAGGTGTGCTGTTTTCTCCAAAGGAGGTGCCTGGCAACAAAAACTGCCCAAGCTGGCATGGGAGGGAGGCATGACTCAGCTGGGGGCAAGGCTGGCAGTGAGGAGCGTCACCCTCAGAGTGTCTGAGTTGAATTCTGACTAAAAGATATTTAGCCCTCGAGTCTTTTCCCTTGGTGAAATGGGGGTTCTTGAATATGAATATAAGACCAACACCTTGTTTTGTTTTTTTTTTAAGATTTTTTTTTTAAATTTTTTTTTTTATTTATACAAGCACTGGGTACAGTCAGAAGCGTGGGAGGGTGAGAGAATTCACCAGAGCCAGAGCGGGGAACAGAACAGGCAGACTGACGAAGTACACTGCTGAGGGGAGCAGCGGGTGGCAGGAGAGGTCTGTGCACCACGTGGGACCCTCACCTGGCGGCCGGAGATCGCACCGGTGCTGCAGAGGCTGCGGGCAGCTTCACAACACAGTGCTCAACCGCTGCGCCACTGGGGAGGCCCAAGACCAACATCTTGTTAATCATCAGACACATATGGGCGCTTGATAAGGGGGGAGCTGTTATTGGTCCCAAGACAGAGTCTTGGGACTCACGAGCAGGCCCTGGAAACCGGAGCACCTCCAGGCCCCTGGGTGGAAAGACCCCAGGCCCCAGGCTACAGCTCGAAGGGGAAGTATGTGACCCCAAGTGGGGCCACACAGAGGCGCAAGGAATCAGTCAGAGGGGGGTGACGGGGCAGATGAGCGCTCAAGAGGACAGCAGCAGAGAGGCCGCCCAGGACCTCTGGGCACGCCCTGGGTGAGGCGACGGGCCGCAGTGAAGCGTGGCTGCAAAACAGCAGAATCCTCTCTCGGGACCAGGGAGATGGCGGTTTTCTGCATGGTGGAGACCCGAGGGTCCTGGGGGGGCAGGACCAAATGGGGTTCCAAGTAAGTTTAATATTGAGAGACCAAGAAAGGTGATTATTGATATATATATATATATATATATACATCATGGAATGTGCCTTCCTGTAACCTGTCAAGCTCCAGCTCACCCCTCAAGTCTGAGTACATGTGGCATGCTTCTGGGAGGCAAGTCACTCTTTTCCTTACATTGGCTGCACCACTGTATATGGCCTGTCCCACATGCTATCCCAAGGTAGCTGTTCCTTTTCCAGGAGCAGTCTGTTTCCTAGGCTTGGACCTGGCTGGATCTTTAAGCTGCTCGACCAACAGGGAAGGGCAAAGCAACAGTGTAGGTTTTCCAAAGCCCACACAGAGCAATATGGCGTCCTCCTGGCTCCTTGGCTCTTTGGGTGCTTGTCCTGAGAACCGGCTACCATGTTGTGAGGAAGCTCAGGACACTCAGAATGTCCACATGGGTCTGCTGACAGCACCAGCTAGATCCACATGGGAGTGAGGGTGCTTCCAGATGATTCTGTTACAGGGCAACCCCAATATAAAATGGTTGCCTGACCAGGGGTCATCACCTGTGCGCTTAAAGGGACTTCTAATAAGACTCAACTGCAGGCACACACAAAAAGGTTAATAAAGGGCTCGTTTACAAAAGAAGGGGAAATGAAGAAATGAATAACTCAGGGAGAAGGGAGGGAGATAAATTGATGAATGCATCCTACCAGTTCTGCTGAGCTGGAGTCTCTACAGCACACTGAGAGCAGGCGAAAAACCAAGAGACCCCCAAGGCCCACATCTGGTTATACACCAAGCCTGGCTGCTTAACTCCATCCTCAGTTCCCAGTAGCCCTCCCTTTGGTGACGATGACATTCTGGGATTTGTAGCTCTTGGTGTCTTGGCTGTCTTTAGTCTGGAGTCAGGGTGGAGTCCATAAAACCTATTTGTGGTGTTTTTTTCAGGACAGCCTCTCCTCCTAACAATTCCAGCACCCTGCTTTCAGGTCTTCCAGCTGAACCCCATACACCACAGAGTAGAAGTGGGCCACACTGAGTCTCTTCTACATTTCAGACTCACAGAAACCATGAGAGATGATATGATTTATTGTTGCTTAATCACTTTGGGTAATTTGTTAAGTGGACTTTGACCAACCCCCCACTTTCCTGCCCTCCCCCTTGATGTATGTTCACAGCATCCGATAAGCTTCTTTGCATTTTCCACCATTGCCATTATGTCTATTTGTATGTCTATTTGAATAATGTCTCTTCCCCCACTGGGACACAGACCGTGAGGGCTGGAGCCTTGTCTGCTGTGTGCATTTTATATTAGTCACGAGCACAGAGCCTGGTTCATGTTTAAAACATGAGCCTTGAGTGAACAGAACTAGCTGGTCAGAGGCAGGGCCCTGCACCAGCAGCCTCAAGGCAGAATCCAACTTGCAGGAATCTCCTATTTGCCCTGTTGGGCCAAGGGCGCCTACTGGACCCCGGCAGGTGACAGTGAGTGAGGCCGTTCACCAGGATGGTGGGGTGCACTGGGTGGCAGCCAAGAGCAGCACACAAGGCACCGGAGCAGGATGAACTCAGCCTCTGGTGCTCTGCCTGTCTCTGCCCACTTGGCAGCTCTTCCTCCTGCATGCACTTCCCCTGATCTCTGCCCAGTCCACCGAACTCAACTTGCTAATTCCTACAGGGGCCCTGGTCTCCCTGCCCCCCAGGAGGGCTCTGTCCCTCTGCACGAACCCAGGATCTACCATCATTACATACTTTCAGACCTTCTCCCACCGGAGGCTCCCCTAGAACCCCTTGTATCTTGGGTCTCCCTTGTCAACTGTCACATTAGGGGCCAGGCACCCAGGGTTCCTGTTACTACCTCAGGGCCCCTTGTCACCACCAGGGGGAGGTAGTGTGATGTCCTCAGACCACCTCAAATGACTAAGTCGACAAAAGCTTGTGGCGTGCACCACATAACATGTAGGAAATAGCCCCCCTCAACACCCACCCTGACACACACACACTTCTTCCCTTGACACATTTTCATAATCTCTCCTGGTTGGACCCTCTACCCATCACCATAGCAACCTGCCTCTCGTGACAAGCAACAGAGATGTACAGGAGGCACGAGCCTTTGCCTTGGACGTTTTCACCCCATCTCTTCCCTGGTCTTCTCCTTTTATGGGCACAAATCGGAAGGACCCTGTTTGGGGGCACGGGAGGGCCCTGTGCACCCACTTGTCCTTTCATAGTCCCAGTTGACTTCATTCTACTTTTCTAGTTTGAAAAAGATGTTGGGGGCCTCCCTGGTGGCACAGGAGGTTGAGCGCCGCACTGTGAAGCTGTCCGCAGCCTCTGCAGCGCAGGTTCAATCCCAGCCGGCCGGCGAGGGTCCCACATGGCGCGGCAGACCTCTCCTGTCTCGCCCGCTGCTCTCCTCAGCAGTGTATTTCATCAGTCTGCCTGTTCTGCTCCCTGCTCTGTCTCCGGTGAATCCTCTCACCCTCCCACACATCTGCCCTGTACCCCGGTTCTTGTATAAAAATAAATAAATCTTTTTTTTTTTTTTAAAAAAAGAAAAAGATGTTGGCATGCTGATAGGGTCACAGGACAAAAAAACCCTGAGTTTTACATTCCACAGTTCTCGAAACAGTTTTCATGTCCTGGATGACCATGGTCCCCCACACTGAGCCCGTTGGGAGGTGAGCTAATCCTTCCATTGTGTTCTGCCAAGGCTGTGCTTGCTGCCCTGGCTGGGGAGAGAAGCAGGCGAAGTGTTCTGAGGACCGATGGGGCCAGGTCCTGGTGGCTTTGTGCACAGCGAGGCAAGTGCAGAGTTGTCTGGGAGCTGCGTGAGGAACTGATCTGGGGTTGTCTGAGACAGTGTAAAACTCAGCTCCCCTTCACTCTGTTCCTCTCACCCCACACTTAGTTCTGGATCCCTTTGGGCCTCCCTCCACACAGGCTGCTTGGGGGCCCTGCTGACACTTGCTTGGGTCACAGCCTTCCCGGCCATCATGGGGGAGTCTTGCTCTGGCACATAAGTGCTTCTGAATTTATTCCGCCAGGAGCTCCCTTGGCCCAGGCTGCCCCTGGTGACTCAGGCAGGTAACCCATTTCCTTGACACCTCTGCTAGAAAGGGATGGCCCTGCACTTCCCAGGTAGTTTTCTGCAGCACCCCCTCCTCCCAGTTGCTTCTTAGATGGGACTTGGGCTTGGGCAATGGTTAAGCAGTTCTTTGCCTGGGCTCGCCATGGTGTGGGAGGCACCTGAGGACACAGGGTCTCCCGCCTGTGCCTGTCTCCAGGAACCTCTGAACGTGGGCTAGGGAAGGACTTAGCCTCCTGGTGGGCCCCAGAGGAGGGACACAGAGGAGGCTGATGTGTTGTTCCCTACACTCAGTGTCGCCACCAGGGCCCACTGGGAGGTGGGCCGGCTGAGCACAGGGGTGGAATCTGAGCCCACCGGGCACTGACCAGGCCTGCACCTCCATGGGCTGGTTGCCACCTACAAAGGGGCCTGGGACACAGGACTCTGCCCCACGTGTGGGGCCTTAGCTAAGCAATCAGATTTGGACTAGACTACAGACTAGAGACGACGGTCAGGCAGTTGTCGGCAAGAGAACAAGAAAGACCAAAGATGCCACCAGCGAGGTCGTGGAGCTGAAGCTGTTGTCACCCCCACATGACCTCGGGCAGCAGGGCCCGAGGCCGCACGTGGCCTCCATCGATTGCCACCTCTGGCCCACGGCTGTCTCAGCACCACCTGTCCAAACACCCCTGTGCTCAGTGGCTGTTTTTTTTCTATAAATGTTATGTTTTTGGAGCGACATTGCCAAAATGTGACACAGGATGGTCCCTGCTTCGCCCTCCCACACGAGAGGAGCAACAAACAACTATTCAGGGAAAGGACATCCGGGAGAGGGCCGCACAGCGTGGGTGAGGCTGAAGGGCCACCTGAGCTGCACCAGCAGGGCTGTGTGGGGTCCAGCATCTTGAGACGGGAGCCCCCGTGAAGGCAAGCCTGGTTTGTCTGGGCGTGGAGGAATCATGGAGGGGGTCCTCTGCTGGTACTGGCTATGGGGCTGGAGGCACTGAGAAGGGGGTCCTGGGGTGCTGCTGGTCAGTGAGCAGGTTTCCCCATGAATGTAGAGGAGAAATGCCAAACAGAAACACATTTCACAGGGGAAAGCTATTTATGGCTCAAATAGAACCAAAGCAACAGAAAGGGACAACTTGAAGGAGGAAGCAGCCGCCTCCAGAGCATCAACCCGGAATCCACAGCATCTCAGTTGTCTGTGTCTCCGCTTGTGCTTGTCCTGAAGGGTATGTGATAGTTTTCATAGTTGAAATCACAGCAAAAATAAAATGTTTATTCTGCTCTCCTGAAAAGAAAGTTTTATAGTTTTACCTTCAGACCCCTGATCCATTAAGAGTCACTGCTTCGCTGTGTCGTTCCTCAAACTGCTAAAGATGGAGCTTCCATATGATCCAGCAATTCCACTCCTAGGTATTTACCCAAAGGACAAAGAATCATTAATTCAAAAGGGCACCTGCACCCCTATGTTTACAGCAGCTCTATTTACAATAGCTAAACTTTGGAAACAGCCCAAATGCCCAAAAATAGATGACTGGATCAAGAAGATGTGGTACATATATACCATGGAATATTACTCAGCAATCAAAAAAGATAAACACATGCAATTTGCAGCAACATGGATGGTGCTGGAAGGGATCATGCTCAAAGAAATAAGCCAGAAAGAAAAAGAAAAATACCACATGATTTCACTTATAGGAGGAATGTTGAGGATTCAAATAAGGGATCACGGAAAAAAAAGCAGTTATTATAATAAAGTGAAAATCAAAATCAACAAGTAATATAAACTAGAGCCATTCTGCAGGGGGGAGAAGGGAGTAGGATCAAAACGGGAGGGAAGAGCTCAAGGGACTATAGTGATGGGACACAGGTGAATCGGTGGTGGGGATTTCACGGGGACTATAACCAAGATGAGAAAGCATACATTGTACAAAAATGAAGAATGATGTAAAAAATTTATAAAATTAAAAAAAGATAATAAAAAAAGTCAATTCTTCTACATGGTTTGACGTTTGATGAAGGTTCACTGTTTCGGCTTATGGATTATATTATTTTCGATGTTGTCATCACAAATTAGCCAAAATTTAGCAGCTTAAACAGCACACATTTGTTATCGCATAGTTTCTGTGGGTCAGGAGTTTGGGCCGGGATCAGTGGATCACCTCTTGGGGTCCCCCCAGGCTGCCATTAGGGTGTCAGCCAGACTATTTTCATCTGGAGTCTTGACAAAAAGAATCTGCTCCAAGTTCATTCTAGCTGTTGGTGGGATTCCTCTCCCGGCAGCTCTAAGACAGGGCCTGACTTCTTGCTGGTCACCTTTACCCCTGAGAAACCCCCACAGTTCCTAAAGGTGTCAGGTGGACTTTCCAGACAACCTTACTCCATCAAGCCAGCAAGGAGAGTCTGGAGCAAGCGGCCAGTCTCCTACAACGTAACAGCTGATCACTTTGTCACGCTTTGTCAGTTAGAAGCAAGTCACAGCTCCACTGGCGTTCAAAGGGAGGGGCTCCCCAGAGCTGTGCACCCCAAGAGGCAAGGATCAGCGGTGGCCATCTAAGTGTGTGTCACAGCAACGCACCTCTTACTAAAAATCTCTATCCTTTCTTTGCTGAGTTGTCTCTGCTTTTGTAACAAATCAATTGACCATGTCTGTGTGAGTCAATTTCTGGAAATTCTTCTGCTCCACTGACCTCTGGCTCTCTTTTTCTTGCCAGTAACACAATGTCCTAATCCTGTAGCGCTATCCTAAATCTGGAAATCAGGTAGTGTGAGTCCTTCCACTTGTTCTATTTCAAAGTTATTTTTGGATATTCTAGGTCCTTTGTTTCTATGTATAAATTTTAGAATTACCTTGCAATTTTTTTTAATCAAAAACCCCATTGGAATTTTGGTTGGGATTGCTTTGAATCTCTAGAAGTGACTAAACGTTTGAGCCAAGATTCTAAAATAGACTTGAGTGTAATTTTTTTGAATTCCAGATTTTCTTTGAAAATGGGAAGAGAGGGCAGCACCAGGCCTGCAGCCTGTCAGGGCAAGTGTCACCTCCAACCCACCCCGCCTGCCCCAACCGAGTCCCCGGTCCACTCTGCTGCTGTGCACCGCACTCCTGAGGTCCCTGCCCACAGAGACTCCCCATTGCTGTTGCCGCCTGGCCCCCCAGGCACCCAAGTTTGTGGTTCCTGTGCCAGAGTCGAGCTGCTCTGGCTCTTGGGGCAGGACAGTCCGACTCCTCTGTTTCCCCCGTTAATAATTTCTCGTCATTCTGAACTCAGGGCCCTGCAGAGCCTTCCCGGGCCCACTGGAGGTGAGGCCTCTAGGCCTGTGAACTTGGAGGCCACCTCTGCTCCTCCTTTTGGTCTCCACCCTGGTTGTCACGATCAGTGGCTCATGTCTCTCTCCCAGGGAGGCTCCACGAGGGAAGACACCATACCTTTGACCCCTGCTGTATCTCCAGTGCTGGACAGTGTCTGGGACAGAGCAGATGCTCAATGAGTGCGCAGTTGAAGAATAAATGAGTGTTTCTCCTCCAGTCTGCAGGCTCTGAGCGGCTCAGAGGCCCCCCACATCCTCTGCCTCCTCACTGCCTCCCCAGTGGTCTCCTCACCTGATGAAGTGCCTGTGAAAATGGCTACATAGGACGCTGGTGTCCCTGATCTGGACACCACTAACCTCTAACAGGACACGTGGGCCCCTTCGAGTTTGAGGCAGCTGCTGCTGGCTGGCAGCCCAGGATGCAGCCTCCCGATATAATCCTGAGGACTTCAGCTTCTTTCTTGTTTCTCATTTTTTTTTTTTAATTAAGGGATTATTGATGTACATGAAACTGCACAGATCCTAGCTGTTCTGTCTTGGCAGCTACAAGCACCTGTTCAACCGCTGCAAGATACAGGACATTGCCATCGCCTGGAAGTTCCTCGGCCCCCGGCCCACCCTGCCTCTTCTGATTGCTGCTCTCGGAGGGGCTTTGCCTGTCCTAGAACTTCACGTCAGCGGAATCACCCAGCATGTGCCTGTGTGCCTGGCGTTCTTCAGTCAGCATCGTGCCGAGAGATGGGCCCCCCCGTCACGCCCTGTGCCCTCTCGCTTGTTGAGCATCAGCTGAGGTGCAGCCGCCATCAGGCTGCTCCCCCCGGGTCTGACCCTCGCCTGCTCCCCACTGCGCTGCCTCCGGTTTGGGTTACTAAGAATAAAGCTGCCGTGACCATTCTTGTGCAAGTCTCTTCGCGCACACACATTTTCGTTCTCTCAAATACCCAGGCATGGAATTGCGGGGTCATCGACAGAGATGGGTCTGGCTTTGTGAGGAACTTCTGGCTTGTTTTCTAAGGAGACCCGGCTTGTTCTTCCTGCTCTGGCCTCCTCTGGCCCGGATGAGGAGAGTCCCAGGATCAGGGAAGGTTGGGGCTGTAAGAACTTTCGGAGTCGGTCCCCACCCATCACGCTGAGGTTGGGGTCTGAGGGGGGGAGGGCTTGTCCAAGGAGTCCCTGTGAGATCCCCCCGCTCCACCCGAGACAGGGGCAAGGCTGGTGTCCAAACTTTGGGAGCCAGAGGGATGAGTCTTCCGTGAGGTCAAAGCTGCCCTGTTTCCTGGGGACGCTCCCTGGTGGGTCCTGGCCCTGTTGGTTTAAGCTGTATTCCCATGGGGCAGCAGGCCTACGGGAGATGGGAGGTTTCCCCTCCTTCAAGATCTCGCCGACAGCTCCTCTTCAGGATGCCTGAGAGGTTAGAGGGCGGCAGATGTCAGCGCCCTGGCCCCCACTGATGGTACCAGGGGGAGACACCCCTTTCTGCCTTCCCTCCACAGCCCCAGCCGGCACCCCTGAGTGCAGCGTCCTTTGTCACACCTGCCTCTGCCCAAGGACTCACCAGGCGCCAAGAAAGCACAGCAGTGGGCACGAGCCCAGAGTGGCTGCTGGTTCAGCCAGGTCTGCTCCCCCAGGCGGCCGCCGGCCTAACATGCGAAGCACAACCGAGGTGCCAGCTTGGTCCGTCACCCCTGGAGAGGGGGAGCAGTCCTTCAAGATGCGGAAAACTCCTTAAACCAACAACCACTGCAGAGGCGAGGAGGGGGCTGGGGACCAAGGGCTGGACAGGGTCATGTCCCTTTCCCTTCAAGGGCCACGGGCGCTCTGTGTTTCCTGCCCACAGCTCCCCGCTGTCGGATCGAGAGGCCCTGGTCCCCCTGGAGGTGGTGCTTCTTTTGAGAACACAGGAAGAGTCCCCGAAACCTCAAGCTAAGGCTACCCTCTGCTCACTGTGCATTCCCAGTGCCCACAGGCGATAGGCCTTGAAAAGAGTTAACACGATAATGGGGGGGCCTTGCAGGAGGGTCTCCCATCGCATCTCAGGGGGCAGGAAGTCTTTGGCTTAACACCCCCAAGACATGCTGGGGAGCTCCAGTGCTGCCTTGCCCAGTTTTAACTTGAATGTGCAAAGAGGGCAGCTGAGGCCGGAGGGTGTGGGGCATCCCGCCAGACACGCCACCTGGGCCGGGAGAAGCGCCACAGGAGGGACGTGAGGCTCCGGCATGCGGGGTGCGAGGGGGAGATGGTGCGAACCAGGTACTAGCTCTAGACCAGCTGCAGCGGTTGGTCCACTCCCCATGCCCACTGTGACGTCTGTGACCCAGCACTGTGCCCACAGAGTCCTGCGGCAGCGGCGCCCGTGGAGTGAACTTGCTGTGAGCAGCGATCGCTTGGACTGCAGAGCTACATTCAGGGGAGCACAGCTGGGGCCGCAGCCAGACCCCGTTTCCAGGTGGGTGCGTTTCCCCCTCCCCCCACCCTGGGTGGCTGCAGTGGGGGCTGCCCTGCCCTCGCCACATACCTCCAAGCACGAAGGACTGTCTTCGGTGCCCAACTGTGCCCCTGCCTCCAGGTGGGGCTGACGCGGGGGCACTCAGGCACCGCAGCTCCTACTGGGCTCCCCAGAGCTGCGTCTGCGAGATGGCCACGTACCTTAGCTTTGGCTCCGGCCCGCTCTGCTGCCCCCCCATCTCCTGAGCACCCCGTCGCCCCACGGGGCAAGAGCGTTGGGAGCGGTGGGCATGAGAGAGATCACTCAAGTCCATGCAGAGCAATGAGGCGCCTAGGGGGGCTACGCCGGCTGAAATGTGCAGCCCCCCTGCAAAGGCACCCCGTATTTAGTTAGAATCAAGGTCAGAGGTGGGACAAGTATATAGGGCGTGTCCATGCGTGGGGGATGCAGTTAGTGGGGTGCAAGTAGGGGTATTGCCTGGGGAGCTCCTTTGTCCCCGCTGGTCAAAGCCTATGATTTCTGTTCTAACCTGTGCCTGCTGTTTCAGCAGATGCTGGTCCCCCAGTGTGTTCCTCGCACCAGGACCTTTGCCCTTGGTGAGCGGCCCCTGCCTGACCCTACACCCGGCTGACGAGCAGGAACTCTGGGCACCAAGACAATATCCCTGAGAACAAGGGGGCTGGGGAGCCCACGGCCCCCTTTCATGAAACGCCTCCCCAAGGGTCCCTGTCTGGCTCCGCTCTTAGGCACCTCCCCCTTGCTCATGGGGTACCCCAGCAATCGCCCCCCCTCCTGGTGTCTCACTGCCCTGGGGCCTGCGGCATCGCTGGCGTCCACCTTCTTGCTCAGACGGGGTGTCTCCGCCATTCAGGCTGACGCGGTGGCCGCCAGGTCCACGGGAGGCGCTTCTGGCCCCCGCAGAGGAGGCTGTTTCAGGGGGAGTGAGCGGCGGCCGAGCAGCATTTCCCGCGGTGCAGGCGCGAGGCCGGGCCTGTTACCTTAGCGCCCCCGGCCCCTCCACCTGACCTGGGCCAGTGCGTGGCCAGGAGTGGACCAGGGACGCCAGCTCAGGGCCTCGCTGCTGACAGTGCAAGCGGAGAGGGGGTTTCAGCGCCTGGGGACAGTGTGGGCCTGGGATTTCGACACGCAGTTTTTGTTTTGGTTTGGTTTTCTGTTGAAGGGCCGTTGGTGCACAACCTTGCTAGTGTTCTGAGAGCGCAGGGCACCTGGCCGCCCCCCTGAGCTCTCCCATCACCAAAGCACCCACAGCCTCCTCAGCCCATGGTGCCCCCCCCTCCGCCACCCCTGCCCCTCCCCCTCTGGACGCCTCAGCTCTGTGGTCAGCTTTCAAGGGTTGGTTTCAGTCTTGGTCTGTCTGGCCGTTTTGCTGCGTACACACAGAAGCAGTGCCCCAGGGAGGGCCCCATGAGGCGGGGAGGGGTGTGTGGCTGCTGCTGTTCACCTCCTGCCTCCAGGCCCAGCTCCTGATAAATTTGCTTCTGGCTGCAGCCAGGTTGGGAAGGTGTCTGTTCTCGTCACCCAGTTTCTCACCAGAACATGGAGAAGTGCAGATCCGGGCCCTGCTTCGTACCCCATACACAGGCTCCCACAGGAGCAGAGGGAGATGCTGGCCAGCCAAGGGATCAGGCTGCAGCTGACTGCGTGAGGGACCTGGGCCACAGGCCCGTGAGGGCAGAGCCTAGGCTGCCTGGTTCGTGCCTACGGACTCCCGGTGCCCACACGGGGCTGTGGAAGTTCACGGTACAAGCTGCCAGACGCTGATGCGCTGGGTAGGGCAGTGGCTGAGCACCGGGGAGCCTCCCTGGGGGGCTTCCTGGAAGAGTGGGCTTGCAGCTGGCAGACCATCCTTCCCAGATCCCAGGGTCTGACCCATGTGGGTCTCACAGCGCCAGGCCCGTAACAGCGTCGGGACCGGCTTACGTTTCATACCGGGGCACAAACACCCAGAGAGGGGAAGGGCTGAGCTACAGGGAGTCCACAGAGAACTGGACCAGAAGTGGGGTGTCCCTGACCTGAGGGAGATTGGCCTGTGGGCAGGGGGTGAGGATTTCCGCCATTGTCTCCCACCATGACTGTCCAGAGAGGCTGGGGCCAGAGTCCAAGTCTCCGCTCTGGACAGCTGGATGGATGCGGTCACCAAGCGCGGCGGACAGCAGGGGAGGGGTGTCCACCTTCCAGGGAGGGTGCCAACCCGGGCTCTGTGAAGGCCCTGGATGCAGGCCCGCTGGATGCCACACTTTCAGTTAAAAAAAAAAAAAAAACAACCAACGAAACACTTTGTTTTTGCTGCCTTTCTCTGGTCTACCGCCTGGGCATGTGATTCTGAAAACTGATACAATTTTTATAAGAAAAGCGCTTTTTTTCTTGGAAAGCTGCATAAGAGGTTTTTGGTAGATTTGCTCTCTGCAAGTGCCTCCTGGGTTCCCTTTGGCAGGGTCTGGCTAGTAAGGCCCTGGGAATGAGGGGGAAGGGTGGGGGCCCCACACAATTCCAGGGGGGGCAGTTCTGGAAACCGTAGGTGACCACTGCTTCTTGGCCACGTGCAGCAGGGCCATGCCCAGGAGGCCTGGAAGAGGCTTTTAAGAGTTCAGCAGGAAGGTGAGTGAAGCCTTCTTAAAGCCCCTGAGAAGTCAAGGTTATGGATACCTGGGTCGGGGCGGGGGGGGGGGGGGGGGTGGCCCAGGATTCCCTTGCAGAGACTGAGTGTACTCTCGGGGAAACTGAGGCTGGGGAGGAAGGAGCTCTCTGTAGAGGAGTTACACATTGAGTCATGGCTAGGAATGCAGCTCTGACCCTAAGCTCACCCGTTTTCTGTTTTCCCGACCCCAGGGAAGGCCGTGGATCTTTGTGGGTACAGGCATCGGGACAGTCTTGCCCCTCGGTCCTGGATCTTGAAGTGAAGATGGAGGGCCAAGGCCTGGTTGCAGAGGAGACGCCCCAGCTCAGCGGTTGGAGGGGACTTAGTGAGACCATTTGGTGACAGACCCACGTGCCTCGAAGGATGGAGGGGTTCCAGCGCAGACTCCTCTCCCCTAGGTCCTTTCTCGCACCCCCTGGGAATGGAACTGGGTAACTGGGTGCTTGGAATTTAGGCTGCCCTCCAGCTGCAAAAGCCAGTGGGGGGGCGGGGGCAAGAGCTGCCTGAGGCACAGAAACACAGGCTGGGAAGGGAGTGCATGTCCCTGCCGACTCCCCCCGCTCCCCCGCAGGCAGGAGAGAAGGCAGAACATGTCCTCAGGACACAGACACAGACCCACCTCCTCCCTGAGCCCTCAGCCTTTCCGAGTCCCTCACCCTGCCCCATGGCCTTCCTTTCCACTCGCCGGTCAAGAAAACTCTCCTAGCCACAGCCCCTCCCCGGCGAATCCCCTCTGACCCTATTCCTGCTTCTGGACTGCGGTGTTCCAGCTGTCAGTTGCCCGCCCCACCAGAAATTGAGTCCTCAGGAGGCCTGACTACAGTTCACATTTCCATCAAAGGTGTTACAGGCTTCCTTTTTCTCTGAATCCTCTCCAACCTTGTTGGGAGTCGTAAATCCCAGAGGTGTGAGATTTTTAGATCTCATTTTAGTTTTAATCTCCATCTCTCTTAATTAGGAGTGATGATGAACATTTTTTCATGTCTTTTGGCCTTCTGGATGTCCTTTAGTAGTGAATTGTCTGTTCATATTTGCTGCCCATTTGTTCACTGGGTTATTTTGTTGTTGGATTGCATGAGTTTTTGTTTTTTTTTTAATATATCTTGGATATTAATCCCTTACCAGTGATATAGTGTGTAAATATTTTTTCTCTCGCTGTATGGAATCTTTTTAATGAGAGGTAATCCCAGTTATTTATTTTTAATTCCCTTGTCATAGGGATTGAGTCACCAAAAATATCTTTATTGCTGATCTCTTAGAATATATTGCCAGTGTTTTCGTCTATATATTTTATTGTGGCAGGTGTTAGATCTAAATCTTCAATCCATTTGGAAGTACTTTTGTGTATGGTGTTAGTGAGTAATCCAACTTCATTCTTTCATGTATGGTTTTCCACTTTCCCAGCACCATTATTAGAGACTTTCTTTTCCCCCATTTTATGATCACAGATGTTTTATCACAGATGATGTGCAGATATATGTGTGAAATTATTTCTGGACATTCAATTCTGTTCCAGGGGTCCACGTATCTATCATTATACCAATGCCATATTGTTTTTATCTTTATTTATTTTTTTATTTTTAAAGATTTATGTATTTATTTTTATACAAGAGCTGGGGCACAGGCCAGAGGTGTGGGAGGATGAGAGGATTCACCAGAGACAGAGCGGGGAACAGAACAGGCAGACTGACTGAAATACACTGCTGAGGGGAGCAGCGGGCGAGACAGGAGAGGTCTGCTGCGCCATGTGGGATTCTCACCAGCCGGCCGGGATAGAACCCACACTGCACCACCGGGGAGGCCCGCCATATTGTTTTTAATACTGTTGTTTGGTAGAGAAGCTTGAAGGCAAGTGATGTGATACCTCTATTTCTCTCCTTTCCCTCAGGGTTGCTTTTGCAATTCAAGGCCTTTTTTGTGAGTCCATGTAAGTTTCAATATATTTTGCTCCATTTCTTTGAAAAATATTTCTGGGTTTTTGATGAGGATTGTGCTAAATTTGTCTGTTTGAGGCATCACAGTCATTTTGATTATATTGTTTCTCCTCCCCTCTTCCATCTCCTTCCATCGCTAAGTCCTTTAATAACATCTTGTAGTGCTCATGGTCACTGAGCATATGGTGTATGGTGTATACCTCTTTTGTTAGTATGATTCCAAGGTATTTCTTTTTGAAGCAATTTTAAATGGAATTACCGCTTTAATTTCTTTCCCCTCTGTATATAAAAAACTCTATGGATTTTTGGATGTTGATTTTGTAGCTTTGCTGTATTCATTTCTTGTTTCTAATAACTTTTTGATGGAGTCTTTAAATCTTCTATATGTAATCTCGTATCGTCTGCAAATAGTGATAGTTTCACTTCTTATTTGGATTCCCTTTGTTTCCTTTCCTTGTCTGATAGCTCTGGCTGAAATCTTTACTACTACGCTAGATATCCTTATTTTGTGCTGGATGTTATGGGAAGGTTTTCAGTTTTCACCACTGGCTATTATTTTGTGATATGTGGCCTCTTTTATATTGAGGTAGGTTCCTTCTATTCCATTTTGGTTTTTTTTTTATCATAAATGGGTGTTGAATCTAATAAAATGCTTTCTCTGCATCTATTGATGTAATTTTTTTTTTTTTGATGATATGGTGTATTACAGTAACTGATGTACACATCAGATTGCATCCCTGGGATGAATCCCACTCGACCATGATGTACTCTCTTTGTGATGCACTGTTGAATTTGATTCACCATTATTTTTTTTTTTAAATTTATTTATTTATTTTTATTGATTGATTGATTTATACATACATGCATACAAGCACTGGGTACAGTCAGAAGCACAGGAGGGTGAGAGAATTCACCAGAGCCAGAGCGGGGAGCAGAACAGGCAGAAGGACCGAAGGACACTGCTGAGGGGAGCAGCGGGCGGCAGGAGAGGTCTGCGCGCCATGTGGGACCCTCCTCTGGTGGTCGGGGAGCAGCCGGGGATCGAACTGGCACTGCAGAGGCTGCAGGCAGCTTCGCAACCCAGCGCTCAACCGCTGCGCCACCGGGGAGGCCCTCACCATTATTTTTTTGAGAATGTTTGTATCGATGTTCATCAAAGATATTGGTCTATGATATTCTTTTCTTGCGCTATCATTGGTTTTGGTATTAAGGTAATGTTGGCATAAAGGGTATTAAAGGATTCCTTTTCTTGTATTTTTAAAAACAAATTGAGCAAGGTGGGCATTAGTTCTGTAAGTCTGATAAAATTCATTTGTACAGTCATCTGGTCCCGGGACTTTGTTTTGTGGAAGATTTTATTACTGTTTCAATTTCCATGTTTGTGATGAGTTTATTCAGCTCATTTGTTTCATCCTGGACTAGTCTTGGCAGATGATGTTGATATAGAAATTTATCCATTTCTTCAAGGTTACTGAATTTATTGGCACAGTTAGTTGTTCGTAGTAATCTTACAAGCTTTAAGTATGTTGAATATCTCTTTCCAGCCCTGTGTGCTTATAATGCTTTTCAAAAAATCTGCTGATAGTCTGATTTTCCCTTATAGGATACCCTTTTTTCTCTTGAAGTTTTCAATATTCTGCCTTGTTTCTCAACAACTTTATGGTTGTGTGTCTTGGTGTATGTCTATCTGGTATTATTTTGTTTGGAACTCTTGGGGTTTATTGGACCACAAACTTCTAGTTCATTTCCCAGAGTGAGACTGTTTTCAGCGATTATTCATTAAAAAGGGTTTCTATGCCTTTCTTTTTCTTCTGTGGTCCCTAGCTCTCTTATGTGGATGTATTTCCCTTTAGGTTGTCTCAAAGAGCTTACACTATCTTGATTTTAAAATTCTCTTTTCTGTACCTTATTCTATTATTGTGTTCTCCACTATTCAAATTTATCCTCTCCATTGCTTCTGTTTGTCTGCTATTAAGGTCCTCAACTGTATCTTTTAAATCAGCTATAGTTATTTCTTAACTCCATTATTTCTGAATATAGTGGCCTCATATTTTCAGTTTTACTTTGTTTTGTATCTTCTGTGGTTTTTTAAGTTCCATCAGCATCTACTAGACTGTTGCCCTGAATTCCTCTTGTCATGTTCCACAATGCCAGAGTGGGTGGCTCCTTTCAGAGTTTTGTTGTTGTTGTTCTTGCATCTATACTGGGTTCTTCTATCTCCTCATTTTCAATTTTGTATGGGTTTTAATATGGATAAATTTTCAACTGTTATTTTTGTACCTGTTGGGAGTAGTTGGGGGAATGGTACCAGCCAAGAGGTAGAGGTATGAAAGAGGACTGGGGCAATAGGCATCAAGGGATCACCGCTACACCCAGGAATTTGATATTCCTTGTTGTCAACATTTCTTTGTAGGGGATGGCAAGTGTTTCTGAGTATTTCAGCAGCAGATGTGTCAGATATCTCTGCCTGGACTTTAGTAGTAGTCTCTTCTATAAGAAGTCCAGGTGCTCTGACCCAATTCATGTTAATAGTTGTTCTATGCTGGGAGCCTTGGATTAAAGCCAGGAGACCCTGCTCTGTGGCTCTCTGACCCAAGAACCAAGAAATAAAGTGGAAGGTGGGTATGATGTACACAGGGGCTCACCCTGAACAGAGATGCAATCCTGGTCAAATTTTAGCTTTAAAATGTGCTCTTGGCATCGAGTGTAGACACGGGCCCCACTATGGAAGGCAGCTTCCTTCCAACATCTCCTTTGCCCAGGCAGAACAACTATGACCAAGGGCCCTCTATTCTGTTTACTAGGTGGGGAGAGGAGTCCATCTTAGGTGTCATTCTGGCTCCCAAGTCATCTCTGGGGGAGCGTTGCAATTTAAGGAGGTGGAATGGCTGGTTGGAATCCAAACCCTGAATCCTAGACACCTTAGTTTTGAGAATTGCAAGTATCTTTGCATCCTTGTGTCTTTCAACTCCAATAAAACAGAGACCTCAGAGTTGTGAGGATTCAGCAAGACAGACAAGGCCTGGTGCATGCTGTGTGGGCCCTCAGGACTGGCTTTGCCCCCCATCCCATAGCCAGGCAGTGGCTGTGCAGGCTTCCCTCCAGTTCCCTTTGGTGATGACACTCAAGAGGCCAAGTGTTAAGGAATGGTACGTAGGTCTCACACCTGGACTTCTGGGGACCCACTTGAGGCTCTGAGGAAGGTGTCAGCAGTAACCAAAGTGCCTCGGCCTGGTCTATGCTTAGTGAGTCAGCAGGGACAGATGGGGGCATTCTGAATCTGGGAGACCTCTGAGGATTTGGAAACAAACCTCTGACTTTTGTCAGGAGAGACGAGGATGATTTGTAGGGGTAGAATGTTAATGCAGTCTCAGGCCACAGGAGAAACAGTCACCCAGATGGGCTCTATTTCAGGTCTGAACACACCAATTTCTCACCACGCCTGTGGAGAAGGAAGTACCACTCCATTATTTTCCAGATGCAGATCTGGAACAGTACAGACAGTCCTAAGTCCAAACAAACAAACCTGGTCTCTGCCCAGCTAGGGGATTCACATCAGGGAATTTTTGAGACACAACCTCAAGAGGAAGTGGGGGTGCTGGGAAGGGAAAGCAGCTACAGGAAATAGCCTGCTTGAGGGTGGGAGAGAGGTTTCAAGTTACTCAGAAACTGCCCTGGCTCTGACACCATTTTCTGAATGGTACTGAAGTTCTGTTGGCACCAGTGTCTGGGATCTTTCTGAGGATAGTCTCCCCAGCTTAATCTGCCAAGTCCAAGGAGAGTAATACATATTCCACACAAGACTCTTGACCTTCAGGGATGTAAATCCAAGCTGACCCTGCTCATGTAGAAGAGAAAGCACTAGAACGGGGCATCTAAGGGCCTGCGTGTGATCACGCTTCCATGAGGACAAGAACTCTTAAATCTCATGTTCCCAGGAATTTGTCGTATTTCTGCTTCTCCCAGATATCATCAGGCAGGAAACTACCTCTTAACAGATCTGAACATGACATTTCTTGGCCCCCACCACCAGAGTAGAAAATCCATGGAGCAGCTCTGGTTGGATTAGTTTGGGCCAGGTATCGTTTCCTGGTCAACCTGTGGTCAGGAAGTTCAAGCATGCTGTTTGGCTCAGTCTGTGTCAGGTGTGCCTCCCTGATGTGCTGCAACCTTGAAGAAAAAAATGGAGCCAGGCCAATGCCTCATCTGAGGTCCAGCACAGCAGAGCAGTGGGTTCCTGAGCTCATCTGTTGAAAACTGATTGTTTTTTAAGATTTATTTATACAAGCACTGGGTACAGTCAGAAGCATGGGAGGGTGAGAGAATTCACCAGAGCCAGAGCGGGGAACAGAACAGGCAGACTGACGAAATACACGGCTGAGGGGAGCAGCAGGCGGCAGGAGAGGTCTGTGTGCCATGTGGGACCCTCGCCAGGAGCTGGGGATCAAACTGGCGCTGCAGAGGCTGCAGGAAGCTTCGCAGCCCAGCTCTCAACCACTGCACCACCGGGGAGGCCCTGAAACTGGATTCTAAAGGTCTTGTTGGCCATCAGACACCGCAGTCAAAAAGGCACTGTCTTCTAGTTCAATTAAGCAGACGTTTATTGAGCACCTATTAAGTGCAAGGCACTGTGCTAGGTGCCATGGAAAATACAAAGAGTGAACACAGACGGTCCCTGCCCGCGAGGAGCTCACAGTCTAGAAAGGGAGGTAAGACACAGTACACGTTCAGCTGCAGTGACACCAGCCAGCGTGGTAGGTGCCAAAAGCAAGACACAAGTGCTGTGGGGGCACAGAATACTACGGGGGTTGCTTCTGGTCAGAAGCATCGGTACAAAGAAGATTCAGGGATGGGCCTCTGAAGGGGAAGCCATTTGGGAGAAGGACATTTCTAGCAGAGAGGAGGGGCATTTGGAGGCAGGAACCCACAGGTAACTGTGGGAATTGTGAGGTTGCAGTGAGTGCCTAGGGAGAGCTATACAAAGTGGACTAGTAAGTATGGCCGGGAGGTGAAGAGCCAATACTAAACTCAGGGAGTCTGAACTTGATACTCTGGCCACTGGACATCACTGGATGGGGAAGAAGGGTGACCAGCAACGCGCTTTTGGTAGATAAATCTAGCAGTGCCGTGTGGTCTGGAAGGGAGGAGAGCTGAGTGGTGCGATGACTGGTCAGGAGCTGACACCCGCATGAAGGCCATGAGAACATGACAAGTGGGTGACATTAAGACAAGGATAGGGTGATGAAGGGACGCATGGCATGGCAGGGTGGGGAAGGAGATCGAGGAACAGATGCATATTATGGGTCTGGGGAGTGGTTTAAGGATGTCACAGGTTGTCTGGATAGAGCTGGATACACACCCCTGAAGGGCAGGGCCAGAGGTGGGCATCATAATCACTGCAAAGAAGGAACAGTAGGACTTAGAGTGATCCCTAAGGGTGAACAGCCACCTGCAAGGGACGCACCCAGGGAGCATGCTGAACTTACAGATTTCCACGCTTTACTTCAGAGCTACTGAATAGATGCCTCTGGGGGTAGTGCCCAGTAAGCTGCATTTTCCATAACAGCTGCCCCACCATTGAGTCCCAGAGCTGGTACAGTTTGAGAACCACCTGTGGAGAAAGTCTGCCAAGGACAAGTCTAAGAAAATAGAGCAAGGCCATTTAGGAGTAAGGGAAATCCTGGAAAATATGGTCAATGATGTCAAATGCTATGCTCAATGAGTGTGGATGCCACTCTGACAGGTTGAGAAGAGGCCTCTGAATTCAGTCAGTGGCCCCGACCACTTCTCCCAGACCATTTCTATGTGGTGGCATCAAGGTCAAATTTGCAAGCTGAGAAGTGAAGGCTGGAGAGGTAAGGGGAAGTAGCAATGGACAGAGATGATTCTTAAGGGAAATCAGGTTATTTTATCTTAATATAAAGGATCTGAAATATGTGAGGGGTGGTGGGGAGGTAGATAATGAATTCGAGTGAGTCAGAACAACTGACAACTACATGAGAAGATGAAAGAGACTCAGGACAAAAGGAGGACAGCTGAGGACATGGAGGTGCTGGCAGTGGACACGGAACATGAATTCCCAAAGGAAGGCCACAGTGTGGAGGTATGTGGGAGGCAGGTTGGGAGAATGGTGCCAAGCCCATCCTCAGTGGGCCCAGTGCCTGGGGTCATATCCCAGGGCGGGGGAGGGGCAGAGGTAGGGTGCTAAGGGCATCACGGAGAGCAAGGCTTCTATATGTGGATCCTGTTCCACAAGTGCCACAAGATGACTAAGCAAGCAAGACCCCATCCTCCTCTCACTGACACCAAGGCTGCAACAGGCCCGAGTCCCTGGCAACATGGTCAAGCCTGACAGGAAATGCTGACCCCAAATGCCTGAGATGAAGTCTAGCGTGCAAACTGCAGGGCCTCAAACACAGGCTGCCTGACAGAAAGGTCCAACAGGGCTGGGGAATCACGTAGGCCCAGGAACCACGTGGCACCACCACCTGACCTATCCTTAAAGCCTGGGAGGCCTCTCTGAGACCTGAGGCCAGTCTACTGACTGAGGATGGCGTCCTCTGTCCTTCCACAGCAACGCCACGAAACGAAGGACACAGAGCCACTCTACACCAAAGCCTGAAGGTGTCACAAAATGAGATGGCGTTGCTGCTGACACGCCCAAAGCAGCACTTCAGAAATCTACCACGGGAGGCAGAGACATCTCTACCTCCATCAAAAGTCAACAGAGATGTTCTACCACCACCAAGACATTCCTATGTAGCATCGACACTGAGCCAACTTTTAAGAGGCTGAGAACAGGTAATGACCTTTTTCTACTGGTTTGAAAATTTTGTTTCTAAATATTAACAAAACTTGATGGATTTCAGAAAGAATGGTGAATTATATTTCATGTTTGCTTCATTATGTTTCTCAAGGTAACTAACTAATGCTTTTCTGTATATCCCCGCCCCCTCAGTCTCCTGTATCCTTCCTTCCCACACCTGAGAAAGGACGGGGGGGGCAGGGAGCTCAGAAACAATACTAAAAACAGAGGCTTACCTAACTCAATGGTCAAAGGTCAGGTCACTTCCAGGTAGCCTAAGAAACTCCTGACCCTGGGCCAGCAGCTCCCTCTGGCATCAGCAAAGGCTCAGCTCCTACAGGAAGTCCTGGGGCTAACCCTTGGCAGTCAAGGTCCTTCTCTGAAACAGGAGAAATAGCGGATTGGCAAGGCTGCCGGGCCAATCCCTGACCTGGAAGGTCCGATGGCCCAGCCATCGCGTCTCTGCTGTTTTTCAAAACCACCTCTTCCGAAGCTGAAGCACAAGGGGCTGCGACTGAGTCACTTCCTGGCCCACCTCAAGTCTTCCACCTCCAATCCACAGCTGGATGACACGGGCAACCTGCCCCAAACCAAGAGCTGACAACCAGTTCCACATCAGGACGCATCTTAAAGGTGTCCAAAAGAAAACATGACTCAACTACAAGCCTGACCACCCGGAGGACTCTGGATTCACCCTGATGACCTCAGGACTCTAACATACCTGGAGGGAGTGGCAGGGAGAGCTACTCAGCTATGCTTGTGGCCAGCAAAGTCCCCTCACCACCAAGAACAAGCCAGCACTGAGTCCTCAGCAGCTGGTCCTGGGGCCAGGAGACACAATCCACAGGGCGGATGTGAGAGTGACCGTGAGCATCCTGGGGAGAGAACAGGTAGAAAATGCAAAGCCCTTTGAAGGTCCAGAGAATAGTAAAGAAGTTAAGAATTACTTTGAAAAAGAACGTCACTGACACAAAAATTGGGCAACACTGAAAACAGACAATATTAAGATATCAATTCTGAGACTCACAGAGAGCTGCTTAGGAGGATACTAAAGAGATAAACAGGAAAAAATAAATACAAGGGCTTGGGGCCCCCATGGAAGCTACTAATGCTATTTATTGGCTTGGGTCATTCTTGAGAATAGAAAACCTTTTTTTTGGCAAAGCTGCACAAACTTCACATGGGGATTTTCACAATAATGGGGCTCTTCATTACACTCCCTCATACCCCATTATTATCTCCAGAAGCTAAGTCAGGACTTCTAGAGTCAGGTCAAAATATCGAGGCCTCAGTGAGGGTGTCAGAACACTGGGCAAGGGTCTGGCCCTGTGTGCTCATGCCACAGCCTGGATGTGGGCATGGCTGAGTGTTAACACTGAGCCTCAGTTCCCCCTCCTGCAGGTGACAGGGAAGAAGGGTTGTATTATATCAGCTCTGAAGTTTCTCCTGACCCTGACGCTCTGAGTCCTACTTTGCCCTGGTCCTTAACAGTGGCCGGGCACACGATGCCATCTAGTGGCACCACTTGTCCACTCTCACAAATGGCTCCAGGGAAAGATCTCCAGGAGCAAAAACCAATTCCTTAAAGACTCTTAACTCCAAGGGTGAGGGCAGAGGAGGCTGGTAGGGTGAGCACACTTCATGTTAGTGGACATGACATAGTCATCTCAAGAAAATATACTTTAAGAGGTCTTGCTTTCCCTAAGAAAGCGACTCTTTTTTTTTTTTTTTATTTAGAAAGGCTAATCAGAGCCATTTGTCAATATTTCAGATTTAAGGAAAATAGTTTAAAAAACATAAAAATGTAAATACACTCAAGAGTAACTGCTATTAAACAGTTCTGAACAGGCAGAAAATGTAGACTTTCCTTTTACAGAAAATGTTAAATCTGTAATAGCAGCATAATTTATATATAGAAAAAAGCTGGTTTTGAAAACCCAGATTTTTTAATACACAAAAACATTTTTTCCCCTATACACAACAGCATTTCCACTGGGAAATCCGTTTCTTCACATTATGTTACTTCTTGCTGTCACACACAGATACCAGCTCAAGCGTGACCTCCAGCCCTGAACTCCGCTCCCGACAGCCTTCAATCCAACACCATGGCGGAGAGTGCGTTCAGGTCTTTCATGTATGGATGGGCCACCAAGATCTGGTCGATTTTCAGTCTTTGCTCAGAGTCAGGGAAGATCTTCAGAAGGGCATCCCTCAGCTCGCTGGTTTCCGCAGAAGACCTTTGTGCTGGCATGGGCAGATTCTGCTGGATACTGGGAAGGCTCGACAGAAGAGGGAAGTGGGGCGGCTGAGGAAGCCAGTGGCTGGGTGGGGTGCCCTGAACACGGGCGGGAGGCTGGTGGCTGGTGCCGGCTGCCTGGGCACCAGGGACTCTAAAGCTGGGGTCAAACATGCCCACACTTGGCAGGGCATTGAGCAGCGGCTGCATATCTCTGTGGATGTAAGCAAAACCTGGTGAGTTGGCTTATAAGGTAAACTTGAAACCCTTCTGAAATATCTGCTGCTGACTTTGAGGCTCAAGACGCTGCTGCCTGGCTTCTGAAGGCAAGAGCGAGGACTCCAGTTCGAGTAGGATGACACTGATACATCTCCAGGCTGGCGGTGGCAGGGGTGATAGCTCTTTGTGAGCTAGTCTACCCACCCAGACCTGTGCTAGGAGTTCGTTCAGTCGTTTGGCTCTAAATCAGGTGGCACCAGAATCGCTTGGGAGCTTTCAAAAGATATAGATAGCAGGGCTCTCTTCTGGAGATAGCGATTCTGTGTGGGCTTGATAGCACTTGGAAAAAGGGACCTCCTCTGAGCAGAGGTCCAACTCATGGATTCTTCCTTCCTGCCAGGTCTGAGTGAGGTATTGGCACCCACAACTTGTATGCTCGTGTGTGTGTGTGTGTGTGTGTGTGTGTCTGTGTGTGTGCAAGCGTGCGCACGCACGTGTATAGGGCATCTGTTCATTAAAAAGCCTCCCACCTGATTTCTGGCTTACAGTTGAGAAACGGGACTGACTGAACACTTTCCCACTTCAACTGAAAAGTTAGTCCCTTATGAGGGGAGTTACTACTAACTTCGTAGTCAACTAGTTAGCACCTTTGTAAAGAGCACTCGGTGAAGGGAAAAAATAGGCAGGATCGACCCCACGGCCAGGCTGCAGAGGCTGTGAAAGGAGCCAAAGAACACACCTTCTATGAAGTGGCGGCCTGGGGGTCGGGCCTTGATGCTTGCACACAGGCCTCAGGAATTAAAAGCTCGACAAAGGATTTCCAAATTAAGATGCTTGGGTAAAAGAGATTTACTGACAGCCAGCAGGTGTTAAAAGTGGCTGCAATTCTCTTGCTATGCGTAAGAAGCAGGACCTCTGGTTTTTGGGGGAGGGGGGTGTCTGCATTCTTAGTTTCTGCATATATTACACCAGGACTAACCTAAGGCAATTTTAAAAAATGTCATTTCTAGTCTTCAGAGACAGTACTTGCACTAAAACCCAAAGAACTTTATTGAAGTGAACTTGTAAATACAAGACAATCTGAGAAAGGAAATACCTAAGGAAGCCTTCCTTCCGAAGGAATTCTTCTAGTCGAGGACCACTTCTTCCCAGAGGATCATCAGGAACCATAAATATGTCCCCCACGAAGGTATACTGAAGCAATCTACAATAAAGAATAATTAACAATGCTGGAGAAAACACTACACTTTTCTTGCTGCAGGAAATAAGAGTGGGTCTCAAAGTCGCCACCCAATTCCAATCAGTAGTCGCCTAATAAGACTATTTAGTTACCTGAAGAAAAAAAGAAACGTACCCAAATTATACCATTTAAACTTCTCTTTTGAATACAAATACAACAGAGTATAAGGCACATTTCTGTTGGCTCTTTGCCCTGAGCTCATTGTATTTAGTAGCTAGTATCTGTAGTAGCTAGTACCAGAAACTTTTATCAGTTGGCCTCATATTTCTTAGCAAGACTTTCAGAGATTTAATCTGGGCTTGGGAAGCAGTTTCTCTTAATATAACTCTCAATGTACTCTGAAAAGTAAGATTTAAAGACTGTCAGCTTCGGTTTTAACAAGTGTTCAACAAAGGTTTATTTCTGAATAAATGTGTATACAGTTAAACCCATTGAAGATAACTTTAAAAAATAAAAAAGGAAAGCAATGAAGAAAGAACATCTGCGGTCACTTGGACTGATCAAGTGACTGGGAAAGTCTGGGAAAAATGAACAAAAAATGTCCACACCCCTGCATTTGGTGTGCAGACTTTGGTTTCTGTCTTACTTTGTGAATTCTGAAAGCACCAGGCTGGTGTGTGAACATGAGCCTTGAATGCATTTACACCTTCCCTGTGTACACAGATACTAGCTTCTAAATACAATGAGCTCAGGGCAAAGAGCCAACAGAAATGTGCCCTAGAATATTAATGGCTTTTTAACTGTGCCCAGCAGGTCAAAGACCAGATCTCAATTCAGCTATTAATAATAGTCTTTTAAATAGCATATGGGTCAAAATGTACCTAGTAATTAACTCTCACCTGGGCATTTACAGCAAATAATCAGTTTCTAAAATCCTCCAGTGATTTTGAAAAATCTAAATATAGGGACTCCCCGGTGGCGCAGTGGGTTGAGCTCAGTGCTGTAAAGCTGTCTGCAGCCTCTGCAGTGAGGGTTCTATTGCCAGCTGGCCAGGGAGATACCCACATGGTGTGGCAGACCTCTTCTGTCTCACCCACTGCTCCCCTCAGCAGTGTATTCAGTCAGTCTACCTGTTCTGCTCCCCACTCTGTCTCTGGTGAATCCTCTCACCCTCCCATGCCTCTGGCCTGTACCCCAGTTCTTGTATAAAAATAAATAAATCTTTTTTTTAAAAAAAGAAAGATATAAATATCACACACAGGGTAGCTGTGAAGCTCAATAGAGGTCAATATCTAGCTACATGCAGGCTGTTATATGTTCATTTATGATTTGTGACACACACGCCTCACCCCTGGCACTACCATAGATGACTGCCTTTTGTTTTAAGCTTTAATTGGTCAGATGATACCTGTTAAAAAAAAAAGTCCAAAAAGCCAGTGTTCACTGATTTTAAGGCAGTTTTCAGTAGTTGGGACATATTAGAGGATCATTACAAATAAAAAACTTAAAACAGTGAATGCTAAACTAGACTTTGCTGATTTGGGTGATATTCAAAGGTTTTCAATATAATTATATCATGACAAAACTGCTCAATGAAAACATACATATTACTGAAAACATAGAAATACTTTCCCTTCTCTCAAGAAGTAAAAAAGTCCAATGGCATCTTGCTGGAATCAGTTGTCATTAAACAGAACCTTCATCGCTCATAGTTGAGCGAAGTAGGGAGGCTGGATGATCTGCCAAAGTCTCCCTGGGCATCAGGGTAAAGGCTAAGTTAGAAAGAAGGCCACTTCTGCTGCATCACAGTTAATGGAGTGCTAACCATGGCATAAAGATGTGCCCCCTGCCTCCTACTGAGGAACACTGATCCCTTAGAAGCACCACAGACACCCCAGCACACCCACACATCACTCACTGGGGCCTTGCTGTTTTGTGCTGGGTTCTCGCACTTACCTAGAGGAGCCAGCTATCCGATAATCTGGCAGCACACTATATGGTCCCCTATATTGCTTTCTGTGGGGCCAAATGATGTAAACACAAAACAAGTGCAGTGCAAGCAAAACTGAAGAATAAACAACAAAAAAATTCTGACCAAAGACAAAGAAAATATTACCTTTTCGTAATAATTTCTCTCCAAGAGACTGACTCAGTCACAAATTCTCTGAAGTTATCATTTGTTACAATGATGCCACCAGTTTTGTCCGCTAAGTGTAGCAGAAACCTACAGTAATATAAGAAAGGTTAAAATGGGCAAGCAGATATGCTTGGCTTAAAGCAGCTGTGTTGTAAGAAAACAAAAGGACTTCCCCTTGACAGGAAAATCACAAAGAATTTAACCAAGGCTGGGGAGCAGAAAAGTCAGGGCCTATCAGTGAAGATTAATCTGAAATACTGAAATTATTAGAGTGGCTATAAATGAAGCCTGGTTTTCAAAAAATCTAATTATCTCTCTCTCTCTCTTTTTAAAGCACTCTCAACCACTTTTCTAAAAGAATATACCATGATCAGTGGTAATAAGATAATGTATGAGGACTAGAGCAGAGAAGGGATTCAAGATGACAAGCCCAGGAATCATCATGCAGTTCAGCTGCTAAGCTGCTGGGCTTTAGGTCTATGATTAGCTGCTTGGTACAGTCAACTTTGCAATTGTTTCCAAAAAATTCATAGGTTCACATTTTCTATTCTGACTTAACAGCAGTCTAGAACTGTCATTGTCTACCCAAGTTAAAGGACACAGATTAAACATTAAGAAGATTTTTATTTCATTGCTGGAGATTATTCACATTTGAACCCTCTTATAAAGAGAGATTTGTGGGGAAAACATGAAACACATCTCTGAGTCAGGATGACCACTTTCATCTAAGGCAATGCAGACAAAGATAATGAAATAATAAATTAAGAGAATGACTGGAATTAAGCTGCAAACAACTACCTTTATTAGTAGTAATTAGTACTGAAAGGGGATCAAAAAACCATGCCTTATTAATTTCAGAGATCTTAGAAAACCTCGGAGAGTAAGAATGATTTAGCTCTTTTAATTTATTAATGATACTTTATAAATTATGTCTAACTGGCATGAATTGTTAGTAGTATTGTTGCCCAGAGGTATAAACAAAAACAGGTGTAAAGCTTCTGAGTGCATGTACAATGAATAAGGACATATATTTCTGTCTGCTAAAACCCAGAGAATTTAGCAAAAGCTTAGTCTTCATACCGGTACATGGGTTCAAATTCTGCTGGAGAACAGAACTGTAGTGTTAATGGATCTGAAGGTTCTTCATGAGTCCAGTGGCCCAAGTGACCTTTCTCCCTACATACTCCAGGGTCCCTACCCCATGACCACAGGGCTGGGGCAGGTGATGCCCACCACCTCAGTCTCCCAGCACTTTCCCACCCATGCCCCAGCCCAAGCTGCTTCTTCAGATCTAGCCCTCATGCATTACCTTTTTTCCACTGATGGGGACTCTCCCACCAACCTGGGGAAGGGGAAGGGGTTGTCAAAGAAAAAGCACTCTGGACCTTTTGTTGGGTGGTTGTTTACTATCATTCATTCATCCCAAGACCATCCCTCCAGCCAGCACCTTTCTCGCTCACACATCTGACTATCGGTCACAAGCTTGCATTACAGGCTAAAAAAATACTGTCTTCGATGTGGGGAAGTATTCTGGTGGAATGTTGGGCTGTCAGTCAGAACAAAATAAGGAGGGGACTACAGGACAGGAAAGGAGCAGCAGCCACCACTTTAGTCCCCCCATAGTAAGAGACTGGCCAACATTCACATCATTAATAGGTGGATTTTGAAAACTTGTTCTCCAGCAATTGGTCAAGTCTGGAACCTTCTTATTTAACTACAGCAAAATTCCTTTATGTTACCTATTTGTATGCCTTCTCTGGATCTCCTCAGGGCAAGTGTGGCAGATCATGTGTATCCCCAGAACCTGGCTCTGGGCATTAGAGTCAACTGATACTGAGTAAGGCCTTGTAAAAGGTGCAGATTAAAGCCTGTTGCTGTAGATGCACCAGCAACTAAAAAATGAAGCTTATTCCTATCATCCTAGGGTCAATTGAGACCATCTGCTATTATGTGGAAGAAATACTGAGGGCTCAGACATTACAATGACAAACAAGTCATTGGTCAAAAATAACCAGGAGATGTTTAAAAATCACTCATGATGGGGAGGTGAATTGGTACAACCATTACAGAAAGTAATCTGGATTTACCTTAAAAAACTATAACTGGAAATATTGTAAGACCTGGCAACCCTTCTCTTGGGCATATACCAAAGAATATGAAACCATCAACAAAAAACCTCCCATGTTCTACAATGTTCATAGCAGCATTATTTACAAGAGCTAGGACATGGAAGTAGCCTAAATACCCATCAATGGACAACTGGATCAAGAAGATGTGATGGATACACACCATGAAGTGTTATATTTCCATAAGAAATGAAATACTGCCATTTTGAACATAAAATGCAGGAAATTTAAGAGAATTATATATAGCAAAGTAAGCCAGAACAATAAAACAAATACTGGACATTCATATGGATAATGTACAACTAGTGGACATTAATAAATATCCTGAGGGCTCTGAGGTTAAGGGGGGAAGGAAGGAAATGAGGGAGGGGGCACAAGGAATGATGGGGGGGAATATAAAGGGTAGGAAATTTTATAGTGTTTGCTTTCCTAATCTGTTAAATGTTTGTAAAACAAAACAAAACAACAAAATCACTCATAGGTACCCCAAAAGACTACAATGCAGTCTCTGCTTTTACTTAAAGATTATCATTCATTAAAACAAAACAAACTACTAAATTCTAATCCAATAGCTTTGTTTGCAACATTCCTAAACCCATCCAGCAAAGACCAGAGTATATAACTTCAATGACCATAAATATCAAAATCTTTACCCCTTAATCGAGTGGGTCCTTTAAGATTGTGATCTAGAGGCACAGATCAACTACACACTGAGCAGGTGGTTGGCCTCTCAACACCCCGCACCCACCTTAGAAAGGAAAATGGCCTTTCATACCTGTCATCATGAGAAGCAATTCTCTCTCCAAAGACCATGCGTGCAGGAGTTAAAGATAATATTCCAAGTTCCTGGAGCTGAGTTAAGAAGTGCTGTTCTGTTTGTGGAATAAGTTGAATACACATTCAGAAAAAGGTCATCTTAAATAAAGTAAATAAATGTATTCCCAATTGTTTCACTGGGAGAGTTGTGGAAAGCTCTACTGCTGTATTGACTCAACCAGACTCAATTTTACTAACTCAGTGGGATGGAAAAAAAAAAAAAAAAAAAAAATCAAGGCACATACTAAGGCAAATGCAATGCAAAAACTGACTTCAGCTTATTTTTTTAAGATAATAAAGTTCAACTCATTTGCTTCTTAAATTAATAAGAGCAGCCATAAATCTACATTTAATGAACCCTGCTATAAACCAGTCACATCTACAAGCAGTAGAGGACAAAGAGAGTGATGACAGAGTCCCAAGACAGGGGCCACCCTGGTGGCGCAAGAGATTAAGCCTCAGCACTATGAAGCTGTCAGCAATCACTGCAGCACGAGTTCAATCCCTGGCCAGGGAGGTGACCCACATGGCACAGCAGACCTCTCCTGTCTTACCCGCTGCTCCCCTCAGCAGTGTATTTCAGTAGATCTGCCTCTTCTGCTCCCCACTCTGTCTCTGATGAATCCTCTCACCACCCTGCACCTCTGGCCTGTACCCCAGTTCTTGTATGCATAAACAAATAAAATATTTTTTTAAAAAAGAGTCCCAAGGGGCCTCCCCTGTTGGCACAGGCAGTTAAGTGCCGCGATGTGAAGCTGTCCGCAGCCTCTGCAGCGCGGGTTCGATCCCCGCTGCCAGCGAGGGTCCCACATGGTGAGCAGACCTCTCCTGCCTCACCCGCTGCTCCCCTCAGCAGTGTATGTCGTCAGTCTGCCTGTTCTGTTCCCCGCTCTGTCTCTGGTGGATCCTCTCACCCTCCCATACATCTGGCCTGTACCCCAGTTCTTGTATAAATAAATAAATCTTAAAAAAAAAAAGAGTCCCAAGGCAGAGGTGGGAGCAGGGCACAATGGTAGCAGTAGTGCAGTGGGGGGACAAGCCATGCTGCCCTGATCCCAAGAAGGGTCTGCTCTGCCCGATTCCTGTAAAAGTCTGTAAGTCTGTAAAAATCTCCCTCTGGCCTCCCTGGTGGCGCAGCGGGTTAAGTGCAGCGCTGTGGAGCTGTCCGCAGCCTCTGCAGCATGGGTTTGATTCCCGGAAGGCCAGAGAGATACCCACATGGTGCGGCAGACGTCTCTCTCCTGCCACGCCCGCTGCTCCCCTCAGCAGTGCTTTCGGTCTGTCTGCCTGTTCTGCTCCCCACTCTGTCTCTGGAGAATCCTCTCACCCTCCTGCGCCTCTGCCCTATACCCCAGCTCTTGTATAAATAAAAAAAATCTTTAAAAAAAAAATCTGGTTGGCATGCTATTTAACCTCTGTCACTTAGCTGTGGACATATTTATTAATTTTCATGGGGTGGGTCATGACAAAGGAGAAAGGAGGACCAAAGGCACATCTTAGTAAACCAGTAATATGCAAAAAGTAACGAGCTCCACTTTAGATCCCCCACAGTACCCACCGCTGACCTAAGCTCAAACGGTGCTTTACTGTCCTCGAGGTCACAACACATTAGCCAACATGATCCAATAGCCAAAACAACTACAAAATTGGGGCATCTACCTCACTCCTTGAGAACTGCTCTTGGGACAAATACGCTGTCCAAAATTGAGGGCGGCTGAGATACCGGGAATTGTGTGATACCATTTCCACCTCTGAAGTGATTAAGTTTTATTTCCCCTTTAGTGTGCGGGGTGGGTGCTGTGCTTGCCCTTCCTCTCCCTTTCCCCTTTATTTCTAGATCTCACTGGTACGTTAAGCAGCCTGGAATAGCCCTTTCACTTCTCTTCCTGTCATGACCCAGGAAACAAACCTTAAGTTTCTCTGGCATACTTTATTATTCATGTGTGGCCTGCAAGGCCGTATGATGAACAGAAAGGACTTACATTAAGTTATTCAAAAGTCCATCCAGTGATACTCTATTTAGGATTACAAGTTTATCAAGGAACCATTTCCAAAAATAATACTTAAAAGGCAGAAACCTAGGCCAATAGAAAGACATACGTAGTTTACTTTTTAGAAAAGCAAAGAAAATTTTTATGATATCTAATGAATTCTAACATAACTTTCATATGCCCCAAATGGTTTATTAGGCTGCAACACTCTTTTCAATTAATATTTTACTGGGAGTAAAGGATTTAGTCTTGTTTTTGAAACTGCTGTCTATGGCATATGGCCTATTCTAAGTGCATTTTGCAATTAATTGCAATTACTTTGCAATTAAACATCTTATTAGAAATCCAAAAACAATCAGTTTGCCTCACCTGTGACATTAGGATCACGTCTTGTTCTCCACTGTGGGACAAATACAGTGATGTTTCTGTTGCCAAGCTTCCAAAAATATTCAACCGCAATTGCAATTCCACGACAAGAAAAGAACTTTTTCAGACCATGTCTATCAAAAAAAAGGTACAATTTATTTCAGTTTAAAGCATGTGGAAGCAAGTTTAACCATGAAAAGGTACAAAGGTATAAACTCCATATACGACAAAACATCAAAATTCCCTTTCATATTCTACATTTTTTGACATTAAGTCACACAGTTTGCTACTTTGCAAAGCCAAAACAGAACCCCTTGTAGACGTGATTCTTAATAGCTTGACGACTTTTCTCGTATCGTTTGCTAACTTGATTGCAGCTACAGTAGAAGGCACTTAGAGCTTCCAGTTAATGTTTGTTTATCACATTTTTCATTGCTGTTTTCATACCTGAAAAGTCTATTCTAAAGAACCCTTCTTGGTCGCAAGCCTCTCAGAACGAAGTTTGTTGCTGAGGTAGAAGCGCTGTGCTCCTGGCTACCCCATCACATGGTCCTCACACCACAACCTTAAGGCATCTGGCTCCAAGAGGGCTCACCCCTTTCCTGGCAAACTGAGAAACCTACTCAGTTCTTAGCTTCCAGGAAACAAGATGAGGGCAAGACTCAAATGAAACTGCTGGGAGCCATGATAGGTGATTTTGCTTAAGGAAGCACAAAGGAGGGTTGGGAGCATACAGACAAGCAACAGCACAGAATACAAGGCAGCATGCTTCTGCTGTAAAGGCCCAGATGAGCTATCCAGGCCACCCAGTCTCTGCTGCACCACTGAACTTGCCAACTGTACATGAGTGAGTGTGGCTGTGTTCCATATTAACAAAATCAGATGGTGGCCAGATTTGGCCCAGTTTATAACTCCTGGTGCAGATTGAAAAAGGGGCCCCACCTAAAAATCTAATGTCTATTCTCAAAAGAGAGGAGGGACTACTTAAAACATTCTCGAGCAGTTAAATGGAGAATTTTTTTAAAAAATGTATCTGTTGGCCTCCCTGATGATGCAGGGGTTTAAAGTCTCAGAGCTATGAAGCTATGACCAGCCACTGTGGCATGAGTTCAATCCTCTGCCAGGGAGCTGACCCACATGGCACAGCAGACCTCTTTGACTTGCCTGCTGCTCCCTTCAGCAGTGTATTTCATTAGATCTGTCTGTTCTGCTCCCCACTCTCTCTGGTGAATCCTCTCACCACCACCGCCCCCCACCGCCGTACCACTGGCCTAAACTCCAGTTCTTGTATGCATAAATAAGTAAATCTTTTAAAAAAAAATAAAAGGCATCTTTGAAAGTCTGGAAATTTTGTAGGTGGTAATTCATTTGTCTACACATGGGTATTAGAAAGAAAATAAGCCTACAATTCCACACTGTGATGCCACCACTGATGAGAATACATAATCTATCTTCACAGCTTCAACAACAATTTATTTTCCAGGGCCTCCCCAGTGGCGCAGTGGTTGAGCGCTACGTTGAGAAGCTGCCTGCAGCCTCTGCAGCGCAGGTTCGATCCCCAACTGCCGGCGAGGGTCCCACATGGTGTGCAAGACCTCCCCTGCTGCCCGCTGCTCCCCTCAGCAGTGTACTTCGGTCCTTCTGCCTGTTCTGCTCCCCGCTCTGGCTCTGGTGAATTCTCTCACCCTCCCGTGCTTCTGACTGTACCCAGTGCTTGTATAAATAAATAAATCTTAAAAAAAAATTAATAAAAAATAATTTGTTTTCCAATGACAGTAAATTTTGCTGATACAGGACTGCTTTCTCCACATGTCCAATGTCTCCTTGCTAAGTAGGTATTTCCATCCCTTGAAAGTCCTGCTACCTCACGCACAATGTGCCCTACGTCAACCCTGCAAACCCCAGTTAGACTGACCGTGAAGTGCAGCTAGGAGGCCTCTTAAGGCCTGCAACAGCACTCTCCTTAGAGACAAATCCAATAAGCATGGCTTCAAGGTCTCCTCCACACTTGACTTATCAGAGGGAAATTAGCCAACCCAACCTTCTACTTCCACCACCACGTATTCTCCTGGTTTTAGCCAGATGATCTTACCATTGCACTCTTCCAGGCTCACAAAGGAAGCAGCATAAGGAAAAGCTCAATCTCTTGGCCCTTATCCCCTCCTTCCTCAAATGTCCTCAGAACTCATCTATGATGCTGCCTGCAGACACAGACCCTCCACAATCCCTTCTTTCCTCCAAACTGTTATTTTCCACTGTGCAGCAGAATCACAGGAAAGAGGAGACAGAGGGATGAAGGGAGGAGGAAGGCAGACAAATGGGGTATTGGCATGAGTGATCTGGTAGAGGGTGAGTGGAACATGTACACATATGGAAGAAGAAAGACAGAATCCATGCAAAAAAATTAAAATTAAAAAAGACTCCTATTACAAATAAAAATACTTCACAGACAAGAGAGAAACCCACCCAGGTTACCTTGCCAGAGGTGAGGAAGCTGGTGTAGACAGCGGCTTCCTGACTCCTGGGCAGTGAGAGCCCTTCCTACTTACCACCAGTGGTACTGCCCCCAGCAAAATCTAATTCTCACAGAGCAAGAATGGCCTGGACATGCAACTAGCGTCTAACATCCAGAAGAGGTGCTCAAAAACTTTTCCTTTTAGAGGCTAATGCCCATTTTATTCTTCAGGGAACCATAAATAAGATACTGTATAAGCTTTAGACCTCAGAAAACAAGAAAGTGAATAACCTTATTCTTCATGAACCAATCACTAAATGTTTATTATCTAAAAGTTTTAAAATATGGCAAGAATGTAGCAATATGGCATTTATTTCTGAAAACATAGGCTGGTAGTTTTTCTAGAAGGAATCTTTTTTCTAATCTTTAAAAACAATGAATCATTCTAATTGCTTAACAGCAAAGACAGGCCTAGAGTTAATGTCAACCACAGACTAAACATGAACATCCAAAATACAAGAGCCTTCAGTGCTTAGAAAAAGGAAGGTACAGTATGTGCTGAAAAGCAATGCACTAAAAAGCTTGTCAAGTGCCTCCTTGGCTTATTCAACAGATACAGATGTGTCCTCTTTAGGCTTCCTTAAATTCTGTGGATGGCAACAGTAAAAGCCAGGTGGCTTTTGGGTCCTATCTATTGGGTCACAGTGCAAGGGGGAGGAGGGGGTGGAATATAAAGTAAAAGAAAACTGTTGCTCTAGACCCCAGAAACTAGCTCCAAACTAATTTCCAAAGTAGTGTACAGTTACGAGATCAAGTCACCTTTGATATCCCAAAAATATCTCTAGAGCAGTTCAAAATACAGATTTACCCAGAAAATACAACTACAAAAAAAAAGAAAAGAAAAGGGAAAAAAAAAAAAAAGAAAATCAAATAGAGTTCAGACTGTCTTAAAAATAGTAGAGGGTCCCTGACCCTTCCCACTTCAACCCCACATCCTGACCAGAAATAAATGTGCTGTCATCACTGTCTCCTAGACTCTCTGCAACCAAACCAGAGAAGCTTGGAGACCAACAGTATTTTGACTAAGTGTATACACAACAACAAACCTCGTCTACATTTGAGAAGGCCAAAGCTCTGGGGTTCCTAGTTTCAAATGCAAAATGAACAGATATACTGGACCTGTGAGATCAGGTGTACAGGCTTAAGAGGAAGAAGGTTTAAATTTGTTTCCATAAAAATGTAACCAAGTTTTATCACTTGGTTGCCCATACCCGGAAGTCAAGAAGAAGGAAGAGTGTCCAAAGAAACGAGCAGATGAGGGACAGATAACTTAATAAAAATCCCTGGCAGTCAAAAACCAGATGGGGCAGTTGTGGGGAACAGTGAAATACCCTCTCTGAGTTACTTAGAGAAGAGCTCCATTCTATAGCTTCCACTTAATAAAACAGCCAAGGGACCTTTATAGAGAAAGATGAACACGAAAAGTGTGAAACATGGTTAAAACACATAGTACTGGTACCTCAGGGGGTAAACATCATCTACATGGAAAATCATCTACCCAGAGAAGTCAGGGGCTCTTATGCTGAAGTTTCAGACTGACAGAGCCGAGTGTTATCGGGCCACTGTGATGTCTAGCCATGTACCGCAAACAATTTCCATTTACTCATCAATTGACTCACTCATGGTGACAAGGGGGAAAAACCAAGTACAGATATGCATAATCAGCAGCATTAAATAGGGTATTTTGAAATTTCTCACGGTGTTTACAAACTATAGACATCATGCTGAAGAGGCATATAAACAAAGTCTTTGCGAAAACCCTGGGACAGGTGGGCTCCAGGGACAAATGGGGCTCCAACCAACAGAGCTACTGCTTAAGGACTTAAATTTCCTTTTTAACTTCTTCCTCAATTAGTTAGGTAAAAGGAATGGGGTTTATTCAGTGGTACTTAAGCAACCCAAGACTTAAACATCCAAATGCTGCCATGGCCTAAAAACTTCACTCAACTTCTGTGGAAAGAGATGGGGTGAAAAGTAATATGGACACAAATGTATATAATCTTGAATAAGATTCTGAAATAATTTCATGTCATGTAAATTATAGGTAATTTTTACCTCAAAATAGATGAGGACATTCAGTTTTAAAAAGAAAAAAAAGGCTTAACCACTTTTTTGTTGAATTAAACATATGACCTCAATTGAAATTTAATCAAAATTATCATTGGAATAGTGGTTGAAACAGCACGTGATAAATGTGTAATGAAAAGTGACTTTAAAAATCCTAATCTTGGGCCTCCCCTGGTGGCGCAAGCAGTTGAGCACCATGCTGCGAAGCTGTCCGCAGCCTCTGCACCACCAGTTCCATCCCGGCTGGCCGGGGAGATTCCCACATTGCACAGCAGACCTCTCTTGTCTCGCCCGCTGCTCCCCTCAGCAGTGTGTTTCCTCATTCTGCCTGTTCTGTTCCCTGCTCTGTCTCTGGTGAATCCTCTCACCCTCCTGCACATCTGGCCTGTACCTCAGTTCTTGTATGCATGAATAAATAAATCTTAAAAAAAAATCCTAATCTTTTCTTCCATCAAAATTTTATTAATTTCCCATTCATTTACAAAAATATGTGAATTTGGAAACACAACTTTACACCTCAACATGTGTACACGATTCACTTGCCCTCTACCAAAGTTCTGGTGCCAATACCCTATCACCATGCCCACTCTATGCCCTGTTCAACAGCTCCACTGATAATCACCAGTTTTCAGAGTTTAAGAGTTATTTTTGTTCATTTTTTTGGTTACTTACATTCCACAAAATTCCTAACTTCCACTTGAAAACCCTTTCATTTTCCTATTTCACCTAGCACAATCACCTCCAGATCCATCCATACTGTGTAAGGGGGCACTATTTCACCTTTTTCATAGCTGAGTAGTACCCCACTGAGTATACCACAATTTCTAAACTCCTAACCTTTCTTAAGTCTTTAATTCATTCACTAAATTGTTACTGACTGGTTACCACAAGCCAGGCACGTGAACCCTAGGGGCAGTTCAGTGAATGGAAATGAATCACTGTCCTCATGGAATTTAGTTAATTCACATTTAATATTCAAATAATTTATTTAGAATATGACTTAATTTTACCCTGACATTTAAAAATTTGAGATGAAATTCACTTAATATCAATTAATCAAAGTGAACAAATCAGTGGCATTTCATAGATTCACAATGATCTACAACCAATACTTAGATCTTGTTCCAAAACATTTTTCTCACTCCAAAATAAAACCCTGTATTCATTAAAAGGTTACCCCCCAGAATAAGTTAATTTTAATTGCTTGTATTTTCAGATCAATCTACACCATCCTTTTAGGATAACATAGCCTTAATAAAAGTGTTGCATTTAAAATGAAACTTTTGTGAATTTGAAGAAAATTGAAATCCTCCAAAAGCACCGAGTGTTCAAAAAAAAATTAACAGAGAGTTAGCTTGTGGTTTCCCTTACTGATTAACTCACTGGTTTTCAAAAGAGGTGACACTGTACTCAAGGATGTTAGGAAATAAGCAGCAGTGTATTGAGATGTCACAATGACTGGGGCATAGTGGGGGAGGGAAGGGGACCACTATGGGCAAAGTGTGAGGGACTAAATATGCAAAACATCCTGTCATGGTCAGACAGCACCACTTTAAATTCCAATACTGATCCCTCTGAGAAATATCCTAGTTACTACTCAAAAAGAATTTTTGAAAGTGTCATTATCACTGTTCATTTATGTTCATTTGCATTTCTTATTCTTTGAACACTAATCCTGGAAATCTTTCTACATACAGAAACATTTAAAAAATGAATAGTATTACTCACAATCATGACTTAAATTTTATATGATTTGGCTCAAGAAATTTTAACAATGAGGAACTTGTAATGGACTTAAGACTGTGGGTGACTGAAATTGCACTTTATATTTTTACTTAGATCTGGGTTTCCCCCAAAGAACTGCCAAAAAAATAAAGAGAAATGAAGTGAAGGGAAGCATATTGCATAGTTTTACTATCTTCAAGCCATAATATTTCAAATGCTGGATTTTTGACAGCACAGTACAGCTTCAATAACTCAAAAAATAAAAAACAAAAGATTCCATGTACTTTGAAAAATTTGGTACTTTATGTTTAAGGAAAAATAATATATGTGAAGTTCCCTTTTAAAAAATGCAGGTAAGAGGTAGTTGGTCGGGTACAAAGGAAACAATGTTTGAAATGATGAAACAACACTGGTCACGAGGTGACAACCACTGAACGGGGTGACGAGCACAAGGGAATCCCAAATGATTCCAACATTGGCTTCATTACATTAAAGTCATCATCCATTGCCTTTGTTTGAAAATTCTAATAAAATAACAAATATAAAATAAGCACATATAGTCAAATAATAAAATTTCTTTTCAATCTCATCAAATATCTCTAAAATTCAGGGCATAAATTACATTCAGCAATTCTGAAAAGTATTTCAACTTCTTCATTCCATGTTCAGGTGCCCCTTTTCTTGAAATGCAGCTTTGCTAGACTTTGAAGACTTCTTCAAAATCAACAGAGTGACTTATTTTGAAAACGGGAGAGATTTTACCTAGCAGTTGCTGACACAGCATGATAAACATGTCCTCTAGGACTGGGCAAAGGCAATAGACTGCAGCAAATGAAACTCGGTAGGCAGGAATTTGTCCACGATCAAACGGCTGGTGCCCAGTGGGGTAGAGACACTGACTTCACCCTCACACTCTTCTTAGCCACTATATTAAACTATCCCTTAGAGAAGAAACCCAGTCTCACAGAGGTAGAAAGTCAGAATTCTAAGGATTCCAAAACATGTTAAATAGAAAAAAAAAATCATTTAACACTTTTTATTAAAACAATTATACAAACTTTTAGTAAAAGCAGAAGCAAGCCCATAAAGAAGTTCAAACTGGTGAATGTCCTTAAGAAGGAAACTGCTATCTGCTGTCAACGAAAACAAAACAGAGCTACATCACACTTATTATCACTGCACACTTGATTAGAGACTTGTCATATCATAGTACCATCCTCTTATTCAGTACCTACTGGTATTTATGGTATTAAAAATCCAATAATTTAAATAGTCTCCACATTGCTAAATAATCACTGGGCAATGCAACGTGAAAAGCCAATTTTTCTATGGTATCTTACAATAAGAAATATAACTTCATCAGGGAAAAGCGCTGTACAACCCGAGAAGGTGGGATGACACAACTTTTATGAACAAATTGCTGTTTTTTCCAAATAAGGCTACAGATCAACTACACAGATACACAGGAAAAGGCCTATAAATACATGTAATTATTAACACATTTGCTTAAAGATCTACTTAAAAGCAATAATGAAATCTGTGGAGAGTGGACTTACGTAATTGCAACATTGCTCCCATCTATAACGATGTGCTTCAAATCCGTTCTCCCTGGTTCGTTTTTTAATTCCAACTTGTAGGGTACTTTCAGAGTATCTCGAAACCTTTGAACCCCAGTAACTGAAGAATCAATGTGATCAGAAGGTCCTGCCAACCTTGCATCAGCAACTGAAGGTAACAGCTGGGGAACTGGTGGAGAAAGGGGTGAACAATTTGGCTTAGAATGAGGAGAGCTACAACATCCCGAACGGTTTTCACATACAGACTTCATATTATTTGGTGCAAGCAAGGGTTCTGCTTGCTGCTGCAAACCATTTTCAGGAAAAATTGTAATTCTGGGCTGGTGACTTGAAGCTCCTCTTGAAACAAAACTGACAACTTCTTTGGGACTTGAAGGAGCAACAGAGGGTGAAAGGCCATCAGTTTCAAGGTCTATGTTACAAACGTAGTTTGGATTTGAACCCCAACTTTCTTGTTTCTGTTCTCTTGGCACTGTTCTGAAATTATTAATTTTGCAATTTGAGGTACATGGTTTTGACTCTACTTTGAATGGCAACTGAGAAAATTTCTCCATCATATTTTGCTGTGTGTGAGTTTGTGTTTTCTTTGGAGTAGAATCAGTTGTAAGCTCATTCATGTTGCTACAAACACCTTTATTTTTGGTTTTGTTGGTCTCTGGATATAGAGTACCAGGTGAAAATTCTCTGTCTTCTTGGAATCTTTTATTTTCTTTTTCAATTTCCTCTAAGAGCAGTAATGGTTCAGTAGACGGCCCATACTCCCTAATGACCTTTTCAACAATTTCTTGGGAATAGCCCATGGTTTTAAAAAAGTTGACGAGGATGTTGTATTCCATTTCCTCAGTAGTGTCTTTTACATCTGGACTCAAATTTTCAGGATCAGGAGAAGAATCAGATAAGTCAATGATTTCATTTCCAGCTGATGTCTTATTACCATCATGTAAAAGCTCCCCCTCTTGAACATTTTCCAAAGAAAATTGTTTCTTTGTATGCCTTTCTTCAGAATCAGAAAATCTCCTTTTGTGACAAACTCTATCTTTGGAAAACGCCTCTTCATCTGGGGTTAGACCATTTATTGGAACAAAAAGTACATCTTGTGAACTAGAAAAGATTGTGTCCATTTGTTTTGTAAGCTCAGAAACAGGAGTCCCAGCTTTATTTCTTGCATCTTCTTGCAAAACAGTTTCATCTCTGGAAATATTCAGTCCTGTGACAGTGTTCTGTGTAAACTCTGTTTGTTTTGAATCTCCAATTTCAATAACATCATCATCTCCTGTTTCACATAAATTCTCCTCACCTTGTGTAAGTGTCAAAAGTTCTTTTTTCAAGGAAGTAGGCAAAAGCAACAAGTCCATTGTATAATTGTCTGCACGAGCTTCAACAAACTGTTTAAATTCCCTTTTCACCTCTGATTCTTTCTGACTGCTGGGGAGATTCTCATTATTCTCAAAGAGCTTTACAAACTGTTGAATATGACTTCTAGCCATAACCACAGCTTCAGCACTTCCTCTGATGCCAAGAAGACCAATGTCTAGAATGCAGAGATCAGCACAGGTGTCCTGAATCAAGCTTTTCAGAAATAGGTTCTTTGCCCCAACAAAAATGCAGTGCATGGCCTTGGGGTAACATTCTCTTTCTTCCAGTTCAGGCTCACAGATCCCTTTAATGTATTCCTGTAAAGAAGACAGAAATTAGATGAATTTATGAAAGCTCCTTACAGCACATATTATGTTACACATGTAACTAAATGTTCAAGCTGTACAAAAAATCAAAAGCATGAGAATAACTGGGGGAAAAATGCTATGTTTTAAATAAAAGATTTAAAATAACATATACCTTGCTTAATCATCTTCAGAGAAATCAAAAGCTTTGCATATAGATCTAAAGTGCAGGTATTTGTAACATTTCCAATAGTGTATCTTGCAATGCAATCTCAGGGGGTTTCCCAGACGCACAGTGGATAATGACAACATTGGATTTATTTACATCAATAAAGACATATCTTTGCTTGTGTACTACTGTGACACAGTAAAAAAGTAAGATAATTAAGTCAAAGTACTTGAAAACAAACCTTGACTTTGATTTGCTACTATTATCTTTGGCTCCCAGATAAAATAAATTGGTCACTTAGAGGCACTCAAATATAACAATATTAATTCAGGGCCTCCCTGGTGGCGCAGCGGGTTGAGCGCCGCGCGCTGTGAAGCTGTCTGCAGCCTCTGCAGTGTGGGTTTGATTCCGGTTGGCCAGGGAGAAACCCACATGGCGTGGCAGACCTCTGCTGCCTCGCCCACTGCTACCCTCAGCAGTGTCTTCGGTCCTTCTGCCTGTTCTGTTCCCCACTCTGTCTCTGGTGAATTCTCTCACCCTCCCGCACCTCTGACTATACCCCACCCAGTTCTTGTATAAATAAATCTTAAAAAAAAACCCCGACAATATTAATTCAACAAAAAATTTCCTAGCTGGCTGAAAGTGTATATCCTATAATTTTACGGCTAGTTTTCAAGAAAGACCAGACTATTTAACTGCAGACCTAAACATAAAAAAATCAGAGAGCTAGACAGTACTACCTTTCTCAGATATAAAGCTAAGGTGGGTTTCTAGTGACACATGGTATTAAAGGAGGCCTGAATGAGGTAGAAAGGGAACTAGGCTCTTAGCAATTAGGTTACTACTGAAGGCAGAGTGTGAATCAAGCAAATACCTGTGTGCACACACACAAATAATGAAACTAGTAACTTGGGCAGGGCTTGAGGTGCTGCGTCTATCAACAGTTCATTCCTTGTTACCACTGAGTACTATTCCATGATCTACTGAGGGACAGACACTCCGGTTGTTACTATTTGGGGCTATTACAAATAAAGTCGTTATGAACAACCATGTACAGATTTCCGTGTGGACCTAGGTTTTAATTTCTCTGAGATAAATGCTGGATCATGTGGTATGCATGTTTAGCTTTTCAAGGACTTCAGAATGGCTATGCCATTTTACACTTATATTTTACTAGCAATGTAAAATCCAATGCCTTGCATCAGCATTTGATACAGCCACTTTTTTTTTGGCTGTTCTATTAAGAATGTAGTATATCTCATCATGGCTTTCATTTACATTTCCTGGATGGAAGTGATACTGAGCACCTTTTGCTGTTTTCCATCTATATTTCCTTTTTAGTGAAAGGTCTGCCTAGTTTTTGGACTCCATTTCTAAAAAGATTACTTGGTTTTTACTGTGGCATTTTAAGAGTTCTTTATATATAAAGAATATATTCTAGGGCCTCCCCGGTGGCACCGCGGTTAAGTGCTGGGTTGCGAAGCTGCCCGCAGCCTCTGCAGCGCCGGTTCGATCCCTGGCCGCTGGGCAAGGGTCCCACATGGCACACAAGCCTCACCTGCCGCCCGCTGCTCCCCTCGTCAGTCTGCCTGCTCTGCTCCCCGCTCTGGTGAATTCTCTCACCCTCCCGTGCTTCTGATTGTACCCAGTGCTTGTATAAATAAATAAATCTTTAAAAAAAAAGAATATATTCTAGATATGAATACTTTGTCAGATGTGTGACTTGAGAGTATTTTCTCCTAGTCTATTTGTCTTTACAACCTTTAGCAGGGTCTTTGTGACAAGAAAAGTTTTTAATTTTAATGAAGTCCATTCGTTGATTTCCCCCTCTCATTAAGTCGCAAGTCCCAAAGTTTTCTTCTATGGTATCTTCTAAAAGTTTCACATTGAAATCTATGGATCCATTTTGAGTTAGTTTTTAAAAAAGATGTGAGGTTTAAGCTCTGGCTTATGTTTTTGCTTAGGGCTCTCCAATTGCTCTATTACCATTTCTTAAAAGACCCTCTTTACTGCATTGCTTTCGTGTTGTTGTAAAAAGTCAGCTGGTATATTAAAATTGCATACTTCATGTATATTCAATTTTTATCAAAAATACATCTAAATTTTTTAATGTTGGGAAAATTATGTTGAGCTTGTTTCTGGGTTTGCTATATTCCATCAATGATCTGTTCCTTTACCTGTACCATACAGTCTTGATTACAGTAATTATATGTTAAAATTGGATAGTGATTACTCCCCACACTGTTTAAAATTTTTTTTAAGCTATTCTAGTTAGTTCCTTTGCCTTTTTCCATATAAATTTTAGAACTATCTACTTTTAGCCATGGTGTTAACCTTGCATATTGATTTGAGGATAACTGACATCTGCTGAGTTCTGATGCACGAACACGGTATGTCTCTCCAGTTCTCTAGATCTTTGCTTTTTTTTCTTTCAAAAGTATTTACAGTTCTGAGCATATCAGTTCTGCATATGTTTTATTAAATTTACACCCAAGTATTTCATTTTTTAAGTGATTATCATATATGGCACTGTATTTTAACTTTGGTTTGTGTTCATTGTATATAGAAATACAATTCACTTTTGGATATTGATCATTTATCCTGTTATCACAATGAAGTCATATTTAGCTCTATGAATGCTTTCTGTCAAGTCCTCATTTTCTATGCAAACAATTATGTCATCTACAAATATAGCTTTTCTCCCTCTGACAAATATGGCTTTTATTTCTTGCCTTAATATGTGAGCTCTGCACTGAAGAGCAGGAGGAGAGTTGGTGTGCCTGCTTTATTCACAATTTAACAGTGAATAAAGTCTTTCACATTCAGTATATTAGATTTTTGGTAAATGTCCTTTATCATATTGAGGAAGTTATGCTATATTATTATTTTTCTAGGAACACGAACATGAATGAGCACTGAAACTTGTTATACCAATTAATATACTATGACAGTCTGTTGATATGGTAGGTTACATGGACTGATTTTTAAATAGTGAAATTAGCCTATATCCCTGGAATAGTTGCCATTTGGTCAAGATGTTTAATTATTTTATATATTCGTGACGTCTATTTGTTAATATTTTGTTAGGACATTTCTGCATATTTTGTATCTATGTTCTTGAAGAAGTTTTGTGTCTGTAGTTTTCCATTTCTGTATTCTTTTTGTCTGGTTTTAGCATTAGGATAATACTATTATCCTATAAGGATAATTCATTTATGAAATAAGGGCAAAAGGAAGTGTTCTCATACATTGTTCTAGAGGAGATCATGTAGAATTGGCATTAGTTCTTTTCTAAGCATTTTGTAGACTTCTCCAGTGAAACAATTTTGAATTTCATTTATGAGAATTTCAACTTGTTAATTCAATTTTCTTAGTAACTATAAGTCTGTTCAAATTACCACTTTCATAGGGAGTTATGGTTGCCTGTTCTTTCTGATTTCATATAAATTGTCAATTTTATGTGTACAGTTGTTTATAGTATTTCCCTATTTTTTTTTTTTTTGATGTCTTCAAGGTCTGCAGCTAATATCTTCTCCATTCCTAACATTAATTTGTATCTTTTCACTTCAGTGTTGCTAAGAGTTGTCAATTTTATTGATTTCCCCCCAAAGAACCAGTTTGTTTTTTCATTGATTTTCACCAGTTTCTGTTTCCAACTTCAACAACTTCTACTCTATTTCCTTCCAGCTCGCTTTGAGACTACTTTGCTCGTCTTTTCCTAGTTTCTAGAGGTAGAAACAGATTATTGATTGAAACTCTTCTTCTTTTTTAATGTACTACATGTTATAATTTCCTTTTCAGCACTGTTTTACCTAAACACCATAAATTTTGATACATTGTATTTTTGTTTCCATTCAGTTCAATGATTTTTAAAATTTCCCTGAAAGTTATTCAATATTCAAAAGCATGTTGTTTAGTTTCTAAGTATTTGGAGATTTCCCTCTTCTCTTTCTAGTTTGGTTCCTTTGTGGTCATAGAACTCACTCTATATGATTTTTTAAAATTTGCTGAGATATTTTATGGCCCAGAATATGTCATACCTTAATATATGATGTGTAGGCACTTGCAAATCATGTATATTCTCCTGTTGTTGGGCAGTGTTCTATAAATACCTGGTTAGCTGATGGTATAACTGATTTTTTTTTTTAATATCCTTGATTTTCTGTCTAATGGTTCCATCAATTGTTGACAGAGAGAAGATGACAACTATAATTATGGCTCTGTCAATTGCTCCTTTCAGTGCTATCAGTTTTTGCTTCTGTTTTACATCTCTATTGCTAGGAATATACACACTTAATACTATTATGTGCCCTCTTGGTGAGTTGATCCTTTTTTTATGTAATATCCTTCAGAGACTACTTTACCTGACAGTAATTTCATCACTTCAGCTTTCTTTAATTCACATAAATACATTTTCCCTCCTTTCACTTTAAAACTACCTATACCATTATACTGGAAATCAGTTTCTTGAAGACATCATATAATTTAGTTATGCTTTTAAAATCCACTCTGACAATCTTTTAATGTAATTGGTGTATTTTTGACTATTTAATGAAATTATTGTCAAGTCTGGATTTAAGACAACAATTTCACTTGTTTTCTGCTTATTCCTTATTTTTAATTCTTTTTACCTATCCAACCCTCTTTTGTGTCATGCAAGTATTTTCTCGTATTAAAATTTATGTTAATTTTTTACTATATAGTGTTTAAATCCGTCATGTTCTCTATTACAATACACATACTTAGCAGACCACTTAAAACTGATTTAAATGGGGCTTCCTGGTGGTGCAAGGGGTTGGGACGCAACCTATGAAGCTGTCCTCAGCCACTGCAGGAAGTTCAATCCCTGGCTAGGGAAGTGACCCACATGGCGCAGCAGACCTCTCCTGACTCTCCCTCTGCTCCCCTCAGCAGTGTATTTCAGTTGATCTGCTTGTCCCATTCCCCACTCTGTCTCTGGTGAATCCTCTCACCCCCGCCCACACCTCTGGCCTTGTATGCAGTTCTTGTATGCATAAATAAATAAATCTTTAGAAAAAAAATAAAGATCTGCACCATCACCCACCTTCCCAGCTTTTTGAATCATACCTTCTGCCAAATTTGGGGAGTCCTCAGTCATTATTTAATTTTTTTTTAGCACCACACTCATTCCCCTTTACCTCTCCCATTGTTCAGAGTATGTAACTTCTATTGCTCTACCTTCAAAACTCATTGACTCATTCCTGTCATCTCCAATTTAAAATCAAGCCCACCCAATTTGTTTTTACTTAGGTTATTCTATTTCTTAATTCCAACTGTCCCTCTGGTCCTTCTTTATTATCGTCTATTTCTTTTCTATTAAAGAGTATATGGAGGGGCTCCCTGGTGGCGCAAGGGGTTAAGTGTCAGCACTATGAAGCTATTGGCAGCCACTGCAGCGTGGTTCAATCCCTGGCCAGGGAGCTACCCACATGGTGCAGCAGACCTCTCCAGTCTCGCCTGCTGCTCCCCTCAGCAGTGTGTTTTAGTCGATCTGCCTGTTCTGCTTCCCACTCTCTCTGGTGAATCAACTCACCACCCCACACCTCTGTTCTACACCCCAGCTCTCGTATGAAAAAATAAATAAATCTTTATTAAAAGAAAAGTATATGTGATCGTCCACTGGTACATTTTTATAATAAATGTTTTAAAGTCTTGATTAGATAATTCCAACATTTGCATATCTTCACATTGATATTCACTTTCTTTTTTCATGAGTTGATCATTTTCCTAGCTCTTACATGCCAAGAAATTTTGACTATTTTGAGACTCCGGGTTTTGTTTAAATCCCATGATGAATGTCGACACTTTTTTCCTAGCACGTCATTGACCTAGTTAGGTTCAGGCTGCAAGATGCAACCTACCCTCTTAGAAACTGCTGTGATTTCAACAGCAATTTATCAATAGTTCTTAAAGTCTCTGCAACGGTATTTTTATCTGTCCACATGTGTGGTAACCAGTGGCTAGTCTGAAATCCAGTCACTTTCCTAAGTGCTCTCTCTCTCCCCACACTCTCCCCACCACCCCCATCTTTCTAATGCTTCACTGGCATTCTTCATTTCAGTCCTTTAGTTAGAAAGCTGGTGCTCTTGTTATCCCACATTGCCTTGCATTTCTCAACTGTGCCTGGGTTCATCCCAAGGATTCAGAGAGAGTAAAACCAACCAGCGTGGTCCCACCCAATCTTAGGATCACAACTCCCACAGAGAGGAAGGTTCTCCTCCCTCAAGAGTTCTGGCTCCTCCCTCAAGAGTTCCAATTCCACCACCCACCGTGGTTTTGTTTGGAAGTTGGGATGCAATGGAATGGGAAAAAAATGGATTTTCAAACTACTAGGTGCTCCCTTCTCTGCTCAAAAGGAAATTTTCTGGCAGAAAGTTTTTCATCAAATATTTTCCCTTGAGTCAGAACTAGAGGCTTCTCCTTGTGCTCTGTGTATTGGTGCCTACTCCCAGTTTATGTTGTTTTGAGTTCAGGCAAGGGAGTAACAGGGAAACAAATGATAAATTTACCATTGGTTTAGTAGTACTTTGAACTCTGGTCTTCTTTCCCAATCTGCCTGCAATTATTTTTTTTTCCAAGTTCCCAAATAGCTGCTCCAATGCATTCTACCCAGGTTTTACAACTGTATTTAGAGAGACTAACAGAGTGAAATGTGTTTACGCTTATATTACCAAGAACTGGAATCTCTTTGTTGCCTGCTAATAATTAAGTGATGCTTCCTGTTTAACGTAAGCATATGGTTGAATTCACACAGGTCAACTACTATGCAGCCACTGTTCAAGGAAAAGCTGATTACAACTACTTACTGAATGGCCATCAACAATTAGCTAACCTGGAGAGATAGATATCCCTCTACAAATGCAAGATCTTCAAAACACAAGTGCTAAGTCTCTAATTGATCCAACGTAAAACTCACCTATCAACAATGATGCCCAGACATAAAACTTCCAGCTGACTTTTCAGATTTAGTATGAAACATAAAAACAAAAACCCCATGTCAAAACAAAGGCTCAAATGTAAAGCCAGAAACCAATGAGGCAAAAGACAAAATGGCCGGAAACAAGGTAATGCAGGCAGGGTACAAAAACTTCAACAAAATTTTAGTTAGTGCTTTCAAACAGACAGAAGATATAAAATGATTCCAAAGAGAAGAACAAAAAAGTTAAAAAGAAAAATGATCAAAAGAAGAAAAACACTACGAGTAAATTAAGAAAATGATGGCCAAAGTAAGACTCAACAGAAGAGCCAAAGACAAAGTAGAAGAAACCTCTCCATGGAAAACCCTTCACAATGATGGTGCCCAGGGTAAGGAAGGAAGTGCCTGCACCTCCCAAAACCATAGCCAAAGCTTTGAAGGGCAAGAAAGCTGTGCTGTAAAGAGTTCACAGTCACAAAAAAATTAAGATCTGGGCCTCCCTGGTGGCACAAGGGGTTAAGCACAGCACTGTGAAGCTATCTGCTGCATGAGTTCGATCCCCGGGCCCCAGCTGGGCAGGGAGAAACCCAGATGGAGCAGCAGACCCCTCCTGTCTCGCCTGCTGCTCCCCTCAGCAGTGTATTTCAGTCAGTCTGCCTGTTCTGCTCCCCAATCTGTCTCTGGTGAATCTGCTCACCCCCCATCTACCTCTGGCCTGTACCCCAGTTCTTGTATGCATAAATAAATAAATCTTTAGAAAAAAAAACTAAGATCTGCACCATCACCCACCTTCCCAGCAGTCCAAGACACTGCTGTTCCAAAGGCAGCCCAAATCCTTGAAAAATCACACCCAGGAGAAAAAAGCTTGACCACTACATCATCATGTGCCTCCTGACCTCCTAGTCAGTCAAGAAGAAGAGAGAGGACAACAACATACTTATATCCAAGGCAGACAAGCACCCTGATCAGACCTGATGGAGAGAAGGCCTATGTTCAACTCACTGGCTATGGCGCTTTAGATATTGCCAAAGAAACACTAGGATCATTTAGACTGAGTCCAGCTGGCTAATTCTAAATACAATTTTTTCACCATTAAAAGAAACTCTCCAAAAGTACCACAAAAACAAGGAAACAAGAAAATGAGGGGGAAACAAAGATTTTAAGTGACCATGTAAGGTATCCCAAATCCAGGTAAGTGGCATTCCAAATAGAAAGGCAATTAAAAATAACACAAATCATTTCCTGGGATCTAAACTACACACGATCCCATGCATAATTAGTGAAGAAATTGAATTCTGCCTGGGAACTAAAGCACTAAGATCCCAATTTGAAACGGTCCTAAGCATGGTTACTTTTTAAAAATCCACAAGAAAAACTGCTGGGGGTAGGGTGGGACCTTGGTATAAAGAATTAACAATAGAATAATAGAAATCTCAACAGCAATGCTGGACAAGTGAATATGGAAGAGCAGTGCATTCAGAGTTCTAAGGGAAAATGATTTTCAAACTATAATTCTACACTATTCATATTACATATCAAAATAAGGGAAGACAGGGAACTCCCTGGTGGCACAGGCAGTTGAGTTCAGTGCTGTGAAGCTGTCTGCAGCCTCTGCAGCACGGGTTTGATCCCAGCTGGCCGGGGAGAATCCCACATGGCGCGGCAAGACCTCTCCTATCTCGCCCGCTGCTCCCCTCAGCAGTGTATTTCTTCGGTCTGCCTGTTCTGTTCCCTGCTCTGTCTCTGGTGAATCCTCTCACCGTCCCCTCCCACACATCTGGCCTGCACCCCAGTTCTTATATAAATAAATAAATCTTAAAAAAAATAAGGGAAGATAAAGACATTTGAAGATACATTAACACTTTAGAAAATTACTCCCATGGACTTCTGAGAAACTATTTGATGATGAAGGTCACCAAACACCGGGAGATAAAATATTTGGTACATTCACTCCAAGACTGGAAAGTTGAAGTACAAGGATTTTACCTGTGCATCAGACAAGCTAAATAACCACCTGATTGAAGGAAAGACTTGTCCAAAGGGGTTCTCCAAGGAAAGAAGGCTCAATGAATAGATGATACAAAGGAATGCTTGGAAAATACTGGGGATATGTATAAAGCAAATTTTGCAAGTAGATGAAAACAGGGCAAATAAATCCAAGAAAAAGCAAAAGTGGAGCCAAAGGAAAGTATAGGTAATACAGTACAGGAGGCTGGAGGTTCATGATCAGAATGCAGCTCATAGCTGGGAGGCTGCGAGGAGCATAACTGTACCTTAATCTACAAATCTACATCAACTCCATTTTAGGCCTCTATCTGACCATCTGTACTCCTATGCAATTAATAATAACTAGATTAGCCAATTTCTCCAAAACAATTCAATTCAAACATTTGCTTCCTGCTCCCTCTTTTTCTTCAATCTCATTTCTAAAATGCCTCTCAAGTTCTTTCCCAAGAGCGTGATGTGGTAACTGCCCCACAGGAAAGGACTTTCCTGCAATAGATAGCTGAGTATGATTCCTGAAACAGGATCAGGGCCTACATTCACTATCTACCATCGACTTCACCTGGAAAGCTCTTCAATTCTATAGCCTCTACAGCTCTCAATGATTTTATTCTCCATTCTTACCCAAATACAATTTTCAGGTTCCACTTCTGTCACTGTTCTCATCCACTGTCATTCTCATCTCATCCACATTTTAGGAGAGTCCAGAGGTCAACACACATGAATCCCTTCAACTGTCTCTCCCTTTTCATTTAAAAATTCTACCTGCCATAAATTCTTTCTCCTTGCTTCTGTTTCAGTCACTCTTTTCCCAGGTCTCGAGTCATCATTTCACTTTTGTCCATCCCTGCACATGTGTGGGTTTCCTGGGTGCTAGAGAACATTTCCTTCAGCCCCTCTGTCCATATGTGGGATGACCATTCCTTCTTTTTTCATCTTCACTTTTTTAAAAAACAGCCTAAAACTCCATTTCACTCTTACCTCCTGAAATCTAGATTCTGCCATCTATCAAACCAAAACCACTTCTTGAATGCCAACAAAGACAACTACCACCAAACAAGCCTAAGGGTCTCCCCTGTATTTCCTACTTGGCTTCTCTGCAGCATGCTACTATTGATCAACTTCTTGAGAAGATCCCTTCTCTTCACATTTCTGAGATACCGCAAGCAGTCTTCACTTCCAGCCGTTCTAATGTCTCCAAAGTCCTATGCCATCTTTCCCACCAGACGCTGACTGCAGATATTGCCCAGGGTTTCGTACTGGTCTCTCTCTCAACTGTATCCCCACAGACTCTTCAAGTTCCAAGCTTAACTTCTCCTTCTATGGGGATAACACCAAGTCTCAACTTCTAACTGTTACTACAGTCAGGCTGCAGACTCTCCCCTGGGCATTTCCACCCCACTATCCCACAAGTAGCTCAAACTTAACAGGCCTGAGTCAGCTCAAAGCTTTCCTTCACTCCCTCTATGGTCCCAGTTCTCTTTCAAGGAAACAGTAACCCAGATTCCAAGCTTCTGCTTTCCTCCTTCTCACCGCACGCAATTCTTCACAAGCTCTTCTCAAGTGAACACTGCAACCAATTCTAAACTCTTCTTTCTGCTGCCAGTCCTGCACATTTGCCTTGTCAACAGTATCAAAGTTGTGTCTGGAAGTATACCCATTTCACTTCCTTACTCAAAAACTTCCTAAAGCTTCTCATCACAGGATTCACGTCCAAAGCCACAGAATCATATTCAAAAGTCCACTGTGGTTTGGACTTTAGCATGTTTTCTTATTTTTGAAGCCTAATTTTAACCTTCCCTTCCCAAAAACATCTTACCCAAAAACGTCTCCCAAGAATGGGGGTGGGAGGGTGGGCAGGCACACATTAATTTGTTCTCTACACGCAACAGCTTTTTTACTATTTTAAACGCTATCGTTTTTAACAACTCTACTGGCCAATACAGAGACTGGGCTTAGTCATTTAGCACAGATGTTCTCAACCAGGGGTGACTTTGCTCTTGCTGCAGGCACTGGCAAAGTCAAGAGATTTTTCTGTTATAACTGAAGGTATGTTCCTGGCATATTGAAGGAGAGGCCAGGGATGCCACTGAACATCCTACAATGCACATTAAAGCCATTCACAACAAACTGGTCTAAAATGTCAATAGTTCAACTGTTGAGAAACCCTGCACCAATCCATAAATGCCTAATAAATAACATGTCAAACCAGGAGTGGGAAGTTTGTGAACACAGATTGACATCCAGTCTGGTATCAGTAGCATGAATAACAGTGCAAGAAAGTGGCTAAAATGACAAAAGGGGCAGGGGGAGGTATTATTCCATTTTAATATTTTATATAACATTAATTAAATTTGCCAAACACTTCTGAATAAGGCAAAAATATGTACTTCCAATCATAATGGAATCCTCTCTTTAAAATGAAGATGTTTGTCTTCAGAGAGATCTATCTCAGTCTGGTCAAAAAGATATCCTTAAAAATCATGATTTCAATACTCTATGAAATTAACCAATTTGTTTCTAATGAAGCAATTTTATTCCAACATTCTTTTTTAGTGCTGACAAATATGCAGATCCTCAATGCTCTTTAAACAACTTTCACATTCTTGCTGGTTGCCACACTCATGAGTTACCTATCTTAAAATCAGATTTATAACTTAAAAAAAATTAACTTCAGCAGTTTTGTAGGACCCACGGAGATGTGCAGGGGCACCTGCTTGGAGTTATCAAGCTGAGTAACCAAAAAGGGCTGTGTAACTCCAAGCTCATTTCAGTTCCAGAGTGAATATCAGCAAGGAGAGAATTTTACCTGCGCCATCTCTTTCATTCTGATTGTGTTTTTTTTTTTTTTTTTTATAGAGGCATGTTTATTTATTTGTTTGTTTGTTTTGTTTATACATGCACTGGGTACAGTCAGAAGCACGGGAGGGTGAGAGAATTCACCAGAGCCAGAGCGGAGAACAGAGCAGGCAGAAGGACCGAAGTACACTGCTGAGGGGAGCAGCGGGTGGCAGGAGAGGTCTGCGCACCATGTGGGACCCTCCTCCGGTGGCCGGGGAGCAGCCGGGGATTGAACCGGTGCCACTGAGGCTGCGGGCAGCTTCGCAACCCAGCGCTCAACCGCTGCGCCACCGGGAAGGCCCCTGATTGTGTGTTTTTGCTTTAATGATTCTTGGCCACTGGTCCCTTTCCACAATGGTTCAGGGATCAGTAGTTACAAGCCACCAGGTCAGTGTCAGCTGTATACTTTACTTGCATGAATCTAGACCACAGGAATCTGGTTTTATGGTCTAGCCATGTGGTGATGCGTCAGTAGACAACAGTGATCTGTTTTCTGCTGGATAAGAGATTACAAAAAAATCTGGTTTTAGTCTATTATGTCTGTGCAAGAGCATGTTTCAGGACCACTGAAACGAGAGCAGTCTTTTTAAAATCTGGACAGTTGTTTGTTTTTTAATTACCTTTGACTTGTGGCTAACAGTGTAGTCCAAAGTTGAAAGCTTTGTGCTATTTGTGTCGGTAAATCAGAAAAGCTGGTATTTTGTATGATATGAATATGTAATATACTTCTACTTCCAGGAGTGTGAATAAATTAGATTACAAACTTCCTTCGCTTCCAAATTTCCAATGAATCCTTTCGAAGTTGAAAATACTGTCATTTAAAAATGGGTTTAATGTTTACACTAGCATGCAGTTCATTAAATGCTGAATGTCGCATGTAATTTATTGAATACTGTACTGTAGTGTCTGGGTTCTCTCCATTAATGTACACAGCTGAAAATACCTGGGCCTGAAGAATGTTTCAGGTATTGAATTAAAAAACTGGGGATGTTTCAGTGATAAGGTCATTAATTTCTCTTTCTTCTGATGCAACTCAAGAACAACAGGAAGGGACCTCCCTGGTGGCCTAGGGGATAAGTCTCAGTGCTACCACTACTGTGGCCTGGGCCTGAGTTGGATTCCCGGCCAGGGAGCTAACCCACGTGGTGCAGCAGACTTCTCCTGTCTCACCCGCTGCTCCCCTCAGCAGTGTGTTTCAGTAGATTCACCTGTTCTGCTCCCCACTCTGTCTGTGGTGAATCCTCTCACCCCGACTCCACCTCTGGCCTACACCCCAGTTCTTCTATGCATGCATGCATGAATAAATAAATCTTTTAAAAAAAAAAGGGGGGGTGGAAGTAACAGGCAGAAGGCTGTCTACTCTCATGATCACGGTGCTTACTGGGAGCTGCACTTCGCAGCCGACAGCCAGCATCCCAAAGGAATCACACAGTACATTGGTCCCACCAGGTACGCGGCACTTCTGCACTATCAATTTTGTAATCAAAATTGTTAAGCCAGAGACCATGTGCATAAAGTTTTACAACTAATCTCTGTTCTAACTGGTTTGCAGCAAATAATAAGCTTTTATATAAATCTATAATGTGATAGCCTGGTAAGAACAAAAAACCACAAAACCCAAACTACAGAAACTGATTTCAAAAGCATTTTTCAGAATCCAAATTCATATAACAAAAATAATCCTTAGACAAATATGACCACTTAATACTAAATTCTGTTTAAAAATTCTTAACCTGAATTTATCAGTATAGAGTACAACACATACATAAGATGTTTTTTCACAAAAACAGTAATCTGAATTTCCCAAATCTTGTGGGATTACTGGTCAGATAAACTAATATGAATCATAAACAGTATTTATGATTATGAAAAATACAAAATTAAAGTAAATCAAGTTGAAATATAATGCTGACAATTTTTTTGCTATCAGAAGTTCTATGTTGCTCAGAGTTGTCAGCTGAAACACAATTTCCAATATTTTTACTTAACTTTAAGACCTTGGTAGTACTAACAGTAAATGGCTGATAAATGGATACTCTTTGGATACATGGTAAATTCCCAAGTGAGAGAGACACCAAGCATAAACACACAGAGACATATTTTCTTTCTTATGTAACCACAATGTGATGCTGCATCCAACAAAATCAACAACAATTTCCTTAGTATCATTGGATAACCCAGTCTCTATATGTCTTTTTCCAACTGTTTTAACTATTCTGATTTTCTTTTCACCATAATTACACAGTTAAGTTTCCTAGTCTAATTCATCACATACACAGTCTCATACAGATTATGCTCTTCTGTGTAAAGCTTCTTTCACTCAACACATTTTTTTGAGATTCACCCATGTTACTGCATTTATCGGTAATCTGTTCTCTATTTCTGAGTAGTATACTTCTGAAAGTCTTTTACACCTAAACCATTTGGGGGTTTCCCAAAGGTCCATGGGCAATCAGTCACCTTAAAATGAGAATTCTAAAACTGATTAATTCCTCTGGAGTATATTCTATTAAATAGAATTTTAACAATATTAAGAATATTATTAAGAATATTAACAACATTAAGCTGTATCAAATTGAAAGGGAAAGTGGATCTACTTTTATTGAGTCTCTTTACTCTTCATGACAGAGTCATGGTTCATTAAGAATCCATCCTCCCTTTATAAAATTAAACAAATTCATAGTGCAATACAGGCCATAACTGTAACTTCATATTTAAGAACAAATCTCATTTAAGAAGGCATGGCAAAGTCACCATGACAAATCAAGATCTGTAGTTCACATAGGAACAAAGACTAGGGTACTAGTTTGGTGCCTGGTCTGCGGCCTTGAGGGTCCCCAGACTTAAATGATATATCAAGTCACTTTCTGTCAGGTTGGAAATTTTATCAGATTTTGGGAACCCTGAGGAGAGGCAGAAACATCGACAAGTATAAATACTACAGGTGAAATATGTAAAGATGATTTTCTTGATTTTTTTGTTTTGGAGATTTCCTAGCTTAAAAACAGAAAAGTAAGGACCTCCCCGGGGTGGTGCAGTGGTTGAGCGCTGGGTTGCAAAGCTGCCCGCAGCCTCTGCAGCGCCAGTTCGATTCCTGGCCTCCGGGTGAGGGTCCCACATGGCGCAGCAGACCTCTCCTGCCGCCTGCTGCTCCCCTCAGCAGTGTATTTCGTCAGTCTGCCTGTTCTGTTCCCCGCTCTGGTGAATTCTCTCACCCTCCAGTGCTTCTGACTGTACCCAATGCTTGTATAAATAAATAAATCTTAAAAAATAAAATAAAAAAATAAAAAAGCCCAGAAAAGTAAAAAAAAAAAAAGATAATTAAAAATAAAATCAATAAACCAATTAGTTATTGAAAATGCAACCTAAAGTTCCTTATGAAATTTCCAGAGAGACTAATTCTCCAGTCTTACTAGTTAAAGTACCTCCAAATACAATGAGGCTCATCTGTATGCATGTATATGATCAACAGTGATCCTTGGAGATGATCAAAAAGGGTCACAATTAACAAAAATTACAGAAACTTTGGAAGTAAAGGAATGGCTATACATTCTTTCAATGTCATACTGGAGAACTGATCAGAAGGCCAAACCAACAATTATTTATTATCTGTCCAAAAGAACGTTCTTCAGTGACAGAAACGGTCTATTATTTACACTGTTCACATCAGTAGTCACTAGTTACACCAGGGCATTGAGCATTTGTAATCATGGAGCTGAGTATTTAATTTCATTCTATTTTATTTAAGTTAAACAGCCATCTGTGGCAATGACTATTTCTGGACAGTGCTAATTCAGTCTTCAGAGTATTTTCATACAAACCCTAGGAAAGAACAGTATTCACATTTTAAAGGATTATGAAAAAAATTCTGAGAAAACGACCTTGTGCGATCCACAAAGTTTAAAGTATTTATTACCTGGCTCTTTATAGAAAAAGTTTGCCAGTGTATGTTCTAAGGTATGGTGCTTTTTGTTTGACATACTGTTTATATTAACATATATTAAGTGCCAGTATCTGTGAAAATTACAGTTATTTGCAGATTTTTTGTCCAGTACACAGATGTTTTTTGTCTAAAACAAAAGATAAACCCAAACACTACAGTTTCATTACCTTGCAGGACATGAACCAGTTTTATACCCAAACTAGCAATCTTACTTCAAAATTCCTTAACATTACATTTATTTCCTCTAATGCTCCCGAACTACTTTTCCTACCCAGCTCATGCCTCATTAATGAGTTATTCCCCCTTTTCCTCCTTTCCAAATCAGAGCTGGAGCTCTAAGTTCTCTTGTGACTATGAAGAGAAGGCTGAGAGAACTGCAGACTTTCACTCCAACAACCCCAACCACTACTGAGTCCTGGACTGTTGTTTCTTTAGCCTTCTTCAGAAAGAAAACGAAACTCCCGTTTTGTACAGGCTTCTGTTACTGCAGCCAAATCCATTACCTAACTGATGCCTCATTAGATTACACCAAAGCAATAACTTCATTATTTTCATTTAAAAAATAATAATAACACTGTGAATTAACCGTGTTGGTTCAAGATGGACACAGACAAAATGGTAAATCAAAACCACAATGAGCTACCACCCCAAACCAGAGAGAATGGCCGGAAAAAGACTGGAAACAAGTATTGGCAAGGGGGTGGAGGAAAAGGCACCACGGTATGCTTTGGTGGGGATGTAGACTAGTCCAGTCTCTAAGGAAAACATTATGGTGAGTTCTCAAAACATTAAAAATACATTTACCATCCAGCAACCCTCCTCCTAGTTATTTACTCAAAGAATACAAAAACACTAATTTGAAGGGATATATGCACTCCTATGTTCACTACAGCACTATTTAAACAGCCAAGCTATAGGAACAAACAACAGATGAGTGGATAAAGATACGCTCTGTGTATGCGTGTGTGTGTGTGTGTGTGTGTCTGTGTGTGTACAACAAAACAATGGAATACTATTCAGCAATAAAAAAATGAACTCTTACCCTTTGCAATAACACAGATGGAACTGGAAGAGAATTAGGAGGAAGACAAGTACCAGATGATTTTACTCATGTGGAATATAAAGAAACAAAGTAAAGGACCATGCAAAAATAAACACTTGATATCTGACTGCAGAACTAAGGCTGTGGGAGGGGGCAGGGTGAGGGGGTGGGAATGGCAGCAAAGTAGGGACTATAGTGGAAGAGAAATTGGTGCTCTGGTGGTGGGTGTGGTGTGATAACATACATCTGTAGAGCTGTGGGCTGATATCCTAAAACACAAGTATTGTAGTATAATAAACACGATTAAAAAAATTTTTTTTAAAGAATTGATAAAGATGTAAGTGATTAGTACATAGGGAGCAGATTAGCAGATAAGGAGTTTCTACCAAAATATGCCAAAATCACAACCAACTCATATAGAAAATTCACATGTAAATTCACACAGCTTTATTCATCAACTAATATAAAATTACTAATTTGGTCAGCGCTAAGACTGAACAAAGCCTCCAAGTCGAAAAGAACCTCTTAAAAGAGTAACAATTAAAATAAGTAATTGTTTCCTTGAACAAAAGGACTTTCCTATGTTGTTACCGTATGACGTAACTTTTTTATACTGTAAAGATTCCCCCCACTTTGTTTTTGAAATGCATGACTGCTAACTTTAAATAATTAATTTAGTAAAATGCCACAGAACAAGATGGTGTGCTTGATTTCATTAAAACACAACCGCACTGGCTGGAGACAGACAGGGAAGCAAAACTAAGCTGTGGGCAATCTGACCCCAGCATCATCCGTGTCAATTACCCCTTATTTCAACATTCTGGTATACCCCCAAAAAATATCAACAATGAGAAAAGACTGAACCATTGTTTCTTAAGAAGATGTTCATAACCATAATGAGTTAAAAATTCTAGGAAATGCAGGAAGGCCACCAACCTCCTTTCTGGTAAAATCAAAACAAAAACTCCATGTCACTACCTAGTATTACATTGACGAATGATTTCCTTCACAAGCAATCTACTGTCCAAGAGCTCATTCACGAAACATGGTATACTGGGGTCTGACAAAAGGAAATGAAACAACACAGGCTTTATCTTACCCCTCTGAAGTCAGTGCGGTAATAGATCACAAATGAAAAATGGACTGGATGTTAGCCTACAGTAGCGTTTTCTCTGGTGTACTATAATTTCAATATGGAGGATTCATTAGTCCTCCAATTAACTTCCCTATAAGCCCTTCAGTCTGGTGTTCCTGGAGGTGACTGGCTGTGCCTCATGGCGGTTGCTCACTGCTGTGAGATGATGCCTGAATAAAACGACAACTGATGAACAGCTGGGGCTCCCAAATTCCTCACCCGAAAGAAGAAAGTGTATAACAAGCAGCCATGCCAGTTTCTGCTCTTTCATTGGTTAACCTCCCGAGACAAGCTCCTGGCTCACAACTAACTGCAGCACCCAATTTCCTATGGTGACCTTGGTGGCCTCAGCAGTGCATCATCTCCAGATGCCTCACACTTTCATCTTGTCTATCTTCTCACTTCCCTAAGTTGAAAGAAATACTTCCACTTTACCCTCCCACCGCTGTGACCCTTTAGTCCTCAGAGTCATTCTCAGAGTCATCCTCAGGATTCCTCTATACCCAACATTATGATTTCTGCAAATCTTTTCTCACAAACTCTAGAATTCTCCAAATGTTAGTGAACTTGTCCTCTGTCTGCAGGATTGCCAGAGTCTACTGAGGTCTCGTCCCTTCACTTTTCTCACAGTTCAGTAAGCCCCTTCTGCTTTCATCTGCCGCCTCCCCAGTCAAAACCCCTCCAGGATGTTAGTTCCCTGAAAACAGAAAGTCAGTTTTGTGTATATTTTGTTTGTACTAGCCATTTCCTGGGTCTCACTTTACCGTGCTCAAGGGCAGCTTAGTTCCCTCAGTCCTTGTGTGTTGGCTCCACCAATCTCCATTCTGGGGGGAAATCATCACCTGCTAGAGAATTTCTGGATCGTGATAAATTAACACCTTCCCTGGCCCTTTTTAGTTCAATAGTTTTTTGCTGTTTTTTTTTTTTTTTTTTTTTTTGGTTATCTTTTCCAGTGTATTTCCAACAGTCCATGCACATCCCCATCTTCAAGTTCTCATCCCTCCCCTAAATGAACTGGCATCTTATTTTACTCAGACAGTACTGTAAGCCACCGAGGTTTTTCACTGCCTTCTCCAAACTGAGAAATTGGCATCTCCACTCATCCTGTCTCTTACTATGGAAGCAGAGGTCCTGAACAGGCAATTCAGAACCTCAATCTGACAAGTTTTGTTGTGCATCCTTGGTAGCTTTTTATTTGTTTTTTTGAACATATATATTTTAAAGAATACATTAATGGAAAATTATTAAGATATAATTCACAGCACACGTTTGTTAAAACATAAATTAGTTGCCTGTTTTTTTAAAAAAGACAGATTTTACATTATGAAGCCCAGGCGACTGGTTTCTTGTGGATGAGAAGGTCAGACATCACTGGACTGTCTGGCTGGGCACAGGCATTGTCCTGAGATGGCACAGGCCGGTAGTCCACCAGCTCCTCCCCTACCAACCAGCCATTCCCTGTGCAGTCTGCCTACCTGGTCCCAGGGAGCATTTTGAATTCGTGGTTTTTTGATCCAAAGGAAGCCTCCTAATTCTCCTCACTCCCCAGGGCGAGATCTTTTTAATCTCTTTCTTTCCCACCACTGCCAGACTCCAAGAATATCACCCCTGCTTTGTACCTTTTTTCTCTGTGTGTATAAGGCAACATATATTCAGTATCACCCCTTCCTCTCTGAAATTCAACCCTCAACCCCCTTGTTTCCTTAAGTCATCCACCAGTGGCCCAGTCCCATCCTGGTTACATTTGTAACACCTTGCACCAACTCTGATAGTTAAGTATATAGTGAGATACAGTTTCCAAGTTTGTCTCCTCTGCTATGCTGTGGGTTTCTCCAGGCTACAGATAGTACACAGTGCCTTCTTCTGGCTTCCCTTGCATTTTCAGACATTGCCTCTCTAGCCCTGAAGTAATGTCACATCATGGTAACAGCTGCTAAACACTCACCCCCAATTTCTTTACTTCTATCTTTACAAACCAGCAATGAGCCACTCTGAGTAGCTCAAGTCTGGAGGTGTAAATGCCGACAATGGAGGCACTTCTTAGACACGTAAATCTGACGGCATCACTCAAGTTGTTATACCCCTTCCATAACTGCCCACTGCTTGCCTTCCTGGTAAATCCATGTTCTTCAATAGGCCTCAAGGGCTCTGTGACCAGGCCACTTTCTACCTCTGTCCATTTCCTCCATTCCCTTCCTACACGTGAGGAGTCTGTAATAAAATGGTATGATTTCATATCCCTCTGATTCTGCAAATGTGCTTTCCTCTGGGAATCTCTTATTCATCCACTAGCACCCAGTGGTTGCCAGTGGGCAACCCTTCCATTCCTGTATTATTGTGTTAAAAAGAAGCAGGCCCCCAAATGGAATCACTTATGCTAAGCCCCACATCACCAAACTGAAAGTTAGTTTCCGCTGTTCCAGAAATGGAACCAAAAACCAGTCATTTGGGAATAACCTCATCAGCACTGGCCTGAAAGACTTCTATAATCCCCTAGAGGAAAGTAACCTTGCCACAACCACTGTTTACTAACTAAACTTTCTTGTCTCAGATCCCTCTGCCCATGAAAGTCTTCAGTGTGCATAGCTCCTTATGGCTCCTTCCTACCTACTGGATGGGATGTTGTTCATTCATAAAGCTTGAGTAAAAGCAGTATAATCTTTAAAGTCATGTTCACCTGTTTTTTTTTTTAAACATCTGCACACTGTACACATACTTCAAAAAAATACTAAATGTATCATACCCTATTGTTTCCCAATCTGTCTCCTCTACTAGGCCTGGCATTCTTGAGGTCAAGAAGCAACAACTAGTTTACTTCCTGACAAGTTTTCTTTAAATGTAGGCTACCTGGCCCTATCAACCAATAGCACGTGCGATATACCCACCACCCTTTCTGCCAGCAGGGCTTAAAACCTCTCCATCATTCCTGCATCTGCTCAGCTGCCAAGTCCCAGTAAAAACCTGGTCACTCCACCACGTCCAGTTCTAACATGATACAAAGTCCCTGCTACAGTTGGGTCTTCCGGCCTCCATGAAGAGCTTCAAACAAACCCTTCCCTTCTCAAAATTCCTCACTGACTTTTTCTTATAAGGCATTTGGGTCCCTGGAGGAATCATCTCTCACAAGGGACTGTGACACTTCCCACTAAGTTACTTCATGTTTTCTAGCTTCAGTTCTTTTTTTCACGACGACCTCCACCTGGAACTCTTCTCCTAGCTTTTCAAAGTCCAACTTACGTGCTGCTGCTTTCAACAAATGTTCCCTTTGACAAACTTGCAGACCACTCTTACAGAGCGTGTGACCTTTTTTTAACCACAGGACATTATCACTGTCTACCAAGCAGCCCCATCTCATCTCTTTCTAGCCAATGGAGATTTAACAAACTCTGTACATTCTCCTTACTCTAGCATTTGCTAAAGGGCGGTGAAACATTTTTATAGGAGGAAACCAAAATAAACTACTAAATGGGACTTAGAAGAGCTGAACTCATCTTATTCTAGTCAGATTCTACCAGTTACTGAAAAACTCTTTAAACTTTCCTTCTCCCAAACCTTCCCTTCCCGCCTTTACAGCTTAACTTAAAACTGTAGATGTTAAAGTCTGCATTCCTGTTCTTAATAGTTTTCTTTTCCTCAAAAAAATATAAAACAAACTCCAAAATGAATTAACAAGAACTTAAAGAGACCTTAAGTGTGTATCACTTCTACCGATGAGTCTCAAGGGGGGTGGGGAGGTGAGAAGGATCTCTTAGATCTCTTAGAGGTGGGAGGGTTGGATTATGAGTAACACATATCACACAGATCAATGGGCAGGTGACACATACCACCAAGATACTGTAAGCCACACCTTTTCCAAGTAGCTTATGCTAAACTCTGCAGCAGGCACTGGCAAGAGAAGTGGAGCTGGGAGGGTCTGGCAGAATGAGCAGTGACGTTCTGTATTGCAAAGGGAGAACTTTCATGCTTGGAATGAGACTAGAGGAAAGCTGAACAGGGAGCAGACAGAGCACACAGCAAGGTTCAGTGAGATTAGTTAAAGATGACAGCAAAGGTTTAAGCTGAGAGATACTAAGAAACAGAATTGGGAAAATAAGGTGGGGTTGAACTAATCAACATTTTGTAAATCACAGAACTCATGATTTAGTTTAGTCTGAGGTAGGCCAACAGGAAGCCCAGTAGGTCTAAGAGCAGAACAACTTTTTGAGGGGAGGATTAGTCTAATAAGAGGAGGAAGGAGTACAGTGCAGGTAATGAAGGGACGGACACACACCAAGAATGAAGGTCTTAATAGCAACGAAGATAATGGAGAGGAATGAATGCATCTAAGAGACTTTCTGAAGAAATAACAGGACTTAGTCACTGTCACAACAAGCTTTTTAGCCCTGGTGAGTGGGAAGAAATTGCCTAGCTGGGGAGGAAAAAAAGAAGGAGCCCCAGAAGAAGTTGTCCAAAATCAGACAGCTGATTTTAAAAATTAAGAGCAGGAAAGTAAATTTGATTCAACAACTACACTATTTTAATTTAAGGTGTGGAGGAAAAAACATACAGTTAAGTGTCCAATCGCCTCTAAATAAGTGAAGAGCAAGCATCCAGGCTTCTTTGTTATCTAAGAAAGTTAGGAATTCAGGCGAATCAGATTCAAGGGCACAGAAATATCTGAAGTAGGATGCCAAATATGCACCCTCCCAAAGTTGAACTCCAAGAACGTTCATCATTCCCGAGGCAGGTATCAAGAATTTGGGCTCTGGAAACAAGTTTCCTGTGTTTGAAGCCTGGCTCCTCTCCCACCCCACACCCACCAACTCAAGGTGAAACTTAGATTGGGGGGGGGGTACCTCAATTGCTGCCTTTTTGGCTTGGGGCAGGAGAGTAGTTGAAGGTGTAGAATGGGTGTAAGCCTGAAATGCTGATTTAGACAGAAAGCGCATCACCTTTTTTCAGTTTCAGTTTCCCCAGCTGTTGAGAGAGAGACAGAGAGACAGAGACAAAGAGAGAGAGATAAAGAGACAGAGAGGGAGAGGGAGGGAGGGAGGAAGGGAGGGAGGGAGAGGGAGGGAGAGAGGAGAAAGAGGATAATGAAATCGATCTCATTGGATTGTAGGACTCCATTTGACAATCCTTCTGACGTATTGAGTATAACAACATCCGATGGTATATGGCCACCAACAGTTTTAGTTGTTCACGTCAACACAAGCAATGATGCCATTTTCAACACTATTCCTAAACCCCCTATCTCCATGACAGCCCCTCACTATTTTACTATTACGGCTTGATCACATTTTCGAAGGGGACGGACATCCCCAAAAGGTTGAGAACGCCTGCAGCCGAGACCTGGGGAGAGAAACGCGGCTGAGGGGGTGGGCGAGGAGGCTGCGCGCCCGGCCAGGCGTCTGGCCCCGCGCACCATCTCGGGGGTGCAGGGGGCACGACAACAGGCAACCCTCGCTGCGCGCACACTCCCGGCCAGCCCCCGGGCCCCGCGCCTGGCACCCATCACATCCCCCACGCGAACCTTCACCACAGCACGCCGACCTGGGTGCTTTCGTCAGCGCCACTTTACAAACGGGGAAACTGAGGCGCCGCAGAGCGAACCGCTAGCCAAGGTCACATGGCTCGCCCGCCGAGAACGCAGGTCCAGTGGCTCCCGAGGCTGCGCTCTCGGCCCGCTCCCAGGGCAGGAAGGAGGGAGCGGGGGGCGCCCCAGGACCACAACCGAGCGCCGGGCGCGGGCCGGGGAGGGCAGGCGCGCGGGGGCGGCGGCCGGACTCACCTTGGCGCTGTGCACCGCCTCCTGCGCCCCGTGGAGCTGCAGCCAGATGCGGGCGGGCAGCGGCTCCTCGGCGCCGAGCGCGCCCAGCACCGCCAGGTTCACACCGAACAGGCCTTCGATGCGGCCCCGGTTCCGCTCCAGCAGCGCCGCCTTCTCGGCGGGCGCCGTGAACTCGTCCAGCACCGCCAGGGCCGCCATGGCGGGCGCGGCCTCCCGCGGCGGCGCCGGGGGCCGAAGGCGGCGACGCCCCCTCAGCGTGCGGCCGCCACCCGCGCCCGTCAGGCCCGTCACGCGTCGCCGGCCCTTCCGGCCGCCCTGCCCCGACCCGCGCCGCCCCGCCGCCCGCCCGCAGGCCCGTTACACCATCCCGCCGCGGCCGCCGCAGCTTGGCAACTGCGGGCTGAGAACCCCTCGGTGCTCGCGCCGCCGCCGCCGCGGGCCGGGCCCCGCCGCCGCGCATGCGCCTACTCGTCGCCGTCGTTGCTACTCACCGCCCCCCTGGAAGGGCGGGGCGCCAGAAGTTGACGTCACGTGCGATCGCCATGTTTGTTGTGGGCAAAGCGACGGATCCGGAGGCGCCTGGGTGGCCTTCTTTGGTGAGGGCACAGGGCTTTCGTGTGACGGATAAACGCGTGAATTTCTGGCGTGACGGAGAAGGAAACTGAGGCTCAGAGCCAGGAGGCGAAGCCGATCCCTTGTCACGCGAGGGATTTGACTTTACAGATCTTCAAGTCCAAACTCGGGCTCCAGCAATTCATCGATTGGCAAATAGGTCTCCGTCCGGCTTGCTCTCTCCTCTTCTCCCTCCCTGCTTCCCTTTTTCTCTCCCTCCTCCCTATTTTCTCCCTCCTCCTCTCCCCCAACTTTTTCTCTCCCCTCGTACCCTTCACCACCTCTCTTCCTTCCTTTCCTTTCTCTTCCCAGTCTTTACCCCCTTGATCTCTCTGTGAAAATGGCATCAGGAAGAAAATGGAGATAATAATTATGTAAAATTGAAAAGCAAAAAAGCCATGAAGAACAAACGAAGAGAATGATTTCTTCAGGGACGATAGGAGGACAGTTGCTATAGGAAAGTTACAAAACGTGGGGAATTAAAGTCTCACCTGTGATCTTAACTGTGGGGCATGGGCGAATACACACCCTTAACCCCTCTCCAAGTCTGTTTTCCTAACGGTAAAAACAAAGTTTGCTCTCAAGTGTGTCTAAGGTCTTTCCCATATCTAAGTCCTGAGTCCTTGAAAACAGATTGTGGGCGAAAAGTGTTATTTCCTTCCTCTGGGCTAAATGTTTTGGATATAGCCAATAGGGACTGCAAGGATATTACTTAACCTTTCTAGGTCTTAAATTCCTCATCTATAAAAAGCTAACAATAGTACTTCCTATTGTGAAAACTAATACACTACCTGGACACAGTAAGTGATCACTAAAAATTAGCTATTATCGCTAAATTAGGGATATAATTAAAACTCCATTTTCATGGAAAAAGTGTGAATTCTGCAGCCATAGTGAACTTGTAAGCCCAGGAGCCCCCTCCATCTGTGTCAATTTCCCCCTGAGGAGAAAGAAGGGGAATCTAAGGATATTTGCTCTTGGAAATGACGTGAGGGAATGGGCTTGGTAAGAGGGATTGCCCAAGGTAAAACCTGCCTGGGATCCCAGCTGTGGGGGGGTTTTCCATGTGCTGAAGACACTCAGCAGGTGTGGTCCCACCAAGAGATGACTCAGCACAGGGAAAAGAACCACACAGACCGTCAACTTCCTGCTCCCCCTGGGCTTTTCCCTTGGTATCCACACAATCAGCAAGCTTCAGGTAGATGACTTGGGATGAGTCAGGTGGTGAGCGTGGCCTTGCTGATAGATTGCACCTGGAGCTGGTGTTAGCCCATGTTATTTCCTGCCTTTTCCTTGCACTCATCTTGCATGGAATTGCTATTGTTCAGTGATCGGACAGAGCTTCCTCCTGGATGGTTCCTGTTTGCTCCCAGTGACTTCCTGGCCAGAGAGTCTTCATTGCTTAATTATAAGCAATGAGGAGAGGCTGCAGGAAAAGCACACAACAGCCCCTGCTCCTCCCCACAAAAACCCTGTCCTTGAACAACCCAAGCAGCACATTCTCACCCCCAGAAAAGAAAGTTGGACTATTATACTTTACTCAGATGTCACTGGGTTGGTGAATCAGAGATACAGCTTTTGGGTTTTTCACCCTTTTTAAAAGTCTTGCCAGTTCAAATCTGGTCACCATTTCCCTTTAGGGAACTCTCAAGGTTTCCTGAGTGTAGGGAACAAGGAGAGAGAAATCCCCTTTTAAGAAACTCCCTTGCTGCCTGCACTTTTGAACCACAACTTCCCTTAGCTGTCCAGCCTTGCCTGCCAGCCCAGAACAGTTTATGCGAGGGTGGGACCTGCAGAGTGCATTCCCCACGCTGTCCTTAGTCCCCATTCGCCAGACTAACCCCAGCAGCCACTGTGTTGAACACTTTTTTAACTTTTAGGAAGCCTGAGCCCTGGGTTGCACTGCCCTGCCCCCATATCTGCTCTCTGAGGTTGCCCACTATGTCAGTGACTGAGTGAATTATTTTCACCTCAGCCACATCCTCTAGACCAGGTTTGGCGGTAATAAAGATGACATTTTGATCTTTACCTGTGTGATGCCTGCTTTTATTTCTCAGTTCTGAACGCAGGAGGGGCAGAACCAGTGTGTATTGGCCTCCTCAAACTCCAGTTGTGGTTGCTATTGTTATCATTCCTATTCAAAGATGAGGAAATAGAAGCTTAGCTAGGTTCTGGAATCTTCCACAGAGCTGGAAAATGAAGTGTTAGGAATAGGGATTTGAATTTAGGCAATATGATTCTCTGCTGCTGATCTCATATGTTATGCCTTTAAGACAACAAAGCTGTATCTGCCTCCACCCCCTCCTGGCCTTGTGCAAAAGTAAGCAAAAGCGGAGAATACATCCTCTGAGCAACCCCTGATAAATGGCCCCTGCTTGCCTAAGGTTCTGTCAAGGACCTTAGGCACACCGAGCCAGGCTGATAGACACCAGGTGTCCCTGGCATTGCCTGCAGTCTGTAGGTTAGTGTGTCTTCCTGGATTCTTTGGTTTTGGGGTCATAACATCTAGGGCTTTCATTGGTGTAATAATATCTAGGGCTTTCACATGAGAGCTAGGAATCCAATTGTGTTTCAGCTGCACACAAGTTTAAATAAATTTGCAAGCTGTTTGTTTCTCTTATCTTGCTTGTCACTAGTTCAAGCCACCATCTCTTCCTTGCACACTTGTGGGGTCTCATACATTTTCCCTGGCCTCTCTTTAAATGTCAGGAGTAACTGCTATAAGATTGGGAGAAATTATTTACAAATATCACATAAACTCCTAACTTAGAGTTGCAGCTCTTGCAAAGATCTGTTTCCTGCCTACTCTGGCTATAAGACTTTGTTCACCAGGTTTAGCTTGCTTGCCTCAGGGCATTTGCATGTGCTGTTCCTCCTTGCCTTCGTTTCATTTAGTTAAATCCAGCTCAACAAGCAGATCTGAGTTCAAGAGCAACTTGTTCAGGACTTCATTCACTGGCCACTGGTGACTCAAGTCCCCTTGTGACAGGCTGGTGGGGATACCAGCACCTTTCATGCACAGCAGGGCTGGTCTTATGTGTGCTGGTGTGATAACACTGATCCAGTACCTTTCCAGATGTTATCAGCCCATCAGCTCTTTGAGGACCATGGCATGAGGCTGGATGGAGCTTTGTATTCCAGGAATGGGGGAGCTGGCTAGCTTGCAGCCTTTCATAATTGGGTATGTTAAGGGGGGACAGCACCCCAAGGTGGCAGGAGACTGGAGTCTCCAGAACCTAGTGAGCCAGTTACAGATTTTGTATTTTATCTTATGTGCAGAGGGAAGTGTTAAACAAAATTCAGCTGAGTAAATTTATTTTATTTTTTTAAGAGTTATTTATTTATGCATACAAGAACTGGGGTACAGGCCAGAGGTGTGGGGGCTGGAGGATTCACCAGAGAAAGAGTGGGGAACAGAACAGGCAGACTGACTGAAATGCACTTCTGAGGGGAACAGTGGGGAGACAGGAGAGGTCTGCTGTGCCATGTGGGCAGCTCCCTGGCCGGGGATCGAACTGCTGCAGAGGCTGTGGATAGCTTCATAGAGCTGTGCTTAACCCCTTGTGCCACCAGGGAGGCCCCATCTGGGTAAATTTAAAGATCTTAGTGGTTTTATTCAAATTTCACAAATCAGTCAGCATTCCCTCTAACAAATAGAAAGGTGCTCTGAAGAATCACACCAGTGTAAGATTTTTATAGGCAGAAGGGGAGTGGGGTGAGATGAGGAAAGAGGGAATTGTTTCAGGCCAGGTCCTTGGGGGGGGGGCAGGTGATAGAAGGGGCCAATCTGTCAGATTACCATGCTCAAGTTGACCAGGAAATTCCAGACTAACTGGTTAAGATTACATTCCTAGGAGAGGCTGAGACTGTGATTAAATGAGGTCATAAGTCGCAGCTATTTAACAAATGACTCCATTAGCACCAGTGACTCCATTTTGGACTTGTGGTCTCTCTTTTCACAGAAACCTCCCAGGTTTTTTTTTTTTTTTTTTTTTTTTAAGATTTATTTATTTATGCACACAAGAACTTTGGTGTAGGCCAGAGGTGCAGAGGGTGAGAGAGTTCACCAGAGACAGAGTGGGGAGCAGAACAGGCAGATCCATTGAAATACACTGCTGAGGGGAACAGAGGGTGAGCAGAGGGTGATGTGCCATGTGGGTCAACTCTCTGGCCAGGGATGGAACTCATGCTGCAGTGGCTGCTGATAGCTTGATAGGGCTGAGACTCAACCCCCTGTGCCACCAGGAGGTTCCCCCCCCCTTTTTTTTTAAGATTTATTTATTTATGCAGACAAGAACTGGGGTATAAAGTGAAGGTATGGGGAGTGAGAGGATTCACCAGAGACAGAATGGGAAGCAGAACAAGCAGATCTACTGAAATACACTGCTGAGGGGAGCAGTGGGCGATTCAGGAGAGGTCTGCTGCACCATGTGGGTCAGCTTCCTGACAGGGGATTGAACTCCGTGCTGCAGTGGCTGGCAATAGCTTCATAGTGCTGTGTTTTTAACCCTTGCACCACCAGGGAGGCCCTTCCCCAGGTCTGAAAGCAGCAAGGGCAGCATTTAATCTGTGCTCTGAGATCTCTCTTCCTCCCCAGGGGAAGAAGCCTAAAAGGGCCAGGGTGTGCCTAGGAAGAACACTTGGGAGAAGTTGGTCCAGGAGAGATAATGTCCTGGGAGGCCGGAGTGGGGACAGAGAAGAAGTCAAGAATATTTTCAGGGAGAGTCTCCACCTGGAAGTGCAGGGGGTGTCTATTCCCTTGGCTGCAGGAAAGCCTGGGTACTTCTGATGCTGCTAGTCCCCCTTTTCTCCCATTATCACTCCTTTGCAATTGTAGCATCCATGGTATTGAAACTGCTCTAACAATAACTCAAAGGGCTACCAGTGCTACAGTGTTAAAAAGAGCTATTTATGAAACTCAGTCATCTCAGGTGGGAGCACAGAGGGCCAAGCACTACCACGAAAATTGCTCCTGCCAGCGCCTGTGACCTGAATTCATAGCATCTCAACAATACATTGACATACTGAGCCAGAAAATTTTCTCTGTTTGTGCAGCCTGACCTGTGAGTTATGGGATGTTTGACTGAATCTCTGGGCTTTCCTCAGTAGTACCCTCACACTTTACTGGGGAGGGCAGCAAAAATGTCTCCGGATAGTGTCGAATGTCCCCTGGAGGGCAAAATTGCACACACACGTGCGCGCGCTCGCGCGCGTGTGCGCGCGCGCACACACACACACGCAGAACCATTGGTCTACACAAATTCAAAGAAAGCCCTGATTCTGGAACTGAGCAAGTGGGAATTCAGTCTCCTCCTCCCTTCTCATGCTCCTGTGAGCTGCACTCATATCAAATGTAGTGGAAGCCCCTGAGTCTCTCGTGTGGACAGTGTGAGAGGGTCCTGATCAATAGTGTGTTCACCAAGTAAGTGACAGCAGCTCACCACTCATTACCCATCACTGCTTCCATCTGCTTGTCTATAAACACATTCTTGCCAGACCTTCCTGTCTTTAAAGCTCAGCTTAAGTTTTTTTTTTCCCATGAGATCTTGTTGGCCCGTTCAACTTCCTGTGACTGTTAAGGGCAAATGAATGTGAATTCATTCATTCAGCAGATATTTACCATGTGTCAAGCATTGTTCTGAGTGTTGGGATATAACAATTTACAAAGCAAAGTATCCGTTCTTATGAATTCACCAGAGGGAGAGGACAATGAATGAACAAATGAATGAATGCATGATATAGTGTCAGAAAATGACTGCAGGAATTAAGAGGGCTCAATTTTCTAATCCCTTTTTGTCATAGACAGTCTCTAAAGATAGCCTTCAACAGTCTTTCCCTACTGTATCCCCCATATTGTTCTTTACATCAGGAATCTGGGCCGACTCTGACTGCATTGACCAATAGAATTCAGTAGAAGCATTATTCCAGGACTTCCAAGATAAATTCTTAAGACTCTTAGCTTCTACTTTCTTCTTCTTGGATTGATTTTTTGTGGGATAGTCCAATTTGGAACCTAGCTGCCATACCAGGAGGAAGCCCAAGTAGCTCTGTGGAGGAGAACCAATTCTTCCCCCAACCCCAGCTAGTGACCAACACCAAATGTAAATGAGTCCAGCTTGGGACTTCCAGCTACCAAGCATTCCAAATGACAAGCAATAGAACCATCTGGTCAACCACAGACTCACAAGAAATAGTAAATTATTAATTTAGAACATTGCACAATTCTGGGTGAATTGTTATGCAGTGATAGATTAAAAAAAAAAAAGCACATCTAAATTCATAGCCAATTGGCAGTCAACCATAGGAGCCAGACAGATATTTGAACTTATACGTGATTGAGTTGTTTGGAGGATGTGGTTAGTTAATTGCTTTACTCATGTACAAGACAGATTCCAGTGACTGGCACAGCCAGACACCCTCAGGCCTTCTATTTCCCTCTTCCCCCACCCGCAGGTGGGGAGGCCCCTTCCTGTGAGACAGACAGCAGACATGGACAGGAACACACTCTTCTGGGCAGGCTGGCTCCCCAATTCTCCTGAAATCGTCAACCTGACAACTTAGTGGAGCCATAGGGGAGAGGGAGTGATGGTGGAGCGTCCAAGGAGATGGTCCGACCTGGCTCCTCTATATGAAGAATGAGGAAAAAGTATTCCCCAACAGTGACAGGGATTCTGAAATGGGGAAGGTGCAAGCTACTTTGCATAGGTAAGACAGGGAAGGCTGTCATTTGAGGAGCTGAAATCTAAAAAGTTGACATCTGGACAGGAATCTGGAAGGAGTTAGGAGCCATGGGGATATCCTGACAAGGGTTATTAGTCAGAGCAGTTAGGAAAAAGGCCTGGTTGTCGGCAGAGCAGCAAGGAAGCCTGCCTGCCTTAAGGTGGGTGAACAAGGACAGGAGGAGAAGGACTAAGGTTGAGATGTGAGCAGTGTCCCACACTTGGGGGCCTTGGAGGCCTGTGAGGGATGTTGGGCTTTATTTTACATGTGATAGAAAGTCATTCGAAGTGATGGATGCTCTTTGATTAATAGATTCACCAAATCACAGAGCTGCAAGGGCCTCAGCTTCCTGTTTGTGGGAAGCATGCATGAACCAGAGTGAAGGGGCTGCAGGGTGCCTGTAAGTGGTGAGGCCTCCAAACAGGCCACGAGGCTCCAGGTGATCTGCTACCTGTACTGCAGTGAGGTCCAATCCCAGAATGCTTACAGATGCTTTCAGAACAAAATGGCCAAACAAAAAGCATCCACCTGGTGGGATCTGGTCTGAGCCAGCTGGGCACTGGGAGTGCCGACAGCAAACATGACTGTTTTTACAGCCTATAGAGGTGAGTCGGGGTAGGAGGGCGGGGCACGGATGACTTAGGTGGTCTATGTCTCCATCACAGAAGATCAAGTGCTATTACCACCACAAGGGGCTATAATCAAGAGATAAGGGGCTGTCAGAAGATGCTGAGACCACACATAAGAAGGGGATTAGATGGAATTGCTGTAGCATGGAAGCTATATAAATGTACACACATATATTATGTATTATATTATTGCTTTCCAAACACTCCTTGCACGCATACCTTATGCCACCGACTAGGCCGTGCACCTAGTGCTTAGAACATTAGGTGTTCTGCAAATTATTGATTGACTGACTGCACGAATGATTTTATTTAATCCTTAGAAACAGCTCTATGCAGAGGCATCTGTAAAAACACCCATTTTACAGATGAGGAGATTGAAACTTAGGGAGCTTAAGTGACTTGTCTGAAATCCCCACCACTAGGAAAGAGTAGAGCTGGGACTAGTCTAGCTAGTCTCTCCTTATCCTACGGTAAGAAGACTTCCCCACAGAACCTGGATGGGGGGAGGGGGCCATGTCTTCTGTCCCCTTTGTCTGTTCACACTGAAATTTGTACCATGTTATTTCGGTGACTGCCCAGGACCAATAACTGGGCTTTCTTGACCTAGAAATTTCTAGGACAAGAGACACACACACCTCTGTCCACCTCCCAGGGTTGCAGGACACAGAGCAGAAGGAAGGTCTTTCTCTCTTGGCAGGTCTCTGGAGAGGTGGGAGAGACCTCCTGGGCATTTGTTATAAACCTCCACCTACTCTGGATACATGGTGAGTCAGGGGGTGTCTGCTTCCCTAAAACCTGGAGTTGCAGGCTGGAGAAGGCCTTGGGACTGGCTTTACTTATTTTTTGTTCTTGTTTTGTGTCTATTCATTTTATTTATTTTTTTAATATATTTTTTATATGGTTCTTTTTTTTTTTTTGCAAAAAAGACATAAGGGGCTGTCAGCAGATGCTGAGACCACGTGTAGGAAGGGGATTGGATGGAATTGCTGCAGTATGGAAGCTATACAAATGTACGCACATATATTATGTGTTGTATTATTGCTTTCCAAACACTCCTTGCATGCATACCCTTTGGAAAAAAAAAAAATGAAGGGACTGGCTTTAACTCCAAGGTCCTCTTTATTTTCTGGGTGAGGAAACAGAGAGAGGAAGTGACTTGCCCACACACCCCTACCGACTAATCTCACAACCCAACCCCTACAAGCCCGAGGGTAACAGGCTCACTGAGGCATTGTCTGGGGACAATTTTTCCCATCCCCAGGTGACACGGGTCCCTTCCTCTGTCCTGGCCCATGTCCCACCCCCACAGCGGCAATAAACTGGGGCAGAGGTGAGAAGATCCCCTAACATGGCTGTGGGAGAAGAGATGGTCATTGGCTACAGGGGGCTGTCTGGGTGACCCCCAGGACTCCTCACTGCTGTGCCCTGGTTCTTTCCATGGGCCTTCCAGGGCGGGGAGGTTGTAGGAAGTCCGGGCTCCACCCTTCCCCTCCAGATTCGCAAGTTAAAAAAAGCTGGCAGTTTCCGGAAGCATGTGTGCACCGCAGGAAGGACATGGAATATCAGTCAGAGTTCCCTTTGTTTTGTAATGGGGTATAAATTCTCTTTCCTTTTCTCTCCACCCTTCTCTCCAGCACCACCTCTTGCCTCATCTCATTCAGAATTTCTGGGGGAGATTGGACCAGAATCCCAGTTTTCCCCAAAGTGTGCAAAACACACCCGTGAGGGTGTGGCAGATGATTTTTACTGGGAAACAGCCAGATTTTAAAGAAATAATAATTGTTGTATATTTATTTTTACATTCCTGTTTTTTGGCAAGAAATACTGGGCTTCCATTTGTAGCAATAAAATGTTTCCCTTGTAACTATATTTAGCTTTTAAAAAAGAATTCATTTTTTAAAGATTTATTTATTTGTGCATACAATAACTGGGGTACAGGCCAGAGGTAGGGGGGGTGAGAGGACTCACCAGAGACAGAATGGGGAGCAGAACAGGCAGACTGACTGAAACACACTGCTGAGGGGAGCAGCGAGCGAGACAGGAGAGGTCTGCCGCGCCATGTGGGTAGCTCCCTGGATGGCCTGGGATGGAACTCTAGTTGCAGTGGCTGGCAATAGATTGATGGCTCTGTCTTAACCCCTGCGCCACCAGGGAGGTCCCAAAAGAATTCATTTTTTAAAAAATAGTTAACGAAACGATAACTTGAGTGGTGTGGAGATAGGACCAAAATTGCAAAGAGGGATGTAAGTGATTCAAGATGAGGAATATCATCACAGTCGATGATTCTGGACCAAGTCCACAGTCCCTTATGCGGGGGCATGCTACGAGCAGCAGATCTTTGGGAAAAGCCGGGTTTGTGGGGCCAGGGGCTGGCTGTGGGCATGCCAGAGAACCGGCAGGGCAGCAGTCCCGGCTCTGGCCTCCTGCGTGGGTGACTGGAGCCGCAGGGCTGGGTGGAGTTCCCCATTTCAGCAGAGGCGGCTCCTCCCCTGAAGCTGTCACCTTCCTCATTCCCGCACTCTCCTGGCACCTTTGAAGCTTAAACCAAGAGCCGCTGTACTGGGAAAGCTTGCCTTATCAGGTGTGGATCGCGGCTGTGCACGGGACACCTTGCTCGCCTGGGAAAGTCCCCCAGTTACCCAAGGCTCCGTCTCGGGCTCCCCCTCCGGGGCGCCCCCTGCTGTTCGCACGGCGCCAATGCACCCTCCGACGGCGGCGGGCGGAGCGGGTTAGACTCGGAATCCGGATCCGCAGCGGCTCCCTTCGCCTTGCAGCGCGCAGTGCAGCTCAGGGCGAGACTCCCAGGGAAATGCGGGATCGCAGGCCTTTGAGAGCAGGCGGTAAGGCCGGATGGGGGTGCACAATAAATGGACTTTTGTGATGGGCAGAAAGGCCTCCCATGGTGGTGGAAGGGCCCTCAGGGAGCTGGGAGAAAGCTGGGGAGCTGCAGCCCCCCTCGGCCCCCCTCTTCTCTGACAAAAAACCGCACTGCCGGCTCCTCCTGGGCACCCAGAGGGGCGGGGTCTGTGGCCTGCTGCATCCCTGAATGTAGCAAGCGCATCTGGGGGGCTGCACCTGGAAGCCGAATAAAAGGATGCTGAATTAGTGTCACTGGGACCCTGACCTCTCTTTTTGCAGCTTCAATGGGGAGGGAAGTGACGCAATATTTCAGGGTAGAGTGGGCATCCCCCTTCACACCCCATGTATGGAAACTGCTCCCCCAAACTCTCTTTCTTAGCAATCTCAGAGATGAGGCTGGAACTCCCTGTGTCCAGAGCGACAACATCTGCTTGTCGTTCTACCCTCCTGGGGCCCAGCTGTCCCACCTAAGGGAACCTTGAACCAAGAGTTTCAAGTCCCTTTAGGCTTTGCAGCTGGTGGCCGGCAGGTGAGGTGCAGGAGCCCAGGGCCCTCTCTCTTTGCGGTGTCCCAGCTCTGACTGGCTGGAATAAAGGTGTGTGTGTGTGTGTGTGTGTTAAAACTGGAGTGTTCTGGTCCCATCCTAGTAGATTGTGGTGGATTTGGAGTGGGGCCCTAGGCAGCTTTCCTTTGTCCAGCCTTCTTCCAGGTGTCATCGTGCAGGAGCTGCTCTTTGGGCTGGGACACTGCGTGTGCTTTGTAAGAACTCAGCTGAGTGCACCACGCCGGTGAGGACTGCTGTGTTATTTATTTTTTGTAAAGATTTATTTATTTATAGGAGAACTGGGGTACAGGTAAGAGGTGCGGGAGGGTGAGAGAATTCACCAGAGAGAGCGAGGAGCCGAACAGGCAGACGGACCAAAGACACTGCTGAGGGGAGCAGCATGAGAGACAAGAGAGGTCTGCTCATCATGTGGAACCCTCGCCGGCCGCTGGGATCGAACCGGCGCTGCAGAGGCTGCGGGCAGCCTCTCAGCTCAGCGCTCAACTGATGCGCCACCTGGGGAGGCCCAAGAGTTCATTTTTTTAATGGCTGAGTAGTATTCCATTGTAGCTCTATACCAAATCTTCCTTCTCTTCATCCTTGGTTACTTAGATTGTCTCACATTTTTGAAGCACACCCACATAGGTATGGATACACTCTCTCTTGGCCCTTTTTGCAGAGCAGCGAGCTCTCCATATGGATCTGCATCTTGATACCATCGTGTTACATCTTGGGGAGCTTTCTGATTCAGAACATCAAGAGACCTTGCACTTCTTTGGAGCTGCTGTAATAACTAACTGACCAAAGCTGCCAGTTTCTCTCTGCCTGCCTCTCCCCTCTTTCTCAACCACCGCTGCCCTGCCTCTGGGGTTGAGATTGTTACCAGCCTCTTGAATATATGACTCAGCTTACCCAGACTTTAGACTGTGCTGACTGCAAGGTGAAAAATGTTATTTAGGCTCATCCTTGAAAATGGAGACTGGCCCCTTCTCTGGGTAAAGCTCCTGCTTCCCCAGTGTGGGATGGGACACTGAGCACAGCATGGAAGTAGCAGGTGTGCACTTGGGGCCTGGTGGTACAAATCACACAAGGAGGCCCGTGTAGTCAATTCACACTGCGCGAAACTACAGAGGACAAATTCACAGCGTGCATCTCCTGGCCTCTATGCGTCGGCCGTGTGGGTTGGTGGGAGGAATCACTTAAGACATTCAACATTTTTCCAGAGGGGGAATGTGAATTAATGGAAGTTGCAGGGGTGCTGGGGGCCCACATTTTGCTGTACTGCATGGTGGTGATCGCCATCCCATGGGGGATGCTGGTGGCCCCTCCATTAGCACTAGCCCCCACTCTCCTTCATTAGTTTGGTAGCTCCTTAAAGTCCACAATGGAGACTCATTTGCCCTGCAACTCTCAAGGCCTTGGACATGTGGCCTGGGTTCTACAGGCCAGGTCTGAGCACTTGCCCTGTTAAGTACCTTATTCGATTCCTTCCCTTAGTCTGCCTAAAATCTCCCCAGAGTAAGTGCTACTCCCCAGAGTAGGGCAGCTCAAAACTGCTGCCCAGTTTTGAGTTGAAGAAAATAAAGCACAGAGAGGTCAAACAACCTGTCAAAGCCACACACCTCTGAGGGGCAGAGTTGAGCTTGTGAAGCAGGCAGTTTACCTCCAGTCATTCCCTCTACATGGCCCTGCTCTGCAGCCTCAGTGGCCTTTCCTTTTTATCCTGAAAAGGAGGGAGGGAAAAGCCATTGTGTTTACTTGAATTCAACACAAAACAAGAAAATTCAATTTAATGAAAGTGGGGAGTCCTGGCTCTGCTACTAATTAGCTGTTACAACCTTGGGTTAGTTACTTAGTATTTTTGTTTCTCATCCCTAACACAAGCTGCCTGGGTCTGTTGTGACTGCACAAAATGAGTTAGTATGCAAGATGCCCACTCAGCAAGCACTCATAGGCCAGTCAGGTCCTTTCAGCTCTTGGAGCTCAGCGTGTGGCACATACACCAGCAGCGTGGGCATCCCCAGAGAGTCTGTAAGGCAGAATCTACATTTTCACAAGGTCCTCAGGTGATTCGCGAGCACATCTGAAAAAGGCCTGTTCTTCAGCGGTGGCTTCCAATCACCTTTCTCCATTTGCTGCTCCCAAGCATGGTGTGGGAGGTGGAGCTGGGCAACCTGATTTTACCTCCTTTCACCTCTTCTGTATTATGCATAGTGAGGTTTGGGGACTGACAATGAAAGGCAGCTGAGATGAATGACTTATGCATCTTTTGTATGTTTGATGTGACAGGGAGGACAGAATACACAAATGTTACCATCTTTTTCTGGATCCACTTGCATCCTTGCTCACTTTGGCATTTTGAGAAATGGAAGTTTCAGTGACTAGGGAAGGTGGGGTGGGTAGAGACAACAGTGCCACCTTGTGGCAAAATTCTGGCATTACCACCTAGACACCACCTGCCTGGATTGGACAGTGATGCTGCTGCATTCGTTGAGTCTTTTTACCTACAAGTTACTGTGCTAGAACCTTTGATAAACTTAATTATTTAAAACTCACAATAAGAGTATGGAGTGGTGTTATTGTTATCTCTATATTGCTGGTCTGGAAGACCAGATTGAGAGCTATTAAGTAATTTGCTCAGGGTCCCTGTGTAGCGAAGCAAGAGCTGTAGGGAACTTGGAGCAGCCTAACTCTAGAGTTTATATTCAGATTTCCTCTCTAGCAAGAGAAGGCGCCCTTTCTAGTGCAGACCCCCAGATTATAGATTATTTTTGGACATGTGATAATTTATTTGTTAATTTTTAATTTTTAAAAAAGATTTATTTATTTATGCATACAAGAGCTGGGGTGCAGGCCAAAAGTGTGGGAGGTGAGAGGATTCACCAGAGACAGAATGGGGAACAGAACAGGCAGATAGACAGAAATACACTGCTGAGGGGAGCAGTGGCCAAGACAGGAGATGTCTGCTGTGCCTTGTGCGTTACCTCCCTGCCCAGGGATCGAACTTGTGCTTCTAACTCGTGCTTCATAGTGCTGAGATTCAACCTCTTGCACCATCAGGAAGGCCCCGTGATAATTTATTTACTGGAGTTGGGCAACAGACACTGAGAAGGCACCAGAAACCTGGATATGGCATCAGCCCTCCTCTCTCCAGCCCAGTCTCAAGTAGTCACTCAGGTAGCTTTTCTGTCTGTAGGAGAAGGGAGAAAACTATTCGAGCTGTTTAACTTTTAGGACTTGCAAAGACCCAGGCAAGTCCTTAAGAAGCAAAACTGAATTTAAAATTACACGGTGGGCCTCCCTGGTGGTGCAAGGGGTTAAGCATTGCACTATGAGTCAATCCACAGCCTCTGCAGCATGAGTTCGATCCCTGGCCGGCCAGGGAGCTGACCCCATATGGCACAGCAGACCTCTCCTGTCTTGCCCGCTGCTCCCCTCAGCAGTGTATTTCGTCAGTCTGCCTGTTCTGTTCCCCACTCTGTCTCTGGTGAATCCTGTCACCCCCCACATCTCTGGCCTGTACTCCAGCTCTTGTATGCATAAATAAATAAATCTTTAAAAAAATAAAATTACATGACAGTGGGAGAGCCGAGGTGACCCCTAACAGTGCCCGGGAGTAAGAGACTGAAAATATGTGCCTTTCCCCAATATCTTAAACCATCTGCATCAGTCAGATATGTGTGCTGGGTTAACAATGAATCCAGGATCTCATTATTTAAAATAGTAAAATAGTAATTATCTTAAGAATAAATTAAAATTTAATTAACATTATTTTTATTGAGGTATAATTGACATATAACATTATATTAGTTTCAGGTGTTCAACATAATGCTGTTTGTACATATTGTGAAATGATCATCATAAGACCAGCTAATATTCGTCATCACATAGTTTTTTTTTTTTTTCTTGGGATGAGAACTTCTAAGATTTTCTCTCATAGCAACTTTCAAGTATGCAAATGAAGTATTAGCTACCATAACACCACATTGTACATTCCGTTCTCAGGACTTACTGATTTCATAACTGGACTTTTGGAAATTTTGATCCCTTCACCCGTTTCATACTCCATCCCCAACTCTGCCACCACAGATCTGTTAATTCTTTGTATCTATGAGCTTGTTTTTACTTTCTTAGATTCCATAGATAAGTGGGATTTTATGGCATTTGTCTTTCTCTATCTGATCCGTTTCACTGAGCATTCTACCCTCAAGATCCGTCCTTGTGCAAATGGCAAGGTTTCATTCATTTTTGTGGTTGTGTAGTATTCCATTGTACTTCTTTATCCGGTCATCCACTGATGGACACTTATGTTGTTTTCATATCTTGGTTGTATAAATAATCTGCAATGAACATGGGGGTGCTTGTATCTTTTTGAGTTAGTGTTGAATTTTATTTTTAAAAATTTATTTATTTTTATTTTTTAAAAAGATTTATTTTATTTATTTATGCATACAAGAGCTGGGGGTTAGGTCAGAGATGCAGGGGGTGGGGTGAGAGGATTCACCAGAGACAACAGTGGGGAGCAGAACAGGCGGATCTTCTGAAATCCGTTGTGGAGGGAAGCAGTGGGTGAGACAGGAGAGGTCTGCTGTGCCATGTGGGTCAGTTCCTGGCTGGGGATCGAACTCATGCTGCAGTGGCTGTGGACAGCTTCAGAGTGTTGAGGCTTAACCCCTTGAGCCACCAGGGAGGCCCAGTATTGAGTTTTAAATTGTATGGAATGGATGAGGTTTATTTATTCATTCAAGATTTTTATCAACTCCTTCGGAACTCTCTCCTGAGAAAACCTACAATGCAGACCTGTGAAAACTTCTAGACTTTAGCTGCAGCTTCATTCCTAGGGAGAGCCACTGGCCTATGCCTGCCTTCTCTAAAGAGCTGAAACATGGTCTGGCATCTGGCACTGCCCAGCCTAGCTTCAGGGCTGCCTCAACAGAGCCACTTGTGACCGCTCCATCTGCCACACATTAGCTGGATCCTGGTCCCCACCTATGGGTGTGCCATCCCTTCCAGGCTTTCATTGGAGGGACAACGCCATCTTGCACGGAGCAGCTTTTGGTTTGGATGACAGGAGACTGTGACCCTTTCTGGGGGTGGACAGGCAGCTGTTTGTGCCTTAGGAACTCTTTCCTTATCTCAGTCACCCCTTTTAAAATAAACCCTGTTATTGCTTGCTGGGCTTGGGCTGTGTCTTGAAATTATGGAAGCAATGTGAGAACCCACTAACTGCGAGGTCTCCCCAGTTTTGCTCAGTTTCAAACTTACTAAGGCCATTTATATAAATCTTTTACGAATTTATCTGGTCACACATTTTGCTCATCTTTTATTGGGCATTTTCTTATTATTGAATTATAAGAGTTTTAAAAAGTCTACCTGGAGTCCAAAGAACAAAAATAAAGAGTAGACAATTCAACACATAAAAGCACTTAAAAACAAACCTGTGGAAGATGAGAGGGAAAGACACAAGGGAACACAAAGAAAGGTGGTAGGGGAAAAAATATCTGGACAAAGTCCTTTTTAAAATATATGTTGTGGATATATTTTATATACCCACTCTGTGACTTGCTCTCTCATTTTCTTAATGCTATCTTAGGCAATTAGACATTTACGTTTTTTGGTCTTTCGCTAAGTGGATTTTTGAGATTTTATTTCCATTTTTTCTTTTGGGGATGGCAAGGCGATTTGTTTGCTCACTAAGCACACCCTAGTCCCACACTTCCTCTGGTCAAGCCTCTTTCCCCGGGAGCACCTTGCCATGCTGTGCAGAAGGACTGCACCTGTCTCTTGCTAACACCTGCTAGGAAGGACCTTGGCCTTGACATCTCAGCTGCCAAGTTAGGGAGCCAGATCTGAATCCCGGAAAAGACTCATAGGTTTGTGTCCTTTCTGGGGCCATCAGCTTGCAACCTCTGACACAAATTCTAATCACAAAAGTGCCTCTTCTTTTTCCCATAACACTTACAGTTGTTTGTAATATCTTCTTGATGGTCTGATGTATCCATCGTCCCACTTGATTATCTCTGATGGCAGACACCCTGTCTGCTTTAACACCCAGACATTTGCTGGAGAGCATTGACTTTTCATGGCCCCACTTGCTCAGCACTGTGGGAAGAAGCAGACAATTTCCGCACTTAGGTTCCACAAGGGGTTCTGACTTTACACAGAAGAGGGCCCTCATGGTGCTTCCTCCCTATACCAGGACAAGAACCCTTGTGCTCTATGGGGGCCAGGCGAGCCCTACCTCAGCCAAGTGTCCAGGGTTCTGGTCTTAGAAACCCTCTATCAGGTGACCTTGGGAAGAATTGTGCTGAGCCCACTGCTGCTCCCTCCTATCCCCTGTCTCTCTGTCCTTCTCATCTTCTTGTGTCTCTTTCTTCTCTCTGCCTCCTCCCCACACCTTTTCCCCAGGAATTTTAGGTTCACAGCAAGTTAGGAGGAAGACATAGAGATTTCTCCTATACACCCTGCCCACTTCACCCCACCCAGTTATCAGCATCCCTTCCCACCGCCCCGCCAGGTTGGTTCATCTGTTACAACTAAATGAAGCTCTATTGTCACATCACAATCACTCCAAGTCCAGAGTTTGCATTAGGGACCCCTCCTGACTTTGTACATTCTATGAGTCTAGGCAAATATAATGACATGTATCCACCATTACAATATCAGGAATACTATTTCTGGTATCCTAAAAATCCTATGCATTCTGCCTATTCTAGTCCATCAGCTCCCATCCCAATCCTTGACAAAGTCAAATCTTGTTATTGTTTCCATAGTTTTGCCTTGTCCAGGATGTCATGTCTTTGGAGTCATATGATATGTAATCTGTTCAGATGGGTATCTTTCCCTTAATGCCCAGCTACCTTTCCAAGTGGCTGTACCATTTTGCATTTATACCATCAATGAATGAGAGTTCCTGTTTTCCCACATCCTTGCCAGCAGCTGATGCTATCAGTGTTTTGGATTATGACTAATCTAATAGATGTAGTAGTATATTATTATTGTTTTAATTTTCAATTTCCTAGCAACACATGGTGTGGGGCATCATTTCATATGCTTATTTGCCTTGTATATTCTTTGGTGTGGTATCATTTAAGGTGTTTGGCCCATTTTTCAGTTGGGTATTTGTCAAAGTTCTTTGCATATTTTAGATAACAGTCCTTTATCAGACTTGTCTCTTGCAAATATTTTCTTCTAGTCTGTGACTTGTCTTCTCATTCTCTTGATATTGTCTCTCCTAAAGAAGAAATTTTTAAATTTAAAGAAGTTCCAACCTATCAGCTATTTCCTTCATGGATCATGCCTTGGGTGTTGTGCCTAAAAAGGTATCACCATACTTGAGGTCACCTAGGTTTTCTCCTATATTGTCTTCCTAAAGCTATGTGGTTCTGCATTTTACATTTAAATCTATAATCCACTTTGAATTAGTTTTTGTGTGTGGTGAGAACATTTAGGATCTTCTCTCTCACCAAATTTGAACCATACAATACAGTGTTATATAACCAAAATCACCATACTGTACCTTAGAACCCCAGAACTTATTCATCTTATAACTGAAAGTTGTACTTTGCCTGATAGCTTCCCATTTTCCCTACCATCCTGCTTATGGAACCCTTCTTTTTATTCTCTGTTTCTATAAGTTCAACTTTTTTAGATTCCACATTTATGAGATCATATACTATTTGCCTTTCTGTGCCTTGCTTACTTCATTTAGCATAACGTCCTTGAACTTCATTCAAGTTGTTGTAAATGGCAGGAATTCCTTCTTTTTATGGCTGAATAATGAGAAATCCTACATTGCGTATCTCTACCACATTATGTATACATATATAAATACTGACAGACACTAGGTTATTTTCAAATCTTGAAAATACACTGCAGTGAACATGGGAGGGCAATTATCTCTTCTAGAAGCTGATTTAGGGCATCCCTATTGGTGCAAGGGGTTCAGATGCAACCTATGAAGCTAGCTGCAGCCACTGCAGCATGAGTTCGATCCCCAGCCAGGGAGCTACCCACACGGTGCTGCAGACCTCTCCTGACTCACCCTCTGCTCCCCTCAGCAGTGTATTTCAGTCAGTCTGCCTGTTCTGTTCCCCACTCTCTGGTGAATCCTCTCATCCCCCACAACTCTGGCCTGTACCCCAATTCTTATATGTATAAATAAATAAATCTTAAAAAAAGAAACTGATTTAATTTCTTTTGAATACATACTCAGAAGGGGAATTGCTAGATCCTATGGCAATTCTATCTTAAATTTTCTGAGGGACTTCCATACAGTTTTCTACAGTGGCTACAGCAATTTACATTCCCACCAACAGTGTGGTAATAACCATCCTAATAGGTGGGAGGTAATATCTCATTGTGTTGATTGGCATTTTCCCTTATTCTTAGTGATGCTGAGCATCTTTTCACCTACCTGTTGGTCATTTGTAAGTCTTCTTTGGAAAAATGTCCATTTAGATCCATCGCTCATTTTAAAAATTGGATTGTGGGAGGGACAGAGGGTAGGGAGAAAACAGGTGAGGGGAGAGCACAGTGGACTAGGGTGGAGTATTATGGGTAGTTTGTTGGTGAGAAGACTTTGGTGGCCACATTTGAGGGGAGAAATCCTATATTGTGGAAAAACAAAGAAAGACATAAAATAATGATACATCATTAATAATAATAAAGAATTGGATTTTTTTATTTTGCTATTGAGTTTTATAAGTTTCTTATATATTTTGGATATTAGCCTCTTATCAGATATTTTCTCCTATTCCATAGATTGCATTTTCATTTTGTTGATTGTTTCCTTTGCTGTACAGAACCTTTTTAGTTTGATGTAGTCCCATAGTCCCACTCGTTTATTTTTGCTTTTGTTTTCTATGCTAATAGTGCCACTATTTAAAAAATCATTGCCAAAATCAAGGCCAAGGAGATTTTCCCCATGTTTTCTTCAGGAAATTTTATGGTTTGGAGTCTTATATTTAAGAATTTAATTCATCTTGAGTTGGCTTTTGTGTGCTGTATAAAAGTTCAATTTTACTCTCCCGCTATTGGATGCCCAGTTTTCTTAACTCATTTACTGAAGAAACTAACCTTTCCTTAGTGTTTATTCTTGGCTTTCTTGTCAAAGATTAGTTGACATATCAGTGTGGGTTTATTCCTGAACTCTCTATTCTGTTCCATTGATCTAACTGTCTGGTTTTTTTTTTTTTTGTTCTTGTAATTAACATTTATTTACTATCATTCTATCATTCTTTTTGAATAAGATTTTTCTTTTTCCTTTAATAGAATTTTTAAATTAAAATACCATTATTTTATAATGTTATATAGGTTTCAGGTATATAGCATTGTAAATCATATATCATCTGTATATGTGTTTACCGCTAAAAGTCTAGTGTGCCTGTTTTCATGCCAGGACCATACTGTTTGAATTACTATACTTTGTAATATAGTCTTAAATTAAGAACTGTGACATTGCCAGTTTGTTGTTCTTATGGGGTTTTTATGGGATTCCATAAAACTTTTAGGATTTTTTGGTTCTGTTTCTGTGAAAGACGTTATTGAAATGTTAATAGGGATTGCATTGAATCTATAGATTGCTTCAGTTTTTTTAATTATTTCTTTTCTTATGTTTACTTTGGATTTAATTTGCTTTTCCTTTTATGGTTTCTGAAGGTATAAACTTAGATTATTGATATTAGATTAGTTTTTTCTTCTTTTCATATATATGCATTAAATGCTATAAATTTCTTTTCAAGCACTGTTATTGCTGCACTGCATTGAAGGGTTGTATTTTCACCTTTGGTCAAAATATTTGAATATTTATCTTATAATTTCTTCTTTGATCCATGTGTTATTTTAGAACAGGTTTGTTTAATCTGTATGTATTTTGAGATTTTCTAGTTATCTTTCTGTTATAGAGTTCTAGTTTCATTCCACTGTGACCTGAGAACAGAGGTTGTATGATTTGTATTCTATTAAGTTTTTTAATGTGTGTTTTATGGCCCAGAATTTTTCTCTTGAAATACAGTCTTTCTCATCTGTGATATTTTCCCTTGATTATTTTGGAAAGTGGAAGTGGAAGAGAACTTTCATTTCTATCTATTAATATTGATAAAATTAGCTAATCTAAGATTATATAATCTTAGAATAAAAGCCATTGAGTTGCCCTTAAAAAGAGACCTTAAATGAAAAAGCCAGCTAAATGATGAATAATTTAACTGTTGTGAGAACTAAATTTAACACTCTTTAAAAGATTATAGCAAAATGCAACACTTGATGCAAAATTGTGATGTCCAGCATTCAATAAAAATTACTAGATATGTGTAGAAGCATTAAAAATATGATTTAATAAAGAAACCAAATAGACAAAGATGAACTTTAAAAGCAGCACTTGAAAGCTAAAAGCCCTTGAAAGCAGTCCTTGAAAGCTGGATAAAGAAGAGCTAATAACTAGCTTTTCTTTAGCTAGTTAGGCATTTTGAACTTAATTGTAAGAGTTCTTTCAATACCCTTTTTAGTTAATTATATAATCTTGTCATCTTGACAAATCAGTCCTATTGACTGATTTTTCTCCTTGTTATGAATCATTTTTTTATTTTTTGCTATTGATAGTGGTATAATTTATGCATATATTTTCTGTGCTACAAGGCAGACATTATTTATTTTATTTTTATGTATTTTTTTAAGTAAGTACCATTATTTTACAACCTGTTAATTTTTTGACAGTATATGATTTCTCCCCTCAGGTGTAGTCACCGTGGGTCTCCCAACATCAAAATACCCATAGTCCTCCACTATATTCCATTATGCTCTTCACCTACTGTTCCCTCTCTTTCTCTCCCTCATCCCCTCCTGGATCTCTCAGATCTTGATCACCTTTCAAGGACTGCTTGAGCAGTTCTGGGGCACATTGGAATAGCTCAGGCTTCAGTGTCAGAGACCTGGTTTGCAACTTTTCTGCTGCCTATTAGTTGTGTGACCTGGAAGGTCATTGCATGTATTTTATTTCCTCCCAATGACCCAAAGTGGAGGCCACAGAAGATACTGTTAGGGGGAAAGGATGTCCTGAGCAAACTCCATACGGATTTATGGATGCCACCCCTACTCCATCAAGACACCGGGAACTACAAATCCCATGATCCCCAAAGGGAAGTTGCAAGGACCTAAGGGCTGTGTTAAGCAGCCATTTTCTCTGTTTCTCTGTCATGTTAGTGGGGTCTGGGGCACTTGGCTCATGCTCTTGGCCAGGCAGGTTTGGTCTTGGTGGGTCACTTGAGATTCCAGGTTGGCAGAATGGGTTAGGACCATTTAAGAATTTATCTACCTCTTTTCTCCCTGAGTTGTACATTTCCTCACTCCCTCTTCCTTGTAAATAAACCTTTTGTTAACCTTTTGTGTGTGCCTGCAGTTTAAGTCCCCTTTAAGTGCATGGGTGAGGACCCACAGTCAAGCAACCTGTTTTAGAGTGGGGTTGCCCTGTAACAATACCATGGTGCAGTTACAGGGCAAAAAGAGGGGTACCCTGGAAGCCCCCCCAAACTGCATGTATTAAATAGGTTCTGCCATCTACCACATTGAGACAAGACATAGTCTAGTGTGCAAGATCTTTAATGGAAAGGAACTTTAATACAATTAGTGTGCAATGGAGGGAAGAGAAGGGAAAGAATGTAGTTTCCAAATCAAACACTCAAAGTAATTATCCCCTGGTGGGTAAATGTCCAGCCACGCAGGGTTGGCCCAAAGCAGGACCCTTGAGTCCCAAAGGCCTGCCACAAAAAGCCTGCCCAAAAGCCTGTCTAAGGCACCTTCTGGTGAGGACCCATAGGAAAGTGGCAGAAGGGGCCAGGCAAGTCTGGAAGAAAAAGAACCAAAGTAAAATCAAGATAAAGGCTGCCATTGTTAGCCTCCCCACAGGTCTCTCATCCATGTCTCTGTTGCAAATGTCTCCTTCTGTGTTCCCCAAGTCCCTGGTCCATGTCCAAGGCTGAGAAGCAAGTGTGGCTTCTTCACATGTCTCTCTGCTCCGTGTGCCTCCTGCAGTCTTCTTTCTCCATCTCTCTCTGCTTCTTGTCAGTAGGGTCTTCTCTCTCAGTCTTTTCTATCTTCTCCTCCCTGCCCAGCTCCACCCTTCCTTAGGGTGGGGCAGGAAACCTCAAATCTCCCCTTCCCTGGGGATTACCCTGTTACAGTGCCAGTAAGGATCAGATTTAAACCAAATATAAATGAAAATGAAGAGTACTTGGAACAGACAGAAGTTCATTTTCTCATACAAGTGGACACCCAGAATTCACAAGGTCATCAAGGAACCATTCCTTCTACATTCTTGTTTCCCTATCCTAACACATGGTTTCCATTCTGAGAGAGTTCCTCTATTCATTAAAGCCAGCTGGACCATGATGCAGAATGGATATGTTATTCTCACCTAGGTATATAAAGGGATTGGTAAGGGGCTGGGCAGGCATTTTTCTTTGTTAGAAATATTTTCCTCAGGGGGCCTCTCTGGTAGCTTAGGGGTCAAAGACACAGCACTATCAAGGTATTGCCAGCCACTGCAGCATGAGTTCAAACCCCAACCAGGGAGCTACCCACATGGCACAGCAGCCCTCTCCTGACTTGCCCGCTGCTCCCCTCAGCTGTGTATTTCAGTCAATCTGCCTGTTCTGTTCCCCACTCTGTCTCTGGTGAATCTTCTCACCACCCACACCTCTGGCCTGTACCCCAGTTCTTGTATGCATGCTGCCAGTGGGTGTGGTGGGTGTGGTCTATCTGGGTGGGTGGGGAAGATTGATGAATTTAGTTCTGAGAGTACTGGAACAATCTAGAAAATGGGAGCAACTATTGTGATGGGGATGAAGGGCCACCACTAGGATGATGCCAATAGGAAATAGTAAAGCAAGAAAAAGCAAATCCTCTCTCCTTCCTCCAGCTTTTCATCTTCTGGTGCTCTCTATCAGCAGCTAACAGGAAAGCAGCTGGCAAAAGAGATATTGTTTGCAGAGTCTTGACCCCCCATGACAGAGTACAGAAGGATGGGCTTGTTGCTGAGAATAGCTTAGTAACCTGAATACTGATTCCTGGAGGTCAAGTTATCCATAAGGCCTGATTGGGATGCTGCAGTGCTAGGGTAACCCCATGACTAAGGGGCTTTTGCTTAAGGCTAGGGCTCCCCTAAAACATTGCCTGGACCCCAAGGACAAGGGTATAGGAGAGACTCCATGCTACTTGGTTTCCAGGGCCTTCTCCAGCTCCCATCTGCTGCCAACGGTGAGGCTGAGCTCAGGGGGGATCACTGTTCTGTGGCTGCCTCAGCGCACACCCAGACCACAGCTCTCCCCAATTAGAGCGCTGAAAAGTGCGCTGCACGGAACGTTTTTGTGCTTTTAAGTAGCATTAGCAGGCTTCCTTTCTTTTTTTAGCACTCAAACTTCCTTTCCTCATTAGCATAGTCTTCTGCAGGGAGAGGAAGGGCAGCGGAGCTAATTAGTGAGCCTGGGTGACTGCCTCATGCTTCCAACCTTTCCCAAACATCTGCCCCCCTGCTAGAGGAAGCTAGAGCCTGCTGCTAGCAGACTTTCTCTTTTGAGAAACTATCAAAAAACATTTGCAAATAACTGTGATTGCCTTAAAATGAAGGAAAGAAGCACATTTTCCAATTACAGCCTGGGTGATTGCTCCGGCTTGTTTAATTAATGGAGTGTGCATCTGTTTGCTGAGGCCCTTTTGAATGTGTTTTCTGGAGTTCCTTAATTAGTTACGAAAAGCTGCAGGTGTACTGGCAGGGGAGAACAGTGGAGCTGGGATGTCTTCCAGAAGAGAGGCTCTTTTTTAATGTAAATATTTAGTCGTAAGATGATGAGGTTCATTTTAAAGTTCTCTTTCCTATTTGGTCTTCATGTAGTGGTGTTGGAAGATATATTCAGGCTCCATTTGGATTGTTGACAAAATAAATTGAAACGGAAGAGACCAATTTTCATCATGACAGACACTTATATGCAGTTAGACTATTACCAGGATGACAAGTTATTCTCGCGCTGTCACTGTGAGTCTGCCGCCTGGTTTTTCAGGCAAAAATGCTTGCAAGGGAAGATGGGATGTTGCAGGGTAATTCTGTGCATTGAATCACAATGTTGTACCTGTTAAATAGAGGGGCCCAGGTGGGGGAGCAAGAGGGGATTTTGTCGTCCTAGTAGGTGAAGATTGTCTCGCAGCCTGCATCTGTCGGGAAGGATTACCCTCTTGTAAACAAGGCTCTCTGCCTGCATTGTTTATCTTGCCGCTTACTGCAGTAATTACCACCTCTGGATCTGAGAGAGGTTGGTACGGTTTGAAAAGTGCTCAAGACTGGGTTTCAAGCATCTTTGAGGTCAGAGTGTGTGGGCGTTGGAGAGTATGCTTTGATCAGCTGTAGCAGAGGTCAGCAAAATCTGGCCAACGGGCCAGGTTTGGCCCACTGTCAACTGAATAAAGTTTTATTGGTACATATTCATGCCCACTTGTTCACATTCCTGACTGCTTTGGCCACAAGGCAGCGCTGAATAGTTTCAATTGCTGCGTGACCAGCACAGTCTAAAATATTAAGTCTGTCTCTTGATAGAAAGTTTGCTGATCCTTGAATTCTAGGGACACCATAGATGACTGGATCAACCTTGGGAGAGGGGTCAGGGCTCCTGGAGTCTCACTTCTGGTCTCCATTTCCAGATCTCTGAGTTGAGCCTAAAACCTGCTACTCTGTATCGTAGGTGTGTGTGAGATACACAATTAAAAAATTTCTAATGAATTGTTTAATTTTTTCACCAAGCAGCACATACTGAATTGTTTAATTTTTTCACCAAGCAGCACATGCTGAGTAAATGAGAAAATGGACGATACAGCTTCTTTCTTGATGTTCTCTGTCCTGTAAGTTAAGATTAAGATAAGAGAGTTAATGGGATAAGTCCTCGCTGTTTCCCATCACTGTGCCACTCCCACATCTCATGTAGCATTTTATAGGGCAAAGATTCTTTTTAATTTCAGGGTAAAAGATGCACAATAATGGTGGTCCCGACGACAGATCATTGTGTCTCTTAAAGTTGAAGTGACTGACCTTCCAGGGTCCTCCCTAGATTGTCCCAGCAACTGCAGTGGAGGCATCTCTAACTGTAAATCTTAATTTTTTAATGTTCAAAACATCTTATAACATTGTCCTTAAGATTTCATAAATCAGGGTTTTGCTTGTGGGCCAGGAATAGAGTTAAGGCAAGACTGATTTTAGCCAAGCATCTTGCAAGCTTTTAAGCATAGTTTGCTGACCAGAATTGATGTCCCACTTCTGTTTAACTCCAGCCACATCATGGTGACCACATAAATAATGCAATTAAGCAGCTGAGCTAGTGGAGCTCTAGGAGCTGCTATTAACTAGTTAGGTGACCTTCGGCAGCTTACCTGCCCCTCCTCTGGATTTTGTCTGCAAATAAAGGGTTTGGGATAGATGCTAGCTAACATGCCTGTCTGTTAAAAAAATTCAGTGTGCAGAGACTGATTTCTCTTGTCTGTGTAGCAGAGTAATAGTCTCATCTAACATTTTCTTTCCCTTCTAATTCCGCACACCCCATTAAGTCTGGCCTTTGCTAGGTACTATTATGAGTCATAGGAAGGGGTGATAAGCTGGCAAGAACGGGTGTGTGGTGAGGACTCTGCTGGAGAGACAACAGATGTGAAGACAAAAAAATGGACCCCCAAATATAAGCAGAAAAATGACAGGTTGGGTGAACAACAAGGAGCTCACCAAATCGGCAGGAAGACTGGAGGACAGGGACCTAGGGGCTGGGTGGCTGAGGGCACAGCCAGCCTTATGCCCAGGGGCAGACAGCACATACAGTCCCCAGGGCATCTGCCTGAAAGACCACTCAGGGCCACCACTACTGGGGAGTGTAGATTAGAATAACAATGGAATACTATTCAGCAATCAAAAAAGATAAACTCATGCCATTTGCAGCAATAGGGATGGTGCTGGAAGGGATCATGCTCAGTGAAACAAGCCAGAAGGAAAAAGGCTATGTGGTGGTAGGAGATTTATGGGGACTACCTTGAAGGGGAAAATAAAATATTGTATATAAATAAATAATAATGGTAGCATCAGTGTAACTGGCCTCTGTCCCCACGCAATCCAGAGCCCTGTGCCGGCAGCCTCCCGCACCCCACGACTCCCAGACGCTCCTTCACCCGACTGATGTTTCTCATGACCTCCATGACCTCTGCTAGCTTGCACATCCCCGTCACCCTTCAGATGGAGAATTCTGGACCGCAGGACTAATGTGACTTACTCTGAGCCTGGTGCTTCTCCAAGCCATGGGGAAGAGGAAATATGCACCCCGCCCTTGACCACCAAGATGAGATTTTTGGTCCTACCTTCCCATGGCTTGGGTTCCCCTAAAATTGAAGGGATATTCGCATGCTTCTTAGCCAAACAAAAGACCCCTCCAATCTGAGCCAAGTGCAGCTGGGCAGGTTGTTCATGGCAGAAGTCTAAGGGGCGCCATTCACATTGTGGTCTCAATGCCACCGCCCACTGGGGCCTGCGGGACAAAGGGGCTCTGACCGTGCAGGAATGGAAAGCAGTTCTTGCTGTCACTTCCTTTTTTCAGCGTTCTGTGGAGGTTGACCCAGCGCCCCCAGTTCTTTGTTTTCAGAGAACATCGCACGAAATTCAGAACTGCACAAACATTCTGAATACGTGGAACGGGAGTAAGGATCTAATTGCTGGCTTCTCCAGTGACTTGGATTGAAAGTCAATTGTAATGCAAATGTTTTCACAAATACAAAATGACAAATCGATCTTTTACCCATTTTCCGAGTTTGCGACACTCAAGTGATTCTTTCAGATCTTTACAAAATTCTGTTTCCTCTGTTCAATGGAATTTGCTCTGGAAACACTACAGGAATGTTATGAAAGAAGTTAATATTTAAACCTGTGGCTGACATGTTTATATTTAATGTTCGGTTTTGAATGACAAAGGAGGAGAGAAATTTCTAGTGATTTATCGGCCTAGATGCCTCCAACAGTTAATGGTTTGAAAACAGAGTTTAAAAGATTGTTTCCGGGGCTGCCTGGTGGCGCAAGGGGTTAAGCAGCCTATGAAGCTATCCACAGCCATTGCTGCACAAGTTAGATCCCCAGCCAGGGAGCTACCCACATGGCACAGCAGACCTCTCCTGTCCTTCCTGCTGCTCCCCTCAGCAATGTATTTCAGTGGATCTGCCTGTTCTGTTCCCCACTCTGTCTCTGGTGAATCCTCTCACCCTCCACACCCAATTCTTGTATAAATAAATAAATGTTTTTTTTTTTTAAAAGAGATTGTTTCCCTCCAGTTGTCCTATAAAAATCCTATACTTTGCTCTCCTTGCTTGAAATGTTTATGTTCATTTTCCTGAGTTTAATAATAGAAAACCCTCTTTCCATTATTTTATCTAGAAGCTTATGTTTTGACATAAAACCAAGAAGCATTTCCACTTCTTACATTTTAGTTTCCTCACTTCTCAAAGCAAAAGTAGTTCAATTAAATATCATCCGAGGGCTCCTCTAAGGCAGAGACCTTTGGAAATTGCTCTAACCCTTTAACATTTAGAAAAGCATATTTATAGAAGCAGAATGTCTTTGCAATATGGGCTTGCTGTTCAGAGAGAGAAAATCTCCCCACGCTCTCTGAAGAATGAAGTCATTCCATTTCAAGGCTGGCCATTAGGTGTAATGGAGAGGCAGCCTCGAGTGTCACTGGCCCATCAGACCAGATTCATGTTTAGGTTTTAAATTAACTCACGAAAGCGGTCTATTTCTGTTTCCACTGGATTAGGGGAGCATCAGGGTGGAGATTTGGGGCAAAAGCTTTGAAATTGTAAGAAGACATTTCCTCCATGCTGAGGGGCACATCCGTGCTCTCATTCACCTAATTGAAAGATCTCCTCCTGCCCCGTCCCCTTGCATCTGGTCAACCATCCTAGCATTAATTCCAGAAATATTTATTGAGCACTTACTATGTACTTGATACGGTCTGTGAATGGTACAGAAAATAGAGAAATAGAGAATGCCACAGAAACAGATTTAGAAAGCAAAAAGGCTAAGGGAAGGCAGAATTGCAGAGTGGGGCTTGGAGGTGGCAAGGACCAAGAGGAAGTAGGCTCAATGTAATTCTACTTTAGCATTTTAAGATTGTTTTCAGGGGCCTCCCCGGTGGCGCAGCGGTTGAGCGCTGGGTTACGAAGCTGCCCGCAGCCTCTGCAGCACCGGTTCGATCCCCGGCCACCGGGTGAGGGTCCCACATGGCGCGCAGACCCCTCCTGCCGCCCGCTGCTCCCCTCAGCAGTGTCCTTCTGCCTGCTCTGCTCCCTGCTCTGGCTCTGGTGAATTCTCTCACCCTCCCGCGCTTCTGACTGTACCCAGTGCTTGTATAAATAAAATAAATAAATCTTTAAAAAAAAAAAAGATTGTTTTCAGATTCACCCTCCAATTACTTGTGCATGAATTCTCTACTGTGTAGAATTCCATGGCCAAGTACATGCTCACTGGATGAATTCACTTATTCATTCAGCAAATGTATATTGATACCAGGAATTGGGTAGGTAGGGAGAAACAAAGACATGACCTCTGACCTTGTGGAGTTTAAAGTATAGTGGGAAATAAATACACATAGACTATTCATTTATAATTACAATATGGCTCACAAAGGAGTAGAAAAGGGTACTGTGATGATTTATTGAACATTTATTAAAAGCCAGGCACTGTTTCTGGTGCTGACATGTGTGGTATCTTATTAACACCTCATAGCAAGACTATTTTCGTTTCCATTTTTTTAAGTGAGGAAATAAGTTCAGGACAATAAGTATGGGGAGACTTTATTTTGATGGAGGGTCACAAAAGGCATGAGAAAGTGTTAGCTCAGTGAACACTGGGGGAAGAATGTTCAGGCAGAGATAACAAAGAGCTTGTGTGAAGGGCCTACTGCAGGAAGGAACTTTATTTATTTAATTTTATTTTTTTAAAGATTTATTTATTTATTTTTAAGTTAAATTTTTTTTTAAAATAGTTTTTTTTTTAATAGAGGCATGTTTTTATTTATTTATTTATTATATTTGTTTGTTTGTTTTGTTTATACATGCACTGGGTACAGTCAGAAGCGCGGGAGGGTGAGAGAATTCACCAGAGCCAGAGTGGGGAGCAGAGCAGGCAGAAGGACCGAAGTACACTGCTGAGGGGAGCAGCGGGCATCAGGAGAGGTCTGCGCACCATGTGGGATCCTCCTCCGGTGGCCGGGGAGCAGCCGGGGATCGAACCGGCGCCGCAGAGGCCGCGGGCAGCTTCACAACCCAGCGCTCAACCGCTGCGCCACCGGGGAGGCCCTAAAGATTTATTTTTATTTATATAAGAGCCGGGGTACAGGCCAGATGTGTGGGAGGGTGAGAGGATTCACCAGGTCAGATGCGCGGGAGGGTGAGAGGATTCACCAGAGACAGAGCAGGGAACAGAACAGGCAGACTGACGAAACACACTGCTGAGGGGAGCAGCGGGTGAGACAGGAGAGGTCTGCTCGCCATGTGGGTTGTTCCGAGGGCAGCGGGGATCAAACTGGCACTGCAGAGGCTGCAGACAGCTTCACAGCACTGTGTTCAACTGCCTGTGCCACCAGGGAAGCCCCAGGAAGGAACTTTAGTCAGAGAAAGTCAGTTGGCTAGTGTGGGTGAGACATGGGGAGGAACTGGCGGAGAGGTTAAGGGAGGGCTGGCAATGGAGGGTCTGTGGACTGACAGGGAGGAATATGTTTTCATTATAAGAATGGGCTGATGGGGCCTCCCTGGCAGCCTATGGGTTAATTCTCAGCACTATCACTGCTATGGCCTGTGGGCCTGAGTTAGATCCCGGGCAGGGAGCCAGCCCACATGGCACAGCAGACCACTCCTGTCCTTCCTGCTGCTCCCCTCACCAGTGTATTTCAGTAAATCCACCTGTTCTGCTTCCCACTCTGTCTCTGGTGAATCCTCTCACTCCCCACACCTCCGCCCTATTCCCCTGTTCTACCCAATAAATAATGGGGTGGCATTAAACAGTTTAAGGAGGGGTGCTGTGAGGGCATGACTCCAGGTGGGAAACAGATAAGATGGGGCACATTCAGGATGATGTGGTCATAGATTTCAGGTGGGGAAGGCAGGAGCATCACTGGTGTTGGCTATTTCTGTCCATTTGTGGCTGATGAGCTCTGGTAACTCAGCACCTCCTGTATACTGTGTGTTTTGCAAATTAGAGTTTCATCACTTTTGAAATTCTGGATATGAAAAAACTGGGCTGAATTAAAAAAATCATTTGCCATCTCACAAGAAATGTCAATATTCCATAGAGCCACCAGATTCATCAAATATAATTTCAATACTTTAAGAATTGTTGTAAAGAGGGCCTCCCTGGTGGCGCAGGTGGTTGAGCGCCCCAATGTGAAGCTGTCCACAGCTTCTGCAGCTTGGGTTCGATCCTGGTCTGCCGGCGAGAATCCCACATGGCGCAGCAGACCTCTCCTGTCTCACCCGCTGCTCCCCTCAGCAGTGTATTTCGTCAGTCTGCCTGTTCTGTTCCCCGCTCTGTCTTTGGTGAATCCTCTCACCCTCCCGTGCACCTGGCCTGTACCCTGGTTCTTGTATAAATAAATAAATCTTAAAAAAAAGAATTGTTGTAAAGATTATATAAAATTGCATCACTATGTGTACCATTCCAAGGGTAGCAACTATTAGGACTTTGAAGAGATTATTCTTATCAAGTCTTTATCAGGAATTGTGCGTGGTCATTTCAAGCATAAAATGTAATGCAAAAAAGTTACATTCATCAAAACAAGCCCACAGTTCTCAATGAAAACATGAAAGGATTTTAAGTCGAGGGTTTGTCAAATTAATTAACATGTTCCTGGAAACTTTTTAGTTTATTTTTCTTATTTACATAATGTTAATAAAATAAAAATGATAGTTTTTCACCAAATCCTACGTAGATATCTGTAATTTCCCTTCAGTTTCCCCCTGGATGCTTTACACATATTAATATTTTCTGGATGTGCCACGATGTGAAAATGCCCTGAAAGTGCCCGACTGGTCCAACACTGGTGCCCACCCCACCTTGGTTCTCAACTCCAGAAGCTGCTAAGCCCTGGTGAACCTGATACAGTCTCCAAACCCTTTTTAGATTTCGACATTCTTCTGAATGGGGGATCCTCAACCCTCTGAACCCAGATGATGAAGCTGAACCAGTGGAACAAATGGTGGTGATGTGGGGGGGCCCATACCCCTCCTGCTCACCCCCTCCCCCAACCTCTGGTTTTATTTTTCTGTTATGTTGAGAGCACCTTGAGTTTGGGCTGGGGAGAATTCTGCTCTTTGTGGAAACAAGAGCTCTGGGAGGGCTTAGATGCTCTGCTTCTGTTCAAAAGCATCGCCTGTCACCCACCCAGGAGCAGAAAGCCGAATCCTGGGGAGCGCCCGGACTGCAGAGGGCCAGCTGCTTGGCAAACAGCACTGCGGGTGCCACCCGTGGCCCCTTCTGCTGCTGATGGCTACTGTCAGCCCTGCCCACTCTGCACCAGAGGCCCCTTCCGTAATTGTCTAGACCCTGGCTCGTTAAAGGGTAGCCGGCCCCATGGGTAAGAAGCCTCTTTAGGGAATGCCGAGTCCTCAGCGTCCATGAAGATAGTCAGGAACTTGGGATCTGTTCCTGGGACCTGAACCTCAAGCTGGAAAGTGAGCTATGAACTCTGAGGTCAGGAGCGGGAAGGACAACTTGTGCAGGAAGGGCATAGTGCTGGCAACACTCCGCCCTGGGTCCCAATCTTGCAGATGAGAGAGAGTTGGAGGCAAGGAAGGCCAGATAGTGACCCTAAGCAATCTGCCTCGGGACTTCACACCCACACCGAAATATTCCCTTTCATCCAATCACTCTATTTTGCAATAAAAACAGCTCCGAAATCCACCCCTTTGTTCCTCACCGAGCCCCTCCTGCGCAGTGTGAACCTCAGCGTGAAAGCAGCTCGGGTAGGAACCCCCTTGGTCAGCTCCCCGAGCAGCAGCGCCCACGCGCCCCCAAGGCGGCCGGCAGTTCCAGCTCCTGCCAGTAGGGGTCATCATTTCCCTTTTGTAATTCTTTGCGCTGCAAGCTCGTCCCTTCACAGGCCTAAATACATTTTCCCTTTTTTGTTTATGGCATTAATTCTGAGGTTAGGGTCGGCTTGTGGTGAGCAATAATAAGTTTAACCTTTGGCTTTCTGCACTAAGATGTAATTGATCATTTGTGGTCTCCCTTCCAAGAGCAGGAGCCTTGGTTACGTTAAGATAAATGGAGACAGGTGGACCCTCCATATTTGTGATGTGTTGAAGAGAGCAAAGCAGGGCGTTGACTGACTTTATTGTATGAACTTTACTATCCCTCTCATCTTTATTTAAAAGCAAAAAAAAAAAATTGCCCACTAAGTGATTTGTTATTTAACATTTTACAACCATAGTCGGATCCTGGTGAGGATAATTTCCCGTAGAATGCACATTAGTGTCTAGTTGGTAAATAAACTTGAGGCATTTCTGCATTGGGTATAAAATAAAAATGAAAACGTTGAATTCTAAACCAAGTGCTGGTGCAGAATTAGAGGTTTTGCACCAAGCATGCTGTGCTGCTCCTCTGATGATAATCTCATGGCTGTGTCTGGATTGCTAGACAACAAACCAATGTGTTTTATTTTTTTTTTATTTTTATATATATATTTTTTAATTAATAAATTTTATTTTTATATTCCCCATACAATTGCAATCCCCCCATTCTGACCCCAATGTGTTTTAATGCAAACATAAAGAATCATTTCTGGTGAATTAACAATAACCATGAGTGTTTATTGGAATCCCACTATGTGTTGGGAACATGATTAGCGTCTGGCATCCTCTGTTCTCAATCTTTACAAAGTTGAAGAGCAAGTGAGGAGGATTTGATAGACAAAGTGAGGCAAAGAAAGTTTAAGCAGAGAAAGACAAGAGGACGAGACAAATGAGGGGTAGAACCTGGATTCAAACCCAGTTCTCAGGGGCTCCAAACCACCACACCACATTGGGCTTGTCTTGCCACCACACCACATTGGGCTCGGAATTCTTCCATGAATGTCTTGTTTTTCTCTCTCTGCACTTCTAACTACATCTCTTCTCTCTCTCTCTCTCTCTCTCTCTCTTCTATATATATATATATATATTGCTCTATATACATTGTTTGTTTGCTTTTCTTATTTTCCAGTTTGAAGCTCTAGACATATGAACTTTTCGATTCCCTGATGAGTACCTGGACTTTAATTTGACCTGAGCCTTCAGAAACATCCCAGGAGAAGTCTAGTTAGTAACTTGCTTCACATAAGAGAAAAGCAATACATGCTGGGTGTATTTTTAATTATCTAAATGGATATAACAGTCAATCAAATTCTGCAGGGATTTGGATTCTTCTGTCCATGGACCATTCTTTCATCATCTTTGAACAATGAAATTGACTTTTGAAAGAAGACCTTGGTGCAGCAGGGCCTAAGCAAGGGAAGAACCCCAAGTAGGGCAGCATATCCACTGAGTGACCAGCCTGCAAGGCCATGGGGGCGGTGCTAACACCCTTCATTGGAAACCCTGATTCTATGTCTGTGGCAGGTTTTGCAGATTTGATGGCTGCACGTGATTTTCTGTAGGGTCATCATTGGCCAGACAGATTCCATTTCTGTTAACTCTTGCATTTCTCAATGGTGGGGAGAGTGGGTCAGAGGACTTCTACCCTCCCATGGTCAATGCTTCCCCCATCTCAGGGAACAGCCAACCCAGCCGACCTCCTTCTGATGCCAATTTTAGGCCCAGAAGGCCAGGTTTTGTATCCAACTATGCCCTTGGAGAAATACAAGATGCCATCTCTTCCATTCTCTTTCCTCTTGCACAGACATTCTAGGAGTTTCTCAATTTTTAAGTGAAACTCCAGGATATAAGATTCCACAATCTTCTATAATGTCATTTGATTATTATAATTTGTAATATTTGTAATTACATTTGTAATATTATAATTGTCTTTCCTTGTAGCTAATTTAAATAGTGCATGCTGTGATGTCAATTAATTTCCCAATTACTTCTTTGGACAGAAATACTTAATAATAGTCAAGTAATACAAGGATCTTAAGTGCACAAGGTAGCTTCCTGGACCCCATAGGCTTTAGCAAGAGTAAACCGAGGCTCGGAAAAATTAGATTTGCTTAAATCACACATCTGATCACTTGAACTAGAAAATAGACTGGAAAGGTCCAGGAAAAGAAGATTGGAGAGAGGATCAGGTGGAAGTCGTACAACCATGAAGGAAATGAAGCATGCATGGAAGTCTGTTGAGTGATGCTAGCGGGGGATCTTGTCTCAAGAACAATTTAGCCTCTAGGGTCATCTTTAGTATCCAAAGTCTTTCTTCACAACCTTCCAGATAGAATTAATCACTGCTTGGTGCTGAGGACGGGCCATTGTTAAGGCACCCAACTCACTGTTATGCTACTATCCCCTGTATTAGTTAGGGTTCTTCAGAGAAATATCTATCTATCTATCTATCTATCTATCTATCTATCTATCTATCTATCTATCTATCTATCCATCCATCCATCTATCATTTATCTATTGAAGTTGGCTCACGTGTTATGGAGCTTTGGTGGGTCCAAAATCTGATGGGATTAGCTGGCAGATCAGCGACTCCAGGAAGAGCTGCAGTTTGTATCTATCATCTGTCTATCTATCTATCTATCTTTCCATCTATCTATCTATCTATCTATCTATCTATCTATCTATCTATCTATCTATCTATCTATCTATCTATCTTTCTTTCTATCTATCTATCTATCTATCTATCTATCTATCTATCTATCTATCTATCTATCTATCTATCTATCTATCTATCTTTCTTTCTTTCTATCTATCTATCTATCTATCTATCTATCTATCTATCTATCTATCTATCTATCTATCTATCTGATCTATCTAGAAGAGCTGCAGTTTGAACCCAAAATCCTTCTGCTGGAAGAATTCCTTTTCAACCCAAGGGAGGTCAGTCTTCTATTCAGGCCTTCAACTCACTACACCCACGTCATGGAGGGCAATCGGCTTTACCCAAAGTCCACTGATTTAAACATTAATCACACTAAACACACACACACACAAACACACACACACACTCCACAGAAACATCCAGAATTTCTCCAGTGTTCGCTCAGTGGTGACTCTGCAGTAGGCACCCAGTAAATAGGTACCCAACAAATATGTGCTGACTTGAAAAACAAAAACAAAAAAATTAATAAAAAACCCAAAAAGTGCTTTCAAAAACAATACCCCTTTTATTCCTCTCTCTCTGGGGTTATGCTCACCTTTACTTTCCATAGTAGGAAGCAGAGGCTTATGGGAGGAAATATGCTCAGATCACGAGCCTGATGAGGGATAGTCCTGGCCCCAACTCTAGTCCTGATTTTTCCTTTTTTTGCACCATACTACAATGTCCTTTTATTTGATGTAAATCTCAGAGGGGTGTCTGGGCATTGTGAGTTAGTATCTTCTAGGAACTGTTACTCAAAACCTAGTTCATCTACCACCAGGACAATGAGTACCTTGTTGGGATCTACCATTTGCCCATCAACATCAGTCATCTGAGCAGCTGCTTGGTGCCTCCTCCTGACTGCAGGTGGGAGATTGCTCAGCTCACCCACCCGTTCCTCCATCTCTCCATTCCTTCTTCCAGTGGATCTTTATTCAACATGTGTGATGCCCCAGACCTGGGGAGAGCCAGATATGCCACCTCCCGCCTGGGCCTCAGCTGCCATGTTGCGCCCCTGTCTCCAGTGGCAGGGAAGCCTGGCGAGATTGCTGATGCCTGGATCCCGGCAGGGACTTGGAACCTGCAGGAAGGTCTTCACAGTTGTGGGGCAGCCGGGCTGGGGCTCATGGCTGGAGTTCTCAGGCTTGTCCCAGGCAGGGGAAAGAGGATGAAGACTACTAGTCTCTCCTTTGTCCTTCATCATTCCTTTTTAGCTGTCCTAAATTGTTTATTAGGTAAGACTTTTACAGACATAACTTACTAGTGGTGACAGTGGAGCTTTAGAGTACTGGGTCTGTTGCAAGCTGTGCGACCAGACGCACCAATAGCGTGGAGCCTTGCCAGACCTTGTCACTGGCCTTGCCATGACCTTGTAAGACTGTGAGGGCTTTGACCTGCAGCTCAATGCTCACTTCTCCCAGTGCTTGTGTTAAGTGATCCATGGGGTGTCTTCTGATAGCTCTATGAAATGGGTCAATAAGGACAACCTCGGAGGATTTGTATGTGGAATCTTCACTAACCCAGTAAGAACCAAGGACTCTCAGGGGCCCCCAGTGGGGCACAGCTCGCAGCCTTGAAGCCAGTGGAGGCTGGTTCCCTCCCAGATGGACTGGCTTGCATAGGCTGCACCTTAGGAGCTGGCTGATTGCAGCTGTCATGGCACACGAGTCCAGTACGTGAAATAACTCTGCTGGGCCTTCTGTTATTGGGATGGGGGTTGGGGGGCCCTGTGGAGTGCCAAGAGCTGGTGGCTCTACCAGCATTGTACCCGAGAAGAAAGCGTACCCCATGAGCCTACCTCTTCCTCCATGGCTCCCGGGTGGGTCTATAAGTGCCCATCTTGGCTTACCTGATGGCCGCCGCAAGCTAGAAAGGCTCCTTGTCCTTGACTTGAGGACACATACTTTTGCAAGGGGCAGCATTGGGAGTTTCTCTTTCCTTCCATCTCCCCTTCTCAGACTTAACCCCAAAGCTATGCAGGAGACAGTTGCATGACTCCTCTTGATTGGCCTTCTTTAATGTTCTAGCTGTCTTCTTAAGGATAGCCCAGCCTGAAAAACCTGCTGGACGGGAGGTGGCTTTCATTGACATGAGCCTCTGAGGACTGAGTGTCTTCATACACCATTTCACATGCTCAGAACACTTTCCTTTAATATGCACCCCCCCTTACTTTTATATCCTAACTCCTGTGCCCCCTCTAAAAGTTAGATTAGATTCTAAAAGTTAGATTCTCTAACTTTCCCCTCTCCCACACCTCTATCCCAACTGTGACTTCTGGTAAAGTCAACAGTAACTTAGCCTATCTATACCTCAATTCCTCATCCTGTTCCATTTCCTTCTCTCTGTCTTTATCTGGCTATCGACTGCTTCCCTGGCTGAAATGCAAGCTTTGTGAGGTCTTGCCTGTCTCATTGCACATAGTAAGTGTTCAATCAACATCATCAGCAACTCAGCCTGTCCCTGCTGGTGCAGCCCCAGTGAAGGGGACCTGAATACCTCCTGCTGTTCTTTCAGATGGTTCTGATTTGAGGTTGTTCACACATTCCTGGTGGAAAGAAGAACCTTGAACTGAGGTTGTCCAGTTCTACTGAGCCATTTATTCTGAACCTTTCTAGCATTTTCCTTATGGTTGACTGGTGATGTCCCCTTGCTGCTTACTGCCCATGTTGCCAGGCTGACTGTGAACTTCTCAAGGTCTAGGTGTGTTCTTTCACATTCCAGGCAGCACTAGGTGCTTAGCAAATAGCTGTGAGGCACCCAGGTTTTGTTTCAAAACTTGTAACCATCTAGATTAGGACTGAGCCAAGAGGTCTGTGATCACCCCCAGTTCAGGGAACAGACTCCCAGTAGTATATTAGATATACCATAGTATAGTGCAGTGGATGGGTAGGACATTCTGGGATTCAGTAGTCCAGCTACTGTGACTTCTGGTGAAGTGGGAAGTGACTTAGCCTATCTGCACCTCAATTCCTCATCTGTGAAAGGGGCATAATTTCAGTGCCTACTTTCAGAGTTTATGGATGGTTATCCAGGACATGTGTGGAGAGCCAAGGTGTGCAGAAGAATAACTATCAAGTGTTTGCCCTGTTACATGTGCTTGCTGAACTTGGGGGTCTATTATGAGCCAGCCGAATCTTGCTGCTGCTGAGTGGCAAAGGATGGTGACAGAGAAGGGAAAAATAAGAATACAATTTAAATTGTAGTAGGGACTGTGGAGGGTCGGTCTACATCATAGGTCAAACAGAATATGGGGTTCTCAGTCACAGCCTTAGGGCTCCAGGCAAAAGGTAGACCTACTCTATTTAAGAAATAGTGACATATATAATAATCTTTTCTTTTTTGAATTAATTTTTTTTAATTGCGGTAACATTGATTTATAACACTGTATATGATATGGAGGTTTGGGATCACACCTCTTCAGATGTCTATTACACACCACACCCACCACCTTTCCACACTGTATCTCCAACATCCCTCTCCCCTTCTGGTAGCTTCAGTTCTACAATCAGACTTCTGTGTTGGTTCTGTCTGACCCTCATATAAGTGAAATCTTCTGATATTTGTCTTTCTCCTTCTATGTTGTTGCAAATGGTAAAAATATCATCTTTTTCATAGCCGAGTAATATTCCACTGTATACATATACCACATCTTACTAATCGAATTCTCTTTTGTTGGGCACTCAGATCATTTCTATAACTTGGTTATCGTAAGTAGTGCTGTGATGAACATAGGAGTGCATATATTCCTTAGAATTAGTTTTGGCATTCTTTGGGTAGATACCTAGGAGTAGAATTCCTAGATCATTGGTAGATCTATTTTTAATATTTTGAGAAATCACCATACTGTTTTCCATAAGGGCTGGACAAGTCTACATTCCTACCAACAATGTAGAAGTATTCCTTTTTCTCCACATCTTTGCTAGCACCTGTTGTTACTGGTCTTTTTAATGTGGACCATTCACATAGGTGTGTGGTGGTACCTCATTGTTGCTTTGATTTTGTTTCCCTGATAAGTGCTTTATTTGGAGAAGTGTTTATCGAGTGTTTCTATCCACTTTTTGATTGGGTCTTTTATTTTCTTTTTGTTGAGTTACGTGAGTTCATTTTAGATCTTGTCAGAGGTATGGTATGTAGATATTTTCTCCTGCAAACCTGTACTGATGTACTGGTGTCTTTTTGTTTACTGATAGCTTCTTTCACTATGAAGTACTCTTTAGCTTGATGTAGCCCCAATTGTTTATATTCTCTTTTGCTACTGTTGCTGTTGGAGATGAATCCACAAAAACATCACTGAAGCCAGTGTTGTGGAGTATTTTGCATATGTTTTATTGTTTTTGTGGCTTCAAGTTTTTAACCCATTTTGCATTAATTTTGTCTATGGTGTAAGATAGTGGTCTAGTTTCATTCTTTTGCATGTGACTGTCTAGTTTCCTGAACACCATTGATGAGCCTTTCCTTTCTCCAATATATAATATTGACTCCTTTGTCATAGATTAACTGTCCATATACAGGTGAGTTTATCTCTGGGCATTCAATTTTATCCATTGTCTCTAGTCTTTTTCTAATACTATACTGTTTTGGTTATTATGGTTTTGTGGTACAGTTTGAAGTCTTGGTGTGGTCAGGGTTACTTTGGTGATTTGGGTTCTTTTGTGATTCCATATGTATTTCAGTAATGTTTGATATTAGAAAGCTTTCTGCTAGGAATGATTAAAATAAAATATACATAAAGACTCATAGTCCCATTAATAGGTGGATAAACAGTAAGATCTACTAGATTGTGAAATAGTTGAGGACAAGATTGATGAAGGTGCATCCTGGAAACCCTGCCTACTATGTGCCAGACACAGCTTGGGTACCAGATGCAGCTTTAGGAAACATTGTTTATTTGAATGAAAAAATCTGGAACTTGGTATTTGAGAGGCATGTCATTCATATCCTTTCAATGGCAATAGTTACCCATGGTGGAGAGGGGTTCTACTTGTAGTAGGATCAGCTGGATAGGCATTGCGCTGGGTGCCCGAGCAGGCTGGATAGCTAGAAGTGAGGTATTTCCAATCACTGAGTCTGAACAAGCTCTGTAGGTGACTGGAAAGAAGCTATTTACAACCCCCAAACTGGGAGGGTCCTGCAGATATCACTGGCACCAGTTCTTCCTTCTAGCACATGGAAATCTGATACTGCCCATCTTTTTCAAGTCTCCAAGATTGAGAAGCAACCGCTTTTTCTCCCTTTCCTTTTAAAAGCTATGTTTCCTGGATGATTCTTTTTTATGGCTGGCTACAGTATCTTGTGTTAGTGGGAGCCCGTATCTCAATCTTTGGACTGCTAAGAAAATATAAAGGAGGGCTTAGCATCCTCCAATGCCTTATTGACTTCATTTAGTGCACTGTCTTTTTACACTAACTGGGGCTGGTTATGATGCCCAGTGTAGGCTTTACAAATGAAGTGGACAGCGAAATCATGGTATCCTAGAAGCTCAACCACCAATATTTAATACTCTGACTCAGTTGAAGCTGTCAGTTCCAGGAGATAGGATGAAATAATCAGATACTCCAAAAGTGCTCAGGACATAGCTGTGATGCTCCCAAGACAGCCCACCATATTGGCTTTGGAAGGTGGGCTCGTATCTTGACATCTGGGAAACTCCACAGTAGCTGGGGGAGGCAGTGTGAATAGTAAGATTTCTGGGAAAACTATGAGGGCAATTGGATTGTATTCAGAACAGTGATGAAAAGAGGGCTGTAATACAAATAGCAAAATTATAACCAATCATTATGTTTTAATAATATTTATTTTTTCTTGATGAAAAACAGCATTTTTTCTCCTCTCCAAGCTTTACTGAGGTATGATGGACAAATAAAAATTGCATATACTTAGATTTTACAACATGATTTTAAAAGGCATATAACACGATGATTTCTTATCATATATGTTGTGAAATAATTAATTAACACATCCATCCCTTCCTGTAGTAGCTTTCTATTTTAAAAATACTTGCCTGTATTCTGCTAAGCAGGACATGTATTATCTCATTTAGTCTGTGAATTAGGCACCATTCTAATGCCTTATTACTGGTAAGGAAACTGAGGTACATAGTGCAATAACTTGCCAGTCACTGTGTTAAAGACTTTAACCAGCGGCAATCAACAATGATTCTGACAATGCCTGGAGACATTTTTGGTTGTCACATGGAGTAGGAGGGGTTGTTACTGGCATCTAGAGCGTATAGGCCAGGCATGCTGCTAAACATCCTATAGTGCACAGTACACAACAGTACCCCCACTCTCACCCTTAATAAAGAATTGTCCAGGGCCTCCCCTAGTGGTGCAGGCAGTTGAGCGCAGTGCTGTGAAGCTGTCCACAGCTTCTGCAGCTCTAGTTTGATCCCGGCAGGCCAGCGAGGGTCCCACATGATGCGGCAGACCTCTCCTGTCTCGCCCACTGCTCCCCTCAGCAATGTATTTCGTCAGTCTGCCTGTTCTGTTCCCCGCTCTGGCTCTGGTGAATCCTCTCACCCTCCCGTGCATCTGGCCTGTACCCTGGTTCTTATATAAATAAATAAATAAATCTTTAAAAAAAAAGAATTATCCTGTTTAAAATATCAGTCGTCCCCAGATTGAGAAGCCAAAAGTGCTCAGGACATAGCTGTGATGCTCTATATAAGCAATCTACTTTAATCTATTCAGTAGCCCTCATGTGAAGGTTGAGGCTCATGGGGTAAAGTCATCCACCCAATGTCACACCACTGGTAAGTGGCAGGGCTGGGGTTTGAAGCCACGTGTGTCTGTCTCCTAATCCATTGCTCTCAGCCACTCAGCTAGATGGCGCCAAATTAGTGCATATTTCATATTTCAGGAGAAGAGGTTTAGACACCAAGATGTGGGTATCACAGGAATGATTTGCAATTTGGGGCTTATTTTAGGAGCACAATGGCTAGCACGGGGAACTGTGTTCCCTTGTTTGATACCCAAGGGAAACTCACATCAGGAACAAGCTCTTTCTGGTGAGAGAAGGCTATCCCCCAAGGAAGCTGGAATAGATGCTGGTTGCAAATTCATTCAATCATCTACTTTTTGTTTCTTGAGCATCAACTCTGTGTTTGTTGCTGGCGTCATGGTGGCAAAGAAGATAGGTTGGTTTCCTGCCCCCTGGAGCATAGGTTCAAGTGCAAAGATGGGCAACTTGTCAACTGACAAAGTAGACTAACATTGATTACCATTAGCACTTGAGAAAAAGGAGTAGGGTGCTGTCGCTATTTTACATAGGAGCAGGGGCGGCTTCCCTGAGTGGGGCCATGAGGCTGGGAAGGAGCCCGGAGAAAATAATTTCAGGTGCTGTGAACAGCAGAGTGGTTGTGTGGCAGGAATATACTCAATGTGTCAAGGATACAATACAGGACTATTTCAGTGGCAGTCGATGACACCAGGATAGCATGTCAAACCATAACGTGGAAGAAGCTTGCACCAAAGCATCGTGAGATGCGCTTCTTGCTGTTGGGAAAGTCTTGTTATGAGAAAAATGGCGGTGGAACTAAGCTGTGTGCTTACTGGTGTAGCTGATGGACATTCTTGTCCAAGCTCCTTGTCTCATTACAGACTGGCTCCATTTCGCGGTGGCAGCTGCTCTGGGGGACACACATGGAGTTAACCTGAGGTAGCAGGGGCCATTGGTGTCCCTGCCATGTCCCTCGCTCTATCCAGGCAGCATGGTGTCCTCTACCTTCCCGCTGAAGAGCGTTCTCCAGCCCTGATGGATACTCAGCTCCAGGAGGTGATGTCCCCAGCAGGAGGCCTAACAGTTAAGAAAGGTACGTGACAGATGGTCTCAGCTTCTTCAATGCATGGTGGGACAACTCTGAGGCAGGTCCACCTAGAAAGGCCCCAGCAGAACCGAGACACAGCCCACCCATTCACTTGCCTGTTATGCTTTCCCATCCCCTCACTATGCTTCCTGGGATTGTTTCTCAACTTAGCTACTCAAACCAAATCCTGTCCCAAGGCCCACTTCTGGTGAACCTTACCAGAGAGCATAGTGGGACTGCATGACAGAAGTGCTCGGTGGTCGTGCTGTCCAGAGTGCAGTGCCAGGCTGGGGTATGTGGGGCCTTGGAGACCAGGGTAAGAAACTTGGCCTTTATTTAAGTGTATGGGGAACCACTGAGGAGCTTTATCTGGGGAGGGATATTATATGATCCAGTTTATAATTTTAAAAGCTCCTCTGGTTGCGATTTGTGGAATGGCTTGGTTAGGAGCAGGGGACCCATTAGGAAGCTGTTTGTAGCAGCACAGGGAAGAGCTGGTGCGAGCCGGGAGTGGTGCAGATGGAGGTGTGTGCATAGGTTTGAGATGTACTCTGGAGGATAAACCAATGGGCAGCCTGGGGGTAGGTGGAGAGAGGGAAGAGTCAGGGAGGATGCCAGGGTGGGTTGAAAGAGCTGGGGAGATTGTTTGTTTCCAGGAAAGGGACCCAGGAAGTCAAAGATTAGAGGAGCTTCTCCGTGTTGATAGTCCCCAAATTTAACTAAGCCAGGCAGACTGATCCAGGAGCCCAGCGCATGCAGTGAATAAATGTGATCTGTGTGTATCTGATTAGAATCTCTAAGAGAAGATTAAAACCACCCTCCAGCCACAAGGAGAAGCCGTTCCTTTTACTTCACCAAGCACAGGGGCATTAAACTTAACAGGCTAAAAAATGAAGTGAACACCAGCCCAGGGACAGTGACAGCTGTTGACGAGCTCACACACAGAGGATGCCCGCAAAGTGAAATTGGAGACACAGAAGTCAAGTCGGGACCCGGAGCCCAAGCCCCAGCAGCAGCTGCAAACACCATTCTTGCCTGGAAAGCAGCCTGAAACGCACACTTAGGTCTGCCCTGATCTGGCTGCACAAAGTGGGAGGAGAGCCCCTGGGCTGTGTTTAATCGCAGTGTGACCATTGTGGGCAGGACAGCTGGACCAAAACCTGAGCAGAGAACATGGGCTTTGAGTGAGGGCTTCTTTAGGAAGCAGTCATCTCGGAAGACCCCAGATGATTGGGTTTTACAGTGGGTGATGTCACTTAAAGTTAGCACTGACTGCTGTGAGTGTCTCACCCTGGTAGGATGGGGACTGGCAGCATTATGAGAGACACTGTGTGGGAATGTCTGATCAGAGATTTGAAGTGAAGGCTGACTTCCCTGGTGAGGATGCTTATAAAGGCAGCCATTTTCTGTATATCATTTGCACTTGGGTTTAACACAATTACTGTATCTTGACTTGTACCTTGTTTTGTCACTAGACTGATGTCCTGATGTCCATCCATCCATCCACCCACCCATCCATCATCCATCCTCACACCCACCCATCCATCTATCTAACGATCAATTAATCGGTTCTTACCGGAGAGCAATTCCAGAGCAGAGCAGAGAGATATGGACAAACATTCTACAGGTAGAGTGATGGAATTCAGCCCCGTCCTGCTGTTTACCAGCCGTACAGTGACTACTCTGTACTTTGGCTTCTTAGTCTTCAGTGGGACGACACCTTATAGGGCTGTTTTGAGGCCCACCTGCATCCGAGCATGCAAAGCTTGGTGTATGCATGCTTGGGTCTCACTAAGAGTCAGTGACTACGGTTTTGGTGTGTCTGGGATCCGAGGGCACATCATGAAGAGGGGCTGGGGTAGCCTGAGCCAGGGCAGTGTCCCTGGTGAGGGTCCCCCTCCTCAGGTTTTTCTTTCCAATTTTATTCCCTCCAGAAGAAATGATAGATGGTCCTTTTGATCGCTTGTGACCCCACAGCTCAGTGATGCCCAGTGGGTGCCACCCACACCCTGCTCACCTGGTAATCTTGGGGCAGGTGGGCAGGGCTGGAGAAATACTTTAAGTATTGTTTCCTCACTTCAAAAATCTTATCTCTATTGTTTTTCTGGGATTACAAATAAAGGAATGTGTGTTCTGCACAGCATAATCGGGGCATCTTGGAAAGAACATAGTAGAAACTCTAAATCGTTTGTCTCTCACCACCTAGACTTAATAATAGGTGAGCCCAGTGCTCTTTTTATAGGATCTTTACTTGCTCTAGTTATTTAGCATTAGCTTTGTATTTTATTAACACTTGTTACTCTGATCTCATTTTATCCTCACTACACTCTGGTGAGGTAGGTTATCATTTTTGTAATTTTTATGGATAAGAAAACGAATGTGAAGGTGGTGATGACCCATCTGCTTCTGCCATCAGCATGGGAAGAACACTCTCAGCTGGTCCAATGGCACCAGGAGGACCCAAGCCACAAGGCTAAGACTCAGGCTCAACCTGCGGCTTAGAGCTGCCCTGCTGAGCCCAGCTGGCAGTCGGCACAGCCAGCACGCAGATGCTCAGCACAAGGCACGCACGTCCCACGTGCCACCCAGAAGTCAGGGGTGTTTGCAATGCTGCCATAGCTGATCCATACACCCCACTGTACGCTTAGCTCCATTTAAACAGGGATCAAACTTTTGTTCAAAGTTGAACCCCTACCATCCAGCGCTTGGTGATCCATATTAGTAAATATTCGCTGAGTGGATGAATCATTGGTGGGGCAGGTGAGAAAGCCCTGATTAGAAGATAGCCCTGGACTTATTTTTTTTTTAAGATTTATTTATTCATTCATACAAGAACTGGAGTGTAGGCCAAAGGTGCGGGGGCAGGGGTGAGAGGATTCGCCAGAGATAGAGTGGGGAGCAGAATAGGCAGATCTACTGAAATACACTGCTGAGGGGAGCAGCGAGGAACCCTGAACTTTCACAAAGCATAAGACGCCTCCAATTAGCCGGCATGATGCAAGCGTCTAGGACATCAGCAGGAAACAGTGGACGGATAAATGACTATTCCAGTGCCCCTTCTTTGATCCTCTGCCTCTGGAACATCAAGCATCAAGGCTTGGAGAAAAGACCTACTGAAGAATGAGTACTTGGACTTTAGAAAGATTAGGGCATCCCTACAGCCTTCAAAATCTATTTATCATTCAGTAGCCAGAGTCTGATTTGGTACCTGCAATTCATCTCCCAAGCTGCTTTTGTCGAGGCCAAGAGGAGCATAAGAAAGGACACCCAGGCAGGGAAATAAATGATCTGTCTTACCTGGAAGAGCCAGGTAGCTGCTGAATAAATGTTCAGGTCATTCATTCATTCATCCATTCATTCATTCATTCTCTATTTTCTGAGCCCAGAATGGATGCTACCTTCTAAGAAAACTCCTAAGTTTCAGCAGGAGTAAGCCATGCGTCCTGCCCTGATCAGTTTGCATGTAGGCAAAAGAGTGACAGAAAGGCAGCTGGTGTCACTCCGTGGCTGGGCCACCCAGCAGCTGTGTGGTTGGGCACACCATGGACTTCTCTTGATTTCATGTTTCCTACTTGCACAAATGACGTGAGTTTGTCTTTTTGATGACTGAGTAGTATTCTGTTACATAACTGTACCACAACTTTTTGATCCATTCATTTATTTTGGGGCATTTGGGTTATTACCATACCTTGGCTATTGTAAATAGTGCTGAAATAAACATAGGCGTGCAGATTTCCTTTTAAATCAGTGTTTTTATGTCATTTGGGTAGATTCCTAGGAGTGGAATTTCTGGGTCATATGGTAGATCGAATTTTAGTGTTTTGAGGAACCTCCACACAGCATAGGAGAGTTCCTTTATCTCTATATCCTTGCCAGAATTTGTTGTTTCCAGATTTTTTTTTTTTAATATGGGCCATTCTTACTGGAGTGAGGTGGTAGTTCTTTGTGGTTTTGATTTGCATTTCTCTGATAACTAGCGGTGTTGAATGTTTTTTTTCATATGCCTATTGGCCATTTGCATTTCTTCTTTGGAGAAGTGTTTTAGTTCTTCTACCTGTTTTTCATATGGTGGGTTGCTTTGTTTTTGTTGAGTTGTGCAAGCTCTTTGTAGATCTTTGATATCAGTCCCTATCAGATGTATAGTGTGCTAATATTTTCTCCCATTCAGAATGGTGTCTCCATGTTTTGATTATTCTCTTTTGCTCTACAGTACATCTATTTTCTAATCAAAGGCTCTCAACATGCCTAGAAGGTATTAATATGATCCCAATTTTATAGAAGAGGGCACTGAGGTGGGTATGATTAGGGCACTAGTCCAAGCCCATGAGCTGTAAGGTTTCAATCCTGCTCCAGGCTGGCAATACAAGGGTCACAGCTGGTAAGCAGCTGGCCATGTGGACCTCAGAGCCATCACACTGGTCTGTCTCTTTTTTCTTCTCACCTATGAAAAGTCAGGTCTTTCTCCCAAGGGGATCATGACGTGACTCATGATTGAGGAGGGTGACACCCAAGGATTCAGGGTCAGCTTCCCAAGTCACGCACAGACCCTTCTAAAACCTCTGTGGGAAGCATGTCATTCTATCTGTCCTTTGCACGTCTAGCTTCTGAAGGAGAAAACCTGCCTCCTCACACACTCTCCCTCACTGTATCTCTCTCTTTAAGAAGAAAAGAATTTCCTCACCAGTAGTCGTGCCAGACGAGCATGTTAAGCCCTGAATAGGAGATTATTAAAAGAGTCCACAGTCAGCCTTCCAGCTCACAATTTAATTAGCAAGAAGAAACCCCTTAGAGTCTGCACCAAGATATCTTCTAAGGCCCCAGAATGTCGTCTAATGAGAGGCGACAGAGCCATCGACGGAGAGGGAGAAGTGCGTGTTTGCATGACTGTGGGAGGGAGGGGAGACTCCGGCTCCCGTGAAGACCTCAGTAATCACTTCCACGGGTACCTCCAGCCAGCACACTAAAGAATGGAATCACATGACCCTCAGCAAAAACAGCCTGGGTAGTTGTCACCCTGGAGACTGGTATACAGGACACCTCCTAGGGTTCTCCAGAGAGAAGAAGATTGGTTTTCTTTAGAGCTACTGCAAGCCCCAGGTAGCCAGCCTCTTTTCACCACCTTAATAGACCAGAGAGAAAGAAACAGACTAAAAATAGCCTGCAATTGTGTTAGGGAGGCCTCTCACATTTGGAGAGTAGTAAGTGACGTGGGGGGTTGGGGGGGCTGGTCTATCCGGTATTCTCCTACTCACTTCTCTGGGCTCCTAGGACAGCAGGAAGCAGAGGATTCGAGGACTTGACCATGATAACATTCTATTCAGTCACTCAGCCATTCATTCACTCAATAAATATTGATTGAGCTTCTACCATGAGGCAGGCACTATATTAGGCACTGAGATACAGAATGGAACATGTCCTTACATTCTGGAACCAGAGGCAGCCAATACACAAGAGACATCAATAAGGTAATAGCAGAATGTGAAAAGTGTGCTATGTGGGAAAATAAAGCAGTGTTATGTTTGTTTGAGGGGAATTATGATGTGCTTCCCAGGTCTCCCTGCTGGCTGAGGTGTTCCTGCAGCAACTTGGCTCTGTGGGCTTAAGTGCCCCAGATCTTGGGGTGGTGGGGGGGGTCTGCTGTCAGCAAGGCCCATAACAAGAGTCCCTTTCACTTTGTGCTACCGCCCGGTCACCCCAGATAATCAACTGTTAATCATCAGTAGGAGGCAGGTTGGTCTTGCACAATGAGGGGCAGGAAGGAAGAGACTTGTTACCCAGGTGGCCCATGGAGACATTCTTGCCCAATTTTGTAAGTAAATGGCTGAATCAGCAGCCATGGCCCATGAAGGGCATGGGGACCATGTTCAGGTTCCTCTCCAGGTGAAATCTAGAGACCACATGCTTGCCAGGAGGATGAGGGAAATCCTGCAGTAGTCAGAGATGAGGGTGGCTGTGAGGGCAGCTCTGGTGGTGGTGGGTGGGGGTTGGCTTCACCCCACTGATTTTCTCTCATGTTCGCCCAAAAACAAAGCCACCCTGGAATCTCAGAGACACCGTGCCCAGCACTGAGCCAATGGAGAAAGTAGATTATCACAGCACAGGATGGACTGTGGCAGATGCTGTGATGTACCCCCAAGGAACCCTCTTTTAGAACACAGCCCCTATAAACTTTCTGCAAACATCTCTAACTCAGAGCCTGTGGCTGGAGCATTGGTGGCTAACAGCTCTCAGCTGAGTCACTCTCTGGAAACTGCCTTACATGAAAGAGAGCTGCCTTCCCCAAGATCCTGTTCCCTGCACCAGGCAGCTGGCACCCAGTGGCTGGCTAATGTAGAGGCACAGACCCCAGCCCCCTGCCTTAGGGTGGGGCCATTCTAAAGGGCCATGCAACCCTCACCCCAGGACTAACTATGGGATCAACTGAGGTCTTTGTTGGAATAACTTCCTGCAAACATCTCTAACTCAGAGCCTGCTTCCTGGAGAAGCCAACCTGAGACAGTGAGTGACTGAAGGAAAGAGAATTAATTTGTGTCGTGTTGCCAAGGAAGACCTCTCTGAAAGGGTGGTATTTGAGCTAGGCCTGAGAGTGATGGGAGGGTCCAGCTATCCTTTATCAGGAATAGGGGGTGATTAGTACAATGCCTGTGAGCTGGGAACATGCTTGGTGTATTAAAGGAGTAGGAAGAAGACCCGTGTGACTTGAGAATAGTGGCAGAGAGGGAAAGGACATGAAAAGAACAGAGAGGATGCCAGGCCAGGCCTTGCAGGGCCTCATTGACTGCAGGGAGGTGTTTGGGTTTTATTCTAAGGGTGATGAGAAGTCATTGGAGGGGGTCAAGCAGAGGAATGAAAGGATCCAATTTACATTTTAAAAAGATCACTCTGGCTACCGTGAATTCAATTTCATCAGGAAGACAAGACTAACTGACACGGAAAATTAGAGAATAACCTCAAAGCAATATGATTCTGTGACTGTAAAGGGCATGCATCAGGCTTTTTGATATAAGAGTATCTCATAGCCATTGAATATTCACTCGACAATAATAGTTGAGCACTCATTTTATGCCAGACACTGTACTAGGCTCTGGGAACCCAGCAAGTGAATAAGATCAATAATATCCTGAACCTCATGGAGCTTTGTAGTTTAGAAACTTTCATAATGTACTCAATTGAGTGGCATAGATTTTAAGCAAGACACTAGGGACTAGATAGAAAGGAAGGCCTTCATGGAGAAGGTGGGGGTGGTGTGGAAATGAGTAGGGAGTGCTCGTGACAGAAGAAATTGTAAGAACAACATGCCAAAGAATGGTTCGATAGCTATCATCGATTGAGTCCTTGGTAAGTGCCAAGCATCATGCTAAGAATTTTGTATTTTTTTATGTTGTATAATCTTTAGGGACATCGTATAAAATAAGCATTATTTTTTCTTCCATTGTACAGGTGATAAAATGAGGCTCATAGAAACACCTTGTTCAAAGTCATATACCTAGAAAGCAGAAGATTGCCACCTTGCAGAGCAGCAGTGTTGGGAGTAGCGCGGGACAAGGGAAAGACTACTCAGTGTCCAAGTATGTTGGAGCAATGAGAAGCGTAGAGGGGCTACACTGGGCAGTAATGTGCCTCTCCATCCAAAGGCATCTCATATTTATTAGAATCAAGTACAAGGGTGGGGCAAATATGTAGGGAGTGTACATGCTTGGGGGATGTAAGCTAGGGTGGAGGGACCAGGGGCTCTTGCCTAATATGCTTTGACTAGCATGAAAGTATGTGGTACTTCCATGCAGATCTCTCACGTGTCCCATTCATACTGTTTGCTTGTTTCCCTTTGGCTGCCTTGGAATCCCCATTGAGTGTCAGAGCCACTCTTAATCCACACCTTTAAATCACTGTAACAAGAGTCTACTCCCTGACCTGGATCCAACTTAGACTGTTATGTGGACTGTGATGTTTTATTTATCAGAAATAAAGTAGACTTCTTATTTTTATTTTATTTAATAGAAAAAATCCTATTGTGTTGAATCATTTCACAATTAGGGCTATTTGTTATTGCGGCTGTGCTCACACTAGCTCATACACAACTTTTTGTCCTGGCTCCTGAGGATCTAAATCTCATTTCAAATATTATTCCAGCTTTTGTTAAGATTTCCAGCAGAAACAATGGTGACTTTTGGCCTTCTAAATAAAAATTAACTAAGCCAAATGGTCTACAGATAAAAATCAAGCAGCAAGTGAATGAAAGCTTCATGTTTGTTCCAGTTAGAGTGGTAATAGGATAGTGGAGGAATCGACATGAAAGAAGGAAGAAATAGAGGCAGAGAAAGAAGATATCTGGGAGAAAGAAAGGGCCCTAGAGGAGCTATCGCTGAGACAGAGGATGTGGAAGGAGGGAGAAGAGGAAGAGCAGGGAAGCAGGTGACAATAGAGTAGGCACAGAACAGATTTAAAAAAAAAAATCCAAAGGAGGCACAATTGAAGTTGCATCACCCCTAACATTCTGAGGTGAGGCTCTTCTACCATGACTTCCTAAGGAACTCATCACACTCAACCTCTGATATTTAAAGACACTTCTTTCCTGGTCAGAGACTTGCCTATTCGGTCCACCACCTCCTCACCCTCTCCCACCTGCTAATAATCTGAATAGATATGGCACTGTGCTCCGCAGTATCAGGGGCGATGTCAAACCTGAGATTAGCTCTTATGGAAATAGCTTTTCCTTGGGGCATGTAAAAAAGAAGGATAAAGGTTACATCAATAGGAGACAACCTCAACTTTGGTAACTTCATAGTCAGATCGCGGTGGCTGGGAGTTAATTAGGCTTGGTGTTTTTTCCACTCTCTACCTCCCCAACTTCTTCCTGACTAATTAGTTTGAAAATGGATTATGAAGAAGAAAATCAGTCTAGTTCTCAGGACTTGTAATAGGGTAATGGGATGGTTAAGAGAAAAACCTTTTGAAGTATTTTCACTCCAACAGACCTTTGAGAAGTCAGGATGTTTGTCAGGACTCTGGACAGTCCCAGGCCTGCCTTGTGGGAGGGCCAGAGAGAAGGCCCGAAAGGTGACTTTAATAACAGGAGACTTAGAAACTCCTGGATAGCTGACTCCTACCACCTGCCACCTTATTTAATTATGCAATGATCAGCAACCTTTACATTTTAATTAGGGAGTCACTGTAATGAAGCCATTCTGCTTCTACCAGGGCAGGGCTGCTCATTCTCTTATTGCTCCGGAAGGGTCTTTGGCACTAATTGGCTGTTTGGTAGCTCGATCTTGACAGTACGAGGTAGGTAGTGATCCCCTTGCTTTCCTTCTAATGCATTCTCTGGTCTCTTTGCCTTCCTCCTCTTTGATTTGCCTAATTAGTGCTAATAATTTAAAAGCTGCATGGCCCTCTTTTGATCCTGCTGTCGACAGCAGACAGAGTCATTCCATTAGCAGATATTAAATAGCACTAATATGTGGTGGCACACGGTTGGAGCTGGCTTGCACACAGTTCCAGCCTGCGACCCTGGGGTTGCCTTAGACACTTACACGTGCACATGCACGCGCACGCTCCCACACACACACATGCACACACTCTCTCTCTCTCACCTCATGCACTTTATTCCTAGAAGAAAGGCAGTAGAAGCTTAGCGTGCTGTGTCTTAATAACTGTTTGAAGCCCCCTTTATTGTGGGCTGGCATTGAAAAACCACATGATTTATTCTACATTTCAGGATTTTAATGATTAATTCATGAACATATCTGCAAGAATGCCAAGGTCTCCAAAATAATGAAAGCTTTTTTTCCCTAAAGTTGTTTGTTTTCATTTCAAATCAAAGCAATCTGTCTTGAGCATTCATTTCTTTCCCCTTTCTCTCGCTTCACCCTGAAAAGGAGAAAAAAAAAAAAAGGAGCTCATTTCATTGGGGTCTTGATAACATTTTGACAAGTCATAGAATTCATTTACATTTATCAAAATAAACAGATAAGCCTCCATCTCCTCCCTGTTAGGTGACATGGTCTCTCACCTCCAGCAGGCATCAGTAAGCTTGAGGTCGGGGGCAGTGATTCAACCTGTGTGTTCCCAGGTATTCTGAAACTTCTGTGGCGATGTGAAGGGGTTCTGGGGTTGAAGGACCCCAGATGAGCTTCTAGCATAACCTTCCCCAGTTCCTGGGAAGTGAGACATTGCAGCTTAGGCTCATAAACCATAAGCCTGAATTAAAGACAGGATAATTTTGTGATTAAGAGTATTGGTTCTGGAATTGGCTTGACTGGGTTTGGATGATAGTCTCATCACTTTTCCACATTGTGATTTTAAACTAGTTACCTGTAATAGTAGTAGCTACATCATGGAACTGTTACGAGGACTAAATGAGATAATAGCTACAAAGTGCTTGGCACCACACCTCCACATAACCAGGGTCCAAAGCGTGAAGGATGGTGGTGATGATGAAGAGCATGAGAATCTTATTGAGCTCGTACATTCTGTGTAAGAGAAGATGGTGACTCTTGCCATAAAATCCAGATAAACTTGAATGTTTTAGAGACTCAAAGCTAATTTTTATTTTTAAGTTCTCGCCACTAAGACTGTTTCAGAGAGATGGCCTCATTTTAAAGGAGCTGTTATATTGTTCTTTCTTTAAAAAAAGATTTTATTTATTTTTATGCAGAAGAACTGGTGTACAGGCCAGAGGTGTGGGGGGGGTGAAAGGATACACCAGAGACAGAGTAGAAATAGAACAGGCAGACTGATTGGAATACACTGCTGAGGGGAGCAGCGGGCGAATCAGGAGAGGTCTGCTGTGCCATGTGGGTAGCTCCCTGGCTGACTGGGGATCGAACTCCTGCAGTGCTGCAGTGGCTGTGGATAGCTTTATAGTGCTGAGACTTAACCCACTTCCATTAGGGTTCACTCTTGGTATTAGGTATTCCGTGGGTATGGTGGTGGGGTCCATTTCCTAGGAAGTACTTGGCCACGTGCACACAGTGGACAAACTCTGGGTTCTGTTAGGAAAGAGGAAAGATGGGTTTGTCATCCAAGAGTCACCACAGAAGGTGCCAACCCCTTCCCAAGGCCTCCATGTGGAGTCCGGGGTACATTCTCCTGACCCAGAGGGCAGCAGAGACCTTCCTTTTGGACTGTGAGGTTGCAGAGAAGGGAAGTTGCCTCAGAGAAGCACGAAAAACACCATGGACAAGTTGCAATAGAGTCCATGGTGAGAAAATCACCTACAAACCGCAGATTGCAAAATCAGAGGCGCCAACAGCAATCCCTAACAGCACTCTTTTTTTTGAATGACAGTCTAATTTTCCCATTATAGCAGAGTCCCTCTGAAAAATAGGCGCTTCTCAGCGTGGGCCTCTCCTGCTAAGGTTTGTGAGTGAGAAAGAGGCAAGGCACGCGTTCCTGCCTGCAGGCACTGCGGGGTGCGGTGGGGCTCCAGGCGCCAGGCTGGGCGCCCACCCTCTAAGCGCAGCTCACTGTAACAGCACCGGGCACCTCAGGCAGCTTAGGTTGGTGAGAACATTTCATTTTTGCACAGTCATGTCCACGAGAGGAGATTTTAAAAGCACTAAGCTGGGAGCAGGAGTGGCCTCCGGCAGCATCCGAGCAGGTCGGGCGCTTCCAAGCCAGGACTGGCCAGTAGCTCTTTAGCACCTGCTGCAGGGTGGGCAGGATTCTGGGTACAGGAGGCACATGCTTGTCTCTGCAAAAGGAGCCAGGGGGCTCTTTCAGAAACAAACATCCAAATCCTACCACTCCCGGTTTTAAATTCTGTGTCTCCTGGTTATATTTAGAATAACCTGCAAATTTTGCCCACGACCCCGGCCCGCTTTACTGACCTGGGTGATCACTGCACGCTGGTCACCCTGGCAGGTGCTTCCTGGTCTCTCCAACTCCAAGTGTCTTCACGCTGCAGGTCTTCTGCCCTGGGGGTCCCCTTGTTACTCAGCCCCGGGCTCCAGAAGGAGTCCTCCTTGACTGCCTAGTGATGCATCACACGCCGGCAGTGGCATCGAACAAGGATGCCAGGGATGGCACAATCACTGGTTAACGCTAACAGAATAAGAGCCACGCCCAGCTGGGGGGAGGAGGGAAGTGAGCAGGGGGAGGAAAGAAGAGGGGGAAGAGAGAGCGGGAAGGAGGGGAGGGGACAGGAGGACAAGAAAGGGTAGTGAGGGAAGGGGAAGGGTGGAACACTTGGGCTGATAGTCACCCCCATCACACACCACACCCCGGTTCTGCATATCAATCACTTGTATTTTCTTTAGAGTATTTCTCTCTGACATTATTTTGCTTTATTTTTTTATATTTTTCTCCCCCCCTCTACTTTTCTACTTCCTAATTGCATGTCTCAACTTCTTTTATTTATTTATTTATTATTTAAAAAAATTTTATATATATATATTTTTTTTTTATAAATTTTATTTTTATATTCCCCCATACAACTGCACATGCCCCATTCTGACCCCAATCCCTCCCCTCCCGCCCCCCACCCCCCAAAAAGTGTCTCTGGTTCATAGTTTTTGTTGATTTTGATTTTCACTTTCTTATAGTTATTCTTTTTCCTGATCCCTTATTTAAGTTTTCTAGATTCCTGCTATGAGTGAGACCATCCGGTATTTTTCTTTTTCTTTTTGGCTTATTTCGCTGAGCATGATCCCTTCCAGCGCCATCCATGTTGCTGCAAATTGCATGTGTTTATCTTTTTTGAATGCTGAGTAATATTCCATGGTGTATATGTACCACATCTTCTTGATCCAGTCATCTAAAAAAATTTTATATATTTTTTACATCATTTTTTGTTTTTGCACAGTGTATGCATTTTCATCTTGGTTATAGTCCCCATACACTTCTCACCCTCCCTTGTTTTGATCCTATTCCCTCCTCCCTCCTCCCCCGCCCCCAGTGTGTCTCTGGTTTGTAGTTGCTTGCTGATTTTAATTTTTATTTTATTATAATTTGTCTTTTTCCTGGTCCCTTATTTAGGTTTTCTAAATTCCTGCTATGAGTGAGACCATCTGGTATTTTTCTTTTTCTTTCTAGCGCCATCCATGTTGCTGCAAAGTACATGAGTTTATCTTTTTTGATTGCTGAGTAATATTCCATGGTGTATATGCACCACATCTTCGTGATCCAGTCATCTATTTTTGGGCATTTGGGTTGTTTTCAAAGCTTAGCTATTGTAAATAGTGCTGCTATAAACATAGGGGTGCAGGTGCCCTTTTAAATTAATGTTTCTGTGTCCTTTGTGTAAATACCTACGAGTGGAATTGCTGGATCATATGGAAGCTCCATCTTTAGCAGGTTGAGGAAACTCCACACAGCTCTCCATAGTGGTTGGACCAGTTTGCACTCCCACCAGCAGTGCAGGAGAGTTCCTTTTTCTCCACATGCTCGCCAACATTTGTTGTTGCTAGTTTTTTAATATGTGCTGATGAGACTGAACAAAAACAAAGTAAATAATCCAGTCAAAAAATGGACAGAAGAGCTAAAAAGAAACTTCTCCAAAGAGGAAATGCAAATGTCCAACAGGCATATGAACAAATATTCAACATCACTTGTAATCAGGGAAATATAAATCAAAACTATAATGAAATACCATCTTATCCCAGTGAGAATGGCACATACTAAAAAAAAAATCTCAACTTCTTAAAGGAGGAGTCTGTTTTGTTCCTTGTCTGTTTCAGCAGTGACAGCACTTGTTTCAGAGTCTGGCATAAGGCAGGCATACCCAGTACTCATGGAATGAAGGCCCCCCCAAATTCCTAGCTCTTAGGCAACTCACATTCTGGGAGATGAGATTAATGGAGGGCATTTCGAAAGTGTGTGGATGGACCACTGAATTGCCTTCAAGTTCCAAATTCTGGAATTAGAAGCCCTTTGAAATTAGAAGTAATTCTAAATTGGGGACAAAATGATCGAGTCACCATGGGTGCTGGGCAGCGACAGATCTGCACAAGCTCTGAGAGACAGTTGGGGACACTGGCTGGGATGTGGCCATTGAGTACGGCGCCCTGTCAGTTGGACTCTGAACTGTGATGGTTCTCACTGTTTGCTATGTTGGTTCTTCTGTAGAGCCTGAGACTTTTATTTGTCTTCCCTACAATGTCTTATTTAACTTTCCACCTTGCCTTTGTAAGATTAGTACTTGAAATTAGCTTCACCTGGCAGGCTAAGACACCAAACTTAGTGAGATTAAATGACTCACACAAGGTCATAGAGGCAAGGCTTCATGAAGCCTGGAATCTCCCCTGCCCCCCAAGTGAGTTCCTTGATGTCAGGGGCCTTGTTTCCTTCAGAGTGACCCGCAGATCTTGCCGTGGAGTAGAATCCAGTAGACTGCCTGTGTTCAAAGACTCAGTAAGGAAAGTGGACAAAGTTGTTACAGGGCAGGGTGAGGGGCATCCCAGAACCCCCAAACCTGCCTGCTTCAAATGGGTTCTGCCATCTGCTACATAAAGACAAAATAGACTCTGGTGCATAAGAACCTCAATGGAAAAGAACTTTAATACAAGTAGTGTTTAATAACTAGTATGCAATGGAGAGAAGAGAAAGAATATAGTTTCCAAATCAAGCACCCCAAATTACCCATCCACTCCTGGGTAAATGCCCAACCAAACAGGGTTGGCCCAAAGCAGGGCAGGGCCACTGAGGCTCGAAAGTTTGTCACAGTCTAAGGCAACTCCTGTGGGGGGACCCATAGGAAAGGGGCAGAAGGGCTCAGGCAAGTCTGGAGAGAAAAGAGCAAAATCAAAACCCAAGTCAAGATAAAGGCTGCCATTGTCAGATCCCCACGGGTCTCTCACCCACAACTCTGTCTCTTTCAAGTGTCTCCTTCCATGTCCTCCAAGTCCCTGGTGCTAATCCAAGGCCGAGAAGCAAGCACAGCTTCTTCACATGTCTCTGCTCCACGTGCATCCTCCAGAGTCTTCTTCTCCATCTCAATCATCTCCCCTTCCTTCATTGTCCCTATCTCTAGCATCACCTCCCTGTTCAGCTCCACCCCTCCTTGGGTGGGGCAGGGAACTTGGACCCTCCCCTTTCTATGGACCTAACACCGTTACAGAGTCACCCAATGTCTTTCTGGTGGCTCTGCACCAGGGCAGCCCCTCTGCCAGAGCCTCTCTGAATGACCTTGGGCAGACCTTGCCCCTTCACATGCCTCGGCCTTCTCATCTATTAAAATGAAGGGCCTGGGTAATGACCTTAAGTATCTTTCCAGCTTTGATATAGGATTCTGTGATGTCAAAAATAAGAGAGATTGCATTATTGCGGATTGAAAAATAATTATCTTTTATGCTCCATATGTAACTTCTACTTCTCAGGCTACCTGTTATATAGTGTCAACGTTGCCTCGTATATCAGACACTGTTGTAATAAGTATGTAATTTGTGGCTGCAATTTCCATTTTATGGCAATATCTGATTTACACGAAGTGTTTTAAAAGTGTGTCACTTGTAATGTACACACCTGCCAAGAGCCTGTTTTTTCCTAATGACTTTCCAGGGAGGTCAGAGAAAGTGGCCACATTTAAGTAAGCAAATAGCTGGCAAGTTTTGGGCACTCAAGCCTCTCATTCCAGGGGGCGCAGAGAGAGAGAATGGTGACAAGTCTCCCTTGTTCACACACAAAGAATTTCCTGCTAAACACATCAAGATTGTGGAAACTTTTTCAATAGGTGCTCCCAAACTCTGCTGGGGGAAGAGGGAGCTGTTCAGACCCTTTGTTTATACCAGGCAGGGGGTGGGCAGCTGCTTTAGGTCAATTTGCCAAAAATTAGTTACTCAACAGTCTGTTCACTGAATGACCAGTCCACTTGTTGATTTATTATTTTGATAAAAATTTTAAGGCAAGTATTTGAAGGGCAGGTGAGAAGCAGGAGTATCTAGAAAAAAAAATCTTAATTTGGTGACTTTTTCTTGCTGTTCAGTCATCTTTTGGAATACTGGTTATTTGGCAAGTTAGCCTTTGATTAACTGATTTTTGACAAATTGATCTGCTTCTGAAGGTTCAGTCCAGTCAGCTTGCAATCTGTAACTTTGACCTTTTGGTCAGATTTTAAGCCCACTTCTTCCATCCCTTTGCATCCAGGCAGAACAACTCTGAGCCAGCTCAACTCCTGGAAAAGAGAGTTTGATGGTCAGACAGGTTGTGTATGATGGATCTAATCCTTGCCTTGCACACCCTGAGTGAAAAGGATTTTGAGGAATCTTTCTCCTTAATTCAGGCAGGAATTTAGTGGTCTTTGAGGCAGAGCTGAGCAGACACAAGTTTTTGGGAAACTTGATCCTCCCGCAAGCCTCTGAAGCCCTTTCAACCAGCCCTCAAACACCACTGTTCCTGTATTATGCTGCTGGGGTTTTTATAAAACCTTCCTGTTTTAGTACAATAAAGGCAAAGGCAGCCAGAGTCCAGAAAAGACAAAGGAAGTGAGGGCCTCTTTGGAGAAAGCATCTGCTGACCTAGCCTCTCTTGGACATTCTGAGGTTGGTTAAGCAACTTGATACAGTTGGCTGCCCACCAGGTTGGTTGAGAGGAGGGTGGACTTCTGTCCCAGGGATTTGGCCACTTGTTCAAAATCCTCCCAAAGGTCATTCATCTGGCTAGGATTTCTTCTTAAGCCTGGCCTGGCCTGTGCAGCTTATCTTTGATGTCGAGTGGCCTCGGAGGACCATAGCTCAGATCTGCAATGTCTGATTATTCATTGCAATGGCCCAGCACCAGCATGGTGCCAGACTTGGTGGAGGCACTGTGTGGACATCAGTAGAATGAATGGAGCCCTGAAAGATAAGCAGCCAGCAGGGTACCTGCTCTCCTTCTCCCACCACTGGCTTTTCTGTCACAATTGAGGACTTTCTCAGTTTAGTTACAGAGTGTAGGGACTAACAAAGGGGGATTCTCGTTTATGTAACATGGCCTATTTCCTGGTGGTGGCACTGCCCATCATACAGTTGAATATGTCATTCTTATAGCCAGGAATGCTTTCTCCTTGTTTGTTAACTTGTCTGAACTTCTTCTTCAATACCTAGCTCAAATATCACTTTCCTGAAAACTTTCTCTGTTCTTCTAGGCTTGAGTTACTTAGAATTGTAATTGTTTGTGTAATTATATAGTATAAGTCTCTCCACTGTGTTGCAAAACCTTCAAAGATGGATGCTTCATTTTAAATTTCATTTATTTATTCATTTGTTTAGGGACAGCACAATGTAAATATCATTAAAAGCACAAACTATGACTTTGGAAAAACAACTGGGTTTGAAGTCCAGGAGTGTAACGGGTTTGTTATGTAATCTACAGTAAGCAACCTGATTATTTATTTGACAAATATTTATGGCACAAATGTTGGATGCCTAATTCTATCCTAAGTGCTACCTTCACGATCTAACAATTTATTTGGTATAGAATTTGGGTTTAGCAAATGTTCCTTGAAAGACTAAAAATTAAAGAAGTCATGGACTTAGTTTCTGAGTCTATGTGTTTGTCAGGCAGGCTGGATGATGCTGTGCAACAAACACCCCTCCACCCCCCACTCTGACTGAATCTCAGTAGCTTAATTTAACTCAAATGTGTTTATTGTTCCTACTGTGTGTTCAGTACTGACTGACCAATGTGCACTGCTTATCAGGATTTTGGGGAGTAAGACTGACCATGATGCAGGAGAAGGAAAAGATGCCTTGATGCTTAACGATTGTACCTGAAAGTACAATGCATCATCTCTGCTCACGTTTTATTGTCTAGAAAAGTCATATGGCCTTGATATCTTTAAAGGAGAGGGGAAATTGCTATTGCAATCCTACCCAGTGTTCAGAAGGAGGAAGCCCAGGATATATGTGAATATCCTTTGTGATTATCATAGGCTGGCAGCTGATGATATAGTCTTCTGACTAATGCACAGCCATTGTTGACTTGTAAAGAACTCCCAGCTCAAGGTCAGTATCAGCAGCTACCCTTAGGCTTCTAATTTGGAATTAGATTTTCAGACTATGTCTTTTTTTTCTCTTCTCACTTTCCCACTCAATTATATTTTAAGCAGATGGGTGATCCTGTCAGCCTTAAGAAAACAACAGAAAGAAACAAATTTATGTAAAACATCCCACATTCTCATTAAATTTCTTTGCCTTCCCAAGGTTTGGTCTTGGATGCTGATTTGCACTTAAAAAAAATCAAAACAGAAGCCCAAATTCAAGAAAACTTGCAAAGTGCTTTCATGTTGTTCTCCAGGGCTGACATGTAAATGGAAAGAATTCCCCTCCCACCCCCATGACAAGCACCTTTGTTTTTGTTGCTTGCTGGCCTGGAACAGGATTCTGTTTCAGGAGAATTAAAAGCAGCTTCTAAATGCAGATTCAGTGAAGCAGGTCAAGGGGATGATAAACATGGAGGGTTAAGTGGGGCAAATTTTTAATCGAGTGGTCTGGATCTCTGAAGAATCTTGGCCAGACCTGCCATAACTGCTCAGCCTGAGGATCCAGAAGGTGTAGACATCATACCCTGCAGATTCCCCATCCAAATCAAGTGAGGGTATATTAATTCTCTGTTTTTGTGAAGAAAACATCTCCAAAACTTGGCATCTTAAGTCAGCAAATTTTATTATTTTGCAAAGCTTCTCAGTGCCCGGAATTGAGAAGCTTATTTGGGTGGTTCTGACCAAGGGTCTTTCATGAGGTTTTGTGCAACTGTCTAGGGGCTGAGTCATTTGAATGCCAGACTGTGGGTGGAAGGTTCCTTTCCAAACTCTTTCACATGGTTGTTGAAGCGTGTCAGTTCCTCGCTAGCTCTTTGTGAAAGGCCTCAGCTCCATGCCATGTGACATTCATGACATGGCTGTTGGCATCCTCGAGTGATCCCAGAGCTAGACGGGAAGATGGATAGATGGATGGATGGATAGATGAATGCATGGGTGAATGGATGGATAGATCGATAGATGAGTAGATGGATTGACCAAGATGGGCATCATTGTCTTTTACAAGCTATTCTTGAAAAGACATGCCTCATACTTCCCTTCTGGTATATTCTGTTTGTTTCACAGACTCACTCTGGTAGGTTGGGAGGAGAATACGCAAGCTTTTGAGAATAGAGGGTGGGGATCATTGGGGTCATTTTGGAAGTTGGTTACCCTGAGGGATTTATATTTGTACATATCTCTCTACATGTTTTTTACTTTTTAAATTTTCTTTTATATATATTTTTACAACATTCTTCATTTTTGTACAATGTATGCTTTCTCCTCTCAGGTGTAGTCCCCGTAAAATTCCCATCAATTCACCCGTGTCCCATCACCATCGTCCTTGTTCTTTTCCCGCCCCATTTTGATCCTTCTCCCTCCTCCCCCCTGCAGGATATTTCTGATTTATAGTTGCTTGTTGATTTTGATTTTTAATTTATTATAATTGCTTTTCCCCTGACATATCTACATATTTAATCAGTGAACAAAAGAGCAAACTCTAAGTACCTTAATATGGCCAAGAACTTGACTAGGAAATTTAAATAGGTTAGCTCAGTCCATACAAAAATCTTGTAAGGAAAGGGCTGTACAATGCTCATTTCACAAAGGAAGGAACTGAATTCCAGAGGGGTTAAGGAGCTAAACTTCATTTGAGTGGGATGTGGTAGAGACAAGTTACAAAACAGAATTTTAGTCCTGCAAAGGCACTTCCAGTAACCATATGACTTCTGGGTTTGGCAAGGAGGGTGTTGTGTGGTCTGCCCTATGAAGTTAGCCCAACCTGGCCATAGTAACTCCAGATACTGTGTGGCCATAAGCAAGCTACCTGACCTCTCTAGGTCTCTGGACCCTCATTTGTAGGGTGGGAATTGGGTGAATGGTGTCCTCCACTGGAAACTGATCAGGTCATGGGGGTACTCTACTAGCTCAGTGCCGGGCAGGGCAGGTGCCCACTAAATGCTAGAGGCTAAGACTGGGCCTGCCCCGGCTGGAATAAAGCCCTTCTCCTGGCTGTATCTCAGTTTTCTCATCTGAGAAATGAAGGTGTTTGATTTTATGTCCAAAGCCATTTCCAATTCATAGTCCATGAACTTTGTTTCAACATAACATTTATTTGAATTTGGGAGTTGTGCTAAGATGTATGAAACCAAAGCATCCTCTAATGATGTCACACAGAAAGGTTGAGATTTCCTTGATTTTAATTGGAATTTAAGGAAAACGAAACACAGATTTCTCTTGATAGTCTATATTCAAAATGTCGAAAGTTGGTCCTGAGTGTAGGAGGGAGAAAACTGGGCAAAGGACTCTGGAATCAATGCTCAACTTTGACTCTGGCTGTGTGATCTCAGGGGAAATTCTTGACCTCTCTGTTCTTACACTTGTTTCTAAGCTCAAAAACTCCTGCTTTGTTTCCTTAGAGGGGTGCCTCCTGGTCGAATGAAATAGGAACAAATTGGAACAAATGAAGCACCCTCTTCAGATGAGACGCCTAAGGGGGCACTGGATCCAAGAGACTTTGTACAGTGGTTCCTGTGCCCTTCCCTCCATAATAAATATTCTGGGGACTTTGAGTGCACAGGGGCCAGGCAGGCTATGCCAATTAACTTCCAGAGAAAAATAGCAGCTTGAAAATCCTAAGGAACTTTTAACACACCTTCTTCTAATGGATTTCTCAGAGGAAGAGGGATAGAGGTATCCGAGGCAGTGACTAAACAACCTTACAGTGTTTTTAACCTCTAGGGGCAGAAGAACTAACTGTCTTGGATGGACCAGATTTTGTCTGTTCAGTAAAGAGCAGAAACCAGGGCCAAGGACATGCAGAGGAAGGAGAGGGAAGCAAAGTGAAGTGTGCATGTATGTGTGCATGTGTGTCTCTGTGTGCACGTGTCACTGTGCATGTGCGCACACATATGTATGTGATGTATGTGTGTTTGTGTGCATGTGTATATATGTGCACACGTGTGTCTCTGTGCGTGTGTGTATGTGTGCACATGTGTGTATTGTGTACATGCGTGTATGTGTGTGCATGTGTGCACACATGCTTTTCTCCCTGTGTTCACCCCTCTAGGTGGTGCAATTGGTACCTGCTCTTGTGTAGACTGTCTTGACCTCTCATCCTGCCTGAACGTTGCAGATGCCATTTCAGTGACTATGGGTCGTCTCTGCTTCTCCAACTACCCATCAGCATTTTGTTCTCAGTCTTGGCACTGATGGATGAGAGCAGCCTGAGCCAGGCCCTCTACACTTTGCCCGACACAAGTACTCTGGTCCTTGTTCTCACATGGGGATTGTGTCTCCAGGCCCCTCTTCACACCCCAGTTCCAGAGTGGAGGAGCCCACGGCTTCCACCGCCCCTGCCCCACCTCCTAGGGGCTCAGGGATCCCGTTCTACTTTTTTTGATCCTATCCAGAGAGATGTTTATTTTGTTTTTGAGTGAGGCTCTACCACACACACACACACACACACACAAGCACACATGCACACACACATGTGTTTTAATACTTTTCCTAGCATTCTCTGTATTTCTCTCTGTGTTTCAGAAGGTGGTGTGGCAAACCAAGCACAGAGCTGCCTTGATATGCAATTTCATGCCATTTTGAAGATCTTCTCAGTTTTTCAATTGCAACTTTTATTGAGATCATAATGGATTCCATGATCTCAATAAGAAAGAAATAATACTGAGATCCTGCAAACCTTTATCCAGTTTGTCCCAGTGATAAGCATTTTGTAAAACTATATTGCAGTAGCATACCCAGGATGATTACATCTCTCACAATTTTTAAGAGAATTAAAATTGTTTTGCTCTCAGAGAGGTTGGGGTGACACAGGAGCCAGGGGACTTTGTAGGAGTCTGATCCAGCCCTGCTGCAGCTCCCTGGTGGTGTCCCCTGGACTCAGTTTCCTCAGCAGTTAAAAGGGCTGGGGTGGGAAGGTCTCATAGGCTTTTCTGTTTCTACCGTTTTACCTAACTTAAGACAGCTCCTGGATCACACTGCTTTTCTTCAACCAACTTGTCCCCACTCCTGTCCCCAGCCCAGGGTCCCTGTGATTTAGTAGGATGGAACACCCTCTGGGCCCTAGGGTTGGGTATGTGATTGCCTCCTGGGCTAACGAGGTCTTCCAGTCCATTCATGGATTGGCTCAGGTTTGGGGGTGTGACCTAAGCCAGCCGTGGGGGTGTCAAGGAGTTAAGAGGTAGACATGATGCACAGTCACCTCGCCACACTGATGGGTGGAAGAGCTTGCTCAGAACTGAGAAAAGAGAGGGAGCTGGAGAAACTGTGTCCCAGAAATGTGAGCCGATCTACTGGAGGGCACATAGCTCTTCCCAGGGGCTCTTGAAGTAGCTGGAGCCTCAGGGCAGTAATGTCCTATCTCATCCAGACAATAAGAATGACCTACCGACCTACCTCATGCATCCTGCCCTGTGGGTGACTTAGCAGGATGGCTGCATCTGAGGGAAGTTTGCACCCACCTGCAAGCTTGGATTAAATCATGAACTGGTGGGGGATGGTTCTTGATGTCTTTGAAGATCGCAAAGGAGTTCATGGATATGATCTCATTTGTTTTTAGCTGCAATCGAGTGACATCACCTTGAAAGTGCTTTCCTCATTCCTGCTAGCAAACCAAGTCAGGGGAGCTGGGTCCTCCCACCCTTTAAACTATTTATGAGTTTGTCTGGCTCCTTCATCCCTGTTTGGAGGCCCATGTCCTCTTCAAGTGTGGCGTAGAGTGACGCACAGACCTCATTCCCGAATGCTCGTCTGGGAGTTAGTGGTTTATCAAGACAGTCTTGTTGATGCGCTCCCTCCAGCTGGGTGATTAGCACCAGGTCTCTTGGGGTTTGACTCCAAGCCCAGGTGGGCAGTCCATGGCCAAGGGGCTCTCTAGCTCCTTGTCCCTCTCAGTGGGCTTCTGGAAAGTCTTGGCACATATTGAGCTGGAAACAATAAAAAGAGGATTTTAATTGGAGACGTGAGTTATGTTTACCTGGAGAAATTTCAGTCTGTCTGTTCTTCTGTCCCTCCATCCATCATCTCTATTTATTTAAATAGTTCATACAGGCCAAAGGTAAAAAATTAAAACAAAGCTTCATCTGAAAAATAAACATAACATCTGCCACAGAGTTGCTATGATAATTAAATGAATTATAATATGCAAAGTGCCCCATACAGCGGCTCACAGTAAGAATAATTATTGTTAATATAAATCTTGCACTTCTATCCCCCAACCACTGTTGGGCTTATCGATGTACATAGATACAAGGATATGTAAACACATACATACATGCATGCGTACACACGTCTTAAGGCAATTTCACTCCAGCAACTTCTCAGAACTTCTGATCCAGGGCCAGCCACATCCCTGGCCAGACTAGAGGATGTTCTAGTGCCAGCCAGGTTTGGAATACTCAGGGATCCTTAGGCTACTCAGGGTCCTAAGACTCTGGGGAGAATCAGGAAGGTAGAGTGTGGAGCCATTCCAAGGTAAGACAGAACTTGTCAGCACAAGTGCCTAAGTCAGGAGGACTGCCTGGAGGAGGGGACCATGAGTTAAATATGCTTAATATGACTGTGCAAATAACAATAACATCAATAACAATAGAGTTGCGGGAGAGGTTGGCTTGCTTGTCCTGCCACCTCCGAACTCTGGTTAGAGCCTCAAGCTGAGGACAGTGGGCACCAAGATCTTTCACCTTCCTGAGGGCAGCAGAGGAGTGAGTGGATTACTGCCTACGGTTGCTAAGAGGTGGCAGAAATGCTCCTGCACCTTCACCACCTGACTCCTCCCTGGCACGAAGGGGTAGCTCCAGGAAGTTTGTAGGCATCATGAGTCATCAGTCTGGTGACTTTTCCTTCTTTGACGGGGACTTTACCCCGAAAGCAAACTCTATAGAGAAAGGGAGTCCAGCATCTCATCCCTGGCATGATGCCTGCTGAACTGATGAATCCTGAGTCCTTCTGGGTTTGCCAGTGGAAGGAGACTTCTCGGACGCCTGGCAGGTATCCAGGGACTTCGGGAATGCAGCAATGGGGGGAGGGGTAAGGCTGCTCCTGTCTAGAGATTCTGAAGGCCAGCGGCCGAGAAGCAGTGCACAGCAGGGCAGGGAAGTGGCACAGTGTGGTGGGTGCACCATGGTGGGTGGTGGCGCCCTGCACCATGGGACAATGCAGGCTGTGGGTACTTTCCTCCGGGCCACTGTGTGCAAAAGGAAGGCAGATATGGGTTTCCTCAGCTGCACTCACCCAAGCAGATGGCCTGCCCGGTGAGAGGCCTTAGTGTTGGGGGAGGCCAGCTGGAGGTATCACCCATGTTGGCGACAGCACAGGGCAACTTGATGGCCTAGCTATGAAACCCTCCAGAAATGCCCCGGGACTTGAAGGGGAAGAGAGGACTTGAGTAGCCTCAATGAGTGCCAGATTCTGTCCTGCTTTCTGTTTGTCTGCAGGAGATGCTGGAGCAGAGAATGATCCATGAGAAAACTGGGAACAGTTGTTCTTGCCCAATGCTGGCCATTGCCACAAGCTGGGTAAGACCAGGGGAAGGTGCCCACCCCAAGGCAAGGAATCCAGTGGGGGTGGTTTATGTGACAGGTGGCCAAGGAAGTACTGAGACTGAGGCAGTCCAGGAAAGTAAGCCAGTAATAAAAGGTGGCACAGGCAGTGGGTAGCTCCATCCCAATTGTCCACGCAGGTCAAGCTGGGGGTTAAGCTGTCTACCCTCTGTCCCTGGGGTGTCACTTCTCCCCACACACTTGGTGGCTTTTTGACTGTGGTGGGAAGGTCCTTAGGCCATGGGTGTTGGGGGGAGCTCCCTTGGCATGCTAGGGTGATGAGAACTGAAGACAGGGTGCAGTAACCTCTGCCACAGGGGAGGATGCTTCCATAGGGTACAGATTAAAGTTTTGAACCACGTAGAATTGGACCAAGCAAGACCAGCTTGTTTCATACCTGAAAGTAACCAGGAAGCTGTGGGATCAACTGGCCAGGGTGATAGGGGACAGAAAAGGAAGACTGAGAAGAGCATAGGTAACCAGACAAAAACTTCTGGTCACCTCTTGGTCCAGATTGTGAAGATACTGACTTCCTGGCACTAAGAGCAAGCTTTGGACTGTGAAGTTGCCCTTAGAGGGTGACCTCCATTCAGCGACCTTGTGAGGCAGCTTGACTAATGCTCGTGTCTTCCAGAGGGATGGGCTGGGCTCTGGGGAGGCAGTGTCTTGCCTAAAGTCACTCAGCTACTTGGTGGCCCAATCAGGTTTGCTCCAGACCCACAATCTTCAGGCTGTGGCTGTGGCTCCTGGCTCCTATAGACTGTCTCTCCTTTCACCGTAGTTACAGAGCTTTGGTTTTATTGTAAGCAGTGATGTTGTTAGTGGGCAGAATGAGGGGCACCCTGGGCCTCCCAAACCTGCCTGCTCTAAATGGGTTCTGCCATCCGCTGCATAAAGACAAACATTCTTAGTGTATAAGACCTTTAGTAGAAAAGAACCTTAGTAAAACTAATGTGCAGTAGAGAGAAGAGAAAGAATATAGTTAAAATAATTTCCCCATGAACCACCCAATTACCCATCCCCTCATGGGTAAATGCCCAGCCACACAGAGATGGCCCAAAGCAGGACCTCTAAGGCCCAAAAGCCTGCCACAAGTCTAAGGCACCTCCTGGTGGGGACCATAGGAAAGGGGCAGAAGGTGCCAGGCAAGTCTGAAAGGAAAAGAGCAAATTGAAAATGCAAGTCCAGATAAAGGCTGCCATTTCTGGCTTTCCCATGTGTCCCTCACCCACGTCTCTGTCTCTTTCAAGTGTCTCCTCCTTCAAGTGACTGCCCACCTGATCTGCCCACCATGTCCTCCAAGTCCCTGGTGCAAGTCCAAGGCCGAGAAGCAAGTGTGGCTTCTTCATGTGCCTCTCTGCTTCATGTCTTCTCCTTCCACTTTTTTTCAATCACCACCCCCCACTCCGCAGTTCCTTCTCCCAGTCTTCTCTAGCCTCTCCTTGCAGCTCAGCTCCACCCTTTCTTGGGTGCAGCAGGGAACCCGGAACCTTCCCTTTCAGTGGGTGTCACACGGTCACAATGCATGTAGCGACAGGGCCACATTTCCCAGCCTCCTTGGCATCCTGGGGTGGCCAATGAGATTTGAGCAAAGGCTTTTAGGTAGGACTTCCAAGCAAGCCCCTTTAGAAGCAAACTTCTAAGTAGTGTGTGCCTTTGTGCCCTTCTCTCCTGCCCTCCTTGCTTCTTCTCTGGCCCACAGGTGGATGCTGGAGCTCTAGCTGCCACCGTGGATAATGAATGACCTTGAGAACAGGCACCATGTAACAAGGACTTTATGGAAGAAAGTTGGCAGGAGTCTGGGACTCTGATGAGTCTGTTGAGACGGCCCACTTGATCTGCCTTATCTGCGTCGAGTTCTTTTTGGCCCAAACACAGTCGAATGCAGATTCGAATGCAGATTCTAACAGGTACAGTCACCTCGCGATCACATTTTCTGTCATTGCCAATGGAAACTGTTGCTGAGGCCCTGCTATGGGGCCAGCCTCAAATGGCAGGCACAGGGAGAGGCCCTAAAGCAAAGCTTCCTTCTCTCAGCACCAGCCCCTGCCCAGAGTCATCCTCCCTCACCCAAACTGTCAAACCCCAGTGGCTCCTGCATGCCTGACCTGACGAGGCCTCCTGTCACTGCTCCACTTCTCAAGGGCTGAAACTCCTCAAGGACAATATCATGACTTAGAAATTGTGTGCTCCGATGTGGAGGAAATCTTCAGGAACTGTGAGCAGAGCAGGCAAGGCACAGACATTCTATAGCTGTAGCATGGAGGGGTTTCTTGGAGGACCGGGTGAGTGGGGCTTTGGGACTGATGTAAGTGCCTGGGACAGTTGTAAAGGGACTTTCAAACTAGGCGGCAGATTGGAAGATCCAGTGAAAGCCCCCAAACCAGGACACTGGTTCTGAATGAAAGAAACAGGCCATTTTTGGGAAACGCTGCCAATTAGCAATATTAACAGGAAATGTTTTGGAGAGACCCAAGATGCTTTCACTTACATAATGGCCCACTCTTTCTAGGTCTGTGTTAGGGTCTAAGAAGTGTAGGCAAGAGGTTGGCATCAGTCAGAGCTCCGTGGGCTGTCAGCATAGGAGTCACATGTGTTCCTTCCCTTGGCAAACTTAGGTAGAACATAACAGGAAAGGAGATTTTGGAAAATGCACCCCCACCCTTGAAGGGCATGGTGTATGCCAGACTGCTGCAGACAGGCAGCCGGGGACATTGGCCTGGTGGACTGCCCATCTTTTGCTTTTCTTTGCTCTTTCATAAAAGAATTTCAGGAGAACCTGACTCGACCCCAAAGAATCTGAAACGTATAAACCGAACTCAGGCACAAGCTTAACCTTTCTTTGAAAAACTGGATGTGGGCTTGCTGGTGGCAGAGGAGTTAAGTCTCAGTGCTATCACCATGATGGCCTGAGTTTGATCCCCAGCCAGGAAGCTGACCCATATGGCGCAGCAGACCTCTCCTATCTTGCCCACTGCTCCCCTCAGCAGTGTATTTCAGTAGATCCACCTGTTCTGCTCCCCACTCTGTCTCTGGTGAATCCTCTCACCTCCCACACCTCTGGTCTACATCCCAGTTCTTCTATGTACAAATAAATAAACAAATCTGGAAAAGAAAAGAAAAGGCTGGACGTGATACAGGGAACCCTCCCTAGGCATGTTAGCTAGGTCCAGGGGGGCAGAGCCACACAGTGGGTCACCCCAGAGTCTTGGGTTGGGTAAATGGGCATAAATGAAAGCAACACTTCCATCCTGCCATGACCTTGATCACCTGGCCTGGCCGGGTGCCACTCCCGGGCTGGGAGTGGGGGGTGCTGAGAACTAAGGGTTGCCTACTTTCTGCATCATGAACTTGGACCCGCCTATATGAGGTGAAGTGTGATGGGTGACTCTGTAGTGTGGGTGACTTTATCCCCCTGGCCCCTGGAAGACATGAGGAATAGTTTCACTGAACTGACTTTTCTGTGTTTTGAACAAAAAGAACAAAAGAAAACATTAACCACACAGGCAGTGTTGCTGCCAGACATCTGCAACTAGAACACTTGAGGATATAGACTTGATAATAGCTTGGAAAAAATCTTCAATATGTTTTTGTAGAGCAAGTGCAGATTTATTTCTGGGGTCAGTTCTAATTCTTTGACCAACAAATTTTAAGTGGCTGCATCTTGAAAGAAGTCTTGGTGACATTTTTGGGCTCTTGTTGCATTTTTAGATGAATTACCAAATACAAGTGCAACTTCTAGCTTATTAGAAGGCTTTTAGAGGGCAGAAGAAAATAACAAAGCCCAGCTCTCTTGGTTTGAGTTCTCCAGAAATCAGAGCCTGAGACAAAGGCTTGCCTTTTAAAGCAGCTCATTTGGGAATGGGAGCCTTGGAAGCAGGAGTACAGGGCGTGGGAGTGGACGGAAGAGGAAGAGAAGCCAACACAGGATGAGCTGGCACCACCGTGGGCACCTGGCGCTGGGTTCTGCTAGGACTTTCTGCAATGAGCTCTCTGTTCAAAGGGGGAGGCATTTATTCCCTGGATTTCAGGGTCCCACTGATCAAATAGGGTCCCCAAGGGATTATTAGCTCCCTTGCATTCCAGGTCCTGTGTGATAAACACAGAGAAGGTTTGAGGGTTGCCCCAGCAGGAATGACAATATATTCAGCACAGACCCCAAGTGAGGCAGAGACCTGCTTAAATCTGCACACAGGAGATCACAGACAACTTGGAACCAGTCTCCATGGTATCTGGAGATAGAGGTGGGGTCGAGAAAGTTCTAGGAAGAGCACAAGAGGTATCCAACACATCCACCAAAGAGTGTGCTGGCTGTTTTGGGTGTTAGGTGCAGGAATGGGCTATTGAATGTGATAAAGTCCTTGCTCCTTACTCTGCCCAGAATACCCATACTTGCTCTTATATAAAAATTTCTTAGGTATAGAAAATATTTTAGTTATAAAATTTAAAGTGCTATTGCTTCAGAGAGTTATATGTTCAAATTTAAATTCACACGGAGGTATAAATGATTGATATAATACTCATGTGAGAGTCAGTCTCATGTATCAACTTGATTGGGCCACACCATGCCCAGATAGTTGGCCAAACATCATTTCTGTATGTTCCTGGGGGGTATTTCTGGATGAAATCAACATTGGAATCGGGTAGGTTGAGTCAAGCCGGTGGCCCTCCCATGTGGATGACATCATCCAGTCCCTTGGAGGCCTAAGTAGAACAAAATGACAGAGCAGATGAGTTCCCTCTACCTGACTGTCTTTGAATGGGAACTGGTTTTGTCCTCCCTTTAAAGTCAAAGAGATTGGAACTTACACTATAGCTCTCTTGGCTTTCCTCTTGCCCAGTCAGATCTTGGGACTGCTCAGCTTCTGTGACAGCAAGAGAATGATACTAGAGGGAAAACAGGCAAGGGGTAGGGGAGAGATAGAGGAGGCTGTCAGTTGGGGGTGGATGGTGATTGGCTATTTGGTGAGGAGGTGCGGAGGTGAGAAGCTATATTCTGAAAACTCTACAGAATTGTAAATGACTGTTACTGCAATAAAAATAAAATAAAATGAACTACTTCCTTATAATAAATCTCTTAAGATATGAATATATATCTCTAAACATACATTTATGCTAAGGATAATCCAGTAAGGTCTTTACCTGTATCTGTATACTTATCTGCATCTGATTCTATATCTATAGATGCAGACATCATATCTATCTATAGAGATATTTACATACAGATATCTATCTTATTGGTTATCTCTCTATTCACCTGTATCTCATTTTGTTTCTATTTCTGAGTATCCTTAATACAATATGTATTTTTCCCCAAAGCAAGGATGATGGGTCACAGGTATCCTGGGGGTCTGATGTAATCATGAGTTAAAATTTCCAAACCTGGGCCTCCCCTGGTGGTGCAGCCGTTGAGCACTGGGCTGCGAAGCTGCCCGCAGCCTCTGCAGCGCTGGTTGGATCCCCGGCCCCTGGTGAGGGTCCCACATGCCACGCAGACCTCTCCTCCCACACCTGCTGCTCCCCTCAGCAGTGTGTTTCGTCAGTCTGCCTGTTCTGTTCCCCACTCTGGCTCTGGTGAATTCTCTCACCCTCCCATGCTTCTGACTGTACCCAGTGCTTGTATAAATAAATCTTTAAAAAAAAATTTCCAAACCTTCTATCTTTTCCAATGCTCTACCTCATGCCCATAACCTTGAGAAGAGCTGTTCCATAGTTCCACTCTCCCCCACCCCCAGCCCTGTGGCTGTTTTCCTCAGTCATTTTCCCTTGGCTTTTGCCATGAGGAATCTGATGTATGGCAAGAACTCAGCAAATATTTAAGTAAATATTTATGGAATGACATGAGTGAATATGGAGTTAAAAATAGAGTATTTTCTTGTCCTACTCTTGGACTAGATGAACAACCAAACAAACCCAAATAGATTTTGCATAGATTGAATGTCACCTTCCTGACTTTCCATAGCAAGTTGCATTCCTGCTTCTCTGTTTTTTTCCAGCCCACCATGCACATCCAGTGGCTATAGTATATATCCTACATTGTAAAATCTTCTAGAGTAATAGCTTCTCAAGGACAGGGACCATTTCTTTGTCATCTTTCTGTTGTCATCACGGAGCAATCTCTAGTTCCTAAATATTTGGAATTGATTAGAATCTGACTTTATCTTATGTGAATCATGGCATCTTCAAACATAAAATTATAATGAAGAAAACTATGATGACTAAATATATCTATGACTAAATATATCTTCTACCTGAGTGATGTTATGCAAGTCTCTGAATTGTCCTGTGCCTCAGTTTATCGAACAGAAAAAGTGAGAGACCAACCAGAGTGGGAGATACATGGGGTGCTGCTGCTGCACTGCTTCCTGTGCCCTGACTGACAACTCTAGTGGATCCTCACTCTTTACCATTTAGCCCAGACATTGGCTTAGCATTCTATTCTGTTCCATTCTATTGCATTGCAGTGCATTGCATTGCATTCTATTCTTCTATTCATTTAATATTGCATTATGACATTGTATGTTTCAGTTGTTCATTGTTGAGTTATTATTCTTAATCTAGTATTCTGGGCAGCTCTACTAATGGATGAGAATGAGCTATGAAAACACAAATCGTATTCTATTTCTCCCCTGCTTCAAACCTCCCAAACAACTGATTCCATATTGATAACAAACTGAGATGATTGAAGAAATCTCCAGGGATGTATATCCTCAGACACTCTAGCTAAACTGTGACAACAAAGGCAAAATGCATGGTCGATTCTGTAGGAAAGAAGGGAAAATCATGAGCTGCCAGAAACATAAATGAAACTGAAAGAAGTGGGGAAGTCATGCAAAACCATGGCATGACTACCCTGGGAAGAGGAGGGTGAATAAGGGGTTGAATGTGTTGTTAGCTACAGTAATTAAGTTTTAATCAAATTCAGAGGTAGGAGAAGCAAGCTGGAAATTGGAATGAAAGGACGCTTGTAGAGATAAGTTTCTCTGGAAAAATTCCACCTATCAACATAAAGACACAAGGAAACATGTCTGTGCTTGGCTCTGGGTGAAAAATATTTTTTTTGGTCATTAATGCAAATTTAGGATCCAAGTCCACCATGTTGAATTGAAAAATTGAAAAGTTAATTGAAAAATTAATATGTAAATTGACTCAAAGTCAATGTTCCTTCTTGGATACCAGGTTGAAGTAAACAAAGAACACCAGTGGAGGAACACTTCTGTTACCCAGACCCAGGGAATCCCAGTGGGTAAGTAGGTTTGCAGATGAACCCATAATCCAAAATTACAAAACACATGGGGAAACAAAGCAACATTCTTTAGCGAGCCCGGGTGAAACACTATTAAATAATTTAAGATTTCTAAGTGTCTGAGTAAGTGCTATATAAATGTTCAGATAGCTAGATAGATGAATAAATAAATAAGTAACAAAGATATTAAAACACCAAGAACTTTGATTAACAGAGAAATCAATAAATATTAGAACATGTGCTTAAATTTTTAAAGATATAAAAGTAAATCACACATACAGGCACAAATATATAAGAATTTTCATGTCGCATTACCTGTTATTGCAAAAAATTGGCACTCAACCTAAATATTTGCCAGTGTAAAAATGGATAAACTGCATATTCAAATAATGAGTAGGTGAGTGAATACTATAAAACAGTTAAATAAACACACTTCACCAAAATTTATTTAATTAAATCTCAACAGCTTACTATGGAGGGAAAAAAGGAGCAAATTTTACAAGGGATAGATAGTATGGTGTGATTCAGCTTATAATTAAAGACCATGTACAATAAAAATAACATTGTATATTGTGTATGAGTACATACACACATAATAAAAATACAAAAACATACACTTGCATATTAACCCCTAAAGTTAGGATAATGGATGCTCTGGAACAGGAATAGAATTATCTCCGTAGTTTCTTGTTTCATCTTGTACTTCTTATTAGGTGGTAGAAACTTAGTGTTTGTGAAATTATCCTTTATATGTTCTTTAATGGTGAAGAAATTAATCATCATTATAATCATAAGAGAAAAAATTTAGTGATTGATGTTTATCTAGAAGAGAAACTATAGAACACAGAGCAAGTTCAATAAAGTAAAGAAAATAACAGACAAGAGAAAAAATTCATTAAGTACAAGCTAAAGAAGCAATAAAAGAGAATGAAAAAAAACTCAGTCAGGTTTTTGAAACGCTTAATGAAACAGACAAACCTCTGGTAAATTTGATCAAGATTAAAAATAGAGTAGATAAACAAAAAGTATCAGGCATGAGAATGGAGACATAACTACTGATTCAATAGAAATGAAAAAAAATATCAAAGAACAAGATGAGCAACTTAATGCAAAAGTCGTCTGAAAACCCGTATCACAAATACACCACTTTGAAATGTAATCAAGATAAAACAGAAAACATAGACTTATAAGTTTGTTAAAGAAATGGAAATAGTAGTATAACATCTATTCATTAAAAAATTGTTTAGTTGGATTTACAGGTGAGTCTTGTCAAATTTTGTCAATTTATACACTTTGTGTAAATTGTCCCACATGATAAGGATGTAAAGCTCTCTAACTTCTGTTATAATCTTGATAACATACCTGGAAAGGGTCCAAAAAAGAAATTATAGGTTGATAGCAACTATAACAGAACAGCAAAAACTCTAAACAGTTAATAGCAAAGTAATTTGAATCAAACATTAAAAAGTAAAATAATAAATAATGAACAAGGAAACTTTTAAAAAAAGATTTATTTATTTATGCATACAAGAACTGGCGTGTAAGCCAGAGGTGTGGGGGATGAGAAGATTCACCAGAGAGAGTGGGGAGCAGAGACGGCAGAGATACACTGAGATACAGAGATCTACTGAGATACACTGCTGAGGGGAGCAGCGGGCGAGACAGGAGAGGTCTGCTGCGCCATGTGGGTAGCTCCCTGGCCGGGGATTGATCTTTTGCTGTAGTGACTGGCGATAGTTTGATGGCACTGTGTTTAACCACTGTGCCATCAGGAGTCCCCTGAACAAATAGATTTTGACTCATATATAAGGAAGATTTTATTCTATTTTTAAAATAAATTATTTTTAAAATGAAGTACCTTTTCTTAACTCCTTGCTAAATGTTTGGAGTATAGGATTTCTCCTTTCAGGTGTGGTCACCGTGGTTCTCCCACCACCAAACCAACAGTAGTCCTCCACTGTAGTCCATTGTGCTCCCCCCTCACCCCTATGTTCACCTCTCCCCCTCTTTCATCTCCTCCCCCTCCTGGATGTCTTAAATCTATGCTCAGCTTTCAAGGTTTGTCTTTGTCAGACCCTTTGTTTGGTTTCTGTATATTCCACATGTAAGTGACACCATTCTGTATTTATCTTTTCCCTGGCTTATTTTGCTTAGTATAATCCCTTCTAGCTCCACCCATGTTGCCACAAATGACATGAGCTTATCTTTTTTGGCTGCTGAATAGTATTTCATTGTGTATGTAAACTACATCTTTTTTTTTTTAAGATTTATTTATTTATTTATACAAGCACTGGGGACAGTCAGAAGCGCGGGAGGGTGAGAGAATTCACCAGAGCCAGAGCGGGGAGCAGAACAGGCAGAAGGACCGAAGTACACTGCTGAGGGGAGCAGCGGGCAGCAGGAGAGGGTCTGCTGCGCCACTGGGGAGGCCCTTCTTTTTTTTTTTTTTGGTTTTATTTATTTTTACAAGCACTGGGTACAGTCAAAAGCATGGGAGGGTGAGAGAACCCACCAGAGCCAGAGTAGGGAGCAGAACAGGCAGACCAATAAAACACACTGCTGAGAGGAGCAGCGGGAATGGCAGGAGAGGTCCGAAGGCCATGTGGGACCGTCGCCGGTGGCCAGGGATCAAACCGACACTGCAGAGGCTGCAGGCAGCCCCGCAGCCCAGCGCCCAACCGCCGCGCCACCGGAGGAGGCCCTAAACCACATCTTCTTGATCCATTCATGTGTTTGAGGGCATTTAGGTTGTTTCCATATCTTGGTTATTTAAATAGTGCTGCAATAAACATGGATGTGCAGGGCCTCTCTGGTGGCACAAGGGGTTAAGTCTTAGCACTATCACGTGATCGGCAGCCACTTCAGCATGAGTTCCATCCTGGGTCAGGGAGCTAAGCCACATGGCCCAGCAGAACTCTCCTGTCCCGCCCACTGGTCCCCTCGGCAGTGTATTTCAGTCAACCTGCCTGTTCTGTTCCTCACTCTCTCTCTGGTGGTTCCTCTCACCCCCTGCACCTCTGGCCTACACCCCAGCTCTTCTATGCAAAAATAATATATATATTTTTAAAAACTTCCATTATTGACTTCAGTATTCTTTTCAGATTTTAGATAGAGGTCCTGTTCCTGATATGTGTTTTGCAAATATTTTCTCCCCATGTCTTGCTTGTGTTTTCACTTTTTCATCACTATCTTGAATAGAAGACATCTGAATTTTGATGAAGTTTAAATTATGAAATTGGTTATGGGTTACTGTGTCATGTCTATGAAATCTTTGCCTAATCCATGACCACAAAGATTTTCTCCTGAATTTTTTTCCCACAAGTTTTAGTTCTAGGTTATATATTTTGATCTGTGTCCCATTTCAAGATTTGCAATCCAAGGTATGGATTGAATTCATGTTTTTGTATTTGGGCTAGTCTAACACTCTGTGTTGAAAATGATCTTTCCATTATTGAATTATCTTGGCATCATTGTCAATTAACCATATCACAGGGGTCTCTTTCTGAAATCTCTATCCTGTTCTGTTAATCTGTACGTCTATCCTAACACTGATGAAACACTGTCTTGATTATGGTAGCTGTATAGTTAAGTCCTAAAATCAGGTGGAGTTTTCCAAATTGTTTTTCTTTTTCAAGATTGTTTTGGTTATCTAGAATCTGCCTTTCACAGACGTTTTAGAATCATTCTGTCAATTTTTACAAAAATGCTTTCTGGGATTTTAATTGGGGTTAAATTGAGGCTACAAAAAATTTGAGAATTGACATTCTAATGACAATTGAAACTTCTAATCCATGAGCACGTATTTCCATTTGTTTAGTTCTTGTTTAATTTTCTTCATCATGTTGATACATTTTGGAGGATTTGTTAGACAGAAGTTGATAACCATAAACATCTATTTTGTCTATTATTTTATACTAAAAGTTTCAAGTACCTAGAACATTCTCATTTACAGCTAGTGCTTAGTGAATAGTCTCTGAATGAATAAGGAGTTGGTACACAAGATAAAACTTACGAGTTTTATTATTAACATGCTCTGAGAATATGTTAATATTTACTCCACAAGACTGTTGATCGAAAGAAATGAGTTAAAAAAAAAGTGAGAAAAGCTTTTTGAGGACTTGACACAGCTGGCATTAATTATATTCAGGGAAGAGGGAGAGTAGAGAACAGTTTCCTATTGACTGGATGATATTGTATCTGCCAAAGTGATAAATGAGCAATTAATAAGCATTCTGAGATGAGATAAGTGGTAAAATTTGGGTTAGAAAAACACCTTGGCCCCAAATGGATAAACTAGCTATCTGCACACCTCCTGGATGTTATGTAGGAGCCTGTGTGGTGGTGGTGGTGGGGGATTCATTTCAGAGCAAAGCCCTTCAGCTCCTGTGGTCCAAGGTGTGCAGCTCTGTCACCCTTGTGTGGGGAATGAGTGTCACAGGAGGCCAGGATCCACCTCCCAGAAGACCCATACCTAGCACTCTTCCTCAGGCTGCTGCGTCCTCCCACAATGCACCATGGGAACATTTCAGAAAGCCCAGTCAGACCAGTGCAGTGCACAGGCCCAGAAGTTACATAGAGGTGTGAGCCTGGACATGCCAATTATTTTCTCTGAACCTTTACCCCTTTATCTGTGAAGTGTGAGAAAAGACAACTTCCTTAAAGATTGTTCTAAGATTTAAGGGAAATAACAAATGAAAAATGCTTGGAACACAGGTGCCACTCAATAAATGAAATTTATTCTTCTGTAAAACTCTGACTAGAGCATTCTTTAAAGGTCCTTGCATAAGCTGTTGACCTAAGTAGTCTTTGCATCATTAGGACTTCCTGGGGGGTTGATAAAATCCTGGTTGGATTATCTCTCCTGAAAACAGACCTTGATTCAAGCCAAACTCCTAAAAACAAGGAAACATGAGAACTAACTGACTCAGTAGCCAGCACGTGCTCACGCCCCCAGCAGCAGGGCCTCTAGACTCAATACCCAATGACTTCCCTTTAGTGAGGCCCATAAACAAATTTTACTCGCCTCTTAAATTTTAGTGTCTTTGTTTTTCTGCAGTGCCGTATGGCACTTTTTACTTCTCTCTTGGAAGCATCGTTATTAAATCCCTAAGACGGTAGAGGCAGTGAGCTCCCGCCAGCCTGCACTTCTACCCGCTTTGCTGGGGACACCGGGGCTGAAGGCTCTGCCTTCTTTGAGGGTCAGAGGCTGGTGAAGGAGGGTGAGAAAATGGGGTGGGGCTGGCGAGGGGCTAGTGTGCTCTTTCAGAGAGAATCCTCTCCACCAGCAGGAAAAAGGGAAGTTGGCACATTTCAGAGTGTTTTCTGAATCACTCTTAGCAGTCCTGGGAGTAGATTTACAAAGAGACATATGTTCTCAGTATTTGACTAAACACAGACAGGCACTAAAATATGGTGTGCTCGCAAGCTGTTTACAGGTATTGAATTTTAAATAACTGACACTCTTGGATGTCTATTCAAGGAATCCGAGCTTTCAGCACAGTAATCTTCCTCTTGCAACACAGGAACAAAAGCGACCCTCAATAAATGCTCGTGGAAAGAATAGGGAAAAGGAGGGAGAGGGGAAGAGAGGGAAGGAAGAAGTAGGATACAAAAGAAACAAGGGAGAAGAGACAAATTATTAAATTGCAAAGTGGAAACTATAATAGCTGGAGCTTTAACAAAAACGTTGCGATCATGCAAGTGGCACAACTCCAAAGCCATCTGCGTCTACTGTGGCTCTCCAGGGCCCAGCTAGGCCTTTCTTGTGCCAGATCTGTGTCCTCAGCTTCTTCTTATGGTAACTGAACCCCAAGTTTGACTCTGTCCTTTGATCCCCCTTTTCAAAGATTTATTTATTTATTTAGGCATATAAGAACTGGGATACAGGCCAGAAGTGCGGGAGGTGAGAGGATTCACCAGAGACAGAGTGGGAAGCAGAACAGATGGATCTACTGAAATACACTGCTGAGGGGAGCAGCAGGCAAGGCAGGAGAGATCTGCTGTGCTATGTGGGTCACCTCCCTGGCAGGGGATCGAACTCATGCTGCAGTGGCTGGCTGGTGATCGCTTGATAGCGTGAGACTAACCCCTGTACCACTACGGAGGGCCCTGATTTCCTTTGCTGTTAATTCCTCCTGCTGGAACATCCTTAGAGGCGGTGCTTAGGAACCCCACCCTTGGGTGCTGGTCCCTTCCCTCTGGCCTCACCCTTGTCCTCTAGGCAGACCCAGGTCCTGCCCCTGCCTAACTTCTCCCCCAGGAAGGTTTTCTTGTGCTGATTTACTCAGGGGTCACCAAGCACCAACTGGATGTCACTGAGGGGCCCCAAGCTCAGCCTGCGTAAAGGTCATTTGTTGACAGCGAGTCCTCCGGAGAGAGACAGTTTGAGAGTCCAACTTAACAGCCCTAAGTGGGTGCATCCATGGGGCTGGATATTGAAATGTGATGATGAAAATATGAGAAAATGCTAGGGAAAAAACCACAATAAATATGTGATATATACTGATGTTGATTTTAATGATGTATCCCTGAAACCTATGTAATAGGATAAACCAATGTTACTTCAATAAACAGTTTAAAGATCAAACCCCAAACTACCCCATAGGAGCTCAGGGAAGTATGCTTCCTTGCCTTTCTAGGCTCCCAGGGGCTACTGGCTTTCCTCGGCAGTGTAGCCCCTCTTCCATCTTCAAGTGCATCACTTGGGGCCTCTTTCTGTCATTGCAACTCTGAAATTTCTGCTGCCTACTTATAAGGAGTCTTGTTGAAGCAAATGTGGGCTCTGCAAAACTAAGCTTTACCATGTCCACTTTCCTTCTGCTTCCTGTTAACATTGTATCAGCAGCCACTCATTGGCTTGTTCACTACAGGTTTGTCTTGTTCCAAACATGGCTTTTAAAGATTTTTAAATCTTCTATTTTACAAAAGGGGAGGGGCTCAAAGGACTATTGTGGAGGACTATGGGTGCTTTGATGGTGGTGGGTATAGTAATATACATCTGAAAATTTCCCAGAAATCATATACAGTATTGTAAACTAATGTTATCTCAATTAAAAAGAAAAGAAAAGAAATAGAACCAGAGGGAAATAACAGTACAATATATGAAAATTTTGGGGATATAGCTAAAGCAGTACCTAGAGGGAAATTTATGGCTTTAATGTTAGAAAATATAAAAAAGACTAAATTGTAATGTGATAACAGACAACTTAAGGAATAGGAATGACAGAATAAAATAAAACCAAGGTAGAAGAAAAGAAAATGCCATAAATAACATAAATCAATGAAATGGAAAATGAATAAATCATAAATTTAAAAAATCTTCTGTTTTCTAACTCTATGGGTACGACTTTTATTCACAAGAATTCCTACTGACACTGTTAAGGTTTCCCCATTTCTTTTGTATTTGTTTTTGGTTGCATGTATTTCCTCTTACTTTGTGTGTGTCCATTTTAGAGTTTCCTTTTTTTTGTCTGTTTGTTTTGGTCTCCTGAGAAACAGGGATAGATGCAGGAGGAAGGAGCTGATCCCAGGTTTCCCTAGCAACCCTCCTTGACTCCAAGCACTCACCACAAAGCATTAAAAAGAAAGCAGGAGTGGAATTGCTGGGCATTGTACAAAAATGAACAATGATATGAATATATGTGTGTATATATATACCTATATTTTTAAAAGAAAGCAGGGACTTTCTTATTGGGAGCAGATCATGCTTAATACACGTCATAGCTGAACTTCTTTGTATGCTTACATCAGACATCCCTCTAAGTGCTTTATGTGTATTAGTTCCTTCACACTTTAACAACATTAATCGGTATTAACCTCATTCTATAGACAAGGAAACTGGGGCACAATGAGGCTAAAAATTTTTCTTCTCAGGGAATTTAAAAATGACATGGTTGACATTCAAACTCAGGCAGGTTCTCAGGTGGTTAACTGCTCCCCAATCTATTCCCCCCTCAAATAAAAACAAAGGCAGTGGAGACACCCATCATCCATGGCACACGTCTGCTTTTATAGGGTACCCTGAAGTTGGAGCAGTAGAGATGGGATGATTATGTTGGGGAAAGTAAAGATGTTAGTTGGGTCTTCCATTATTATCAGCACAAGTAGGTCCTACAGGTGCCCTGGCTGGTCCTATGGATACCCTTCTTAAAAGATTTCCCCTACCCCATCCTTCAGACACAGGTGAACACTGGTCCATTTCTCCCACCAGAGGTGGGAGTTTAGGGGTCATGACTTTAAAGATCCATCCCTTGGGCCTCCCCTGGTGGCGCAGGTGGTTGAGCGCAGCGTTGTGAAACTGTCCACAGTTTCAGCAGCTCAGGTTCGATCCCGGCCTGCCGGCGAGAATCCCATGTGGCAAAGCAGACCTCTCTTGTCTCAACTGCTGCTTCCCTCAGCAGTGTATTTCAGTCAGTCTGCCTGTTCTGTTCCCCACTCTGTCTTTGACGAATCCTCTCACCCCTTCCCCAACTCTGGCCTTACCCTGGTTCTTGTATGCATGAATAAATAAATATTTAAAAAAAAAATAAAGGGCCTCCCCGGTGGTGCAGCGGTTGAGCACTAGGCTGCGAAGCTGCCAGCAGCCTCTGCAGCACCGGTTCGATCCCCGCCCTCCAGCGAGGGTCCCACATAGCACACAGATCTCTCCTGCCGCCCGCTGCTCCCCTCAGCAGTGTACTTCGTCACTCTGCCTGTTCTATTCTCTGCTCTGGCTCTGGTGAATTCTCTCACCCTCCCACGCCTCTGAATGTACCCAGTGCCTGTATAAATAAATAAATAAATAAATAAACAAACAAATAAATAAATCTTTAAAAAATAAATAAATAAAGATCCATCCCTCATGTGTGGGGGCCGGACAATTGTTGACTTTACACTTTTGACTTGCTTTGGGGAATGCTGATCATTAAAGTGCATATTAGTTTCTAGGGCTGCAGCAGCAAATCACCATAAGCCAGGTGACCTACAACCAGGGAGACTATTCTGCTGTTCTGAGGCTAGAAGCCCAAGTGTCAGTGGTGTGTGTTCTTGGAGAGAATTTCCTTCATGCCTGTCCGCAACTCTTGTGCTCGCTGGCAATCCTTGTTGTTCCTTAGCCTGTAGACACATAGCTCCAATCTTTGTCCTCATTGTCACATGGCCTTCTCTCTATCTCTGTGTCTTCCCATACACTTCTTAGAAGGAAACTGGTGACTGGATTTGGGGCCTTCAGCAATCCAGTATGACCTTATTTTTAAGTAATCACATCTGTGAAGACCTTATTTCCAAATAAGGTCACTAAAGGAAAAACTCTTTCTCTACTCATAGCACTTCTGACACCAAGTGTGTGGGTTTTCCATACCAAGCAATTCTGCAAATCTCTCTGGACTCCACTGAGAGTTCTACAATTTAATTCATTCTGACATTAACTACTTGGAGTTAACACAGACCCCACAGGTTAAGGGCTCAGTCTCACAAGACTGCCCCACTTCAGACATCAATTCTGGGCTCCCCACACTTCCAAGTACTATAAATCAGGGGTTCCCACAACCCCCTCTTATGAGTCAGTAATTTTCTAGAAAGACTCTGAGAACTCAGGAAAAACCTCTACTTACAATGACTAGATATTATAAAGGACACAACTCAGGAACAGTCAAATGTAAGAGATGAATAAGGGGAAGTAAGGAGAAGGTCAGGGACTCCACACCTTCTTCAGGTCACCACCCTTCATGAACCCCAGTGTGCTCCCCAACCCAGAAACTCTCCAAACCCCTTTGTTCAGGGTTGTTACAGAGGATCCATTACTTAGGCACAATTGATCAAATCATTGGCCATTGGTGCTTGAACTCAATCTCCAGCCCCCTTCTCCTGCCTGGAGGTCAGGGGGTGGGGCTGAAATCTTCAACCCTCTGATCACGTGGTTGGTTCCTCTGGCAACCAGCTCCCATCTGAGCAATTCAGGGCCTTTCAAGAGTCATCTTATTAGCATAAACTCAGATGGGGGTGGAAAGGTGTTTCTGGTGGCTTGCAGACACTCCTCTCCCCTTGTCACTCAGGAAATTCTAAGGGACTTAGGAGTTCGGTGCCAGGAACCAGGCGCAAAGACCAAATACATATTTCTATTATAAGCACCACATCTTTGTCACATTCTGAGGCTCCAGGAGGGTATGAACTTGTGGGGGATACTATTCAATCCAGGACAACCTCTAAGACATTCTTTAGATGAGGTCAGCAATAATTAATAAAAAAAATTACTACTCATGTTTTCCTACCACATTCCTTGATTCTGCAAAAATAAATTTTCTTTCCCATATCCCAGGATGAGATAATCACAAATAACTAAAACAAACAAACAAACAAACCGACTCCAAGCATCCTTCTTAGCAATTGAGCATGTAAGAAGTCTCCCTAGGTAGCTTCACTGTCAGTCTTCTGGCATCACTCCCTTCTCTTTTCATAGGGATTATTTCTAAGGAGACAGTCATTTTTTTTTAAGTCATTTTATAAAATCTACAGTCTCTCCCAATTTCCATCCCAGGGACTATAAGTCTCCTGCCCCTTCTTCCCTGCCACCTTCCTGAAAGCTAGTGCAGACATCTGGCTAGATATATGACTCCTGGTTCTCCCTGCCACCAGCACGATCTGGCTCTTTCCCCCAAGATGCTATTACTTCTGTGTCCCTAACTGGAGCTTCCTTATTGTTCAGAATTAGAAGCAGAAAAACATGTCCTTGCATGTAGGGTTTTTTTTTTTTTAAGCTTTTTTAAATAAATAAAAAAAGCAAATAGAGTCAAGAATGAGCCAAGGAATTTACATCAAAAATCTCAAAAATAATCATCTCCTTGGATCTAGGAATCCCCCTTTGGAAATTCAGCTTCAGAAAACAATGAAGGTGGTACAACAGAGAACTAGCCCTGACCATGTTGTTTGTAGGGCGGGATGTTGTTTGTAGGGCGGGATGTTTGTAGGGCGGGATGTTTGTAGGGCAGGATGTTTGTAGGGCAAGATGTTTGTAGGGCGGGATGTTTGTAGGGTGGGATGTTTGTAGGGTGGGATGTTGAAACAACACGTGAGTGATCAGGGGAGCTTCATTAAATGTACTGTGGTTCTTTCATGGAATGGGCCATTATGCAGATATTAAAATGTTGCTGAAGGAGGGTATTTATTGACCTGAAGGGAGACCCACAAAGTTGTTTACATTGAAAAAGTAGATTAAAAAACCATACAACGGTGTCATCACAGGTTAATGTCATTTATTACCCTTTGCTTTATTGTCCTTTGCAGACATTTGTGAGTTTTCCAAACTGAAGGCCGTGGCGACACTGTGTCCAGCAAGTCTACAGGACATTGTCCTGACTGTGTGCTCACTTCATGTCTCTGTGTCACACATTCAGGAATGAAAAATTTTAAATTAAGTATGTACATTGTTTTTGGGGACCTCCGTGATGGTGCAAGGGATTAAGTTTCAGCACTATGAAGCTATCGGCAGGCACTGCAGCAGGAGTTCGATCCTTGGCCAGGGAACTGACTCACATGGCTCAGCAGACCTCTTCTGTCTCGCCCGCTGCTCTCCTCAGCAGTGTATTTCAGTCAATCTGCCTGTTCTGCTCCCCACTCTGTCTCTGGTGAATCCTCTCAACCCCTGCACCTCTGGCCTGCACCCCAGCTCTTGTATGCATAAAGAAATAAATCTTTTAAAAAAAGCATGCACATTGTTTTTTAAGACACAATGCCATTGTGCATATAATTGATCACAGTATAGTGTAAACATAACTTTCTATGCACTGGGAAATAAAACATTCTTGTGATTCTCTATTATGTTATTGGTTTTATTGCAGTGTGCCTATAAAACTTAAAAAGGAATATTTTTTATGTCAATCAAGCCAGAAAGTTGCTTAACAGAGGTTTACAGTGATCATTTCTGGGTAGAAAGATCGAGGACAATTTTTGTTTCGTCCTTTTAGTTTTCCTGTATTTTCTACAATGAACTGTTCCTACTAAGGCATCTTTAAAAGTGTATTAAAAAAGAATGAATTGAACATTTCTAAAGTCCCAAGTCTTTGACTGACATAGTGTTGCATCTATGAAACTGCAATTTTAAGTGAAAACAAAATAGTTGCTGGCAGCCTCTTTGCTCTCTGACTCCTCCTGAGCTGCCAGTTCTCTCCTGCGCCAGTCCCAATGCCCACCCAGTACCCACTCAGGCAGCTCCCTGGGCTGGCATGGAGTCTGCAGTGGCAAGGTAGGAAGGGATGTGGCCTGCATGTCCTGTGGCCACAAACCAAACATCCTACTTAGCACTTCTTTTCCCGTGGTGATTGGCAGCATTGCTACACCCTCTGCCCCACCCCGTGAGTCCTACTCTGCTGTTTACTATGTAACCTGGAGTGTAATTCTTACTCTCACTCAGCTTCCATTCCATAATCTGAAAAGTGGGGGTGATATTATGTTGGTGTGAGAATTAAGTGAAAATGTCATATGAAGTGCCGAGGACAAATGCTTCCACACAGTAAGTCCTCCTCAAAGTCCGTCTTCCAATGCTTTTTTCCCCCTGTCTTGCACCCCAGGGCCAGTTGTTATGAGATATTCTTTTTGTCTCTTAGCAGCAGAGACTGCAAAGGCTGAGAATTGGATGGTTGGTGCCAAGAGTCTTATAATCTAAGTAAGCCAAGGAGCCGAATCACTCCTCTAAGCTAGGATAGAAAGGATGCTAGCTGGGATTAGTCATAGATGGCTTTTATTGCATTAAGGTATGTTCCAGTTATTCCAGTTTTTTGAGGGTTTTCATCATAAATGGATTTTGAATCTTATCACATGCTTCTTGGCATCTATTGATATGATCATCTGGTTTTTATTTTTCTTTTTGTTGATGTGGTGTATTATGTTGATTGATTTTCAGATGTTGAACCACCCTTCTGTGCTTGGAATAAATCCCACTTGGTCATGATGTATGATCCTTTTAGTGCATTGTTGGATTTGGTTTACTAAGACTTTATTAAGGAGTTTTGCGTCTGTGTTCATTAGGGAGATAGATCTGTAGTTTTCTTTTATGTGTTGTCTTGGTTTGCTTTTGGTATTAAAATAGTGTTGGCCTCATAAAATGTGTTGGGAGTTTTTCTTGTCTCATTTTTTTAAAGAGTTTGAGCACGAAGGTATTAGTTCATCTTTGAAAGTTTGGTAGAATCTGTTTGTGAATCCATTTGGTCCTGGACTTTTGTTTTTTGGGTGGGTTCTGATTACTGTTTCAATTTCCTTGTTTGTGATTGTTTTTTTCAAGTTTTCCATTTCTTCTCTATTCATACAGATGGCCACAGACACATGAAAAAATGTTGGTGCAGGAAATTCTATGGGGACTACACTTGAGGTGGGAGGGATAAGCAAACATTGTTTGAATATGAACAATGATGTAAAATATATATAAATAAAAAATATTAAAAAAAGAGAAAATGTTCATCACTTATCACCAGGGAAATACAAATCAAAACCACAATGAGCGACCCCTCACCTGTGAAAATGGTCTATAGCTGTATCATCTATATCTCTCTATATATCCATATCTATAACTGTATCCATATCCTTATCCATATCCAAAACAGAAACAGCAAGTGCTCATGGGGCTGTGGAGAAAAGAAACCCTCTGTTGGCAGGAATGTAGACTAGTCCAGTCTGGACAACAGTATGGACTGTTGTTATCTTTCTCAAAAGATTAAAAATGGGGCCTCCCCGGTGGTGCAGCGGTTGAGCGCTGGGTTGCGAAGCTGCCCGCAGCCTCTGCAGTGCCGGTTCGATCCCCGGCCGCCAGCGAGGGTCCCACATGGCGCGCAGACCTCTCCTGCCACCCGCTGCTCCCCTCAGCAGTGTATTTTGTCACTCTGCCTGTTCTGTTCCCTGCTCTGGCTCTGGTGAATTCTCTCACCCTCCCGCGCTTCTGACTGTAACCAGTGCTTGTATAAATAAATGAATAAATCTTTAAAAAAAAAGATTAAAAATGGATCTTCCATATGACAAAAGCCCTAATTCAAAAGGAAACCTGCACTCTTCTGTTTATTGCAGCACTATCAACAGGGATCATGTCACTTAGGGAAACACCCTAAGCGCCCTAAAACAGATGAGTGCCTCAAGATGTGGTATATAGCCACAATGGCATACTCTCCAGTGATCCAAAAAGAAAATTCACGCCATTTGTGGCAACATGGATGGAGCTGGAAGGGATTATACTAAGTAAACTAAGCCAGGAGGAGGAAGATAAATGCAGGATGGGGTCACTTCTATGTGGAATATAGAGAGACCAAACAAGGGGTCTGACAAAGATAAATTTTGAAACCAACTCTTGAAAGCTGACCATAGAGCTGAGACCTCCAGAGGGGGAGGAAAGGGGTGAGAACTGGGTTGAAAAGAGCCCAAGGGACTGTGGTGGAGAACTCTTGGTGCTGCCGTGGTGTGTGCACTATGGTGACCACACCTGAAGGGGGAGATCTTATACTTCCTACCGGGGACGGAAACCAATGGTATGTCAATTAAAAAAAAAAAGATAGAGGGATCGTGCTCAGCAAAATAAATCAGAAAGAAAAAGAAAAATACTGGATGGTCTCACTCATAGCAGGAATTTAGAAAACCTAAATAAGGGACCAGGAAAAAGACTAATTAATACAAAGTAAAAATCAAAATCAACAAGCAACTATAAACCAGAGACACTACAGGGAGGGGGGGCAGGTGGGGAGAGGAAGGATTACGATCAAAATAAGGGGGGTACAACTGTATGGGGACTATAACCAAAATGAAAATGCATACATTGTGCAAAAATGAAAAATGATGTAAGAATTATATAAAATAAAATATTAAAAATAATAAAAATATTTATTGAATAAGCATAAAAAATAAAAAAATAAAAAAAAGATAGGATAAGAAACTGTGAATCCCTGTTCACCAGCATGGCGCCCACTACTCCAGGCCTCATCAGGAGAGGCTGGATGTGGGGGAGTTGAAACAGGGAGTGTCTGGAGAAGACATCTCAGCTGAGAGGATTCCTTTGCAGACTCAGTGGGTCAGGGATGCTTTCTCCTCACTCAGGCCAAGGAAGAGGGACTTCAAGGGCACCATTTGGTACCATGAAACGCATCTTCTAGGATTCAGGAAACATCGGCTCTGGACTTGGACTTGTACCTGAAGAGGGTAAAGGTCAGTGACCCTGCTGGGCACTCAGGGAGGAGCGTGGCTGCACTTCCAGCTGCCCGGGGACCAGAGGAGTGTGTTCTTGGAAGCAGATGTGGACACTTGGAAAAGGGTAGGCTGATGTCATCTTAAAAGAGCCCAGTGCATGATCTTCCTGGGTGGATGCAGGGACCCTAACAGATGTGTGTGTTGTTTTCCTATTTCTGCTGAAAAAAATTACAACAGCCCTCCCTGGTGGCCTAGGGGTTAAGTCTCAGCACTATTACCACTGCAACCTGAGTTCCATGCCTGGTCAGGGAGCAACCCCCATGTGGCGCAGCAGACCTCTCCTGTCTCACCCACTGCTCCCTTCAGCAGTGTATTTCAGTAAACCTGCCTGTTCTGCTCCCCACTCTCTCTCTGGTGAATCCTCTCACCCCTGCACCTCTGGCCCTTTTTTTCTGTACACATACAAAATTACAACAAACTTAGTGGCTTAAATTTATTTTCTTAAAGCTTAGAGGTCAGAAGTCTGGTTCCTTCTGGAGGCTCCAGGGGGACTCATTTCCTTGTCTTTCCCAGCATCCAGAGCCACCAGCGTTTCCTGGCTCATGACCCCCTTCGTCTGCCTTCAGAGCCAGCCTGGTGGAGTATTCTTCCCCCTGGCCTCTGCTTCTATCCTCACTTTTCCCTGATGGGCCCCTCCTGCCTCCCTCTCGTGAGGGCTCTTGTGACAACCCTGAGCCCATCAGACAACCCAGTACTGTGACAAACCACCTGAACACCCTTCACTTAATCACACTTGCTGAGTGCCCCCAGCTGTGGAAGGTACTATGTTCACAGGTTCCAAGGAGAATCAGATATGAACATTTTGGGGGCTGTTAGCCTACATTAGGTGGACTGTTGGAAACCAGTCTGGGTTGAAATTTAATTGGCCATCTGGACTGCTCCTAAACCAAAAGGAAGAATCCACAGAAGTGCCCCCAAATGCCACATTGGAGAGGGGGAGGTAATTGTGCTTTGGTCATTTAGGGCACCAAACTCAGATGACAACAGGAGACACATAAGACCTTGTGAGACTCCAAACAGCGCTTCTTTTCCTTAACCTTCTCTCCCACACTCACACTCCTGTCCTCACACCCCGGACACATTTCTGGAAGGTCCCAAAATTTCCTCTGGCAAGTAGAGGAAGAGGAAGACTAGATAGACGGTGGTTTTGGACAATGAAACAAAATAGGTAAGATGACTGAAAAGTCCCACACCTGCTTGGAATTTTATCCTGAAGTAGGAAGAATGAACCAGAGTCCACAGAGAGAACCAGAAATGACAGAGCAGAAAGAGCTTACCCACTCAATTACACTTAAAAATCAGACTATGTCTGTGTACAGCTCTCAACGCCATCACTGTCCCAGCAGTACGTGAAGGCAGGAAATGGTGCCCTCACTCTTCTCCCCTCCAAGCCTGTGCTCCTGTCCCACCTGACAGAAGGCTTGGGCCTTAGCAGACGGTCAGGAGCGGAAGGCAGTTGGGAGATCTTGCCCAAGTCCATTCACACATTTTCCACTTCTCTCTCATGGTGATGCCAGGACTGTCTAGTCCTGTGAGAAATTTATGCTTGTGGAAGCCACTAGTGAGGTGATGCAGACATTCCCAGAGTACACGCCGGCCACAGATTGAAGGGGCCTCAGGATCCGAGTAAACATGACTCTGCTTGTCAGAAACAGTCTGTGTCTGGGTGGCCAGTGAGCCATTCTGGCTCCTTGCCAGTGGGCAAAGAAGTGACACTTTGAATTAATTTGCATGATGAACCAAGAGGCAGATATATTCGCAACTCTGCAGTTAGGCAGACTCACCTGGATTCAAATTCTGGTTTGGTTTGCCCACTTAATACCTGTGCAACCTGGGGCAACCTGTACCTGCTGCAGCCTCAGTTTCCCCCTCTGTTAAAGGGGCAAATAAGCAAGAAAATTCATAAAATATGTGTCGTCCACAGCTGGCCCACAGTCACTATTCAAAAAATGTAGGTTGTTACCAGGGTAGTGAGACTCCTGGACTTGGGGTTCACGTTCAACCAGTTCTGTGAAAATAGTAGTTCATGTGTATTGAGAGCTTAAAAGCTACCAGACACCTGAAGTATTGACATCCATCATCTCATTTAAGCCTCGTAAGCATCCTAGGAAGTGGGGACTTTTATTAATCCAGATCTTGCGGGTGAGAGACCTCATGTATAAGGAGATATGTACCGTGCCTGGGTCCCATGGCCAGCAAGGGCTCTGGCACCAGATCTGAACCAGCTTGCTCAGTCCCCTCCCCTTAGCGATCACAGTGCTGGCTTTGGCCTTTCCAAGACACTGTGCTAGTATTAAAGATATTTTGAGATCTGAAATATTGATATCTCCGTGGCTTTGATACTTTTATTTTTGCATTTTTAAAAAAGCCAAGCTTTTGACTCATTTACAATGAGACAAACCTGGGGAAGAACCTGCAGTGCTGCTGAGAGGTAAAATCCATTCTCCCCCAGCTTCTGTGTCACTCAGTAAAGACTGAAGCCCTTGGGGAGGCCCCCACACCTCCCTGATCTCACCTCCTGCCTCTTCCCCCTTTGCCTGCCTAGCTGGACTGACACTGACAATGCTAGTTCTCAAACAGAGAAGCTTCTGCCCCAGGGTCTTTGCTCTGGCTGTGTCCTCCTCTGCAGTGCTCTTCCCCAGAGGGCTGCTTGGGGGCCTCCCTCACCACCTTTGGGTCTTTGCTCAGATAGCATCCTGTCAATGAGGCCTGTCCTGACCACCCTAGTTATGATGGCATCCCTCATTCCCCCCACGCCATGCCCCTTCCAACATACCATACAATTTATTTACTTGCTAATTTTTTTATTATATTCTCCCTTCCCCTCTCCCTCCACTCAAATGTGCCCTCTAGAAAATGTGCCTGTTCTCTTCACTGTCACGTCCCAGGTGCTCAAGTCAGTGCCTGGCTGGGTGCTTAACAAACCACGATTTGATAAATTAGTAAGACTTTCTAGCCACACTTCCCTCTCCAGTTTAAAATCTTTCCAAGGCATTTTTCTTTAGATTGCTCATGGGCTAGAGCAGCTTTTTTGTGGGTTCCATGTTCATCCCTGACCTGAACCTCATTGTCCTTAGCTGTGCAGTAGACAGAACATTAGATGTCTCCTAAGTGGGTGTAACATTGCATGTTTACTAGCCACGTGGCGCTCGTGGGGCTGCAGCATAAACGAGAGCTATTTATATTAGTGTCACCAGCGATCCCTATTCCTGCATTTATGCAACGCATAGTAGACCACCTCCTTGCTGCTGCGTCATCTGCTTGATTCAGGGACCCAGCTCCTGCCTTCAGGGAGGGCACAGTCCATCAGACCTCGGAGTTAAGCCTCTCTCCACACAAGATCTTACTCAATCCTTAATAACCGATGGCAAGCAGCAGCACTCTCCCTGAAATCCAGAGACAACACAGGATCAAAAAGAGCTCGCTGCCCCCCTAGGATCACAGATCTGATGGACGGATTCTTTTTTTTTTTCACTTTCTTGTTTCATCTTCTCATTTATTTCACCAATGTATAAAGTTTTCTGGAAGCTATATATTTTCAGATTTTGTTATCATTCATTTTTATTTTAAGAACAAACATATCTCCCAGAAGCCAAAGTTCAACATTTGCCTGTACGTAGTAATTATTACAGAACATCATTTTCCCAATATCAAATTTTCTTTTTCTTTCAAAGGGTACTGCTAACTTATATGGGCAGTTTAAAAAGAAAAAAAAATAATAACAATTGATTCAGTTATAATTAATATGTAGCTACAAAGCTTCTCGAACTCCCTTTCTGAAACCAGAATATTTAATAATAATGCTATCATGTAGAGAAGGTAATTAGTAAGGTGTGTACACACGCAGACACACACGTGGACGAATTCTTGATCTGTCTGGTCCCCTGGCCCAGGAAGGGCAGGCATGGGATTAGGGGCTCGGTGGCAGCCTCTCCTCTCTGCTCACCACGGGTAGGGGAGAGAGCGCTCGGGGTGCGTGGGGGGCGCCGCCCCCCCAGACTGGCTGTGCGCACAGGGCCCTCCGCTGGCAGCCGGGCCTCGCCTCCCGGGCGCTGGCGGGCTGCTCGGGGCCTGGGGGGCGGTCCCCTGGGAGCTGGCGGAGCACGTCTCAGCGGCAAACAAGGTGCGGGACATGCTCTGTGATGAACTTGGACGATTTAGACACTCAGCCCTAATTGTGGCGAACTGGGCTGCGGCACCCGCGCGGGGCGGATGTGCCTGCGCGCAGCCCGCTCCAATTGCTCCCACTTACCGGGCTCGTCCGCCCGGTGGGGAGCGCGCCGCCAGGATACGCCTCTGTCATCAATCAGAGCGGCGGGACGGCGCGATCGATGGCGGTCCCAGCCGGCGATCAATCGGCCTCCGCGCTCCGCCGCCAGCCAGGCCCCGGGGCCCGCGGACCCCAGCGCGGGGAGACGGTCGATAAGTCTCCGGCGCGAGGGACCCACCCTTCGCGGGTGTCCTGGACCCCCTGGCCGCCTCCAGCTGGGGCGGGGGGACCGTTCACCTGTCGGGCAGAGCCCCTGCGGCTCCTGCGCTTCCCCAGGCCAGCTCGGCCCGGCAGGTGCGCCCTGTGCGGAGGGGCGCGGGGCGCAGGAGGCCCCTGTCGCCTCTGAGCCTCTCCTGCTCTTCATCATTTTCTTCCCTACATCTCGCCCACCTGTCTCTTCTCTTTCAATGGTTCTCTCCGCTCTTCGCACCCCACTTTATTTATTTTTTAATAAATTTTATTTTTATATTCCCCATACAATTGCAACCCCCTTATTTTGACCCCAATCCCTCCCCTCCCGCCCCCCACCCCCCTAGAGTGTCTCTGGTTCATAGTTTTTTGTTGATTTTGATTTTCACTTTCTTATAGTTATTCTTTTTCCTGGTCCCTTATTTAAGTTTTCTAGATCCCTGCTATGAGCGAGACCATCCGGTATTTTTCTTTTTCTTTCTGGCTTATTTCGCTGAGCAGGATCCCTTCCAGCGCCATCCATGTTGCTGCAAGTTGCATGAGTTTATCTTTTTTGAATGCTGAGTCTTCGCACCCCACTTCCTCTCTCTCCTCCCCACGTTTGTGTTTGTTCTCTCTTTCCTCCATTCCCTGCTCCGCCTGCTTCTCCTCTGTCCTAATGAGTCTTTGCAGTCCCATCTACAGCTCGCAAGGCCTCTGCTTTCCCTCCCCAGTCTCTCTTTGTCCTCTCTGGGTCTCTGGCAAATATAACCTTTGTGAAGTGTACCCTGCTTTATCTTTCTCCCGCCTCTCCCATCTCATTTTACCCCTGCCTGATTCAAGGTTGGGGCCAGCCTCCCCCAGGAGGTGCCGGTTCTGGGCACTGAGTAATTGCTTACTAGGGGGCTGGGAAGCACCTCTCGGTCTTTCTCAGAGAATCAGGATAATGTCAGCAGAATTAAACTCGGGCCCTCTAATTACCCCCTCAGTTCACTATTAATGTTTTCATTTGAGCTCACGTTGAATGAGCCTTTGTCAGAGGAAATCAGCAGCACCGCCTAAGCGCGCAGCAGCGGGAGACATACAAAGAACCGAGGAGAAGAGAGAGCTTTTGTGCTTAGACCTCGACACCTTTGAGGAGTCACCCTCAGTGTCTGTCTACCCCTCCCCCATCCACCTTCTTCAAAAGCTTCCAAAAAATAAGAGGCCTTGAGCGTGCAGGGCGATTGCCTCCTGGGCTAGGCACGCTCCAGGCAGAGGCGCCACTCCCAGCGCCACAGTTTTCTTCTTCTGAAGCCGCCTGTCTGCCCCCATCAGAAGCAAGGGGGGAGGGGTGTCTTGTAACAGGATTTTCTGCTCACCCTGCAGAATGTTAATCCCTGTCTCCTCCTATGTGCCCCTTAAAACTTTAAAAGTGGAAGCAGCCGCTCTTACTCCCATTCTAGGGGCTGCCAGCTCTCCTGCCTTAGAACAAACTGCTTCATCATCTGCAGAGCCTTCAGACTCAAATAGGTGGTAGGAAGCTGCTGGTGAGCCCCACTCACCACTGTTCTCAGCCAGCCAGCTGGCTGCTCCTTGCCTGGTCCTGGATCCTTTCGATTTTGTTGGAAAATTAGTTAAAAGCCAGATCCAATGTCAATGGTTATAAAAGTAATTGAAATCAGAAGTGCAATAGGTGAACCCCCCCAGTCTCCACCTTCTTTGTTTTCTCTGGCTCTGTCCCCATGCCCACGTGGGCTGTTTGTCTGTGATGGTGGGCACAGGAGAGCCCAAGGGCCCTGCTTTCCTCCTGCCAAAGGGCCTCAACATTCGACTTCTGATAGAGTCTGCTGCAAATTCATATAGTAGCAGTGTGAATTACAGAAAGGCGTCTCCTCGACATGACACTTTACTGCCAACTGCCGGAAAATTGTCACGAAAACCACACGAATCTGTAATAGCTACGAGCACAGTGTCCTCAGAGGCACCGAGGGGGATGTTCAAACTCAAGTGTAAACGTGTGTGACGTGAATGGAGCACACAGCTTGCAGTGATCTCCGGATTACTATTCTTAAGCCAACTTTGCATTTATCCCACGATTAGCACGTTGAACTCTACAGAATTCCCCCTTATCCACAGCTTTGCCTTTGGAGATTCCAGTAACTGGCAGTGATCTGTATAAAATATTACAGACTGGGGCCTCCCTGGTGATGTAAGGGGTTAAGACGCAACCTATGAGGCTATCTGCAGCCACTACAGCACAAGTTCGATCCCCAGGCAGGGAGCTACCCACATGGCGCAGCAGACCTCTCCTGTCTCGCCCGCTGCTCCCCTCAGCAGTGTATTTCAGTCAATCTGCCTGTTCTGCTCCCCACTCTGTCTCTGGTGAATCTTCTCACCTTCCTGTGCTTCTGGCCTGTACCCCAGTTCTTGTGTGCATAAATAAATAAATCCTTAAAATAATATTACAGACTGTAAAATATTTGAGATTACTGTGTTCACATAACTTTTGTTATAGTATATTGCTTAATTGTTCCCTTTTATTATATCTATTGCTTTATTGTTGTCAAGCTCTCACCATGCCTAATATAGAAATTAAATTTTATCATAGGGATGAATGTGCAGGAATAAACAGCATATGTGATGCTTGATACTATTCATGGTTACAGCATCCACTAGGGGGCTTGGAACACATGGGCAGATAAGTGGATAACGGGGGACTGCATTGGTTTCTTTGTGTGGTGAGCATTTGTTTGTTAAAAGTATGCTTTAGTAATATCCCATAATTTTTAATGCCATCTGTTGGCATTTGTTCATTTAGTTCAGTACATCAGGATTTTCACAAAATGTGTAACAGGGTTGTCTCCAGGAAAAGGGGATGGTTCCAGATTCCCTGCCCCACCCAAGGAAGGGTAGAGCTGAGGAAGGAAAGGGTAGAGCTTCTTCCAAGGAGGAAGGAAAAGCTGGAGAAACTGGAGAAGAAAGGAGGCAGAATGGAGAGCCAGAAGGAGACTTGGAGGAGGTACATGGAGCAGAGAGACACATGAAGAAACTACACTTGCCTTTTGGTCCTGGACTGGGTGACATAGACGTGGGTGAGAGACCCGTGTGGAGGTTAACATTGGCAGCTTTTATCTTGATTTTGTTCTGTCTGTCTTAGATGTGCTGGCCCCTTCTGTCCCGTTCCTATGGGTCCCCACCAGAAGGTGCCTTAGCCTGTGGCAGGCTTTCTGGCCCCAGTGGCATTGCTTTGGGCCAAGCCTGTTTGGCTGGGCATTTACCCACGAGGGGATGGGCAACTTCAGGTGCTTGATTTGAAAACTTTATTCTTTGTCTTTTCTTTCTTGCACACTCATTGTATTAAAATTTCTTTCCATTAAAGGTCTTATGCACTATAGTATGATTGTTCTGATGCAGGGGATGACAGAACCTATTTAGAGCAGGCAAGTTTGGGGGTTCTGGGTGCCCCACCCCCTATCCTATAACAAATGGACTTGACTTGGTCTTTTCTCATCTTCACCAGCCCTGGCAAACATTCCTTATTTGTGTGTGTGTGTGGCGGGGGAGACTAGGGTTTATCCCCCTTCAGTATTTTATTTGGAGAACTTGCTTTTCCCTACTCTTAGCCCAGGAAGGAACTGGGCCTGGACCTAGTTGGCCAATCAGGACATTTGATTCCCCTTGAGATGTGTGTGTGTGTGTGTGTGACCTGATTTTCACACAGAGGTTGAATTTCAGGACTTGGTTTTAGACTTCCATGGGAGACTCTACTAAGCCTTGGTTTCCTGCAGCTACTTTATCACCATGGAGTGAAAGCCAGGCTGAGAAGTGTTCCAACTCAGATGACCAAGAGTTGGCCAGGGAAAAATGAACCAGAGACACTTTTTGGGGGGTGGGGGGCGGGAGGGGAGGAATTGGGGTCAGAATGGGGGGATTGCAATTGTATGGGGAATATAAAAATAAAATTTATTAATTAAAAAAAAAAGAAAAATATTAGTCATTCAAATAACCTTGGGATGTGAGCCAGGGGGAATTGTCCTTCTAGTCTGAATAAGAGTGCAGGAAGGGGTCAGAGTCCAGTAATCTCATTGTATAATTGGGGAAACCGAGGTCTAGAGAACAGGAAGCTAGAAAGAGCCAGTTTGGGAATCCAGTGCTTCTTTTGTTGCCCTTGGAAGTCCAAACTGATGGCTATAGTTGTGAACAGGGGATCTAGAAAAAGCAGACAATGGCAAAAAAATTGAAATTCTGACTTTTTATTAAACTCACTAGGCATTTTTGAGCAGTGTTTATGTTCCTGCAGCTATAGGATAAATATTTGCCAAATGCCAAATATAAGTACTGCGCTGGGCTCTGAGCTGGGCATGGCGGGCACAGTGGTGTGCAAAGCTAGACTCAGGGACATGGCTTCATGGGTTGCTGGAAATGGCTATGCAGGCGGGACTCGGCCCAGTTCTGGGGGGTCAGCAGCCATGCCCTAGCACTGTGCACTGCACAACAGTATGGCTGCCCCGGGGCTCACTAAACAGCTATTCCTCATGTTGTGAACCCTGTACATGTGGATGCAGAAGACAATGAGGCAGCAGTCATGGCCTGCAGGAATTTGCTTTACCTGTGGCACCCATGGGGTGTCCATGTGTTTGCATGTCCACTTGCAGGGACAGCCGCCCCTCATAGGGACTAATTCCCTGACTTTCAAAACAATCAGAAGAGCATGAGGGGCACCTGAGGAGAAGTTATCTTATGCCCCGTTGAATGCCCCGTTGAATTATTAAGCTTTCTTAATAATTTTCAGTGATTGGGAAGAGAGGGCTGGTGAGTGGGGAAGCCAGAGGGGAACTGATGGAAGAGAAATGCTGTGGCCAATTAGCTGAAATGTTACAGTCAGTGCATCCTCGGCTTGATGGGCTCATTAAGCCACAGAGCTCCTTGACAGCTTTTGGTTGCAGTTAAGAGTAGGCGAGGCCCCTCTGCCTTGGGCTTGTGTCTGGTCGAGTGCTGCTGGAGTGCGGGTCTGCCTGTTCCTCCCAGCGCCTCCTCTTCTGCCCCCCTTGAGGGGCTGTGGCTTGGGCTGACAGTTTCACCCTGAAGTCTCTTCCCAAATACCAAATGATTTGCCTCCATGCATGGACTATGTTTTCCCTTGCAGGGTTTAATCTGAATGCTCAATGCTTAGTTGCTAAAGGCTGTGAACTAATTTCTCCTGTCATTGCCACTTGGTGAAAATGTCATTTTCAGTGAGGTGGGGGATGATAAAGACAGGCAAGAAAGGGGGGAGGGGGTGGGCAGGATATCCCAGGCCCCCCTAGATACTCCTGAATGTCACAGCAATTAGAGACCCGGTCGGGTGCAGAGCGTAGACACGTGGGTATCCAGATGTGGATGGCGGGACAAGGTGCAGTCGGGGGCAGGGGTCTTGGCCATGCTCCCTAGGTGGAGGGGCTCACTTGGCTAGCATGCCCTGGGGACGGGCAGCCAGAGAGTTCGGGTGACCTCTGTAATGAGAACATTCCTAAGCAAGAGTTTTGCCTTTTGCAAAATCACTGTTCACGCTGTGACCTGGTGTGGCTTATGTAAGGGTCCTTGCAAGAGTGACTCCTTGCAACTGGGCTGGGGAGACTCTGCGGAGAAATGAGCTGCTGCCTGTGACCAGTCAGTTAGAACTCAGCTGGCTGCCAGGGTCAGCTCAAGCCGAATTCCGTAGTCAGAAATGCTTCCTATTCTTCAATGTCTGGTCATATTCACTGTTCTATTTCCTTTAAACTGTTTTTTACATCCTTGTCTTACATTGTATGTTATTTTTTGTTTAAAAATATTTAAAAATTGTGAAATAGTTTTAAAAAAAGAGCACTGTAAACATAACTAACATCAGTTTCTCTTCCTATTGCCATCCCTGACACACAGTCTGATTTCTTTATATATATATATATATATATATATATATATATATGTAAGTATATGTATTGCATCATTGTTCATTTTTGTGCAGTGTATGCTTACATGATTTCTCCTTTCAGGTATATTCCCCATAAAATTCCCATGGCCAACTCACCTGTGAACCATCATCAGAGTCCCTTGTGTTCTTCTCTCCCATGTTTTGATTCCTCTAACTCCCCCTCCCTTGCAGAATGTCTCTGTTTATAGTTGCCTGCTAATTTTGTTTATTTGTTATTTTTTTTCCTGATTGCTTATTTGGTTCCTCAATATTCCTCCTATAAGTGAAACCAGCTGACATTTTCCTTTTGGCTTATTTCACTGAGCATGATCCCTTCTAGCTCCATCCATGTTGCTGCAAATGGCATGAATTTATTTTTTTTGATTACTGAATAGGATTCCATTGTGTATATATACCACATCTTTTTTTTTTTTAAGATTTATTTATTCATGCATACAAGAGCTGGGGTACAGGCCAGATGTGCGGGGGGTGAGAGGAATCACCAGAGACAGAGCGGGGAACAGAACAGGCAGACTGACGAAATACACTGTTAAGGGGAGCAGCGGACGAGACAAGAGAGGTCTGCTGCGCCATTTGGGATTCTTGCCGTCCAGCTGGGATTGAACCTGCGCTGCAGAGGCTGCGGACAGCTTCACAGCGCTGTGCTCAACAGCTTGTGCCACCAGGGGAGGCCCTATACCACATCTTCTTCATCCAGTCATCTATTCTATTTGGGGGCACTTGGGTCATTTCTATATCTTTCCTGTTGTAATAGTGACACACTCTGATTTTTTTGTGCTAAATTTCATAATTCACCTCCTATTCAGTTTGGGAGTAGATCTTTACAAATATAACAGGAACAGCTATTGACTGAGTACCTCCAATGGTGCCAGGAAGTGTGCTGGACACTTTCATAATTATTCTTGCCATTTTTAATACCCGTAACAACTTGATGCGAAGGCCCAATGGTCTGCTCTCTAGGGTCAGAAATGGTGAGTGGTTTTTCCCAGAGTTTGAAGTGTAGGAAATGGCTAAGCTGGGATTCAGTCCTAAGACTAACTGGCTTCGAGTGTCTTTTCTGTTATGTATATTTGTGTTTTAGGAATTGTAATCAGAACTGCCTTAATCACAATATTTGGGGCATGGGCTTTTGTACCTACTGCTTTTCCTCTCTAGGCCTCAGTCTTGTCATCTATGCAGTGGGTATAATATACTGGGCTCTGGGTCTTCTGCTGGTTACTGTGGGGACAAAACTGGATAGCACCTGGGTGAAATGGTAAGAAGCAGTGTGAGACAGTGTAAGAATCACTAATGAGTCATTTAGAGCTTCCCAGCATCTTCCTAGTAGCCCAGAAACTGCTGGCCAAAATTAGACTCATTTTCTTCCTTCCTTCAATAATAGAGATTACATTCTGCAGCAAAGACTGCCTTCACAGCTTCCCACTGCCAACTTCCAGAGCATTCGGGCTGTGTACCCTCTGGGACCTATCCTCAGGGGTGGGGTGGGGGTGTGGGACCCTTGGTGTCCAGTTGATGAGCTTTGTTCAAATGTCCCCCAGTCCTTGGACCTTGGCATGGGTCAGGAGAGCAAGTGGGCTTCTTGGGGTCTGACTCAGCCACCACTGCCTGGCCTCCAACTGGTCAGGGCAGCCTCAAGCTCTAGTTGGACAAGGAGAGCAGTGACTGAGACCCCGGATTCCAGTGTTTGGTTCCAGGCTGGCCTGGAAAGATGCCAGGAATGTATTTTTAACAATTTCTTTGGCCTTTGCTTGCACCTGCTGCTCTGAGCAGCTCCAGAGGTTCCCAGCCAAGGCCCTGAACAAGCAGGGACTTGTCATCATCCGCCACAAAGTCCTTCGCCTTCTGGCCCACACTGGAGCCTCAGGGATCCATCTTCTCTCATAGAACACACAGCACAGGGCTGCCAAGCTTGTCCTTGCACCCGGGGCGGGGGGGGGGCTGCTCTGTCTGCCTCACCGCCCCCCACCCACTCAGCATCTTCACTCCTTTGCTTTCAGAGCACAAACCCCAAATATTCACCCTCTGGAAATGGAGCAGGGGAGAGCAAACTGAAATGGCCACTCACTTGAATTTCCCAAAGATGTCAATATCTGTTCTGAAGACACAGATCTGTCTGTGAGATTCCTGTGGACTGGTGGGTGGGGGAGGTGTCAAGGCCTGGTCATAGCCTGGAGACCGATGGTCACTCGGTCAGCTCTTGTCTGTGGGGTGAGACCTTGGCTTATATCTAGAAGACAAGGCCCCTTGCCTTTAAGGTCCTTCCAGAGTCACAGATTCTGGGAAATCAGGAGTGAAAGCTGGAAGGAAGGACAGATTGAGGGGGCAGGAAAGCAGGTCTATCCTTTTTCTTTTATATCAACTTTACAAAGGGTATTTTTTTCTCATTACCTCGTTTAACCCTCTCAATAACTCTGTGATAGGTAGGGAAGGGTTTGATCCCCATTTTAGGGAACTGAAGATCAGAGAGATCCAGTGGTCTTTCCAAGGTGAGACTTGAAGCCAAGACTCAAATGGATTTGTTTGTCTCCAAGTTCAAACAGCAGCTGTTTCCAAAGACCAGCAGTTTGCTTGGATATTTTGTGAGTGAGATAAGTAGATAGAGGTGTTTGAGGGCAGAGAGAGAGAGAGAGAGCCTGAGAGTGGGGGTGGTCCAGGCAGACTTCTTGAAGGATGTGGGGCTGGGGCCTGGACAAGAGAATGGCCAGTCGAGTGGACGGCAGCTCAAGGTTGCTTCCTGCCCAAGGTCTCTGGTTTCACAGGATCCAGATGCCATTCTCACCCCATCTCCACCTCTTTCACCAGGGACCAAAAGGCTTGAAATTAAAAAGTCATCATTGCTGGAACAAGGCAGCTTTGGGCCCTGGGGCCAGACCGATGAGGACCACACTTGACGGTGCCTGTTCACAGCCTGCCTGGACTGAAGGGATGGGGAGTCATCACCATCTGGCTGCTGAGCCGGGCTGGTCAGAGCAAGGACACTAACTTGTGTGGGGTCACTGTGGCTAGCCAGGCTCTGGCCGGGGGCTGCATCTGGGACCATGGTGTACCCCAGCCCCACTTCCTGCCACTCATCAGCTTCCAAACCTCACTTTGGACCTGGAAAGAGTCATCGACAAAGTGTGTAGAAAAGGTGGGGTAAGACAATACAAAGACATTTGCATTTATGGGAGAGAAATTTCCTTGGCTTTTGCTTTGTCCTTTATGTGCTGATGGATTCCTGAGTTTCCAAGACCAGGGGCAGCATCCAAGTGGGGGAGTCAGAGATAAGAGAGACTGTCTCTGCCCTTGTAGGAAACTGTGTCTGGTGTGTGATCGTATGATGAGATTTATTGGTTTCTTGTTTGCTGTTCATGCTCTGCAACCAAAGAAGGCTCTGGATTTCAGATTTACAAAGCAGAAGAGGAACTGTGGGCAGAGCGAGAGGCACCTTCTCAAATGCTTATAAGATCCACGCAGGAAATAGGAAAGAGTGGGGTGGGAATGTGGGGAGCAGGTGACGACAAACCCCCTTCCAAGGGGGGCTCCATTCCTCAGCTTGGGTCTGGGATGGCCACATTATCTGATTTTTTTTAAGAGATACTGGAAATATAGATATTTTAGTGAATCTCTGAAGCAGTTGACAACTAATTCAAATATTTTAAAAATATGATGAGGGACACACACTCATCCACACACATATGAACCTCCTCACCATGTGCATGTGAGACCGACAGTAGAAAGACAAAGTGTGGAGCATGAAGGAAGTGGGGAGTGTAATCAGAGATGCCTGGGTGGTCTAAAGGACTGGGTATGAGAGAGAATGAGAGAGAGAAAACTTGTGTGTTGGGTCTGGTGCTTGGCTGGAGAGACCTTTTTAGGAAACTGGTGTAAGAGATGTTTGAAATGAAGGAAGAGGATTTTGATGAAAATGGCATTTGGGCTATGAATTAGATTATGTTTAATGTATTCCTACAGAGTAGATATTCCTTAGGGAATTTTCACTTGGCTGTTGGCTGAGTTTTTTCTTAAATGTAAGTTTTTCCAAGCCTGGATTACATGGAACCACAGCTTATATTTAGGTTATACGTATCATGTAGTGGATGCAATTTCTTGACTTACCTGGAGTCACTTGTATAGTATCTTATGAAGGAAAGATTTACTTGGTGAGGGGTAAGTCTGTCAACCTTTCCAATATTCCTGGAGGGAACATGAAATGAGAGAGGTAAATGTCTTCTCTTAGTCAGCCTCAGTTCTCACTCACCTCTCCTGGTGTGTGCATTCTGTATGGAATGTCATGGCGAGGTCATATGCTTACCTCTTTTTTAACTCCTTGGGGAATTTGCCAGGCTCTTTTGCAAAGTGATTACACCCTTTCTCAAATCTGCCAGCAGAGTCAGAGTACAGATTCTCACCCACAATAGCTATTTTCTGTCTTTGTGATTATAGTCATTCTAGTGAGTGCAAAGTATCTAATTGTGGTTTTGGTATTCTTTTCTCTAGTGGCTAATGATGTTCAGCATCTTTTCATGGCATATTTTCATTGGAGTGATGTCTATTTAGATTATTTGCCTATTTTTAACTGGATTGCTTGTCTTTTTATTAAGTCATAACAATCCTTTATGTACTCCAGATATACTATAGATGTACTCTGATTTATAGTTAGTTTTAGCTCTTACGTTTATGTCTTGACCCATTTTGAGTTAGTTTTTTTAATATGGTGTAATGTAGGGGTTTAACCTCATTTTTTTGCATGTTAATATCCACTTGTCCCAGTGCTAATTGTTAAAGAGAGTTTTTATTCCTCAATGAAAGGTCTCAGCTCTTTTTGTTAAGAATCAACAGACCATAGAAATACAGGTTTATTTTGGGACCCTCAATTCTATTCCAGGTGTCTATATGTTTATTCTTACATTAGTACCACAGCATTTTGCTTATTGTAGCTTTGTAGTAAGTTTTGAAAGCAGCAAACGTGAGTCCTCTAACTTTATTCTTTTTCAAGATTGTTTCAGCTATTTGAAGTTCCATGCAGTTCCATATGAATTTGAAAATCAACTTTTCCATTTCTATTAGAAAAGCTCTTGAGATTTTGATAGGGGTTGTTTGGAATCTGCAGATTTTTTTGGCTAGTAATGGCAGTCTAATATTAAATATCCCAATTCAGGAGCATAGTTTATCTTTCTGTTTGTTTTCATGTATTTTAAATTTCTTTCTTTGTTTTGTAGTTTTCAGAGGATAAGTTTTGCATTTGTTTCATTAAATTTATCCAAGGAATTTTATTTTTTAATGCTACTGCAAGCGGAGTTGTTTTCTTAACTTCATTTTTAGCTAGTTCATTGTAAATGTAGAGAAATACAATTGATTTTTGTATATTGATCTTGTGTCCTGCAACCTTGCTAAACTCAGTTTCTTAGTAAGATTTTAGTGGATTTCTTAGGATTTTCTATCTACAAGATCATGTCATATGGAGATAGAGGGCATTTTTACTTCTTCCTTTCCAATTTGGATGCGCTTTATTTCATTTTCTAGCCTAATTGCCCTCGTTAGAAACTTTAGCTTGATAGAGGTTTTGAGAATGAACATCCTTGCCTTGTTTTTGGTAATTTTTTTTTAAAGGAAACAGAATTTAGATTCCAGTTTCTTGAAAACATCTTAAATGAAAACCAAGTAAATAAATAAAACTCCCCCTGGAAACAAAAGACACCAAGTGATAGAAGAGTGGCTTAGATTTACATAATCTTAATTTTACTTGGTCAAGTCTAAGTGTGCTCCTAACATCTTTGGTCTCTTTAGATAGGTGTACAAATGCAGACATTAGGCATTTCTTCATATTTTATGTTTATTTTTACACTCAAGGTTTTGTTGACTTGTATGCTTTCCTCTCAACTTATTAGCATAACTAATTTTATTTCTATGATTCCTTTTTTTATTTCTATGATTCTTGATAACTTCCTTTGACACAATAGATTCCTCATGGATCAATACTATTAACACTCATCAAAGACAGATGATACAAAGCTCCATGGCAGAATTTTCTAAGTGAAGCATGCGGTGACAGAATCAGGATTTATAGAGATTTGCCATGATTTTAAAAACAATATCCAACCTGATATATTGAAGCAAGACAGAAAGAAATGTAAAATCCTATATTTAGCTTCAAAATAATCAGTTGTACATGTACAGGAAGGTTAAGACTTTTCATTTTCTAGGGTCTCCCTGGTGGAACAAGGGGTTAAGATGCAACCTATGAAGCTATCCACAGCCACTGCAAGGGCTCTTTCTGCCCGTCTTTATTTTATTTTATTTTATTTTGTTTTATTTTGTTTTTTTTTGTTTTGTTTTATTTTATTTTATTTTATTACTTCGTTGTTCATTTTTATGCAATATTTGATTTCTCCCTTCAGATGTAGTCCCCATAATTCTCCCACCACTACAGCACCCATGAACCATGACCATTGGGTTCCTCCCTCCCCTGCTTTGACCCTTTGCCTCTCCTCTCCCCTGCTGTGTGCCTCAGATCTATGGTCTGCCTGCAAATTTCGACTTTGTTCTGTTTATAAGTGAAACCATCCAGTAGTTTTCTTTTTCCTTCTGACTTAGTTCACTGAGCATGATCCCTTCCAGTTCCATCATATTGCTCAATGGCATGAGTTTATCTTTTTTTGATCACTGAATAGTATTCCAGTGTGTATATGTACCACATCTTCTTGATCCAGTCATCTGTTTTAGGGCATTTAGGTTGTTTTCATTTCTTGGCTACTGTAAACAGTGCTGCAATAAACATAGGGGTGCAGGTTTTCTTTTGAATTAGTGTTTTTGTGTCCTTGGAGTAGATTCGTAGGAGTGGAATTACAGAATATACACTGGAACAAGGCTAGTCTCTTCAATAAGTGGTGCTGGGAAAACCGGACTGCCACAGGCAAAAGAATGAAACCAGATCACTACCTCCCTACCCTTCTTTTTGGCCTGACAAGGCAGTGGTTCTGACTCAAATGCATTTTGTTTGATTCTCTTGGCTCCTGGCAGGAATCACCCCTTGCGTGGCTGCAGAAATCTCAGCAAACTGTGAAACCTGGGCTGCGGGTAGGAGAAACTGGGAGCTGCTTAGGAGGAGTTGGGATGGCTGTGTGGGGAGAGAGCATTGGTGGAGTTGGGAGCAAGGTTTGGAATTGAGAAACGTTAAAGATATGAGGCTTGGCTGATTTAGGTCACTTCCTAGTCCTGGAAGGATGGAGTGCTTAAGAGTTCCATGAGGGTGGGACACTGTACCCACTGGTCTACCTGGTGGAGGGGCGGCTTCCCTGACTTGGAAACCCTTGTCTCTGCCTCAGTTTCCTTTCTGTTCTCGCAGGAATGGGCATCCGTGACAGGAAAGGCCCTTTTTGGCATTCTCCTGCTCAAGATCCAGCTGGCTGAGAGTTCACCTTGACGTTGGGTGCATTGGCTTCACCCTGCAATGTGCAAGATGGTGCAGGGCACCCAGGCACTTCAGCTCCCTTTCAACCTCTCTGCTCCCTTCCCCTGTACCCCTAGAAAATACAGCAGATTTGACTTCCATCCCAGGCAGAACCCATCCACCTCTTCCATAAGACGACTAAGGGTTGTCACTAGGCTGCAAATGAGCAGCTTCGATTGCTCAGGAAAAGATATTACAATTTTATCTCCTTGTACTGTTCAATAAAACATTAGTATCTCAGCATTTTTATTTAACAATAGGCAACCTTAGGCCAGTAATTATGCAACAATTATAATCATAAAAACTGTCCCCTGCTGCTCACCTAGAAACACGAATATATTAAACCAAGACTAACCATCTAAAAGGCAAGCAGCAAAGCCCCCTCATTTTTAATGTCCCTGCAGTGCACCATGGGAAGCTAATAATTCACCCTCTAATTAGTATCCCTTCTGCTGCTGTTGGCGCAAGGACAGACAAAGAGGGAGCGGCTTCGTTACAAACTCGCCTTGGTAATCTTTAAACGTCGGGTGCTCTGCGGGTTGGCTGAGTGGAGCGGGGCAAAACAGGGCCGTGCAATTAGGAGGGGCCGGGAGCACACCTTGTCCTGACTGGGCATTCTTGCCCTAACGAGCTCTGGACAAGCACCCCACCAGCCCAGCCCACACCCCTCTCTTTTGAATCACACCATATTTTTTGTTGCTTGTCCTTTATTAGCTCTGGCCATGGGCAGGAGTTGGAGCAGTGCTGGGAAGCAGGTGAATGAGAAGTGACAGTCCCTCTGAGAGTCGCAATGCGTCAGGCTCCCCAAGTTGGAGTTGATGATGGCCATGGCTGCCCTTGGTGGATGACCCAGGAGGCCTGCCGGCAGTGATTGGGGGGGACTCCGAGGATGGCTGTCTGTCCCGGAGAGGAGGGTGGGCTCATCTCCTCATGTGCCTCCAGAGTGAAGAGGCTGGTGATTTACTTGTCTGCCCCTGATCCTCTGAGCCTCGTCCTAAGGTCTTCCTTTACACAGCCCCCTGAGGCTCCTGCAGAACCCCAGAGCCCATTCGGACAGGTCATTGCACAGATGGAAATCAACCAAAGCCCAGGTCAGGAAATGGCCATCATGATGGCAATTACAAAGGTTTTTTTTTTTTTTAAAGATTTATTTATTTATACAAGAACTGGGGTATAGGCCAGTGGCACAGGAGGGTGAGAGGATTCACCAGAGACAGAGTGGGGAGCAGAACAGGCAGAGGACCAAAATACACTGCTGAGGGGAGCAGCAGGCGTGACAGGAGAGGTCTGCAGTGCCATGTTGGTATCTCCCTGGCTGGCTGGGAATTGAACCTGAGCCTCAGAGGCTGTGGACAGCTTCACAGTGCTGCACTCAACCCGCTGCACCTCCAGGGAGGCCCTTACAAAGGTTTTTCAAGAGTTCAAGTGCCAAGAGGCAATGGGGAGTGGTGATGACTGGGGCTTACACAACGTCATAGCAACTCTGACAGAATGGACATAGTAGAGTTTACATCTTTGGATTTTATATGAGAAACCAGAAATCTAGATTTTTAAGGTGATGTTGTAAGAAGTAAATGTCTTTAACCACCCAGAATTACATGATTGCATAACTTTTTTTTTTAAAGATTTATTTATTTATTTATACAAGCACTGGGTACAGTCAGAAGTGCGGGAGGGCGAGAGGATTCACCAGAGCCAGAGCGGGGAACAGAACAGGCAGACTGACAAAGTACACTGCTGAGGGGAGCAGCAGGTGCCACAGAAGAGGTCTGTGGCGCCATGTGGGACCCTCACCGGTGGTCGGGGATCGAGCCGGCGCCGCAGAGGCTGTGGGCAGCTTCGCAGCCCAGCATTCAACCGCTGCACCACCAGAGGAGGCCCTAACTTTCTTTTTAATGCCATGCATTTCTCCAAGCTAGATCCCACGTGCCTCAGTGTGAGGCTTGGGGGCTGCAGGCCAGCATTGGTGGGCCACATAGCCAGATGACATAGATATCTCTGTGTTGCATTTTGCTTCTAATTTGACCAGTAATTGGCCGTCCCTGTGCCTTGCCCATGTGGCCAGTCAGGCCTTCTCACTGGACAGTTGAAACCAGGCTGTGAGGGAGTCACAGAACAGCTGGGTGCAATTAAGCAGCCAGGATTAAGCCTAGGTTTAAAAAGATGGGACATTTTCCTCTTCATCACCAGCTCATTAAGCTTCCCACTTTGACAGCTGAAGCATTTCCCAGGCTGGCGGAGGCCAGATCCTTTCCCCCCAGAGTCAACTTGAGAACACCTAAGATCTGGTGAAGAATTCTCTGTGGCCTGAGTGCGGAGGGCAGCCGAGGGCTGAGCTATGAACTCCTGGGGCATTTGTCTTCTCTCAGTGCATCTCTCTCCATCCAGAGAACTGGCCCAGTCAGGGGATGCAGAGAGCAGAGAAGTGAGCCCAGAGGTCATACTGCTTTGCTTGAAAAGGGGGAGAAGCCCCAGGCTTGTGTGGGAGCAGCCATCACTGTCAAGGTCTTGACGTGAGCCTTTGCCACATTTGCTTCTATCCGCCACCTCCGACTGTCACCCGCAGGGGCGTCTGGGCCACCGTTCACGGTGGGACCCTCCAGGCACAGGCTGGCAGCACCTCAGTCAGTTAGATCAAGGTGAGCAATATCAAAAGGGCCTTTCTTGAACCCCAGGAATCAGAGATTTGGAATATCTTTAATCGTTCCTCTCAGTTACAAGGGAACCACTGATTTTCTTTTCCTGGGTACTCCCCAGCAGAGGGAGAATGCCTTTTATTTGACCCTTTTGTTTTTCTCAGACAGCAAAAATGAAAACAGAGCTGGAGCCCTCCTCCTGGTTTGGGGAGGAGTCTGGCCCTGAAGGACAGTGGGGGCAGCAGGGCCCTCACTGCAGTAATTGGGGGTGGAGAGAGCCTCCCGCTCGCTGTGGCCAGCCTTTTGGCAGGAGACCCCTGCGCTCTGTTCTTGGGGAGCAGGTTGTTTTGCACTTCTTTTTTTAATTTTTGCTTTTTAAGCATTGCATTGAAAAAAATTGCAATAAATTTTAATGCAGGAGAACAGCCACTGGTAACAAAAGAAATACGTATACATCCTCAGGTCCTTGTGCCAGATATCTGCTATCCAAGGGAACAGGGAAACTAACATTTATTTTCTGTTACTAGGGTTTCAGTCACCTCTCCTCATTTCCATTTTTCTCTTGTAGTTTCTCTGCAGTGATATGTCCTCATGAAGTAGATAGCATCTCATTCGCAGATGAGGAAACTGAGGTACAGAGAGATGACATAATTTGAGCCAAGTCACACAGCTGGATGGAGGTTGGAGTCAAGGTCTCCTACCAGCCTGGACTGTCCCCACATCTCCTCCTGCAACACAGTGGCTTTCAACTTGAAGCATGTTCCTAAATCAGGTTCTTGTCTCTTGTTCCAGTTGCTGAATCATAATAAAAATATGTTGGAACCGTTATTTCTTATTTCTTTTTTAATATTTTATTTTATATAATTCGTACATCATCTTTCATTTTTGCACAATGTATGCATTTTCATTTTGGCTATATTCCCCATACAATAGCACACTCCTTATTTTGACCCTAGTCCTTCCTCTCCTCTTCTCCCCCTCCCCCGTAGTGTGTCTCTGGTTTATAGTTGCTTGTTGATTTTGATTTTTGCTTTGTATTAATTAGTCTTTTTCCTGGTCCCTTATTTAGGTTTTCTAGATTCCTGCTATGAGTGAGACCATCCGGTACTTTTCTTTTTCTTTCTGACTTATTTCGCTGAGCATGATCCCTTTCAGCTCCATCCATGTTGCTGCAAATTGCATGTATTTGTCTTTTTTGATTGCTGAGTAATATTCCATTGTGTATATATACCACATCTTCTTGATCCAGTCATCTATTTTCTTATTTCTTTTTTTTAAAAAAAATTTATTTGTGTACACAAGAGCTGGGGTACAGGCCAGAGGTGTGGGGAAGGAGAGGATTCACCAGAGACAGAGTGGGGAACAGAACAGATGGATCTACTGAAATACACTGCTAAGGGGAGCAGCGGGCAAGACAGGAGAGGTCTGCTGCGCCATATGTGGGTTGCTCCCTGGCCAGCCGGGGATCGAACTCACGCTATAGAAGCTTCGGATAGCTTCACAGGTTGTGTCTTAACCCCTTGTGCCACCAGGGAGGCCCCTATTTCTTATTTCTTTATCAAGCATCCCAGGTGCATCTGATCTATATCCCAAATGAACACCACTGGCATAGAAAGAACACAGCATCTGGAATTAGAAGATCTGGATTTGAGTCCTGTCCAAACTCTACCTCTGACCTTGATTTATTACCTTAAGTCAGGTTTAAAAATGATCATTGTTAAATCCACCCAGGTGTCAGATGAGGCTCTGAATGGGGAGGTGCTTTGTAGACCCCAGAGTTGCTGTGCAAATTTTGGTGTAGACACACTGAGACTCAGCCCAGTCTTTTCCTCCAGAGTGACACAAGCTCAGGGTTGCACTGGAATAGTAAGTCAAGAGCCTTTATTCAAAAATCCAACAACTGACTGCTTCTTCTTCCATAGTTGTTTGTTGATGATTAGATTATTGTAAATTAGTCCTACCTGTAGTATAATAAATGCCATTAGCATGACTAATTACACACCTGATTATACAGCCCACTCCTGCTCTCCCAGTGTATTTCCTGCATCCTATGATAAATCTAGTGTTGATGTAGTGCTCTCATTAGTGCTGACGAATGGTGCCAGGGGTGTTGGCTAGGTGTGTTTGTCCTTCCCATGACCCTAAAGACCCTAAGTGAGTGGCTGCACCCCAGGAAACAGATGGTTGGGACCCCTTAAGCTCCAGGTTTACCTGCTTATTTATTTGGCTTAGCATCAAGCATTGTTGCTATTATTTAGCAATTGCAAACACTGCTGAATTTGCTGTTTCAGGCACTGTATCAACTCCCTTTATGTCCACTTCTTTATTTATGAAAGTACTACTTTATTTATTCCTCGCAAAAACTTGTGATGTGGGTAGTACTATTATTATTCCTATTTACAGAAAAAACACCAAGAGCAGAGAGATGAAGTAACTTGCCCACATTATCTATCAGGAAGTGGCACAGCCAAGGCTTACGCTAAGTCTGCCTGACTCAGAAGCTTATGTCCACACCACTGTGCCACTCTGCTTCCTCTGTGTGGAATGGAATTTGGTGAGCCCCCCTCCACTGAGTGATCTGGCAACTCGGGGGCTTGGCGAGTGGTGGAGGTGGGTGAACCCAAGTTATACGGAACTGACAAAGTGTTCCCCTGATTTGCCTGGCCCCTTGCTATGCTTGAGGTGGACGGGGTGGTGGTGAGATGATGTAGGCAGAGGCCCCGTGTGTGGTGATAGATAAGAAAAGGCAGTTTTGTATGGTGGAAAGAAGATAGGATCTTAATGAGAAGACCTCTGTGCAGGTCCTAGCTCTTTCTCCTACTTTCTGCTTGCCCTTAGACTTATCACCTAGCCTGTCTGGACCTCAGTTTTCTCATCAAAGGGCTGTTTTGAGGATCAAATGAAATTAAGGTTGTGAAAGCATTTTGTAAGCTGTGAAGTGATTTCCATATGCAAAGAACTATTTTTAACTCAGTCTGCTGAATGAGGACAGTGAAAGCTTAAGATCTAGAGCCTGAGTTTTTGAGCAAGTGATTTACCTTCCAGCTGAGCATGTGGGTGGCAAGGGAGATGGTCCAAGATGGCAATTCTGGAGAGGCCCCTCACCCCCAGGGCCCTTCCTTTTAATGTGAATCTTTGGAAAAGAACTCTTTTTTTTTTTTTAAAGATTTATTTATTTATTTATATAAGAACCGGGGTACAGGCCAGATGCACGGGAAGGTGAGAGGATTCGCCAGAGACAGAGCGGGGAACAGAACAGGCAGACTGACGAAATACGCTGCTGAGCGGAGCAGCGGGCACAACAGGAGAGGTCTGCCATACCGTGTGGGACCCTCACCGCTCAGCAGGGATGCAACCAGCACTGCAGAGGCTGCAGACAACTTCACAGCACTGCGCTCAACTGCCTGCACCACCTGGGGAGGGCCGGAAAAGGAGAACTCTTGAAAGTAAATTTCTGCAATGATTGTAAAAGAGTCTCCCCTGCCCCCAGATTTGAATGCAGTCAGAGTTGTGTTTTCTGCTTAGCTCTATACCTTCCAATTCTGAAGCCAGCCCGACCAAGCCAGCTGTGCAGGGTGAGTCACACTATGATGAACATGGAAAGATGAACATCTGTCCACAGTCTTAGGAAAGCAGCACAGGTACCTGACCCAGGCTTTGCATCCTTAGCTTTTTTTTTTTTTTCTGGTTTCATTCTCGCAATATTTTTTTCCTTTTTTATTGTGGTGACATTAGTTTACAACACTGCATAGGTTTTAGGTGTATAAGAACTCACTTTAGCAACTGTATCATACCACTTCCACCAAATATTCAGTCATCATTCACTCCCAATCTATTCCCTTTCCCCTCCTTCTTCTCTGGTAACCACTATTTTGTTGTGCTTGTTTGACTGCTTTTGATTTTATTTGTCACAACATGGAAACACTAATCAAAAGCTGTATGCATGATTGTGTTCATTGCAGAACTATTGTAGGCAGAGGCCAAGATGTGGAGAAAACTTAGGTGTCCAACAATGGATAAATGGACTAAGAAGATGGAATATGTACACAATGGAATACTACTCAGTCATAAAAAGGAGAAATTTTGCCATTTTCAATAACATGGATAGGACTTAAGGGTATTGGGGAAAGTGAAATAAGTCAAGAAGAGAAAGACCATATGATTGGCATTCTTGCTTTGACAACTTAAAGGAACTGTTAGGTTTGGACTGAAGGGCAGAGGCCAGGAAATAAAGGAGGAGCTATCCATGGTAACAAGAGGTCTTCAGAGCTAGTTGATCTGGCAGGATTAGCCCCTCTAAGCAGGGAACATGAGAAATGCATTGCTGGAGGATCCTTAGAGTAGATCTGGACTAGTTATGATAACCATGGGTATGTGTGTGGCTCCCTTTTTCCTCTCCCTGTTCCTCCTGTCCTCGATCATGGCAGATCCCATTCATTGATAATAACCCTCTGTCCTGTTGAGTCTCGGAATTCTTCTACTCTGCATCCTGGACACCCATCCTCAAGAAAGTGGAGTTGCAATGTATAAAGAAACCCAGGCACTGATGCTCTGGAGCAAATTACTCATTTTTAAGAAGAGGGTCTCATGGCCCAGAGATGGAAAGACATTAGATGATTTGTCCAAGATTATTGGGAGCTAGAAGAAAAAGAAATCTCTTCACTTTGCATCCTGGAAACTTGAGTCTCATCTAATCCAGTCTCACTAGATACCACTGAATCCACAGTCATATGATTATTAATTTTGAACAAGCCTCTTAGGAGAAGAAAGCATTTATGGTGTAGTGAAATAAAAGTTAAGAAGGTATATTAGTTATCTACTACTGTAAAACAAACCACTGAAAAACATCTTAAAACAATGACTGTTCAATATTTCTCACGAGGCTGTGGGTTCCTTGGCAGTTCTACTGATCTGGGCTTGGCTGGGCTCATCTCAGCTGAGCTTGCTATGGGTCTGGTCAGCTGGTGTGTCAGTTGCGGGCTGGTCCAGGATGACCTCCACTGGAACAGAATGTCTTTCCTCCACATGGCCTCTCATCCTTCAGCAGGCTAGCCCAGGCTGCTGTTGGAACAATGGTAGTTTCGAAGTTGAGGCCAAGGCTCAGAACTTGCATGATGCCACAGCTGACATACCCTATTGGCCCAAGAAAGTCTCCAGCAGTGTTGGGACTGGGGAATGGGAAGCAAGGCACCCAGGCAGAGATTTTAAGGAGGTTCCCACTCTCAGATGTTGACCCTACAATGGCATGATCCTGAGAGAGAATGTCTTAAGTTTTTTTTTTATTTCTATTTATTTATTTATTAATAGAGGCATGTTTTATTTATTTATTTATTTGTTTGTTTGTTTTGTTTATACAAGTACTGGGTACAGTCAGAAGCGCGGGAGGGTGAGAGAATTCACCAGAGCCAGAGCAGGGAGCAGAGCAGGCAGAAGGACCGAAGTGCACTGCTGAGGGGAGCAGCGGGCGGCAGGAGAGGTCTGCGCGCCATGTGGGACCCTCCTCTGGTGGCCGGGGAGCAGCCGGGGATCGAACCGACGCCGCAGAGGCCGCGGGCAGCTTTGCAACCCAGTGCTCAACAGCTGCGCCACTGGGGAGGCCCTGTCTTAAGTTTTGAAACTTAAATGACTTGCTTACTTCACATAGGACTTGCATTGGCTGCTAGGTCAGCCCATATTGAAGAGGTGAAGAAACAGATCTCATCCTTTACTGGGAAGAACTGTAAAGTCACATTGCACAGGTTATCAACACAAGGCGGAGGTAGAATCAAGGACCACAGTGCAATCAGCAGAAGGGAATTAGGGCAAATCTAGAGCTGCACAGAGAGAGGTCATTTGAAATTTACATTCCTTAACTTCATGAGTTTTCCCATCAGCCTGAAGCCAGTAATCTCTGAGGCTCTGCCTTTATCTCCATTTGCTTATTCCTATGCACTTTTCCCAGTACTGTACTAGTTGGAGTCAAGTGCATCACTACCAGACCTTGGGCATCATGGAGCATAGTCTAAAGTCAAGGGTAATGGATTCCATGTGGTGACCAGGATGCTGACTGCAGTCTTGGATTCTAGGTGTCCAGAAATAATAGGCATAACTACTAATTGTTTTAAAATTGATTGACAATGACACCTTTGTACAAGATCATAGGTTTCCCCTCCAACCACAGTATATATAATCTCAATGCATTTGCCAAAATTGAGGCTGTGAAAGTTTTCCAATAGGAGACTAGGAATTTAAAGAATTCATGGGTTTTCAGCTGAGGTGATTTCCAAAGTATCCAGGTGTCTGAGTGCATGTTTATATCTGGACCTGAAAAATGTAGGTCTTTTGGGGCCAGAGGTATTGTCAATAGAATCAGCATCTGGATTCGTGACTGTTCTGACCTAGAAACAGTTTTCTGCATGGTGATGGGATTCCAGCCACAGATGCATTGTTATTACAGTTGAATCTAAGGTCACTATTCAGTTAAGAGCATCAGGTTGGGTCAATAGGCGTGACACTGACCAGGCTACTTACTTGAGTAATGGCATCAATTCTGGAACAATGTCTAGGACCTGGGCCCTGCAGCCAACTCTGATTCATTTATCACGGAGGCCTGAACTTGGCCCTTAAGTTTGTCATCTTCCTCTGTCACCATACCCCTCATAGACCTGGCCCCTCATAGACCCGATAGATATGCTGTCCAAAACTGACTTCTATTCATGTCATGTCCAATGACTCTTGGTTGCTTCCTTACACCTGATCCTGATCCTTCTTTTTGGCCACATTTCCTTGCGTTTCCTTTACCTAAAACTTTCTATTTCCAAATTCCACTTGTGCCTTTCAAATGTACCCATGGTCTCTCCCCACCATGCCTTTACTCACTCTGTCTTCTTTGCTTGGAAAATCCCTTTCCATCTACTTAAATCCAGATTCTATCAATTTTTGAAAGCAAATGTCAATTTCCACTTCTTCCAGGAAGTTTTCCCTGATCTCTTTCTAGAAATGATTACCTCATCCTCTGAACTACCATGACATTTTGAGCTATTAAGAATATGGGTAAGGGTGAAACATTTGGAAATAACTTAGAATCAAACACCAGCTCCATCATTTATTGGCTGTTTGACCTGGGACCATATTCTTAACCCTCTGTGCCTTAGCTGGGAAATGAAGTATAATAATACAAATACTTCATGGTTGTAGTAAAGATTGAATATTTCATTCCATGTTGATTTCTAGTGGCATCTGTGCATGGTAAATATTAACTCTTATTATTGCTCTGTTTAAGTATCCAGTAAAGTTACTGAGTGTGGACTAGTGAGTCTAGTGTCATGTAAATGCTAGAGCTATTCAGTGAGTGATGGACTCTGAGCCTGCCCTTAGAGATTATTATTGTCAGATAGGTAAGATGCATCAATTGAACCCCACATTGTGATAATTGCCCTATTGAGTGTACCTTCTTTACAGATGATGAGAAAGTGGCTACTGTCCTAATTTTTCTGGCAATTTTAAGTGTCCAGTAGAGTGTTTCATGCATTGCACATGGTATGTCAATGAGTGAAAACATAGCTAAGAGCAAAATCAGCCTCCAATTCAGGATGGAGCTTCCCCTGCTAAGAACTGTTGGGTGTGGGCTCCAGATCATGTGGGGAAGATCTTGAATGAAACATTTTGGCTGGAATCTGGACCAGGAACAACACACGACATGTGGTGTGTGTAGCTGGTTAGAGTAGAGACCGAGGGTAGGAGATCTTCTGATGATGTTTTGGGACAGACTGCCTCAAATTCTCCTGGTCCCATGAAATAAATTCTTATTTCTAAAATCTAAAATGTGTAAAACGGATGCAATGGGAAACACACTCGCTTGGGAGTCAGAGCATGTACAGGTGCTGTCGTCGAGCCTCAAGGCAAGTCGTTTCCACTTTCTGAGTCTGTCTCCCCAATGGAAAGATGAGGAGGTTGGGTGAGATCAGTGGTTTTTAAACTCATTCTCTACTCTTGCTGTTCTTTTACTGTTCCCCTCTTTCTTCCCATCCTATTGTAGCCTAGACCATTTTTCAAATAAATTCACATTTAGAGATGATCTGTTTGAAATAAGACTAGAAACCTCGGAGTTTCTGACATTTAGCTCTCTCCCCCCCCACTACTTCCTATATGATCCAAAAATCACCTCTAAAGATCTCCAGGGTTCTGGCCAATCCTGGACATAAAACCCTGCATCCCTGAGCTCTTAGGACTCTTAAGCATGTTCATTCTACAACTCCGGGCAACAGAACCTAAATGCCTTTAATTAAAATTATTTCAACTTACCCCCATTAACTATGATTGATGCACCAACCAGAGAATAAGTGCATTAATGCTATAATGATCTGTTGAGGATGTTTTATTGATTCTGCAATGACATTTTAGTCAGTTTATATTATTTAGTTTCTGACTTAAATCAGGAAGAAATGACTATCGGTGAAGAAATTAATCATCTAAATCAAATTGTCATTGATGCTTTCAGAAAATAAAAGTCTAGCATAGCCTAGCTGAGCCTTTACTGACTGCTGTTAGTTGCTATGATGATTGATGATTTGGACTGAGAAGCCTTCAGTTTGTAGCTCTAAGGCTGCAGGTGAAATATTGAGCCCGCCTTGGACTTGTGTAAGTCTCTTCTCCAGCTGAGTCTTCTGGAAGACATTCCTCAGACTGCAGGTCAGTTATCTCCACGACAGGGTCAATCCAAAGACACTGTAAGCTCCTGGAGGCTTAGGGGGGTTTCTGCTGAGTGATGGCACTGCTGCTGCCCCTGATACCTCTTGATCTTCATCCCTGGAGGGGTCAATGGGGAAGGTTTGAGAGGATAAGAACCTCAGATTTGGAATCTGTTTCAGTGAGAATTATTTTAGTTGCAAGGGACAGAAAATCCATCGCAAAGAGGACCTGAGCAAAGAGCTCGCACAGCAGAACTGTCCCGGGGAGGAACTGCTTCCTGTGTGGTTTATTACCATTATTACCTATTACCTATGCAGTAATCTCATCCGATGCAGCAAGGCTTGGCTTCTCTGCTCTCAGGCTGGTTTTCTGGTACACCTGGGCCTTATTTCCTACCTTTGTGATGGCAAGAAAGGCTGCAATTCCATCTTCCCCAATTCAGGTTTTGTCCTGCAGGAAAGGTGGCCTCTTTCTCTGCCTGGACCCCCAAGAGGAGATGCGCCACCTGTCTGCCAGTGCTTCCCTCCCTGAGATGTTCGTGGCTTTGGCGTGGCTGCAGCTGTGGCTCTGCTTGGTTCTTCTGGACTCTCGCTTTGTATCTTCCCACTCAGACCGCAGGAGCAGCTCCTACATGAGTTAAGACCGATTTTGAGGCAGAGAAGGATGAGCAGGAAACTGAGTTGACTCATACAATCAGTTTGTAGCTTCTGCTCAGATGTGTGATGACCCCTAGTCATTGACCAAAGTCAGCCATGACACTAAGACAATACTAGGGGAAGGGGTACTTACAAAACCAATAGGATTTGCCACAACTCCTAATTTATATGGGCTAAGAGGAGAGTGGGGAGAGAGCAGCTTTCCTTAACCAGAGCAGAAATTGCTAGAATTGCAAAGATTAGTTATCTTCTTTGGCTACATTATAGCCTCCTCCCACCCACACCAATGCTTAAAGTTTCTCTACTGCTCAAGGTTCCACCCACCCTCTCCCCCCCACTGGAAGGTTAACTCATAATCTGAAGAGGCAACTTATTCTGTTGATATCTCTATCATCCTTCTAGGAAAAAAAGATAATAAAAAAGCATTCATTAGCTCAAGCTGATACTCTGGACGTCTACAAGAGGAGGGTGTGAAGATGACAAATAAAGACCACACCACTTATTTGGGGGCTTTCGCTGCAAGGGAAAAAGAAAGAAGCAGGGTGTAGAAGGAAAAAGCAAGATAACAAACCCTTGTCTCAAGAGATCTTCGTGCAATTTTCTAATGAATGCAACGCAATGGAAATGCTTTGTATGTCCTTTAGACCAGAGTGATGGATTTGTGGTCCTGAGCAAAGGCAAGATGTGGTCAGGGCAAAGGACAGTATCTTTGATCAGTGGAAATATGACTTCCTTCTCTTTGATGTGTCTGTGGATGAACTATTTATTTGCACTTGCCTTTAATTTGCTGGCCAACAATTAGAGCCAGCTAACAGGCCAACAAGCTGGCATGAGGCACCCAATTATCTTCTGAAAATGTATTTCTGTGATTGGGGCTTTTAATTGCAGCTTAAATCAAATGCTTATGAACCCAGGCACCATCAGGGAATGAGACCAGCTAATAAAATAATGAAGCTCGGATTCCACGCAGAGGTACAGGGACACAGAGAAAGGAAATTTTTCTTTCTTTCTTTCCTTTTTTTTTTTTTTAATTGCCTTTGAAGACATTGTTGCCATAAATCCCACCACAAGGCAGTGATGCCACAAAATGGGCAGCTGATTTCCAAACAGCCACAAATGGGACATAAGACCATTTTGTTTCCTGAGATCCACTCACATTTGCCTGCTGGGTTTGTGTGGGCACCAAGATTCTCGCTCCCATTACTCCAGATCAAGCAGCGGTGACTTTGGAATTCAAATCACCAAATGGGCGTCCCTCTCTGAGTGCCTTCATCCGCCCATCTCCAACGTGAGCACTGCCGCAGGGTCAAGCGGGAGGAGCCTGTGGCCCTGGGACTGATTCATTTATGCAGATGTGTGGTGCCCAGAGCCCCAGCTTCAGGCTCCTCTCCCCGCTAACTCACAGTGCTTAATTCAGATTACTTTGCTCTTATGAAGAGCCTGTTTGCCAATTATCCCTGTAATTTTCGATTAGGTGCCTCTTACCTAAGACACTGCGCCATGGGCTATGGACTTCTGAGGTTTATTTTGTTGCCTTTGAAAGATGATCCGGGCTTGGCTGAGAATCAGAAATCCTCCACCATTTTCAGTTATAAGCAAGTTTTTTCTTAGAGGACTCACGCCTTTGGGTTTTTATCTGGACAATGTGGATTAAAAACAGTAGCAGCAACAACCATAATAGCTACCATTTATCTAGTGAAGTACCTGTCTTTTCTCGCTGCAAATTAGAATTGCCTAGGGAGTCTTAAACAGCACTGATGCCCAGGCTCCCCCAACCAGTGGTTCCAATTTCATGGGTCTGAGTTCGAGCCTGAATATCAATATTGTTTAAAAACTCCCCAGGTGGTTTTAATGAGCACGCAGGGTTGAGAACCATCAGTATCCAGCATGCCAGCTACTGTGCAAGGAGATTTGCACATATTTACAAGAACTTGTACGAGACAAATATGATTATTCCCATTTTGTAGATAGGGAAATGGTGTCCCGAAGGATTTAATGGCTCATTCAAAGTGATCCAAGTTACAAAACAGGGAAGAGAACCGCGCAAGTGACTATGGTGATGGTTCACAGTGAACTGGTAGTGGAGATTTTACGGGGACTATACAACGATGTAAAAGACATAAATAAAAAAATATAAATTATTTTAAAAAGCACAAAAAAACCCCCAAAGTGAGCCAAGTTAGCAGGTGGTGGTGGCAGTTCCTGGGCGAGGTACTCCAAAGTGCAGGGTGTATGAATTGTTGGAACTTTAAGACCAGAAGACTTGACAAGACTTCAAGACTGTTGGGAGAAAGAGTTTTCTTTTCCCAAGAACTAGGTGTGAGGTCTTCTGCAAGGAGACGCAAACTATTGATTAGTATGATGAGGATGCACACTGTGCCTTTGTCCCAGTGGAAAGCAAGGGGTTTCCCCGGTCCCCATGCTGACATCTGACACAAGAACTAGAGAGATGCCCAAGGAGAAGGCTGCTGGCAATCTTGTCCCTGTCCAATGCTCTCTGTCTTCTCTCCAGCAGAGCTCATTTTTTCTTGGATAGACAACACTTTTCTTCCTCTGCCCCATGCAGGGAAAAACCCTTCTCTTCTCACTATTATATTCCAAAAGATTGTTGGGAGCGGCTTCTAACAACAAAGCAGAGAAGGCACAAGTTGGGAGTGTTCAAAGCTCCTTGGATGGCCTAGAAGGCCAGTGGCTGGAGGATGAAGCTAAGGGAACTTCAGGTTGACATTGTATCTGGGAGGGGAAATTTGGAATCCGAATTGTTCTGAAAACCAGCTATAAAATCTGGCCAAGTTTGGCCGCCATGATTGCCCATGGAGTCATCCCACCTGCGGACAAAGAGGCAGCCCCGGCACTAGCTGTGACCATGCTTCTTTGTGTCAGTGCTCTTCTGCCACTTCTTATCACTGGTCCCCCTGCCATGCCCTGCTGGTTGAAAGAATGCCCGTGTGTTAGTGGTCCTGGACCACAGATGCAGAGTGAGCAGAAGATAGTTTTGCCAGTCTCTGCTGTTTCCTTCCTGTTCTGAATGGAAAGGATCACCTCTGGGTGGGGGTAGGAGACCAGCAGTTCTAGAATATTTTATCTGTTTTGTTTATTGAGACACCTCCATTTCAGTGCCTGGAACATAGTGGGTGCTCAGTAAATGTATTTGAACAATGGATAAATAAATGAAGTGCAAGGAACCTGTGAATCCAAGAAGGCATTAAAAGCAACTTTCCCAAGCCTTCTGCATTAGTGTGAAGGAGTTATGGTTGAGGTAGGAGGCAGCATTGACTTGCCACATCTGGGAATTATTCTCCATCCTGCTCTCATCCACCTACAAGTGAAGTGAATTAGTGTAGCAGATCACTGTGTTTCAATATCTTTCTGTGTAGTGAGAAAATAATACCTCTCTCAAAAAGTTTTGGGAGGATTAAAAGAAGTAATCCATTTAAATGGTTTTCCATAGTACTCAGTGCTTAGAGTGGTGGTTAATAGTTGTTAGCAAGAGGTAAGTGCTGGCATGCCCTGTGGGCCCTGTGTACTGGGGTCCAGTCATCTGTGAACTTTTGACCACCTAGTTGCATTCTTCTGAGCCCTTTTAATCCCATTGACCATTTATTTTCTTACCCAAATGACTATCGTATAACCATAATGCCTGTGTTGTTAGTCTGGTAGCTCCACTACCTTCTTTGAGCCAAACTCTGAGCTCTATTCTGGGGATGAAATAATAAGACAGAGTTTCCTGCTCCCAATATCCCTGATGCTTTGTGCAGAGAGGACAGAGTCCACACCCCAGGATCCTTCCTTCTAGATCTTTCCATTCTTCTGTGTTTAGAGGGAGGGCTAGTCTTCCTGCCATACAGTCTATAATGGCAACGTCCTGACCTGGCTTGTGACATTCACAATAAGGCAGATGGAGACCCACTGTTCTCCACTGGAACCCTGTCTCACTCACCTCCCTCCTCACTCAGAACTCCACTAAATGGTGCTTCCCCTGGAAGACTTTCTGTATTCCTAATCCAGCCCCCCTAGCCATTCTGTGCTACATTGCCCAGTTTTGTTTTATTCATTGCACTTTGTAATGTCCAACACTGTTTTTTTTTAATCTAATTCTTTCTTTGTTTGAAGTCTGTCTCTCCTTCTTGAATGGAACCATGAAGTCAAGGACAATATATGCCCTTTTAATTGTCGGTACCCTTCCACTGTAACATGGGCTGGCAAGTCATATGTGATTGAATGTCTTTATGGTCTTTCTCCAAAGGTTCTTTGGGCGTTTCCCAGATCACCTGGAAGGTGAAATTTTCTGTTGCATGTCGATAAGGTATTCGTCTGACAATAGAGTCAAAGAAATCAGCCATAACCAGCAGGGTTGACAGTGTCCTTTTAAGAGCTGGCATGGAACATTTGATAAAAATACAGTGAGAGATCAGAGCACAATGAATCATATTTAGGAGAAAATCTCTTTTGAAAAGCCCAGGGTAGGTCATGTTTTTTTCATGCTTGTCAACTTGGCTGAATAATTTGCTTAAAATAAATGGACGAGAATGGTAAGTTGCTATGTAAGGGGAATGCAACAGACTCCAAGCTCTGTGAGCAACGTGTCTCCTTCTCTGAAGGGTCTGGCTTGGATGGTGGTGAGTGTTGTGGGTGGGAGGTGGTTCGTGCATTTAGACAGGTTCAATGTCTTCTTGGCTTCAAGATTTCTGGGTCGTCAGCACATAAGCCAGTTTCCAATGAAAACAGATTTGATCCTGCACTGATGCTGAAAAACAGCTCTACTGCTCAGACTTGTCAGGTTCTTAAACATGAGCCAAATGAGTTAATATCTTCTCATTGTTGTCTTTATTAAACCTTTGTTAAGCCAATCTCGGATAATGATGGGTCTCTGCCAGAGGTCTTTTAATAAAGTAAGTGTTCCTTTAAATAACCTCTCCAGGGAGACTGCTGTGGCTTTGAAAATGCAGGGAGCAACAATGTCCAAATGCAAGTGACAAGGCTAATTCCAGAGTTTTTGTCCTGGGAGTTTTGTAGCAGACCCAGGAAACAGCTTAGTATTAGGGGCACAGGCTCTGGAGATAATATATATGAGATACAAGAGTTGCAAGTCCTTTAAGTCACAGAGGGGAGATGGTGGATGCTTTGGCGACTGGCACAAAGGGACAATGCCAGTGTAGTGCCAGTCTTACCACCATATTCCATTCACGACTTAGTGTTGAAGCCACAGCACAGGGATGAATGGAGAAAACCACAGGGACTAGTCTGATTTTCTCTGCCTCCTCCAGTCTGCATATAGTAATAGAAGTCTCCAGAAAACCCATATTTGGTTTGTTGGCATTTCACAACTTCCTCACCAAGCTCCAAAATTGTCCATTTGCCACAATTCTCCTTGCCATAACCTAACCATTTTGCTGTAAAGAACTGATACTAATTCATACTAATGTAGCAATGACTTACTTGAGAGGTAACTTTTAAGATGGGCTATCTCCTGGTTTTTACAGACTTGCATAGTCCTGTCCCCTGGAGTAACTTGCTTCTCACCAATAAAAGACTCCAATGTTGAGGGGAAGCACTCTGTTATTAGATCAGATTACCGGAACCCCTTTTTTTCTAGTAGTCTATTGCTTTCTCAATGTGCACACTTTTAAGAGAGAAGACATGTTGGAGAAGCGTAGGTAGCAAGAAGCCCTCCGTTCAATAACCCACAAAGGACTGTATCCTGCCAATGATCACATGATCCTTTCCAGATCAACTTCTGGGTGGGGCACTATCCCTGGCTGCCTCCTTGATTGCATCCTGTGAGACACCCCGAAGCAGAGGACCCAGCTGAACTGTGGCTGGATTTCTGTCTCCACCCCCGCCCCCTGCCCCAGAGACCGTGAGATCATAAATGTATGTTTTGCAGGTCACGATGCTAGTGGTGATTATAGTGCAACAATAGAGACCTTATACAACTGGCAAAATGGGTGCCAGTTCTGGGAGAGAGTGTGCACCTTAAGCAAAGGTGATGGGGAATGGGGTTGGGCAGGCTGGGCAAGCTGGGGAACCGTAACAGGGAGAGATCTTGGGGATTTCTGGAACTGGTTTTCGAGATATCCTTTCTCCCAAAAGAGTCACACTTCTCTCAATTGCATGAAATCTCTCTGTATTAGTTTGTCCCTTCTGAAGAAGAGAGCATGTGACAGAACAATTAAGAGTGTGATTTTGGGCATCACATTCTCTGCTTGGGTCATGCTGCTCCTTTGTCATCTGAGTGAGAAAACCTCTTGGCATTGCTTTCCTCATTGCAAAATGAGCTTGAATCATATCTATCTCCATATGGTTGTTGTTATAAAGATTAAACCCAAATCCCTTAGGACTCTCTGGAGTTCTTAATAAATGCTAAGTAACTAGTAAGTGTTCAATAAGTATTAGAGAGTATTAAGGCTGGAACACATTCTCCCCTGAAATGCTTGCTCATTCCGAAGCTCTGACAACAGAATGGAGAGGCCATCTTTGGCTCCAAGCCATAGCTTTTGCACAGAGGTAAGAGTGCTTGAGTCCCAGGGTTGCTGGCCCTTCCAGAACATCCCCACTTCCTTCTCCCTGGATTTCAGGAGAAGCTGGAACCTCCTTCCGATCTGCCACTTTCCCAGGGGTGGATCATTTCTCCTTTGCAAACCTCAGTTTCCTCATCTGTGAGACAGGACCGCCTGAGGCCAGATACTTCTCAAGGGATTGTGGTAAGCGCTAAAGGGACGAGAATTTGAAAAGGATTCAGACTATCTGAGCCTGTAAAATGGAGCTAGAAAGAAAATTGGAGCATCAGGACAGAGGTTGGGGAGACTCAAGGAGGAGAAAGTAGGTAACAGAAGCAGAAAAGAAAATCCCCAGGCTATGCACAGGCCCTGGTTCTCATCCTGCCCCCGAAAGAGGGCAATGGCTGCCTTGTCCTCTCCAAACAGTAGGTGTTTGAGGCAGAGTGTGGGTTTCATCCATTCCTGGGCCTGGCATGCAGGGGTCCCTTGACAGGTATATGTTGAGCAAGACTGCATTTTCTAAGCTCCTACCGGCCACACTGGACACGTGCGACCGTGGATGTTGGGACACTCCTGAGCACTGCAGCCCTGGCTGTGGCCTCCCAGCCTGGCCTTGGGCTTGTTCCTCCCATGCTGAAGTCACCTCATGGCTTTCGTGGTTTGGGCTGTGGATGTCAGAGGCCTGGCCCTAGAGGCAGAGTGAACTGGGCAGATCCATCCAGTCCTGCTCCTGGAAGGGGAGGAAGGGCCACTTGCTAACCTGATTGCCATGGTCTGCCTCAAGGTGGGTTAACGGGTGCATGTTTTGATGGGGACATTTGCTTCAGCTAATCACTCAGGAGCCAGAGCTCAGAACCCAGAGTCACAGGTTATAGTTCAAGGTCAGTGCGAAGGGTATCTTGTACTGACACCTGACAGGGAGTCTCTTTGTTGTCTCTGTGGGTCCCAGTCACATGATCTATGATGCTGCCCCAGTTCTGGTCACTCTGAATTCCATATCTGACCTGAATTCCTCATCTGACCGCCCATGCATGGTCCTGAGAGTGTAAGATACGGCCAGTGCATCTGTGTCCTCCGTGCCAGGACTGGGAGGAGAGTTGGCACTAAATGAATCCACAGAAGGGGGTAGAAGAAAAATCTTGGGTGTCGTGAAAACAGTGGCAGCCTGCAGACTGGCGACCCCACCCCATGTGACCTGGGGTCAGTCACTTCTCTTCCTCAGATCCTCTATAAATAAGGGAGCCAGTCTAGACTGGGTCACAAGCCAGGACCTCCTGGTCCCCTTTAGGTCTTAAGCATGTTTTGCATGTTATTAGACTTTAAAAAAATAGAAAACTGGCATGAATTTAGGCAGGAAAGACATAGCACACAGCTGTCCATAGTAGCAGCATTCCCTGGCATGTACTGCCCAGATCTTTTTACATATTTATAGGATTCACTGGTCCTCAGTGCATTTGGGCTTGCTACCCCTGACAGCTGAAATATAAGGACAGTTTGGCTTTGGCATGTAGAATTCAATGAAAAGAAAAGAGACAATAAATGGAGTAAAACAGGAAAAGGGGGCAGAGGGAGAGAGAAGGAAAGTGGAGAAAGAAGTGGGATTGGGTGGAGCATTTTCTCCATAGGATTCACCCCTAGTTGTCCTTGAGTCAAAAGAAAACCATGGCTTCCTCTGAAGGAAAGAGCATCAAATGAATGAAGCAAATCCTGGGTATGGAGCCCCTGAGCTCCCAGACGCTGCCTGGGAGGCCTGACAACACGCAGGCACTAGAGATGGACGTCAGTTCTGCAAAGATTCCACCTTCTTTGAGGGACAGAAAACCTCTCAGTTTTGACTTAAGTTAGGGAGTTGGACAGACCTTGCCTCTGGGGCTCCTCATGGTCACAGGGATCCAGCCCATTTCTAGAGGCAAATCCAGGGGGAACCCAAGGCTGGGAGCAGCAGGACTCAAGGTTCTGCAGCCTGGCCGTGGTGCTGAATTATTAATGCTCATTTCAGTTATCCTTTGGTTCAGCAGAAATATGACAAAGCAATCTCAGATAATGAAATCACCCACATTTTCTGCTGTTCACAGCAGGCTTTCAGGGGCAAATCCTGCCCCCTCCTTCACAGTGCTGATTGAGTTACATGTTTATGGGTGGGGGCATGACTCCCCGTGTTATTGATTAGTGTGTAGTACATAGATTAGAGTGACCTGAGGACCTTCCTTCTGGCGGGTCAGGGACTCTTTGTGGTCAGTCAGTAGAGGAGGAACTTTTGCAGGACAAGCAACTGTCATTTCAAAGAGGGTCTTGGGGAGTGTTGGGAGGTCAAGCAGCCCCAGGCTAGCCTGGAACCCCTTCATTGTCCTCCCTGCTCCTCTATTTCCAGCTGCCTGTCACCACATGTTCACACTTCAAACTCTGCTCTTTTATGGCATCTTAGAAATAATCTAATACTCATGTAAGCACTTTCATAGGGGAGACAGGACTCACCTAGGATTATGTTGCTTCCCTTCCTTTTATCTCTTCAACACACTTTGGTGCAAAAAATTCTTTTTAAAAAAAATCTAGACTCCAAACCATCAGAGAATGAAATTACCATCAGTTACCCAGAATCTCCAGGACTCCAAATCAGGTATAGCAGATGTCTGCTTAGTCACAATTTATTTTTTTCTGGTGATCAGATCACCTCCTTGGGGGTTGAATGCCAACTTCAGTTAAACACATTTTAAAACTGGGACTATTGCATGACGATTTAGAGGTATGGCTTCTCCTGAAATATCAAGATCTAGTTATCACAAGCCCAGAAAATTATCTGCTGATAAGACTTGAATGTCAGTGTATTTTATTTCTTTCCATTTCTTTGAACATTGGCAACATGTGCAGCTTTATAAGGCTAGTTAACTAACATACAGAAATGCCTGAAGCCAAAAAGAAGCAGAAGAACTTGGTGGGTTTTGCCATAATATATGTGAAATTAGTATGAGAAGTCCCTTGTCGTGATTGCTTTCAAAATGTTATTTCATTTTGAAATTTTGGTAAGCTGCTTAACTGTTGTTCACAGACCTTCAATTATGCTAATCTTAAAGCTTTATGGCTGATATGCATACACCTACCCATGAAATAAACATTTTCCAGACTTCATGGAAACTGTATTGGACTAGTTAGGGCTTGCCAGAGAAACAGAACTAATGGGATCTCTGTGTCTCTGTCTCTGTCTCTCTCCATACACACAAGCACATATAAGTATATGTATGTATGTGTGTATTTATGCATCTATGCTTGTATATAGATAGCTGGACTGGATATAGATATATACGTAGAGATATTTTAAGGAATTGACTCGGGCAACTATGGAGACTTCAAGTCCATGATCTGTCATCTGCAAGCTGGAGGTGTAGTAAGCTAGGGTTGTATAAGCTAGGGTTGTAGTAAGCTGGAGGTGTAGTAAGCTGGGGTTGTAGTAAGCTAGGGTTGTAGTAAGCTAGGGTTGTAGTAAGCTAGGGTTGTAGTAATCTGGAGGTGTAGTAAGCTTGGGTTGTGGTAAGCTAGGGTTGTAGTAAGCTGGAGGTAGAGTAAACTGGAGGTGTAGTAAGCTGAATGTGTAGTAAGTTAAGGTTCTAGCAAGCTGAAGGTGTAGAAAGCTGGAGGTGTAGAAAGCTGGAGGAGCAAGTAAATTGGAGGTGTAGAAAGCTGGAGGTATAGAAAGCTGGAAGTATAGAAAGCTGGAGGTGTAGTAAGCTGGAGGTATAGTTCAAGCCTGAAGACTCAAAACTGAGGGGAGCCAATGGTATGAGCGCAAGTTCAAATGCAGAAGACTGATGTGCTGACTCAAGCAGTGAGGCTGATGGGGAATTCTTCCTCCTCACCTCTTTCTTCTACGTGGCCCTCAGCAGACTGGATGGGGTGCAGCCGCATGGGGAAGGTCATCTGCTCTTTCAGTCTACAGTCCAAGTGCAATCTCACCGGAAGCTCTCACAGACACAGCTGGTCTAATGTTTAGCCAAATATCTAGCTGCCCCCTGCCCTGCTCAAGTCAACACATAAAATTAACCACCATGGAAGTAAAGTCAAATGGCAGGTGGATGTGGTGTGAGTGGACACGCACACTTGGAGGAGGGCATTGTGGGCCAGTCTGGGCCACTAGGGCTCTACCGACGCCACTGGTGACACCTGGTAACTGTCAGCTACTGGGTGATACTTGCTAAGTGATTGCTCTGCCATTCACGTTGAGTTTGGGGGGGTTCTCAAGTCTCCTTTGTGCCCCCACCCCTCACAAACCCTGTCCAGTCCCGGGATTCCCCTTCCTCAGGTTCCCTCGGGCCCCTGGGGCTGGAGATGCCATTGTGAGCTGACATGAGCTCCATTGCATCCCCGGCTGCGGTCCGAGCTGGCCATTGGCTCACATTGAGACTGGCCTGTGGGCTACAGTGCTCATCCCCCCGGGGGTGAAATGCACAGATAATGTGACTATAAATACATGAGGATCACCCTTTTAAAAACTCAGGACCAGGTTTGGCTCTCCCTAGTTTGGTGCCCTAAAAATGACTCTGGCAAACAATCAAACATGCATATAGACAAGTAAAGACAATATCCACAAAAAATGGACTCTCCTGGATGAGTCTCTCTGGAGGTCACCTTGTCTGCCCTCTGCCCCCAGGCAGACTGAACTTGCCCTACTCTAGACTGATGGGCACTGCCCCCTTCAGGAGGCATCAGACCCCTGCCTTCTCCCTGGCATTGCCCCAGAGGTCATGTGGGGTGGGCACCACCTCCTCCTAACAGCAAAGCCCTGTGCTTCCCCCTTGGGCTGTATCCCTCGGGGCCAATCCTACAGAAGCCCCCACCTGCCTCTCCCCTCCCTGGCAAATGGCTTTTTATCAGTTGCTCACGATCAGCTCTCAGAGCACCTCTGGCTTTTATTTTCTCCCCACGAACATTATCTATTTGTCCAATTCATCTCAAAATAGCCTGGCCCAGCCATCCCATAATACCCCTATCCTGTGTCACTCAAAACAGAGGCTCGGCAGGAGCTCTGAGCTCTTCTTCCTGTCCTTTCTTTTCTTTAATAAGCACACCCCGGGCTTCAGTCAATGCCTTTCCTCCAGATTCATGAGTTGGCTGCTTCTGCAGCGGCCCCAGATCCTGGCAGATAAATCTCCCCCAGAGCTGTCAGCATAGACAGAGGGAAGCAGCTCAGCAGGTCCTCAGAGAGGCGACTATGCAGACGCCAGGTTTATCACCCTGTGTCCTAGGGTGTCGCCTGCTTGACCTTCAGGTTGGCAGGGGCCAGTGCGTGGCTTTGGCTGGAAGGGACCCAGGTGCCAACTGCACTGCCCCCAAAGGTCCCTTCCCTGCTTGTCCTTGGTGATAAATGGAAAGTCTGGTCTTGAAAGATGGGAGGTGAGGGGCCCTTGGCTCCCCGAGGAAGGAGAGATGGTGCACTGGCCTTGCTGAGGAAGCGCTGCCCCAGGAGAGAAACGTGCTGATTTCCGGCCCTGCTCTCCAGGGTCACTCTGGGTTAATTTTAGCTGCTTCTGTGCCCCTGGATGGACCACACATTTTTCCTCCTTAGCTATGTCCAAGGTTCTCCTCCTGCGCAGCCTCAGTGCCCTCACGAGCAAAATTGAGACATGTGCTTATGACAGTGTGTTTCCATGAAGACAGATCGCTCTCCCTCTCCAAGGTCAAAGCTCCTGCTGGCCAGGCTCTTTGGCAAGCGATTCGTCAAACGGGGCAGCGGGCAGCCGGCAGTCAGGCCTCAGGCCCCAGGCTGACCGACTCGTCAAAACCTTTCAGAGGGTTTCTATGCCCTGTACAACTTTTCCCCCTCCATTGTCTGTCTGTGCCTCCCCTGCCAGCCCCTCCAACACAGAGCATGAGCTGGCTCAGCATCAGAAATCATGACAAGGCCCCAGAAGGCAAAACAGATCCTCCTGCAGAAATCGGGGAATTTCTCAGTCATTTTGCAAGGCAAGAGTCTTGGTGCCTTGTGAGGTTTAAAAAGCAGAGCAGTGAAGATATCACCTGCTGTGTCTGTCCGTTTACCTGTCTGTGTCACACCTGGGAGCAGTGCCCCAACCCTGTACCCCACTGGCCCACAGCACAGGGCTGGCTTTTGGTTAACTTTTTCATGGTCTGCAAAACTCTGTGTAGCCTGGTGCTGGGCACATGATCCCCACCCTCATGGAGCTTATAATCTTGTAGAAGGTGTGAAAGACTCTCTTATTATTAGGGAAATACAAATCCAAACAAGGAGCTACCCCTTGTACCTGGGAGGATGGTTATTATCCCAAAGGTGAGAAACAACAGGTGTTAGACTATGAAGAGAAGGGAAGCCTTGTTCACCGCCAGTGGGAATGCAGACTGGGCAGCCATTACGGAAAGCGCAGAGTGTCCCAAAAAATTAAAACCAGAAAATATCCTACTTCTGGGTATTTAACCTAAAAATACAAAAAACACTAATTGGAAAAGATGTATGCATTCCCATTTTTATTACAGCGTTATTTACAAAAGCCAAGAGATGAGAGCAACCAACAAACATCATTGGATAAAGAAGACGTGGTCTAGAAACACAGTGGCATGTTGCTCTGCTAGTAGAGAAAGGACCAGATTCTGCGGTTTGCAGCAACACGGATGGACCGAGACCGAAATAAGTCAGATGGAGAAAGATAAACACAGGAGGATCTCGCTCTTATGTGGTACATTGAAAAAGCAAACAAAATAAGAAAATAAACTTTTACATTATAACACCAAATTAGTGGTTGCCAAGTGGGTAAATTGGGTAATATGGGTCAGCTGTATAGACTCGAATGTCATTTATACACATTTGATGGACAACAATGCACACTTGAAATGATAAAATGCCACCATGCAATCTCACTTCAACAAAAAATTATAAAAATTAAAGAGGTTATGGGCTACCCTGGTGGTGCAAGGGGTTAAGTCTCAGCACCATCAAGCTATCGACAACCACCGCAGCATGAGTTCGATCCCTGGCCAGGGAGCTGACCCATATGGAGCGGCAGACCTCTCTTGACTCCCTCGCTGCTCCCCTCAGCAGTGTATTTCAGTAGATCCACCTGTTCTGCTCCCCACTCTGTCTCTGGTGAATCCTCTCACCTCCCTGCACCTCTGGCTTACACCCCAATTCTTGCATACATAAACAAATAAATATAAATCTTATTTTTTAAAGAGATTTAAAAAATGGCAAATAGAGAATTGGAAAAGTGTTAAAAAAGTTGCTGTAATAAGTGGCATCTCAACTGGCACCCAATCATGTCCCCTCTAGTAACAGTGTAATCCCCACAGAAAGGGGAGTTTCCAGGTCCCAGCCCCACACAGGCAGGGTGGAGCTGAGCAGCCAGAAGATGCTAGAAAAAGACAGAAGAGGCACAGGGAGCAGAGAGACATGTGAAGGAGCTGTGCTTGTTCCTTAGACTTGTACCAGGGATTTGGGGGACACAGAGGAAATACTTGAAAGAGACAGAGACAAGGGTGAGAGACCCGGGGGAGGATGATGGCAGCCTTTTCCTGACTTGTAGTTTGATTTTGCTCATTTCCTTCCAGACTTGCCTGCCCCTTTCTGCCCCTTTCCTATGGTCCCCACCAGAAGGTACCTTGAACTTGTGCAAGCATTGGGCCAATCCTGTGTGGCTGGGCATTTACCCACGTGGGGATGGTTAACTTTGGGTGTTTCATGAGAAAACTATTTTAACTATATTCTTTCTCTTGTCTTTACTGCACACTAATTATATTGAAGTTCTTTCCTATTGAAGGTTTTATGCACTAAGGGTATATTTTGTCTTTATGTGGTGGATGGCAGAACCCATTTAGAGCATGTGGGTTTAGGGGGTTCGGGGATACCCTCATTCTGCCTGCTAGCACTTCCAGTGGTCATGCCCTCTTGTTCCTCTGCCCTCCACAGTGGCCTGAGTCTACTGACTCACCTCTGAAGAATGGAATGTGGCAAAAGCAATGGGATGCTTCTTCCGAGACTACAAAAGCAATGGGATGCCTCTTCCGAGACTACAAAAATACTGCAACTTCCGTCTTGCCTGTCACCCATCTCTTTCCCTGAACCCCAACTCCAATAGAGATCAGCTGCTGCGTGGGTGGAGCACAGCAGAGCCCGGGCGGCAGGAAGCTGAAGTCCAAAGCCAGCAGGTGGTGAGGACCGGTGTCCTGTCAACAGCCTGGTGATACAGCCAAGAGGTGGCTCCTCTGAGTTGAGCCTCGAGGCGACTCAGCCTCTATCAATTCCTTGACTCTGGCCAGTGGGACACCCTGCGCTTGGGACCAGGTGCCCACAACTGGACCCACAGAAGATGGGAGAGAATGAAGGTCTGCAGTTGTAAGCCACTAAGTTTTGGGGTAATGAGTATACAGACATATTATGAAATGGAGTTTTTATTTTATTTTATTTTATATTACATCATTTTTCATTTTTGCACAATGTATGTATGCATTTTCATCTTGGCTATATTCCCCATACAATTCCCACCCCCCTTATTCTGACCCTAATCTCTCCCCCCCACCACAGTGTGTCTCTGGTCTATAGTTGCTTGTTGATTTTGATTTTTACTCAGCAATCAAAAAAGATAAACTCATGCAACTTGCAGCAACATGGATGGAGCTAGAAGGGATCATGCTCAGTGAAATAAGATGGAAAGAAAAAGAAAAATACTGGATGGTCTCACTCATAGCAGGAATTTAGAAAACCTAAATAAGGGACCAGGAAAAAGACTAATTATAATGAAATGGAGTTTTTGAGCAGAGATTACGGAGGACGCCTTGATGATGTGGGGTGGCCTGGAGAGATGGCACTGAGGACATCGCATTTCAATAAGGATTGAAGCCCTGAGGACTGAAGGAGTTCCAGCCACACACAAGCTGGAAGACCAGCATCCAGGCAAAGGGAACCCTACGCAGAGGCGCTCAGGAATGGGGTTGGACTATTTCAGGATTTGTGTCTGGAAAGTTGTACCTGGATAACGAGTTTAGACTCCTTTGTTCCCCAACCCAGTCTTGAAAAGTGGGCATCATTACACCTGCCACAGAGCTGGGGGAAACTGAGGCAGAGAGTGATTCAGTCACCAGACTAAGTTCACACAAGTAAAAAGGGCCGGGCTTGGAGTAAAGCCTGCGTGTCTGTTCTACCTCCTGACACCACATGGCTTCCTCCAACCACTTATCCCACATGCCTCCTGCTGTGCTTCAGGCTCACGATTTGTGGGCAGAGACAGATACAGAAGTTGTGAGATAATGAACGTCTGTTTTAAGTCTCTCAGTTTGTCACTAATTTGAAAGCAAACCCGCGCTCCTATGTTTATAGCAGCACTATTTACAACAGCTAAGCTATGGAAACAACCCAAATGCCCAAAAATAGATGACTGGATCAAGAAGATGTGGTCCATATACACAATGGAATATTACTCAGCAATCAAAAAAGATAAACTCATGCCATTTACAGCAACACGGATGGAGCTGGAAGGAATTGTGCTCAGCGAAATAAGTCAGAAGGAAAATGAAAACTATCAGATGGCCTCATTTATAGGGAGAATATAGGGAAATCGAACAAAGGGTCAGGAAAAAGACAAAACCTTCAAGCTGACCACAGATCTGAGGCACACAACAGGGCACAGGGGAGAGGAGGGGTCAAACGGGGTGGGGGTGAAGAGCACAAGGGACTGTGGTGACAGATCACTCGTGCTATAGTGGTGGGAGAATTATGGGAACTACACTTGAAGGGAGAAATCAAATACTGTTCAAAAATGAACAGTGATGTAAGAAAATAAATAAATTTAATAAAGTCTCTGAATTTTGGGGTAATGTTTTACACAACTGAAGAGCTGCCAAGCCCCCAGGAGTTTACTCCTTTGCTCCTTTAAGCCCTGCCAAGCTGCAGGGGGTGGGGGCAAATGTGGTTTTTATACCTTTTTGCAAACAGGAAACCTGGAGGCCGAAAGGGTAGCCCCCACACAAGGCTCCCTGTTTGTTAAGGGCAGAATCAGGTCTTGACCCTGACCTCTGACTCCAATCAAGTCTCACACTCTTCCCTCTACCTGCCATGGTGCTGATTTACACGGGAAATTTCTCAGAAAAGTGGAGAATCCTTTTTAATGTCAAGGGTTGATTATCAAGCAAGATTTTTATGGATCACACTTGCTCAAACTGTGGCCCGGTGTCCAAGACGATTGTCACCCACTGGCATGGAGACGGGACTTCACCTGTGTTGTGCAGAGGCCTCTAATATTACAGTTCCACCACTGACTTCCTTTAAATAACTAGAATTTGAAGCTCATTAATCTTAAAAACAGGAAGAACCACAACTATGTAAAGCTGCTCTCAAAGGGGGCAAATCAGCCCTCATCATTCCCTAACCCCCACCATCCTTTTAGTCTTACATGTGACTTCTTAGCAAGGCCTGGCTCCCAGTTTAGGGGCCCCCTGCTCTTTGCCCACCCACTTGCATTTTATGTTTTTTTAAAGATTAATTTTATTTATTTATGTATGCAAGAACTGGGGTGCAGGCCAGAGGTGCAGGGAGGTGAGAGGATTCACCAGAGACAGAGCGGGGAACAGAACAGGCAGACTGACTGAAATACACTGCTGAGGGGAGCAGCGGGTGAGACAGGAGAGGTCTGCTGCACCATGTGGGTAGCTCCCTGGCCGGGGATCGAACTCATGCTGCAGTGGCTGGCAATAACTTGATAGCGCTGAGACTTCAATCCCTACATTACCAGGGAGGCCCATTTTTATAAGTTTTAACTGAGTACTTACTCTGTGCTGAGTGTTCTGGGCCAGAAGTTTCCTCACCTCAGGGAGCTTTCCTTACACTTGGGTTCCAGATCCTTCCCCCATCACTCTAGCCCATGGCTACTTGGACAGAGCTCTGGTGGGATCCTTGGGAACATGGCCACTGCAGCTCCACAAAGGACCCCTGAGTGCTCCCTGGAGGCATAGAGAGGCTCAGCACAGAGCCCATGGGCCTTTGGACTGTGCCTCTGGGGACTGGATTCTAGGGGTGAGAAATAAAATGTTTTTTTCCCAAAGTGGATTTTCTCCTGGCTAAGCCATGCAGGGAAGCACAGGTCTCCACTCCTTGTTAATGTTGGCTGTATTTACAAGGTAATGACCAGGGGTGGGGAAGGGGGTGAATCTGGTGATGGGAAGCCCCAAGAAGCTGGTATCTCCAGAGACAGGATTTTACTTCTCTCAAATGTCTCAAAATGCCTAGAGCGATACCCAAACCAACTGCAAGTTCATGGACCAGGTCACAGAATTCCAAGGAAGACTGGCCAAGGTCAGGGTCTCATGTTCCCATGTCTAGCTGAGCATGGCTTCAAACAAGCTCTGGGCTGGACATCATGGAGGATCAAGAGGGAAGAAACAACTCAGTCCCTGATTTTGCAAGATATAAGAAATAATAGAAACACAAGATCACTAACACTTGTGGTCCATTAACAAAGTGCTGTACCATTTACTGAAGTTTTTCCACCACTGCTCCCATTTGTGCCTCCCTTAAGCTGTGTGAGAGGTGAGAAATAGGATGACTTTTATTTCCCTAGAGAGGACAGTAATTGAATTGTCCATCGTCACATAGCTAATATAGCAGTCAGGATTTGAACACAGGAATGTTTGATTCCAAAATCTGTGTCTGTGCCACGAGCTCACAAGAGTTTGTAACAGAGCTGAAGTTAGGGTGCCTTAGGTGGAGGAAATTTGGAAAAAAGCAGAGGTCACTGTGGTTAGGCGCAGTCAGAGGAGGCTTCCTGGAGGAGTTGGAATTTCTGTGGGTTGAAGAGTCAGAATTGATCAGGCATTTACCTTTCCCTTTACTGCCCATTCTCCTTAATGGAACAGAGAATGGGTTTCACCTGCCAGCTCTCACCTCAGCCTGCGGAATGAGGAATATATCTTTTATTTCTTAGTAATATCAGGACCCGGGCAAGAGACATAAATGGCTCAGAGAATTTAATCATTGAATAGGCAGCTTTGCCTAAGAGTAGAAATGAGAACTGACATGGAGTCCTCTCTGTGGGTAAATATAATTAGCCTGGCTATTATACTCCAAATCCTCCCTAAGCCCCCACGCTCAGGCAGCAAAAGGAACCTGCTGGCTTTTGGTGACTCTCGAAAACCAGGAACCTTTGCGGGAGCTGCAGTAATTTGATTTATCTCAGAAACAAGCCAACATTACAAGACTGGGTTTGCAATTTCAATATGCAGAGATTAATTTACATGCAGAGCTAATTAAGCAACGAAACACCCACTAATTGATTATTACAGGAAAAAGAACACATCAATTTGGAGAAATGCAATGCACAATATTTGCAAACTTAATTGCCAAGTGGAAAGTCCTCTTCTCCTGGCTAATAAATTTAACCAATTAACCTTTGCCGGATGGTCTTTAATTCCTGGAGTCCAGCAGCACTCGTACAGGAAGCTTTGGTCTCTGCCTTTTCAAACTCAAAGTCAGAAAAGACATAGTGGTTTCTGCACTTAGCACAGGCCTTGGTCAGAGTAAGATCTCACAAGAAATATTTGCAAATATGTGTACAAAGAGCCCACAGCAGTTATTTGCCATGGACTTCTTTACTATGTGAATTTTGCTGAATGGCACTCCTGGAAGGTATTATTATTATTATTATTACCTGCCCACCCCTTTTTAAGCTATGTGAGTTCCACAGAAGTGAAGTATCTGGTCTGGCCACAAAGCAAGTGGGATAAGGTGGTGGGGGAGAGCTGGGTATTGAACTCAGGGTCCTGGCCTCAGGTTCAAAGCTTTGCTCTCTCATGTCCTGGTGACCGAGGCTGCTTGTTTGTAGAGGTGGAACAAATAATCACCCAAGGGGACTGATTGACATAATGGGTGCAAGTGACCTCTAGCTTGAGGCATCACCCCCACTGGTTTGTCACAGTGCTGGGCTCCCATCTCAGATGCTTCCTGGGAGTTAAGGAGCAGCTGGGTCTCTGGTGTTAACCAGAGTCTTGAGTTAAATGCAAAGGCCTCTTACAGGAGTCACCATCAAGCATGCTCAATCATTTTTACCCAGCACCTGTGTCTGTGCCAAGGACAGATTCATTTTTTAGATGGAGTCACAGATGACGAGGATCCAAGGTATGTGGGGGGTCTGGGGCAGATAGGTTTTGCAGACCAGACAGATAGCAAAATAGTCTGTGTCTGTGCCCCATGAAGGAGCCATCCTAAAGGGGCAGGGTCCCAAGTGGTGCAGGGCAATGGCCTGTGCAAGATTTTGAAGAAAAAGTGTAGACGTTCTGGATGAAGGGACACCTTGCACATGTGCAATCCCCCCAAATCCCCAGTTCCTTATATGAAAAATGGGAGTCATGAAACCCCCTTCCAGGCATGTATGAGGCTTACATGGGCACACGTGCAGAAAGTGCTCAGCATGTACCAGGCACTCAGACCCTTGCTGGCACCTGGCCGCTCTTCTGGCAACTGCTACAGGCAGCTTATCCCCAAAGCAGCACAGAGCCCCAAGACACCAGTGCTCTCCTCCTGGGTCATCTGCAGATTCATTCTGTGTCCCTCACCAGGCCTCGATTTCTCCCTCTGCACAATGAGGTAGTAGAGGGGGTGGGGTGGAAAGTCAGGCAAAGGGGATGATTTATATGATCATGGGTAGAGACTAGACTTTTGGTGCTGATCGTAATATAGCAGGTATAAATGTTGAATCATAATATTGTACACCTGAAACCTATATGCTGTGATAAACCAATGTTACTTCCATAAAAATTAAGAAAGAAATGAGGTTGTAGGACCAGATGGATTTTAATGGCCTCCATGCCAATTCGTTCATGTATTGGTTTGCTCAATAATTATGTCTCGAGAGCCTGCTGAGTGGCAGGCAGTGCTGGGCACTGGGCACGTAGCTAGAGAAACAAGTCCTCTCTCAAAGCAAGCTGACTTTCCAATGAAGAAGCAGGCACGTCACACTTCCAGATGGTGGCCAGTTCTGTAAAGAAAAGCAAGAGCGTCTGTATTCATCAAGCCTTTCTTCTTTCCTTCCCAAACTATAAGATACAATATCAGCAAGTTATTGCATCTGGACCAAAAAAAGGGCAGGGACAGGTGTATCAGTGGATTAGAGATTTTCACAGAGTCCCAGGAAGAAGTGAATACCCAAACCTGTTCATAGAAACATAAGAACCTTATAAATTCTGGGAGCCCACAGTTGTCTTCCATGCAGCCCGCTTTCTGGAATGCTCCTACAGCTTACCACAGCTTACCACCATCTCTGTTTCTTTCATCTGTTCTTCTACTTGAGCTTCTACTCTATTCCTGTGGATTCTGTCTCCCATTCCACATAGTGAAGATGTGATCAGCGGTCACAAGCTATAGCCCTTGGAGGGAGACTATTCCTACTTTCATAGTCACAATTCTGAATTCCCAGGGCAGGACTCTGATTGGTTCATCACAGGTCAGGTGTCTATGGTGAACCAATCAGCTGTGGGTGAACCAATACAGTGTGTCTGTATTGTACAAACATGGCCACTCTAACTGTATGGAGACAGGGCAGAGGGAGCAGCTCCCAGAAAGTGAGATCTGGGGGAACTGCCAACCCAACATGAAGATCAACCACACCAATGCAGGGCTTCCTGCATAAAACGTGTGTTGGCATTTGAAGTCGCTTCCCAAACAAAGGGTAGTGAAAAAGCATGCCGGAAGTCAGTCTAGATGTGGAATCTGAAGACCTAATTTTTGATCCCAAGTCTACAACTGACCTGATGCAAGACCTTAGACAAGTCAATTACCCTCTCTGAATGTTCACTGGAAATGTGGGATAATAATTCTAGAGTTATTGTGAGGTTTAGATAAAAGTCAGGATAAGAAGAGGCTTTGAAAATACTGCAGTTCGGTGTAGTATTTGGGGCTCTCAGAGAAGGGTGGAGGTCACAGAGATGAGAGAAAGGGAGCTGACAGAACTCTGCAGGGATCCTTCCCCATGCGGAGGCCAGTTTTGCACAGACTTCGGGAGCTGGGACCTGGCATGGGGCTGGCCAGGGAACACTGGGATCCCTTTTTTAGGGGAAGTCAGAGTCTTGGCACCCAGTCCACTCAAGCCCTCACTAATGCTCAAGTCATGCCAAAGTGGCGCCTCTAATTAATGTTCCTATTTTCTGGAATTCACGTTTATTTTATCTGGGGCTTCAAATTGGATCACTTCACCCAGGGATCCATGAACAACTAGAACTAACAGTAAACGATCCCCCAAACTCAGTGATTTAGACAATTTGTCAGTAATTTAGACAAAAGAAGCTTATTCTCCTGGGACAGGGCTACCACGTGGACATTTGGTGAGGTTTTCTGCTTCCTTCTCCAGCTGCTCTTGCCTGAATCACTGCTAGGTCATGTGTGCTCATGTTACAACTGGCACTGGTCACCCCCAGAAAGCTGTTGGCAGGTTTCTAATTCTGCCGACATAGGCTGGCAGGCAGGTTTCCCCCCACAGAATGGGATGAGAATTGTCCTGAGTAAATGAGTCAGGCTGTTTGGTGCAGTCATCTGCTCAGGGCATCATGGCTGGCAGGGGAGGAGGTGGCTCCAGGCCCTGCTCGTCCCCCTCCCCCAACCCACCCTGACTATTCACAGTAGAATTCTTTCTACATGGGACAATGGCATCTTGATGACCTCTTTCCCCTTTAGGGCCCCTTTAGGACTTGTCAATCCCAAGTTCTACCCATCATTTTCCAGAGAACCCCTCCCTCACACTTCACCCTTTTTTTTCTTAAAGATTTATTTTATTTATACAAGAACTGGGGTACAGTCCAGATGTGTGGGAGGATGAGAGGAGTCACCAGAAACAGAGTGGGGAACAGAACAGGCAGACTGACTGGAATACACTGCTGAGGGGAGCAGCGGGTGAGACAGGAGAGGTCTGCTCGCCATGTGGGTTGCTTTGAAGCCAGCAGGGATCGAACCAGCACTGCAGAGGCTGTGGACAGCTTCACAGAGCGGTGCTCAACCACCTGCACCACCAGGGAGGCCCCTCTCACACTTCACCCTTGTTGCCACTACCCTGTCCAGGCCGCTGTGTGTCTTGTCTATGTCACTATATCACTCTCTGCAATGTCTTCCTCGTCTTTGATTTTTCTCCCAGATTTGATCGTGTCACTGCCTTGCTCAAAGCCCTTGTGCAAACCACTACACACCTATTAGAATAAGTGATGAAAAAAACATACTCAAGAGGGCCTCCCTGGTGGCTTCGGGGTTAATTAAGTCTCACTGCTATCACTGTGATGGCCTGAGTTCAATCCCCAGCCAGGGAGCTAACCCACACATAGCACAGCAGACCTCTTCTGTCTCACCCACTGCTCCCTCAGCAGTATATTTCAGTCAGTCTGCCTGTTCTGCTCCCTGCTCTGTCTCTGGTGAATCCTCTCACCCCCCACAACTCTGTCTTATACCCCAGTTCTTTTATGCAAAAAATAAAAACAAACAAACAAAAATATTCAAGAACTGATGAGGTGGAGCAACCAGAACTCTCATACATTATTGGTGAGACTACAAAATAGTACGATCCTTTTGAAAAATAGTCTGGAAGTGCCTCAGAAAGTTAAATGTACATTGAACAGTCAGCAGCAGAGCTACTAGATGTTTTCCCTGGAGAAATGAAAACATGTTCGGACAGACCTGTTCATAAATGTTTATACAGCTTTATGCACATGACAATGAATGGACAAGTAAACATTCATACTCAGAAAAAAGAGAAAAAAAAGAGAAAGGATCGGCTTTTTCAATTACTAACTACTATCTATCAACTATTGATACAGTCAACACTTGCAGAAAGACAAAAACACAGTGATGGAGAGCCGTGTTTTTACTTTTGCATAAAAGAACCGGGGTGCAGGCCAGAAGTGCGGGGGGTAAGAGGATCACCAGAGCAAGAGTGGGGAGCAGAACAGGCAGATCTACTGAAGTACACTGCTGTGGGGAGCAGCGGGTGAGCTCAGAGATTGGCAAGGGTTAGAAATGGGAGGAGGATGTGTCTGAAAGGGAGATTTTAGAGGTGAAGGAACTGTCTTAAATCTTAATCTGGAGGTAGTTGCCTGAATTTATACATGTATTAAAATTCATAGAACTGTAGAACAAAAGAAAGAAGTCGATGTTACCATGTGATTGTTTTTAAAATATAAAATTATGGAACTTCTTTAGGTAAAAATTCATACAAGGACCATTCCAAAATTCAGTGGGAGTGGCGTCAGAGCCTCTCAGCCTAGCTCTTGCCTTCTTCACCAGTTCTGATTTAGGACCCTCTCCTGATACACCAGAAATACTAAAATGTTCGCAGCTCCCCAAATACGCTGTGCAGGCTGGGCCTCCACATCACTGCTATTAGTGAAGTCCTATTCGTCCTTTACGACTTTTTAGAATTTAGCTCCCTTTGGGTAGTTTTATTTCTGACTTACACCCACCACCAGTTTTATGCCCTCTCTCTCTTTTTTTTTTAAGATTTATTTATTTATACAAGAACAGGGTACAGGCCAGATGAGCACGAGGGTGAGAGGATTCACCAGAGACAGAGCAGGGAACAGAACAGGCAGACTGACAAAATACACTGCTGAGGGGAGCAGTGGGTATGTCAGGAGAGGTCTGCCGCGTCATGTGGGACTCTCACCGGCTGGCCAGAATCGAACCCGCACTGCAGAGGCCGTGGACAGCTTCACAGTGCAGCGCTCAACCACCTGTGCCAGAGGGAGGGCCTTAAGCCCTCTCTGCTATACTACTTCTGATCCTTGCAAATTCTTTCACTACCTGTGTTACACTTTATTACAACAGCCTATTGCCAGCTCCTCTGTGCAGGGAGACCTCCTTTTGTCCCTAGGACCTCCTTTGACAATGTCCCTACTTCATGGGATCACTAGACCTGGGCATTCCAGGTGGGGGTGAGGTTGGGTGAGGTGGGTGTTTGCACCGAGGCAGGCCCTGAAGGAGCAACAGTTGGAGGCCAGTTCTCCCTAGCTGGGCAGCAGGCCCTTCCTGACAGTGTCATCTGAGAGACTTCTCTCCATGTCTATTGCAGCACCCAGAAAAAATGCCTTTAAGCTCTGGACAGGAGAGGGCAACAGGCAAGGGGGGCTGACATGACAGGGAGGTTTGCGTTCTGTGGTGACCTTGGGTACTGCCACTACCAACTCCAGTTGACTTGTGCCAAGCAGGCAGGTGTGGCCCAAACTCAAGAGGCACTGGGAATTTTGAGTTTTATACTAAATTTTTGGCTCAGAAACCATGAGTGCTGAGCTAACTGTACCACTTCTAAATGCCTCTGGGTTGTAACCTCTGATGTAGAGGGCTGGTATTCATCCTGGCTGCCCTGGGGGCAGGACGGAGTTTGCATTTTTCCTGAGCGGGCCTAGTCCTGGTGTAGAGTGGAGGAGCTCCTGGGGAGGAAAGGCTGAACAGGGCTTGGAGGGGCACAGGGTTTCTCAGCCATGGACATAGCCCCCTCAGGCATTTCCCACTCAATACACGTGGTTGAAGTCAGTTACCAGGGTGCTTGCTGTGGAAGTGAACTGGTCTTGGAAGGGAAGACAGTCCCAATAGACCCCGAATACGTGGTTTCAAAGGTTCTGGCATCAGTGGCCTGTGCAAAATGAGGCCACATCTGCTCCTGTGCCCTGTAATTATACCTTCCCCAGGGCTGGTGGAGTCAGGATGGTACGCGTTTGAGGCAGCCTCTAGGGTCTGCGCGCTCACCCTTGCTAACATGGCAGGCCAGGTTTTTAATTCCATGGGGTCAGGATGCAGGAGTATGATTTCCCTGGAGAGCACCGCCAGGCAGCTCTCTGCTCATGGGCGGGAGGCGCAGAGATATCGGGGCTGAGGGGGAATGCGAGGCAGTGCCCTCTGGGTGGGGGCTTCAGAAGCCATAAGAGCTGAGTCTCCTGGGACCAGCTGACCAGTGGCAGCACTCCTCCTGCACCCCCAGCCTCTCTTTCTTGCAAGAGATGGAAACACTCCCTGGCCAGGGGCCCCTAAGCGTCCAGGAGGAACCTCTCCCTTCTATTCCCATGCGCTGGCCGCAGAGTGAAGCAGTGCCGGCTGTCTACCAAAGGTCATCTTGGGGGAAGGGCTTGGCTTCTGGAAACAATTTACCTCAGCTGCCACAGGGCTTATAGGGTTGGGGATATACAAGGAGGAATTTGGACTTTGTCGAATCTTCTGGACTCCTGAGTTTGACGACGGCTGAGAAGAAGAGAGGAATGCTGCTTACGCGTCCATTTGGTAGAACGTCTTATGCCAGCCAGATGGGAGGGAGCAAAATGCTTTGCACTCAACAGTAGTCATTGCTGCAGCAAACTGCTCTAAAACTCTAGTTGTTGATTTGCTGGTGGTTCGTTCTGTAAGTGGCCTGTTGTTCCGGGTCTCTCCAGTGGCTGCGGTCCCTGTGGCTTGGCTGGGACTGGGTGGTGTCTGCTGCAGGTGCTAGGAGGCAGCTGGACCACACTTCCCCTGCAAATGACCCTGTGCTTTTTAGTACATGGTGGCTTGTTCCAAAAAAGTAAGAACAAAGAACAGTCCCACAGTACAAGCTTATACCTGGGTGATTCTTTCTAAAGTCCCATTGGCCAAAGCAAGCCTGATGGCCAAGCCCAGACTCCTGACCTATGCAAGGTCAAGAACACAGAGTGACATGGTTCACAGGGGCCATTCCTAGAGTAATATGCCTCGTATTCAGGAAGAAGTTGGGTGCAATTCCCATTTTATATATTTATTTTTTTACAAATATTGACTATCAACCAACTATCCCTGCTTTCATGGATTATGACCTAGTCGGGGAGTCTGGGTGGTATTCAAAATGAATAAGCAAAATACAGTCAGATGGTGATAAAGACTATGAGGATAAGGAGTCCAAGGTTCCCTGACTCTGGGGATTATGGAGAAAGACCCAGCAGAGCATGAATTTGGTAGAAGGAAAAGGTAAATGCTGGGCCAAGTAATCGCATGCCTGGCTCAGAGAAGGGGATAGAAGGGGATAGAAGGGGGTTACACTGACATGCAAAGGGAGATGTCTGTAGCTTCTTCAAGGGTGATCATCAGTTGTCCAGAGGCCTGGGTGAAGCTGAACCCTGCTCTGTGAACTATGGGATCCACAGCTGCAGAGAAAGCCAGCCCGAACAGGCGTCCTCCCATACACCCACATGTCAGCAGACCCAGGAGGGAGATGTGCTGTCATTCTCCCTCCCACCCTCCACATAACAAGAGCTAGGAGAGGAAAGAAGAGGACAAATCTCAGGTCTGGACCTTGTCCTTTGTTCTCCTCTCTAAGCTCTTGAGATAGATGAAGGGGTGCTGGTGGGGGTAAGGTGGGGGTATGGGGGAGTGAAGGAGGGAAGTTTGAACCAAGCTGGAGACTGAAGGGAAAAATCACAGCATGGAGCCTGCATGCCCGGGATGCTATTATTTGAGTAACTGGAAGTGGCTGAGAAGTCACGGAATTGCACCGAGGTGTCGCAGAGAGTTCTCTGAATTTAGAGTGAGGAAGTTCAACGTGCATGTGCTCTGCTTCCCACCTGTTCCTCAGGAGCCCTGCATGACTGCTAGATCCCATCCTTTTTACCTCTTCAAGGACAACGCTGTAGCTACCCTTCTCTCTAGCCCTTGCAAGGTCAACATTTTCCCTCTAGTGGATATTTCCCTAAAATATGCAAGCAGTGGTGTTATTTTTCCCCGTTCACAATGATACCTTGGCTGCATTTACCCCATCAGCTACAATGGCATTTCTCTTTTTACCACCCCTTGTAAAAGTGGCTGGTATCTGCTGCCACCAATCCTTTTCCTCTATTTTTCTCCTAAGCCCCGTGTGACTTTTGCCCTCACCAAGCCACCCAAACTGCCATTTGCAGGGCTGCCATGTCTAATGCAGCAGTCCATTCTGAGTCCTCCTCCTGGAGCTGCCAGTAGCATTGGTCACACTTAGTCCTCATTCCACTTTGGTGCAATTTCTTCTCGTGGCTCCAAGGACACCACACTTTGCTGGTTTCTTCTGTCAGATCATTCAGTCCTTCCCAGCTCTCTTTTCTTCCTCGTCTACTCACCACCTCTGAACATCAATACCCAGACTCAGCTCTTGGTCCATTTTTGTCGTCTATCTTCCATTCATTTTATCCACCTTCCATTCATTTCATCTACCTTCTATATGCCAGTGACTTCCCAATTTATGTCTCCAGACTGGACCTCGTTCTTAAACTCAAGACAAGTATACCCAGCTGCCTACTTGACATTCCTATCAGGATGCTCTCAGACAGGAGAGACTCGGTTATGCTTTATGAACAATGATCTCAAATCGCAGCAGCATATCACAAAAAGCTTGATTTCTCACTCATGTGACATATCCCCAGTGCTCTGCGCTATGGCACCCCCAACCCAGGCTGAGGGAGCAGCATCCATCTGGAACTCTGCTGTCACGGTGCAAGGGAAAATAGAAAACCTGACATTCCACAAGCTGCTTCTCACATTTCATTGGTTGAATCAAGTCATAAGATCGATCCTGATACGATGAAGTGGGGAGATACAGCAAATTTGTGGCATGGTCTATCAGATACACCGGTGATTATTATAAACCCATATTTTCTGGGGCTGAACTCCTTCTGCCATAAATCTGCCCCCTTGGTCTTCTCCACCCTAGTTGATGTTAATTACTGAGGCTAAAAATCTTGGTGTCATTCTTCAATTTTTTTGTTTTCACGTGCCATGTTCAATCTTTTAGGGTGCATCTTCACAATATACCCAGAATCTGGCCACTAGAACGCCGTCCTCTGCAACTACTCTGTCCACCACCATTATCTCCTGCTGGCTTACTTCTGTGGTGTCTTCCTAACCAGCCTTTCACATTCCATCCCTGACCTTCCATGGCCCTCATCCCCAAATCTACTTTGAACATACTAGCCCAAGTAATCATTGTGTAGGGCAAGTCAGCTCATTTCTTGCCTCTGCTTAAAAGCCTCCAATGACTCTCCGTTGCTCACAGAATCAAACTCGAGTTCTCCCAAGGGCCTTGCAGTCTCTCCCCACCATTTTTCACATCTTTTCACCTCTTTTCTTACTATTCTCAACATTGATCTCAGTTGGCCTCCTTGCTCTGGCCTCACCCTGGTCCTTGCTGGGGTGCACTGTGAGTGCAAGATGGCAGGTGGTGCGTGGGGCAGTAAGTTTTATTTCAATAGCTACATTCTCATTCTAACTAATTACAGCAGGTAATCCAGTTTTTCATGTATGGCAAGTATGTTATAAATTTCCTTTTATAATATAAATAAATCAGAGTGAGAGGAAAATTTGAGTAACTAATAGTGCAGATGGTAGGAGGACATGGCAAAGCCTCTGAGGATGGCGTGGAGTGAGTGACATGTGGGGCGCCCTTTCAGGGGACCCTACAGAGGAGGAGTGCACAGCTATGGGGAGGGAAGAGGTATGAAGTTGCAGAAGTAGGGCCAGCACAGGCTGTGGGCAGGGCCTGGGCCCCTGGGGGTGATTGGATCCCATGCCCCAAGGCTGCCCAGCTGCTGCCTGCGCCTGGGCCCCAGGGGGCTGCTGATTCCCAGAGCAGGTGAGCCCAGGAAGCAGCACTGTTTGTGGGCCTGCAGCAGTCGCAGCAGCACCTCCAATCTGTTACCGCCAAGTTGTAATTGCCATTTTCCCGAAGTGTGGTTTGCCTCATTAGGCTTGAAATAAACATCTTGTATTTTTGTTGCAATCTCCATTCTGGCTTTGTTTCTGCTGACCTCATTTCCTCCTCATGCTTAATCTTCTGCTTTGCAGAATGAGCCAGGACCAACCAGCCGGGAACGTGGTCTAAGAGGCTGTCACCAAGATGCTTGATATTTACATGGGACCCTGGACTCTGACGTTTGTCCTGGAGAGGTGCCAGGCTCAGAACAAAGAGACACTATGACTCTGTATGTGTGTGTGTGTGTGTGTGTGTGTGTGTGTGTGTGTGTGTGTAGAGAACAGAGAGACAGACATAGTGAAATAAACCATTACAGTACAGAAGTCCCTGTACCTTTCAAAAACCATTTAAAATCTCCAAATGCCCAACAATCTTCCACAGTTCATACTTTGTGGATCAGAGGAGTCACAGCTCATACTTGGTTTTTGTAATCCTTTACTTTAGCTCTCAGACTTTCCCCCTTTCACATGGGAAAGACAACACGAAGAAGGGAGAGGACCTTCTCTATCCTCTTGGCCTAAGCAGGACTTCTCTCCAGCTTCTCCGAGTCACTTAGTTCCTTTACTTCCATTTTTTCTACCTTCAGGAAGTCATCTGAAATATTTTAAAGTAATTGGGAACCACCCTTCCATCCACCCATCCATCCACACCTCCACCCACCCACCCATCAGTCATTCCATCTGTCCATCTGTCTGTCCATCCACCCACCCACCCACCCATCCACCTACCCACTCATCTATCCATCCACCCATCCATCATTCCATCCATCCACCCACCCACCCATCATTCTATCCATCCATCCGTCTGCCCATCCATCCACCCACCCACCCACTCATCCATCCATCCATCCACCCATCCATCATTCCATCCATCCATCTATCTGTCCATCCACCCATCCATCCAGGGTACTTGAAGATGCAGTCTTTCCGATGCATACCTCTTGCTGTTCAGGTAGGTTGCTGCAGAGAAAGTGCTGGAGAAATTAAAAAGGATCAAAATTCATAGCTTCACAGCCACCCTGTGAAGAAGGTAAGATAAGCCTAGTTTTCTCATTATACATTTTAAAAATGAGATTGGAGGGGTGAAGCTATGTCAAGGTCACAAGCAAGCATGAGTGAGAGATAACTCAGAACCTAGGTCTCCAGCCCTCCACCCCCTGACCTGGTTGAGTAACTTTAGGATGGGGAAGGGGGAGGACATGGCAGTTGGGCCTCTACCTCCAGAGTGGTGCACTTTCCTTGCCCTGAGGCTGCGCCGCCTTGGCTTCTAGCCAAAGAGCTTCCAGTTCAATGAGCTTTCAGACAAACTGACTGTTTAGCCACATGTTGATGCTTTTAAAACTCCATCTACTTCCAGTGGGAAAAACTCAGTTCTGATAGAGGACTTTGAAATTATAGATATAATCTCAGTTAGTTCGAAGTATCCACATGTGACCCAGAGAGCACAGGGTCAGATCACCCAAGAGTCCCCTTATTTGTGATGGACATTTTCTGAGCTTGCGTTCATCACAGGTATTTCAGATATATGAGGAATTTAAAGCACGTGAGACAGAAACAGACTCTGACCCAGAGTCAGCAGGGATCCTATTTTTTCATTCTGTTTTCTTGCTCTGATGGACACCAAGTCTCATCTATCCGGCTGATGCAAAGGATCAGCTTAAGTAGAGAGAGTGGCTTAAAAGCTGCCTGTGGAGCAGGAGAGGTGGTTAAGAGGGTTTTTCTGATAATAGCAAAGGCAAAGACAGGAGAACAACATGTAAAGACCTATTTAAAGTCGTTGTTCACCTCCTGACCACTCTGCCACGTCACTCTCGCTTCTATTGTCTTTAGAGCATTTATCCTGCACCAACACTTATTCTTTGTTTTTGTACTTGCTATTGTCCATTTTTTTCACTAGAACATAAGCTTTGTAGAAGCAAAGATCTGGTCTACCTTGACCGTGCCTTCTCGAAAAGCTCCTGATCCAGAGGTACCTGATACAGATTTACTGGAAGCACAGACAAGAGTGATTAGCTAAAAGGGGTGCTGAGGGAGGCCACCTGTGATGCAGGAAAGATAATGAACATGACTGTGGCTGTGGCTGATCTCACCATGGAACAACACAACTCAGAGACGAGCATAGGGTAGGCGCTGGATTTAGACCAGATTCAAGTCCTGGCTCCTCCTTCGGACGTTCTCATCTACAAGAGGGCGAAGAATATTGATCGAGTCTATTCTGTGCCAGGTCCCATACTGGGCTCTGTGCCTACCACAGTGACAGAGGCATATTCTGTTGCTGTGGGCTTCGGGCATCTGTCCATCTCTCTAAGTAAACAGTGGGCACATGCTTTCCAAAGGAAAAGGAGGAAAAAACATTAAGGACAGCTCCTCTGGAGAGTCAGAGAAGACTGAGTCCTAGAGTATAAGGAGACATCCTGGCCCAGGAATAGCTACAGCCTGTCTGGGAAGATATGGGGAGGTGTCAGACAAGAGGACTAGTGTCCACTGAGGAAGGGGACCAGTGTTGGCGCAACTGTGACTGAATGTCATCCTGTGGGTGAAATGCCAAAAGCATGAGGAGAATGTGATGTGAGCCTCAGGGGATCATTCCCTCATGCCCTCATTCATTCATTCATTCATTCATTCTCTAATTCAACATATTTTGGGGAGAAATTATTCATTGGGGATACAGTGGCAGCAAAACAGACAATTCCTTGTTTTTAAGAGCATCTGTTCTAGATGGTGATAAGACAATAACAATAATATGTTAATTATTCAGTGCATAAGAGAGTGATGAAAATATGGAGAAAAATGAAAGGCAGGAGGCTTTGCAATCCTATGTAGGGAAGATTTAGGGAAAGATTTTAATGTGACTCGAAAAGAGTTAATTCCTCTAAAGACAGACAGATTTCACATCACGCTGGTACATGGTAAGGCCTCAATAAGCCAATGAAGCAATGAACCGTGGTGATGGTGGAGACAGTGATGCGACGGTGGTGGTGAAGATGAAGATGATGATGATGAAGGCAGTGGTGGAGGGGGTGAAGGACAGGGACAAAGCGATCCTGGAGGAGTCAGCTGTGGGAAGTCCTTGCCAGAACCCCTTTCTCATCAGCCCGTCACCAGGAAGTACCCTCTCCTCTCCTTTCTGCCCAGCAGAGCCTCATCTCCCCCTCAGACCTGGCAGGGTCTCAAGCAGCCGTCTCCGGCACCAGGAGAGGTGCATAAATGGTGGCCAATTCTTCCAGAAATTCATCTTCCAAAAATTGCTTTCCATCCATTTTGCTCCAATTCCGTTTTATTTATTACCTAGCAGTGAGCAGATGGAGCCATTTTTCCTCGGAGCTGCTTGAAAGAGACGCTCTGCAATTGTGCAGCAGGCTCGGGGCCTGATTTATGGGCTCTGTGCCCCAGGAGCCAGGCCTGACGCCCTTTCCAGTGGCTGCAGCTGGCAGAATGGGATGCTGTCGGGGCAGACACCGTGGGCCTGCCTTTTGGGGATGGACATATTACCTGGTCAAAGATGCCTCGCCCACACCCATCCCGGGCCTGTGCCGGGGTCTCCCCAGCCAGGCTTCCCCCCTCGTCTCGCCCCAGTGAGCAGGAGGGAGAGAAAACATTTCTCGAGACAAAGGCGATTTCCTACAGCCAAAGGGAGCACTCGGCCCGTCTTTAATCATCTGTTTTCAGTCGGGCCATTTAGAAGTTATTCTAGAGGCTAAGTTCTTCTTTGACATTTTGTATTGAATTTTCAGTTCCCTCATTCAAACTGGAAAGATTATGACCCATCATGTGCCCTATTAGCCCACATTATAATGACATATTAAGGGAAATCTTTATCTCTCCCGCTTCCTTGCTGTGTGACTGTGGGCAAATCGCTGACCTTCTCTAATTCTTGGTTGACACATCTGTGACGGGAGGACACTCCTCTTGTCTGTCTCATCGGATCATGGTGAGGATTACTCAAGGTTATGCCCATGGACTGCTTAGCACTGAACATACAATGAATGTTCTAGAAATGCTGTCTATTGATAATACGGTTTAAAACATTCATATTGTCTTTCCTCTCCGAGCTAAGTGTCCCGTTATTTTGGAATCTGCAGGCCAGCTGAGTTTCCACCCCTGTGACTTAGGCTGGGTATTTTGTGACTTGGGGTGGGTATTTTACTTCAACTGATCCTCATATTTTTTATGAAATGGGGACATCAGCTACCTCCCAGAACTCTCGGCAGAAATGAAATCCTCTATCATGGGAAGTTTCTTTAAAAGTGAACTTTTTCTCTAAAGCCTGGTTATTGCCATCATTTTATAACTAAGGTCTGTATTTATGGGCAAGGTAGCTCTTCAGTAGACTAGAGACATCCCCTGTCATCCAACAGCCCTTGGCCTAATGTCACACAGGCGTCGCGTCCTCCTGCACATGCCTGCAGCTTTGGGTGACAGGGAGAGTCTCCTCCCCTGGCTTGTTACCTCCCCAACAAGGATTCTGCAGGAGTTGAGTCTGGGGCTGTCCTGGGATCAGAGGACTTCAGCCTCTTTGGGGGTACCTATGAGTACCTTTTCCCCTAAATTAAAGATTAGAGTATGGAGTGTTGGCTTCTCCAAGGTGAGGAAGTGGTTAACCCTCTGCTTTATTTCTTCTCCAGAGGCTTGGACTTTTCTCCTAGAAGATATTGAGGTTCTGTTTGGTATTTACCTGTTGACTGAATGACACTGGACTGAAGGAGAGACCTAGAGAGCCAGAAGGCTAGAAAATTTCATATCTTCGTTGTTTGGTGTTGCCTTGCAGGGCAACAGGGTTGGGAGTGGGGTGGGACAGAGGAAAGACAACTCAAAGTCCAAGTAGAGAAAGGGAGAGACATAGAGGGGCTCACATCTTAGGGAGCACAGCACCTTTTTGTAGGGCAGTCTCACATTTATTGGGGATCAGATTAAGGGAAGGTGCGCAAGTACATGGAGGAATGTACTGGTGGGATGTGTGTTGGGGAGGCATAATTGGCACAAGTTAGGGGGAAGTGAATAGGGGTTGTTGCCTCAGGGGCTCCACTGTTCCTGCTGATCATATCATCCTATCTGCAATTCCTGTTCTGTCAAGGTGGTCTAGCTGGTTATTGCTAATCTGAACACAATGTCTGCCTGTTATTTTCAGCAGATACTGGTTTCCCAGTATGTACCTAATACCAAGACTGTTGTCCTGGTGAGAGGCCCCCTGCCTGACTCTACATTTTAGCTTGACCAGCAGGAACTCTGGGCACCAAGACAATATCTAGAACGGGGCAGGTGGTGCGGGGGACTGGGGATCCCACAGTTTGGGGGATGCTGAGGACTATGTGGTGCCCAGCGCTGCCAGGACAGGAGGCAAAAGTCACAGTGGGAGCTGCCAAAGTTGCTCCCTCCCCCTCCTGCTGTCCTCCCACTGCCATGGCCACACTGGGAGGGAGATGCGGGAACTTCAGCTCATGGCATCTCAGCAAAGGGCCCTCCCTGACCTAGTCGCCATCTGGGAGGTTAGATAACTCCTGAGACATGAAGACATTCAGGATCTATCCGATGTCCTCACATTTGGTGGATATGCGTGTCTTGTCTCTGAGTCTCAGAAACCTATGAGCCTGGTGGTTACAGCTTCTGGGGCTGGATTCTGGTCTAATGACCCCTTTCTCTTTTTCTGTTCTAGATCAGCACACTCAGTACAACTTTCTGGACATGTTTCATGTCTATTCTGTGCAATGTGGTAATTGCTAGCCACATAGGACAGAGGGACTGACCTTTTCATTTCATTTAAATTCATTTCAATAGCTACGCGGTGGTTAGTGGCTACCGCGTGGAACAACAGATCGCGACAGTTGTTCCTTCATTTTCTGGTGTCAATATTTGCCCAAGAGGAATTGCATAAGGACCTCCAAGTGCCAGGCCCAGCAGGGGACACCTGAGAGAAAAAGGGTAGTGCCTGCCTTATGCCCTGGGAAAGTTTCCCTTCCCACTCGGGAGAGGTGCCCATGAAGCCAGTGCAGGCCGAGCAAGTGCTGGGCAAGGGTCTGCAGATGCTGTTAGTCTTGTCTACTAAACAGAGTAAGTTTCTGGAGGGCAGGGTTGGTCTCAATCCATACTGAGCACATGGTGCCTGCTAGTTAGTACAGATATGCTAACAGGGACACATCTTGAGTCAGGTACCCACTGGGCACCACTGGGCAGCTGGGCGTAGTTGGAGGGGGTGGAGTGGAAGGTAGGAATCCCTTGGTTCAGCTCCAGAGAGTTAGCTGACCCTGACTTGGGTGCAGACACAGAGCCCTGAGGGGTATCAGCTAACTCTCAGAAAATCCCCAGGGTTTCCCCTCTACTCCACAAGCCCCAATTTTCATCAGCAATGACCAGTGGCACCCAAACTAAGTTCCTTTTTGGAACTTTCTGGAAGTGGTGGTCTGGCTGAAATGTGCAGAGACCAGGGCACACCCCAGCCTCCTTCCCTGTGGCTGTGACCACCAACAAGACACAGAGAACAGGACAGGGCTTGTGGGAAGGAGTGGATTCCCTGAGCCACACACAGTCTCCCCCAGAGCTACGGCTCCTCAGAATAGCTCCTACACAGCCTCCTCTCTTAGGAGAACTCCTTACTTCATAAAAGTCAGGGCAGATTTATTTTTTTTAATATAATAATTTATTTTGAGAAAATTCCCAATAAGCAGAAAGCAAATGGCTATAACATCAATTTACTAAATAGAGCATTCTATACCAAGTACTATCCTATGTACATTACAAATAGGAACATGCTTAAGACTTATAACAATACCAGGAGGTGTTTCTGTGTATGATCCCATTTTAGAGATTAAGGAAGCTGAGACACAAGTTGCAGTAATTTATCTAAGGTGACATAGCTATGCGTAGGAAATGGTAAGTGAATCTTTATGGTAATCTTTGTCTGGGACAAGTGGCTGTCTGGTTATGTGGGACTTCCAGGACGTGCTAACAGCAGCACAATTCTATATAATCAGGATGAGGTGGTTATGTTAGCAGGCAGACTGAGGAGCACCCCAGCACCCCCAAACATACACAGCTAAATGGGTTCTGCCATCCCCCACATCAAGACAAAACCTACTCTAGTGCGTAAGACCTTCAATGAAAATAATTTTAATACAATTAGTATGCAATAAAGAGACAATGTGCAATACAGAGAAGAGAAAGAATATAGTTAAAATAGTTTCCCATGAAACACCCAAATTTACCCATATCCACATGGGTAAATGCCCAGTCTAGCAGGCTTGGCCCAAAGCAGGGCCTCTGAGGCCCAAAATTTGCCATGAGTCTAAGGCACCTCCTGGCAGGGACCCATAGGCAAGGGGCAGGAAGGACCAGGCAAGTCTGGAAGGAAAAGAGCAAATCCCAATCAAAGTCAAGACAAAGGCTGCCATTGCCAGCCTCCCCACGGGTCTCTCACCCCCATCTCTGTCTCTTTCAAGTGTCTCCTTCCATGTTCCCCAAGTCCCTGATCCAAGTCCAAGGCCAAGAAACAAGCAGAGCTTCTACTTCACATGTCTCTCTGCTCCACATGCCTCTTCCAAATCTGCTACTTCCTAAGTGCTTTTTCTGGTCTTTTCTAACTTTGCCTCCTTGCTCAGCTCCACCCTTCCCTGGGTGGGGCAGGGAACCTGGAACCTCCCCTTTCTGTGGATGTCACACTGTCACAATTTCCCTACACCTAAGGGAAGTCTGGGTCCAGGGGTCCTGCTCTTGATGCCCATACTTCATGGTCAGGAGGACACCTGTATCCTCAGGTGTCAGTGAGTCAGTCAGGGTTAACTTTGTGCCGTCTCTTCATTGTGCAAATGAGAAAGCTGAAATTGGCTAATACTTACCCAGGCCTCAGGGAAGTTAAATGCAAAGCTGGGGCCATACCTAGCCTACGACACCCCAGTGCTGGGCCTCAGACTACGGGTTCCTGGATATTTCTATATTTATAAAACCCCTTCTTTACAGAAAAGGGATTTGAAATGACCTATGGGAAAGGATATGATGACAAGTTGCCAAAAAACAAGAAGCAGAAGGAAATCAAGATCAAAGTGTAGTGCAAACACGCCCTATCTAATAGGTTATTTGGACTTGAGCTTCCTGGCACCCATGGTAAAAAAGGAAAGCCCTCAGAGTTTTCTCAGGGAATACAGAGGTTTTGTTTTGTATTTTTTAAATTGAATTATTATCCATTGAGAGCATTAGGTAGGGACTATAGACTAGGAGAAGGGGCTTAATTTCCTGTGAAGGCAAAGCAAGTCTGGCTGTTTTTATATCAATCCACATAAAAGCCAGGGTAGCTCCTGAAAACACAAGTGAGGGAAATGACCCAGAGAGTGGCTGAGTTAAGGTGATCCAAGCTTGAAGATTTTGGAGGGCTCTAACATAATCCCAACAAATTCTGATGCAGAAGGACACTATATAAGTCAGAGGCAGCGGGAGGTTTAGAGACTGGAATCCTGCTGGATCCTCTCTCCTACCCCCACAGCTGCGTTCTGCTCTGGTGCCTGAGGACAGACCTGAGGACAGAGCCTTCGGGGATCTGTTTTAAGGACGGTGCCCACTAGCACTGCTTCCATCCACTCTGGGCTCCAGAGGCCAGGCCAACCGGGCAAAAGTGGGCATTTGCTCATAGCCTTGCCTGTGGTTGGGATTCAGCTGGATGTTCAGTTGGGGACCCTTAGTTTCTCATTAGAATGTCTGTCGGCTTTTCTATTAAACAATTTCTTGGGTTTCTTTCAAGGTCGGGGAGGAAGATGCACTGAGGGAGGGGAGAGAGCCCCATCCTAATCAAATTTGAGCAGAGGCAGGATAAAAATTAACCTTCATTTGAATATGTAAACAAACACTGCCTTTGGTAACTTCCAGCTGCCCTTGACTTGGGTGGGAAGAGCAGCGCAAAGTGATCCATCTGCCAGGTCCCTCCATGGCAGGAAAAACTTTATTCTTAAAGGCTTTTTACACTTGAATAAGTGCTAAATAATAATAATAGACCAAGACTGAAATTCTTTCGCCTGGAAGGGTGTCAACACCGGCAGGATGAAGAACTGGGAGTTCTTCTAGGGAGCGAGGGGGGTGACAAAATCTGGGTTGATGAATGCTGACATTCTGAATAAAATCACTCCATGCCTTCACCTAGGTCAAGAAACGACATTGTTTTCCTGAGCCGCGGTGACAGCGAGGTGACAGAGATTAATAGCTTGGTATTGACTGAGCAACTTCGAGTTCCTTATCTCTGTCAAGTCAAGGCTGTGTCCAAGGGCTGAAAGTGTTATTAGACTTATAATTGCAAAGACATTTAAAGGGTTTCCCCTTAAGGGACTATGAAATCCAATAAACCTTTCACAAAACCTCAAGCGCTGGAGTGCAAAGCGCGTCTGGGAGAGCTGCGCGCTCCCAGCCAAGTGCCGGGAAACCTTGAAGCCGCCAACATTGAATAATGTTTGATTTATGAAGTTGGTTTTGAATTTGTATCAGTTGTTTTATTAAAAATATATGAAAGGAAGTTTTAAATATGAGCAAGCCCTGTAGGCGCTTGTCTGCTCGAGCTGCCTGTCTGGCGCCCGATTCCTTGTCCCTGCCGCTGGATGCAGGGGGACAGAGCAGGGAGGGGCCAGGTGGCTAATTTGCGGGATTAATTTGGTCTGCTGGGGCTTAAGTCTCAATTTCTCACCCAGGTTTCCGGAGGAGGTGGAGGGGCTGGAGATGCTGAGTCAGTGGGGCTTGCGATGCCGGCACGTAGGTGGTCCGGGGAGACCGCTCAGCGTGCTGGGCGGCATTGACTTGTCAAATTGCAACACCGAGAAGTAAATCAGCTTCTGGAAAGGGTGTTCTGGCTTCATCCAGGAAGTCTCCAGCACCGGAGGCTGCAGGCAGGGCTGAGTTTGGCTTGTGGGAGAGCTGTTTAGCCAGACTGATGTAGGGATGGGGGATTGCTGGAGGATTAGGCTTTGGGCCTCAGTTTCCCCTCTGTTAAATAACAGACCCAAGGTTCTTGCAAGAAGAGCCCCCCAGGACCTCCAGGTCCAGTACCTCATCACCTAATGGCCAGGGAAGATTGCAGATTGCACAGTGATCGTGAGTAGAGCTGGGCAGGCGGCTGGCAGGGGTTTCAGGCGGGAATAGGGCCGGGGCTTTAGCAGAAGCACATTTGTCACAGGACACCTTGGGCCCCAGGGCCCGCCTAGGTTGGCAGTGGCATGCAGACAGCTGGAGGGACTGTGAGTATCTGCAGAGATATAAAAAATGGCACCTGTTCACTCCTACCTGGGAACAGCCCAATAGGTGGGTGATTCCTAAGCCACGATGTGCCCTCTGCTGCTCTGCCCCCTTCAGTGAGGCACCTGGAGTGGGGGGGGAGCGCAAGGTGGGATAGACCCTGGTGATTGGCCTTGGCAGCCCTTCCCAGAGGTGGTCAGTCACTTTTTCTCTCAGCCCCCTCTTGAAGTGAGGAGGCTCAGCATCTCTGGGGTTCCGTCAGCCCCCCTTTCTATCTCTGCCTCATTACCAACATTCCACTGGCCCCATGCCAGTCACATAGTAGGTACCTATAAATGTTGGTTCAAGGAGTGGATAAAGGCTACCCATCAACTTCCATTCTCCTCTCTATCATCAGTGCCAGCCAAAGGTGGGCAGCTGGCATGTTAATTCAGCCAGAGGACTGGGCGCTTGGCAAAATTGCAGGGAGGCTGTTTCCAGGTAGACCTGGGAACCTCCCTACAGTTGGTTCTCTCAGGCTGCACCTCAGTGGGGAGGCTGGGGGAGTAAGGGCCATAATGGGCTTCAGGGATGGACCCTTGCAGGGGTGGTGGCAAGACAGCCAACACCTTGGCCTGAGCCGGCAGAGCCCAGGAGGGCCAGGCAGCTGGTCCAGCCTGAGAGGCGCCAACAACACTAGAGTTCAAGGCCAGGCTAATGCTCGAGACCCACGCAAGCCTCTGGGAAGAAGGAGGATTGAAAGAAGCAGACCCCAGACCTTCCTCTCAGTGAGGGAATGCTCTGCTCCTTGTTCTGTCAGAAGGAGCCACAACTGTCAGCCAAGGCCGGTCTCCAGGGAGATGGCAGAGGGAGTTATCCCTACTTTTTGGAGGTGGTGAGGTTGTCCAGAAACTCCCTGGCCCCTATGTTTCTAAAAGAGATGGCCTTTCCATCCCTGCTGCCCTGCATCTCTGCTGTGTGCTGCTGTTGATGCCCTGCTCCCCCTGGTACAATTGCTCACTCCCTGGCTCCCCTCACGCTCAGCCTGTCCTCATCCTTCCTGCACCGGCGAAGCCCTGGTCTCCCACAACCCTTCGTGGACGTAGACCTGGGAGATGTCCCTGGTGATGGCGTCACCTCTCGGCACACAGGCTCTTGCCACCTTCACTCAGTCGGTTGTGACCATGAAGCTCAGGCCCTGGGCACCAGCTGGGGTTTTTGGATCTTGGTGTCTGCTAAACGCTTTGTTCTAGCTGATTCACAGACTCTGTCTTTGGCAGAGTTGAGTTCTCCTGGTAGTGAGTCTGTGACACTGTAGGCTGTTTGGATGTTGGTCTTAAAGAATGACCTCAGTAGTCGCTCATGCTTTGTACTATTCACCTGCTTTTGATTAAATTTTGGTAGAAGTTTACAATCCTATGGGATTTTAGCATCCGGAGATATCAAAGACTGGGAGGAAGAGGGATTGATAAAGGGCAAAGAGGCAGTTCCCCTTGGGGGGGGCTCATACCACCCTCAATTACCCCATTGGCTGTATACTCAGGTTGCCTGCACCTCCTTTGTCCCAAGAGAGCTCCAGGCCGGTGTTAGGAGGCAGGAAAAAAGAGCAGACCCTCTGGGGGACAAACCTGCCCACCCCATGAAGGCTTTGCTGTCCTGGATTGCTTCCCCATGGGATTTTCCTGGAATCCATCAACTGAGCTGATGAACTAGCTCGTGTGGATCTGCCAGTGGGGAAGTTGAGGCGGCCTGCTTCTCCACCCTAGAACTGGGCTACCTCCTTTAAGTGGGCCGCGGCCGTAAGGATTATTTTCAAGCAAATGACAAAAACCCAAGCCAAGTTGATTTGAGCCCAAAGGAGAATTGATTGGCCCCTGCCACTGAGAAGCAATTGTGGATTCAGACACAGCAGGATTCAGCACTCAAACATTGATTTTGGAACTTGCTCTCTCTCCATCACTCAGCTTCCCTTTCCTCTGGGCACACTCTTTCCCAAGCAGGCTGGTCCTGTGCGGTGTCGCCAGCAGCCGCTGTAGCTCTGGTGAAATTCTGGAGGTGGAGTTACACCCGAGCCTGCTGGCCTCATGTCCATCCCTGAGCAATCACTGGGGCAGGGAGCCCGAACTGGATCATGTGCCCAGCCCTGGAGTGGGCCAGTGACAATTGAACCACGTGGGTCCAGTGGAAGAACAAAGCTAATGCCCCTTATAGAGGCTAAAGCAGAATTTGAATTCCCCAGCTGTCCTACCTTTGCTGAGGCCATTTCTCCTACCTGTAGCCATCACCTTTCCTCTCTGCTTTGCCTACCTGCCATTCATGTCCCATCTCCTTACATCTTGTTAGTTGTTAATTTGATGTCAATATGTTAGCTGAAGGGATTGTTCCTCTTTCTATGGCCCTGCTTATGTGAAAACAGAGGCTTATGGGGAAAAACTCTATGGCTTTTTCCAGCCCCTAGATAAATATAAGCTTTGTTTCTTCTTTCAAGTCTCAACTGAAGTGCTGCCTCCTCCAGCCAGGTCTCCTGTATGTCCTCCACAACTCTGATTTTGCCTCAAGTCTTGGTTATGATGCACACATTTTTTTAAAAGATTTATTTATTTATTTATACAGGAACTGGGGTACAGGCCAGATGCGTGGGAGGGTGAGAGGATTTACCAGAGACAGAGCAGGGAACAGAATAGGCAGACTAACGAAATACACTGCTGAGGGGAGAAGTGGGGGAGACAGGAGAGGTCTGTCGCGCCATGTCGAACACTCGCCGGCCAGCCGGCCGGGATGGGACCGGCACTGCAGAGGCTGCGGACAGGTTCACGGCGCGGTGCTCAACCACCTGTGCCACCAGGGGAGGCCCACGAAGCACACATTTTGTCCCCATCTTTCCCGTAAGCACCTTCAGGATAGGATCATGTGTGATTCATCCCTGGTTCTCTGATGACACCTCACCCAGAGTGGGTGCTCAAGAGTCTCAGGAGTTGGAGAGAACTGAGTAACTTCTCTATTTTGATTTTTTCTCTTAAAAAAAAAAAAAACCTGAAGAAATGACAAAACAAGGCAAGAGAAATTGTATCTTTCAAATGTTTTCTTTCCACAAATTAACGCTTTAACACTAAAGCAAACACAACAATTAACTCCCTGTTCCCATAAAATGTGTAATAATTTTGACTAATGCAAAATGTTGTAACATTTCAGACACTGCAGAACTTCGGATCCAACAGGAAGTGTTACACCCATTATGGCCAAAAGACAGGGCCGCGTCACACATGATCCCCAGCTCCCTTCTGTTTCCCTTGCCCTATCACAGGCAGCAATGTCCTACAATGCAGCATGCTAGTCCTGATGCAAATGCAGCTTTTGTTTTGAAGAATTTAAATCACAGAGCAGGCCAGGTGGTGGTGGTGTCTGGTGAGGGGACCCATATTTAAAGTTGGAGGGGGTGGAGGGAGGGCCTTCCTTTAGTTCTTTTGTGTGTGACTGTGACTTTCTGTAAAACGTCACTTGGTGGAAACGTGGACTGTGTTGGAGGCCCTCTGCACACCCCTCTCTCTGTTCATAGTGAGCCGTGTGCTCTCTGGGTCTGCAAGGGGGTCTTGAGGCTGACAGAGCAGTGGAGAGCTGGGGACTGACAGGAAGGGAGGGAGGTGCTGGGGCCGGCTGGCTGGCATGGGCATGCTTGGCGACAGGCTGTGATCGCACCGTGGGTGGCCGACAGCCTTCTCTGCCCATGCATATGCATCGTGCCAGCCCCCGGGAGCTGGAGTTGGCCTGCCTCCAGGAAGGGCGCCATATGGAAAGTGCGTAGGGTTTTTATTTTATTGTTTTACAAGATTTCACCAAAACAAAAGTTAAAAAGAAAAAAGGAGAAAGGAAAAGAAAACTTAGAGACAGGATCAGACAAGGTTAATGATGAAAAGAGTCATAGAAATCAACTGATTGCTTCAGTCCCCACCTGGGCCAGGTGGAGAAACTGAGGCACAGAGTGTTGAGAGTCAGGGGGGGCATGTCCAAGTTCTCAGGCCTAAGAAGAAGCCAAGGCACTAGCAGGGCCATCCTTGCCGGCCTCCCGACCCCAAGAAGCATGATCTGAGGTTCCTGAGTGGCCTCCTGGTCTCTTTTGGGATTCTCTGACAGGACAATGTGGCATAATTTCCAACTCAAATTTCTTGGCAGTTAATGTTTTACTTAGTCCATTCTCCAAAACCATCACCCAAGATAATTCTTTTTAACTATACAAACCTTTATATTTCCCTTTTCGAAAACAAAGGGGAATATAGGCAGTTGGGACTTTATCAAACTAAAATGCTTTTGTACAGCAAAGGAGACAGCAATCAAAATGAAGAGATATCCTATTGAATGGAAGAAAATATTTGCACACCATACATCTGATAAGGGGCTGAAATCAAAGATCTACCAAGATCTTAACACAACTCAACAAAAACAAAGCAAACAATCCAATCAAAAAATGGGCAGAAGGCAGATGAAAATGGCCAAGAGGCAGATGAAAAAAATATTCAACACTACTAATTATCAGGGAAATGCAAATCAAAACCACAATGAGATACCACCTCACACCTGTGAGAATGACCCATATTAAGAAAAACAGAAACAACGAATGCTGGCGAGGATGTGATAAAAAAGGAAACCCTCTTTTGCTGCTGGTGGGGATATAAAATGGTCCAGCCTCTATTGAAAGCTGTGGAAGTTCCTCAAAACACTAAAAATGGATCTATGATATGACCCAGTGACTCCACTTTTAGGAATCTACCCAAAGGACATAAAAACACTAATTGGAAAGGAAATCTGCACTTCTATGTTTACTGCAGCCAAGGTATAGAAACAACATAAATGTTCCCCAAAAGATGAATGGATCAAAAAAGATGTGGTATATACACATAGGAATATTACTCAGCAATCAAAAAGAAACTCATGCCATTTACAGCAACATGGACGGAGCTGGAAGGGATTATGCTAAGCGAAATAAGCCAGAAGGAAAAAGATAAATATCAGATGGCTTCATTTAAATGTGAATATAAAGAAACCAAACAAAGAGTCAAGGAAAAGACAAACTTTTTGTCTGACCTTAAACAAAAAGTTGATCTTAGATATGAGGCATACAGCAGGGAAGGAGAAGGGAGAGGAGTCAAAACAGGGGAGGGGAGAGCATGAGGGTCTGTGGTGATAGATCACACATTCTGTGGTGGTGGGAGAACTACAGCGACTGCACCTCAGGGGAGAAATAAAATACTGCCTAAGATTTAACAACAATGTAAGAAAAGAAATACAAAAAAATAAATGTCCCATTGGTTCAGAACAAAAAATGCTTTACTGCGGGAAAAGGAGCAAAGTTTATATTTTACTATCTTAATCATTTTGGTGGATGAGGTAGTAATTATGATATGGGAATATTTGCAGGGTTTTTTGGGGGAGCAGAAAAGCACACACACTACAAAATTCAGTCTCCCAACAATTACAAGTACCCATATCCACAGGTATTGTTGTCTAGCAGATCCCCAGGCAACCTGTTGTATCCTGCACAAATGAAAAACTCTATTCCCCCAAAGAACACCTCTCCACCATCATCTCTGCTGTCCCTGGCAACAACCATTTGCTTTGTTCTTTGATTCTGACTACTTTAGATAACCTCCTATAATTGGAAACATGAAGTATTTGTCTTTCTGTGATTTGTCTTTTTGTATATTTTGTGATTTGTCTTTTTATACATTTTGTGGCAGAATTTCCTTCTTTTTTTTTTAACTCAATAATATCCCATTACATATATGCCACAATTTCTTTTCTTTTAAACAAATAGTTCTACAAGCTTTATTTTACCCTGCTATTATCTGTGAGAAAAAGTATAACTGTTAAAAAGTTAGTGCTTGCCTATGTGTTTGTTTATACAGAATACTTTCCCCAAAGTTCCCAGACAACTGATGATTTAACAGGGACCCTGTCCTATTGGAAAGTTAATCTAATTGGAAAAATAATGTAGATTTATGACAATGCAGTGTATAAAGAGAGCTAAATCAGTCATTTATATGAAAAGCTGTACAAAGTTATTAAGTTTTTGACTCCACTCTCAAGGACAGAAATATTGAATTCATACTGCATTTTCTTTATCCATTCATCTATTGATGAACATTTAGATTCCTTCTACCTCTTGGCTATTATGAATGAGCATGAATGAACATGAGGGTGCAAATATCTCTTCAAGATCCTGTTTTCAGTTCTTTTGGATGTGTACCCAGAAGCGGGATGGCTAGATCATATGTTAGTTCTATTTTTAATATTTTTAAAGAACTGCCATACTGTTTTCCATAGTGACCGTACCATTTTACATTCCCACCAGTAGTACAAGGGTCCAATTTCTCCACATCCTCATCCCATTTTAATCAGTCATTTTAAGTGTATAGTTTGATAATGTTATATATATTCACACTCTTGTGCAACAAACCTCCAGAACATTTTTCATCTCGCAAATAGCTTAAGCCATTCAGGTTGGTTTCTATCCATTGCAAAGAATGAGTCCTAATTTATACGCTTTCAGTAAAGTGCATTTAGTTCCTTGGTGCATTGACATGTCAAAACATTCTTAGTTTGTACCATTGGGTGGATCTGGGATGACAGGAGACAGCTGTGCCCTAGGATTTCTGAGATGGGGTGATAATGCTCCTCAGAGGACACCAGAGGTTCTTTGTGGGAGGAGAATGACACCCCAGAGTCTCAGACATGTGGGATCACATATTTGATCTGCTCCCTCTCTGTCTTGGAGAACTACTGTTTTTGCCTAACAAAACAAATTCATTCTTTTGGCTGAGTGGCTCCAAGCCTGGCTTCCCCTGGGGCATATGATCAAAACATAAATGTCAGGGTCTCGCCTCTTTCCTCAGGATGGGGGATTCTTGGAAAGGACATGTCTAGGTCAAGACAATTCCCAGATTCAGAGGTTGAAGCAGCTGTTTGCCTTTGGGACCAGAACCGCCAGCACCCCTCATGGATCTCGAAAGTCAAGAGAAGGGCATTTTTGAGAGCACCCGACTTACTACTTATAAAAGTATTGTTGAAGGTCGCATTGCAAACCGGATGCATGTCACAGCAGAGTTCTTCCCTGATAAAAGAGGTAGCTGGGTGAACAAGTGCTTGGCTTGGTGATTTCAGAAGTCCTGATTTATCAAAGCCAAGAATAGCCTTGTCATAATAAGAGGAAAAAATTGCTTGAGATTCCAAAGGGACTCATGATTTAGTGATATTCCCGAAGGAAAATTAGGGTCCATGTTCGATGGCTCCTCTCCTTCCTGCTGCCTCCTGAGAGATGATTACTCATTGGTAATTTATTAGCTAATTATGCACGGGCAAAGAGTATGAATCACTTCATTTAGATGATAGCAATTAGCGAGGGCTCGTTGGAGTTCCTTCTGTCGGGATTCTGAGTGTGTTTAGACAACACAGGTGCTGCGGAGGCCAGAACTCCTCTGGGGAGGAAACAGCCCTACCCCCGCCCTGCTGGCAAGTTGCTTCTCCTAAATCCTCCCCTGACCTCCTCCTACTAGGTGACTTTCCATTTGTCTGCCCTTCATCTCTTACAAGCTCAGTGAACGTGGGCAAGTGACCTTTCCTCTCCTGACCCCATCTGTAAAATGGAATCGTTCATTCTCCCTGCTCACCCGCAGGAGACTGATGGATAGATGGAGTCATAGGTGGAGACATTAGACTCCATCTATCTAGGAATGTGGAACTACTGGCAGCTTGGCTTGCTCCTGAGCCACTAGAGGGTTGGGGAAATGTCAGCCCTCACAACCCAGCCGTTCACTTCTCCATCCTCACCGCAGAGATGCGCTGCGTGTGTACACACAGGTTCAGGCCCCAGGATGCCCTTGGCACCAGGGCATTTATTGGCAAAGGGCAGCAGACAATATCCAAGAATAGGGGAAGAGCTAAGTAAAATGAGGCATGTTGCTGTCGCAAGCAGTCACAAGTGTCAGCAGACGGGGGATGGGGAAGCCAGCACCCCCAAAACCTGCACAGTAAAAATGGGTTCTGTCACCTGCCACATCAAGACAAACTTAGTCTTAATGCATTATACCATCAACAAAAAATAACTTTATACAGTTCGTGTGCAATAGAAGAACAAAAAATATAGTTTCCAAATGAAGCCCCCAAATTTACCCATCCCTGCGTGGGTAAGTGCCCACCCAGACTGGGTTGGCGTGGGGCCCCTGAGGTCTGAAAGCCTGCCCCACGTCTAAGGCGTCTGCTGGCAGGAACCCACAAGAAAGGGGCAGAAGGGACCAGACAAGTCTGAAATGAAAAGAACAAAATAAAATCAAGACAAAAGCTGCCATCATGGGCCTCCGCCTAGGTCTCCCATCCATGTTTCTGTCTCTTTCAAGTGTCTCCCTCCATGTACCCCAAATCCCTGGTACAATTCCAAGGCCAAGAAGCAAGTACAGCTTTTTCACATGCCTCTCCTCTCCACGTGCCTCCCCCACGTCTTCTTGTATCTGTTCCTCCTCTTTCCTTCCTTCCTTTAAGCCTTCTCTAGCTTCCCCTCCCTGCTCAGCTCCACCTTCCTTGGGCGAGGCAGGGAACTGGAAACCCCCTTTCTACGGATGTCCTGCTGCTAGACAAGGACTGACCGACATACGTAGTGACAAGTGGCTAAATAATAGAAACAGGAGGCTCTCATTTATGGCAAGAAATCGACATAAAATACACTCTCTGTAGAAAAGTTACCTACCTGTCATCTGTCTTTATACCTACCTGTTTATCATTCTCTTCTATCTATATTTGTGCCTGGTTAAAAGGTTATGACACGTTCTAGAACAACACATCAAATGAATCCTTTGAAAGCATGAGAATGACATGAATAGAGGCCCTTTGTCCACTTTGCTCTCCAACCCAACTCCTAGATTACTTCCTTGGACCGTAGAAGCTGGATTTGAAAGTATGTCCAAGGAAACTTTAGTTTATCTAAATGGTCTGATTTTAAATAGTTATTTAAATAATAAATAATTTAAATAATAGTATTTTAATAATTTAATTTAATTAATTTTTAATTTAATTTAATATTTTAAATAATAAATAATTATTTATTAAGCAGTTATAAACCTCTGAGGCCCCAGCTGACTTTAGGAGTTCTTGTTTGGATCCCCAGAGCTCCTTCCAGTCCATCACCACCCTGGTCTCAGCCCCCCGGCCCCTTTGCTCTGCTCCTGTCTTTATCCTGAGACATATTTTAATAAAGTTGCTGCATGTGGAAGAGGATTATGGTTCATCTGATTTCTGCTACTGGAAGTCCTGGGGGAAGGAAAGCCTTGTTTAACTCAATTCATAACACTATTAATCCAGCCATAAACCTTCCAATGACTTGAAAGGAGAGAGGAGAATTCATTACAGCCCATCTCTAAGTGGCACATTCCTCCACTCCTAGGCCAGCAGGTGAGAGTTTGGGGCTCCTCGGTCTCACCAGAGGTCATTCTGGGAGGCATCCCAGCACAGGACTGACTTCGAGAGGCCTGTGTTGGAGCTCTCACTCCCTCCTCCTCCCACACTTTCTACATGGGGTTATGGGGCCAAAGAGGTTGTGTAAATTGTCTGAGGTCACAGCATGGGAAAGCAGGAGACTGGACTAACCCAACTCTCCTGATCTTGCATCCAGGGTTCTAGCCTCTGTGAAAACACATTTTTTTGTTTGTTTGTTTCTCCATGTTATTTATTTATATTTTATTTTATATAATTCTTACATCATTTTTCATTTTTGCACAATGTGTGCATTTTCACTTTGGTTATATTCCCCATACAATTGCACCCCCCTTATTTTGACCCTAATCCTTCCTCTCCCTCCCTCCCCCCTCCATAATGTGTCTCTGGTTTATAGTTGCTTGTTGATTTTGATTTTTTCTTTATTATAGTTAGTCTTTTTCCTGGTCCCTTATTTAGGTTTTCTAAATTCCTGCTATGAGTGAGACCATCCGGTATTTATTTTTTCCTTTCTGTGTTATTTCGCTGATTGGTTTACACACATTCATTCCAGTGCTGGTAGTCTAAACCAAGGAAGTAACTATAAATTGGAAAAATCTGATGGAGGCTAATAGTAGAAAATTTAGGATGGAGGCATTTACAAGACCAGAAACTGGCGGTGGGGGTGGACATGACAAACACCGTTGTTAAACCAGCTATAGAAATGGATGATTCTTGGGCCCCAAATGCTATAGCAAGTATCAGATGCTATAGAAAGTATCCAGAGACATGGACCAAAGGTGGGATATGGACATGGAGGCCATTGTAGAGAATCACTGGTCCTTACAAAGCAACCTAGTCACAATCTAGAAGTAATTAATTTAATAATATATAAAATTCCACAAATGAATGAACCCCTTCCAAGGAGAACCCTGTATCTGCAATCTCTGCACTGGCAGGAAGCAGCTCTCCTGCCCACCTGTGTCTATGCAGACATCTCTCACTTTTTTTTTTAAGATTTGTTTTATTTATTTATGCATACAAGAACTGGTGTACAGGCCAGAGATGTGGGGGTGAGAGGATTCACCAGAGACAGATTGGCGAGCAGAACAGGTGGATCTACTGAAATACACTGCTGAGGGGAGTAGTGGGCCAGACAGGAGAGGTCTGTTGCAGCCATAGGGATCAGCTCCCTCACCGGGGATTGAACTCATGTTGCTGTGTCTGGCCATAGCTTGATAGCGCTGAGACTTAACCCCTGCACCACCAGGGAGGCCCTATGCAGGCATCTCTTTAACAAACCTGTCCCTTTCAGAGGCAGCTCTTCCTGCCACCTTGTGTCTGCACAATAGTCTTCTTCTCCTTTCTTCTTTTTAATATAATAAACCTGCCCTTTTGGATATAACCAAAAGTCTCTGCTCTGTGGGGAAGTTTGCTGTGGGCTGCTGAAAGGGGATCTCTGGGAAAACTTTTCTCAGAGGTAACCCAAGGACCCCGTTCTCTGAACCTAACACCTCTCCCAAAACAACATCCAAATCTATGTCCTGAATGTGTTCATCCTGTCCCATCCCATGTTATCGCTAAAATTCTGGACCAGGTTAAATGTCCACCATCTGGGACCAGTTCATGAAGAGTAACCCTTCACTCAGTGAGCTATTAGGCCACCACTAAAATGTTTTGAAAGGTTGAAATAACAAATAATACTATAATATGCTGAGCAAAAATATGGCAGGATGAAAATAAGGTCAGGGTCAGGGCCAACGAGGACCTGGGAAAGCCCAAGCCAGCGAGCAAGGCATCTTTGGGTGGGATGAAGCTCTCTGCTGGCCTCCGGAGAGCCAGCTGGAGGGATCAGAGAACAGAACCATCTATTTCCAGGATCCAGGAAGCCCAAGTTTTGGTCCTTCCAGCCGAGGGACCCAGCGCAGGCTGCACGTCCTGAGCCCACTCATATGTGGCACATAAAGAACAGAGCAAACAAAGGGACTAAATAAAACCAATAAAAAACTGAAGCAAGAAGACCGGTTAGCATTAGAAAGGAAGGGTAAGAGAAGTGGCTAACTTGGATAAAAGGGGTCTGTTGTGCAGGGAAGATGGTGGTGAAGGTAATGCAGTATACACAGATGTTGATTTGCGATCGCATCCCGGAAACACACAAAGTTACAATGCAATCTTACTTCAAAAAATAACAACAAAAATGCAGAAATCACACCCCTGCTCAAAAGAAAAAGAAATGAGACAGGGGAGGGGAGGGCAGCAGCAGCTGAAGCTTTGATTTACTGGAAATGCCTCATGGTGTTTCGGGGACAGAGTAGTGAATGAGGGCGTTCCTGCAAATGATGGGGTTCCTGCTCCTTGGGCATTAGAGTTTTGCAGGACACCCCAGAAAGACAGTGAATTATCTGGTTGTGGAGTCCTGGACTGGGAGCCTGACATTCTAGGTTTGACTCCTGTAAGGATAGGAACGCTTTTCTGCCCCATCTGCCTTATTTTCTTTATCTGTAAAGATGGGCTTGGGGTAGCAGCTCCTAGCCTCCATTTTCTTCTCACCCACAATTATGCACATCACCTCATTCTGTCCTTGAACACCCCTGGGAGGGCCTCCCTGATGGCCTAGGGGTTGAGTCTCAGAGTTATCACTGCAATGGCCTGAGTTTGATCCCTTGCCAGGGGGCTACCCACATGGCACAGCAGACCTCTCCTGTCTCGCCCGCTGCTCCCCTCAGCAGTGTATTTCAGTAGATTCACCTGTTCTGCTCCCCACTCTGTCTCTGGTGAATCCTCTTACCCCCACCTCCCCACCTTTTACCTGCACCCCAGTTCTACACACAAAAATCTTTTTAAAAGGAAAAAAGACACCCCTGTGATGTGGACATTCAGAAATGTACCACTGGGGGTGCTTGTGGTTACAAAGCCGAGATGAATTTGCCTCACTCCCAAGGGTGACTACTGCCCCTAGGGGGCCCAGGTGTCTTGCCAGTAAGGGCCTCGTTGGTCCCAAAATAAGCTGCCATAGAGTCATCCCATGCCCATTGCTCAGAGGCTTGGATAAGAACCTCCTCATGTGGCCCCTGGGTGCCCCTCATTCCTGGGTGAAGCTTCCTTGTCAGGGTGCTCTCTGGGCTAAGGGTTTCCCCTCGCTTATCCTGCAAAGGTGCTTAAGAGTTTCAGTTCCCTGAATTCAGTACACGCGCATGGACTGTCCAGAGGTGTTACCTCTACAAAACGGTTCAACAACTCTCCCTTAAAATTTGAAATAAGCTATAAATATGTGACACTGACAGGATAACAATGTACACGGTGTGAGAAGGTATATCTTTCTTCTCTTCCCGTCCCTAACCACACAAACTCACCCATGCAGGATTTTTTTTCCTTTCTTTTTTTTAAAGATTTATTTATTTATTCATACAAGAACTGGGGTGTAGGCCAGAGGTGCAGGGGGTGAGAGGATTCACCAGAGACTGAATGGGGAACAGAACAGGCGGACTGAATGAAATACACTGCTGAGGGGAGCAGCGGGAGAGACAGGAGGGGTCTGCAGCACCATGTGGGTCAGCTCCCTGGCCGAGGATCGAACTTGTGTTACAGTAGCTGCGGACAGCTTCATAGTGCTGTGTCTTAACTCCTGGCGCCACCAGGGAGGCCTGCACACAGGATTTTATTCCCCAAGAAACTGTTACTAAATTCTGCTGCTAAAATGTACACAAATGGGCTTATAATATGTATATGGTTCCGCATTATGTCCTTTTGCTTAATAATGTTTGGAGAGTCTACATATTAGCACATAGTTATTTGGTCTATTTTAATGAATGTTTTATTCTAATTCTTTTAAAGGCTACCATTCACTTCTAGTGCTCTTACATTTTTCCATGTAATTCTAACTCTTCTCAACGTATTCACCATACCTGTTTAACCACATCACTCTTGATAGCCAGTCCATCTTTTGCTGCACAGACAGGGCTGTGATGATCATCTTTGATCATATCTCGGAGAGCGCATCTTTAGGATAAATTCCTGGAGATAATCTCATTTTAAAGCCCTACGTGGGGATTTTAAAAAATTAATTTCCTCTATCACATGTTCTGTGCTTATCCTCATGATGAGGAAGGGTTTTGTTGGGAACAATCAAAGTTCCCCTGATAAGGGGCAGATCATGGGTTTCCATCATATCAGCTTAGAGAGGTGTTAATATCCCCTTATTGCAGTGACAGCTCAGAAGCAGAGAAGTTGTGTTCAACCCAGAACTGCCTGTTTTGGGGTAGCAACTCGACCTCTGCTCTTTACTCCAGCCTTAGAAGCACTGGCGCATGGTGGTGGCTGATTGCTAAGCCCTGCTGTGGTTTGCAATCAACTTCCAAGGTGGCCTTTGTGTCCCTTGCTGCTGAGGTCTGGCAGCAAGATGTGATCCAGACCCACTGTCTCTGGGTTTCAGGTAGGCAGCCCACTCAGCAGCAGCGCTGCAAGCTCTTCTCACATAGGTGGGTGTGGTATGTGACACCCAGGGTGGGGCCACCATTCATTAATAGCCGCACAGACTGAGCACTTACTATGTGCTAGACCTGTTTTAAACACTTGATGTAAGTTGACTCATCTAATGCCTAGAACAAACCTTCAGTGCAGGCACAGTGATCATCTATCTAGTCTTATGAGGGGAACATGGTGGTTATTGATGCTGATTTATATTTTTTTCTGAGTATTTGATGAGTTTGTACTCATTGTGAGGCATAGCCAGTGAGTTGCTTTGATTAAGTAATTAAGAGCATAAGTGGCCTGCACCTCCTCCAGGGGTAGGCTTATAGAGCCAGTGTGTAGTCAGTTCCTTTCCTGCTGTCACATGCTCAAACTCCATGTGTCAGGCTCTCTGTCAATGCTGCCAGCTTGGGCCCAAGGTAAGGATGAGGGGAAGCAGGACCCCCAGACAACCCATGATGAACATGGGAGATGAGTGTAAAGCAAACTTGATTGTTTTTAGTCGCTGTGATGTTAACACAGTGTAAGCTTTAGCACAGTGTAAGTTTTTCTCTCCTGATTGACACAGGAACTGAGACCAGAGAGATTGTTAGTTTCTTGGGGTCACATGGCTGGTGGGTACAAGAATCAAGATTTGAGTCAGAGGCACTGACTCCAGAGTTTGTTTGCCTTCACCACTCTGTGGGCTGTACCTTCTTAATGATTCCAGGCTGGAACTTCAGGGTCAGAATCAGAACGCTTTATCAATTCTGAATGTCTGGGAATAGGGCTCCAGAATGTCATGTTGACAGGGGCTTCTTCATCTGGACTTACCAACCTGAAAAGAGCAGAAACCAACTTATGTTGATGTCGTCTATGTGTGGACTTGGCTTGACCCAGGGGCTCAGACACTTCCTTAGGACACTGTCCCCCTCTTCACTCAGCTTCCAGCTGCATTTGTTTCCATCTTAGGCATCCTAATGCCTTAGGGGAGCAACACCTCTATCCTCTAGCTTAGTTCCCTGAGGCAGATGCATTTCTGACTTGCCTATTTCGCAAGGGGTTGTATGGACTAGGCGAGATAATGGGTGAATGTGATGGTGAAGAAAATGGAAGCATGAACATCGTGCTTCTCCTCCACTGGTTTGGGGAAGAAACACTGAGGGGAGGCCCAGCTGCCGATACCAGAGCTGAGATTCCAGGATGCAACCCCCAAAGGACTATTACCTTCTTCTCAGAGAGGCAGAAACTAGGGCCAATGGTTATGGCAGGAAGCGTGGTGGGGTCTAGGGACCCACTGTGAATTCAAGCCATGATTCCTGGGTAGGGCAAACACCAGTTGGTGGCTCTCTAGATTAGGATTCTTCTTCTTTAGGACTGATGCCCTGTCCCTGCCAGGGAGCCTCCAGTGGGGGCATGTCTGTATGACCTGACCCTGTATGACTTGCCCCTGATTGGCTGGAAAGGAGGTGTATGACCTAGTTGAGCCAATGGACTTTTCCTGGAAAAAAAAAAAACACAACACTTATGACAGACAACAAGAGGCTCATCAGCTTGGGCCTAATCATCCTTAAATTTGCAGAATTTTATGGAGTTCTTATTATGTGTCTAACACTGTTCTAGGTGTTGAGGGTTCAGATTATCAGATGCCGCATAGATTTTACAACATAGATTTATAAGCACACATAATTTATATCATTTACAAATAAGACAATTTCAATTAACTGATACAAAGGAAATAAAACAGGGAAATGTGAGCAGATGATGAGGAAAGACTTTTCTAAGAGGGGCCTTTGAAGCTGAGTCCTATGAAGCTGAGTCAGTCCATGAAGACTGACTCATGGGAAGAGCTGGGGAAAGGGAGTCGTGGAAGAAGGGACATCAAACACCCTGAAGTATAAAACTGGGCATTATGTAGGGTCAGAAGGAAGGCTGGTGTGGTGGGAGGGTGATGAGCAAGGCAGAGGGTAATATGAAATGAGTCTAGAGAGGTAGGCTGGGGTTTGTATAAAAGATATCATTGGGCATAACAGAAGACTTGGTGTACATCTTATATTTGCTAGACAGGTGGAGCTGTGTCCTGTTAAGGCTGGAGCCTCGTGGAGAAGACCTGGCATTGCTGCTGTGATCCCTGGCGCTGTCCAGGGTACTACGCTCCCAGCTCCTGACAGGGTGAGCCAGGCCTTTTGCCTGTTCAATATCTTTTGTCAGAGTGTCTACATTTAAGGGGAATGTCATTGAGAGCTGGCTTCTGCAAGAACCAGGCTATCCTTTCTTCTGCTGAAAGCTCTTGTCTAATGCACAAGGGTATGTTTCATTACGTTCCCTAACCAGAACTAGAAAGGAAATAATTGAGTAAGTGATCTATCGAGGGAGTATGCCCAGAAGAAACTTGTAAGAGGACAAACAGGGAAGGATAGTATGATAGAAGAAGTGATTTCAGCTTTCTGATCCCCCAGAAGTCCCCAGAGTATGAAGGGCTCCACAGAGTTGCATCATCTTGAGACAAGGTTACCCAGATTTGTACCCTTGTGCCTTTCTTTGTCTGCAGGCCTCAGACTTCTCTGAGCATGGGATTCCCATCAGGAAAGGACAGTTCTCTGGAGAAGTGTGCTGTGTGAGTCTTTGGCAGTTCAATGTGCAGTGTACATAGGTTGTGACTGGTCCAGTGATGGAGATCTGGGTGCGGTACCCACAGCACCTTATGTTAAGGGCAGGGTGTGTTTCCTTTGAGAGAACCTGATGATGGGGCAAAGAACCAAGTAGATATGGAAATGATACTCTGGACACCAGCTGCAGAGATTAGCCAGTCCATGAACTCTACCTGTTGGTGAGCTGTGGATGATATTGGGCTTTTTTATTCCTGGTTATCACTGGAGGAAAACGGTGGACTACCTCACAGTGCCAACTCTGGGGCATCATCTGTGCTAAGAGCTCTGTAAATAAATTGATCTATGCTGCTGAATAGCTTGTTATGGTAGGGGGACCACTCAGGTAGGGTAATAGAGGCTCAGAGAGGCTATGTGGCTGGCTTCAAGTCACTTGTTAGTTAATTGGTAGAAGAAGTAGAATTGGAACTTGACTCAGTCTGGAGCTGGACCACTGCTATGTCTGTGGGAGTAGGGCTAAGAGAGGGCAGGAAGAGAAAACAGCCTTGTTCAGTGAGGTTCTCCGGGGCCGGCCTTGTGTTGGGGTGTCTCCATCTATGTGAAAATCATTCCAGGCTGTGGGTTCTTACTGTGTTCTTATCCTCTCAGATCAAGGTACCCAAACTGCATTTATCTCTGGCTCCCACAAATGCCACATTTTCCTTCTCAGCCCTTGCTTCTCCTCCCGCTCTTCAGCCTTACAGAGTCAGACATTAGCCTGTAAGGTACAGATCATGCCTGTGATGGCAGCTCTGGCTCATTTTTGCCACATTCCCAAAGACCCGAGCTGTGGCCATAAAGCCTTTGCAATGAGGTGCTGCCTACTGGGAAGTATGAGTTAGTTAAGAGTTTTCTGTTGGTATACCAACTTTATGGGAGTGTTCTTTACTTAATTGAAAAATTGACTTATATTTAGAACTTAATGATCTTTATTTTAAAATGAAACTTTATGGCTACTTAGAAAAATAGGAAAGAGCACTCACTTCCCATAACTTTGAAAATCATTCAAATTATTTTGTGTGTCACTGTGGTAGATGACTGGCATTTTAGGAAACACTGGCACAGTAGGAAGAATAGGAGACTGGATGCCAGGAACTTACATCCTGATTCAAATTCTTCCACTAACAGAACAACAGCAGCAGCAAGAGTGATAGTCAACATTTATTGGGTGTATGTTATGAGTCAAGCAATGTGTTAAGTACTTTCCACAAATCATTTCATGAAATCCTCACATTGGGAGCCCTTTGTAACCACATGCATTGTACATGGTTTGCAAATGGTCCAGTGATGGGGACTGGGTAGGCCACCAATGGCATGTCACATCAGGGTTCTTAGTTTGGGTGTCCCAAGAAGCAGACTCTGATGTAAGTATTCCTGTGCAAATCATATTTTAAGAAAATGCTCTCAAGAAAAGCAGTAAGAGTGTAGCAAACTCTGGGGTACAATTTGGTTTTAGGGAGTTGGTGAGAAAGGTGCTATAGGCAAGGACTCTTTTCTATGATCCTCAGATTATAGTAAAAAGCTATCTTTTGATTGTGTCAAAGACCCAGGTCAACATGCCTTCATGCAAGGAAGTTTCCTCGAGTAGCTTCAGGCAAGGCTGCATCCAGTTGCTGTTTGGTGTCTTCAGTGCTACGTTTTCACTGCTGATCTCAACTGTTACATTCTTCCACATACAGACACTCCCCACATGGTGGCTCCAGGCTTACATCACGCTAGATTATAACCACAGCAGAGAGAAGATTTTTCTCATAGTTCCTTCCAAAGCCTTAGGGTCCACTCGTATTAGCCAATGCGAGTCCCATGATTATCCCTGAAGCAACCTTTCTGGCTGGGAGATGTGCTCTGATTGGTTAGACCTGACTCCATGACTACCCCTGGATCCTGAGGCGTGGGGAGGAGACAGGTTCAAGAACCCCTTGCTCTGAGACTGGGGCATAAAAGCACACCTCAAAGAGAAGCTGGCCAGCAGAAATAAATGTCCAGCCCCACCTGTCCACACACCAGGCTTTCTCTGCAGGTCAGGGAGAAGTGCAGAGGACGGCAAGGAGCTGCTTTTAAATGTGCTGACGACGTTCGAGGAGGGGGTTCCCACTGGCAGCCGGGAATGCAATCAACTTGCTGCTTTTGCCAACCCCAGCACCTGTCATATTTCATCTTCTTTTAAATAACTTCAAGGATATGAAAGTCATAAAAGCAAACCCAGGTAGGGTCAGAAGTCACCTGCTCCTCTGAGTGGAGGGCTGTCACATTCGCGCCTTACTTGGTCACGCATTTGCATGGCCCCCTTGGAGCTGAGCACAAGGCCAGTAAATATTCAAATGAGGCTCATGGGTCTGGGTGGAAATAAATTACAACTGCTTGCCACCCCCCAGGACGTACTCAAAATAAAAAAGTACATTGGAGATTACCTTCTTCATAATTGTTATATATTTCTTTGACCTCACAGCAGCGAAAGTTGGCTTTCAAAGAAAGAAAATGTTGTTGCTGAGCAGCAGAGAAACATTTTAATGAACACCACAGGGTTTACTGATCACTGTTAATGAGTGAGGAACGAGTGTCCTGCAGGAATCTTCTGTCTATCTTTAGAAAGCAGCCTTGGATGATGGAGGGGTGGAGGGTGATGGAGAAGCGCGTGTGTCTGCAAACTAGAAAACAAATACATCATGTCTTGAACATTGTCTAGAATGGACACTCGAGGAGCAGGCCAAGACTTGTTTGCATCTTTGTTTGTACCCTCCCCAGTCCATAGCAGCAGTTAAACCCAGATTTACTGACTGTTATAAAGAGTTGCAGCAGCAATATTCAAAGGAACAAAACTCAACAAAAACCTTTCAGTCTCACTGGGGTTCTTTACCCACCATTGTGGTTTGGAGGAGGCTTCACGAGAAAGGCCCCTTCTGAACAGGGGCGAGAAGACACAAGGGACTATGGTGATGGTTCACGGGGGAATTGATGGTGGGAATTTTATAGGAAATACACAATGATATCAAAGACATAATTAAAAAATTATAATAAAAAAAGAAAAAAGAGGTCCTCCCTGGTGGCGCAAGGGGTTAAGATGCAACCCATGAAGCAATCTGCAGCCACAGCCACTTGAGTTCGATCCCCGGCCAGGGAGATACCCACATGGCACAGCAGATTTTTCACCTGACTCGCCTACTGCTCCCCTCAGCAGTGTTCTTCAGATGATCTGCCTGTTCTGTTCCCCACTTTGTCTCTGGTGACTCCTCTCACCCCACCCCCACCTCTGGCCTGTACCTCAGATCTTGTATGCATAAATAAATAAATCTTTAAAAAAAAAAGGCCCTTTCCTGCCAGTGAACATTCTGTGTGTGTGTGTACCTGGTTCCCCTACGTGAACAGGTCCCCAGACTAAATCAGGGTAGGGCAGCAAGTTTGCTGTCATAAGTCACCGACTTACACTGTTAAAATCATTGGAAGCTCAAAGAAATACAAAGCAATTTGGTGCAGCCAGCCCATTTGCTTCTAGAAATGGGGACGTTCTCCTTGTTAGCTCATTAAAATTAAGAGCAGGGAAAAGACCAGTCTATTAACTACACATAATAAATGACACAAACTATGCTTCCCTTGTATTTTAGAACTGAAGGGAATGAGGGTGACAGAGATAGGAAAAGATGCTTGTAGAGAGGCATTGAAAATAAGCAAATAAGCAGAGGATCAGAAAAGAATGCAGAGACAGGAAATGATGGCTCATTGAATGGTTATAAGGGCAAAGGTTTTACACTAATCACCATGTTAATATGTCCCGTAACCCAGGGGCAGGTGCTATTCGTCTCCCCTCTACATAGATGAGACACGCTGAGGTTGGGAAGGTAAAGATATTTTCTCAAGACTGTCCTGTCCATAGGGGGATGGCTGTGATCTGACCCCAGGCAGCTCAACACAGGCCTTGCTCTATGCCATGTCTGGAGCCCTTGGTCATATTTCTAGCCAGTGGATTGTGTTTGTGTGCCTGATTATTTACATGTACCTGGTCTCTCAAATTAATTTTTAACCAAGTATTTGTTAATTTTTTCACAATATAAGATTTCTCCCCTCAGATGTGGTCATAGTCATCCACCATAGCCCATGATGCTCCCCTCCGATCCCCATTTTTCCTTTCATTTCTTCTTCCCTTTCCCTCCCCTCCTGAATGCCTCAATGCCTCAGATCTATGGTCTGCTTTCATAGTTTTTTTTTTTTTTTTAAAGATTTACTTATTTATTTATACAAGCACTGGGTACAGTCAGAAGCGCGGGAGGGTGAGAGAACTCACCAGAGCCAGAGTGGGGAACAGAACAGGCAGAGCAACGAAATACACTGCTGAGGGGAGCAGCGGGCGAGACAGAAGAGGTCTGCTGTGCCATGTGGGACCCTCGCCGGTGGCTGGGCATCAAACTGGCACCACAAAGGCTGCAGGCAGCTTCGTAGCCCAGCGTTCAACTGCTGTGCCACCAGGGGAAGCCCATGCTTTCAAAGTTAGTCTTTGTTAAACCCTTTGCTTCATTCCTCTAGATTCCACACATAAGTGACATCATTTAGTATTTATCTTTCTTTCTCCTTCTGGCTCACGTCACTTAGCATAATCCATTCCAGCTCCATCCGTGTTGCCATAAATGGCAGAGTCTATCTTTTTTGATTGCTCAGTAATATTCCATTGCATCTATATCCCACATTTTCTTAATATATTCATGTGGCACAACAATCACAACATTATAATGACACTATAATGAGAAATGGGTGTTTTGTGCTCTTCCACCCCTGTGCAGTGGCACTCCTCGGCTTCTCCAGCCTCATAGCACCACTCCCTGCAGCCTCCGGGCAGGACAGCACCCTGCCTCCTCCACTGTGTTTTCCCCGGTCCTGAGAGCCCTTCTGCTCTCCTCTGCCTGGTAGCAGGCTGCAGCCCTCTTACCAGGTCCCTCGGTGGCAAGGAAAGCAGGTCCCGCTAGTGCATCCCAGGCAGGACAGAGTTCCTGCAAGTGGGGGCGGGAGGCTGCCTTTAAAGCCTTTATTGTTACTTGCTAAAATCTTTATAATAAAGAGGAAACCGGTTTTAGGTACTGCACTTTCAGTCATCAACATTTAACTGGAATTTAACAACTTTGGTTTGTTTAATAATGCATTTTTATGATTGCCTTCTTTGGTGCATGGCAGGCAGTAGTGGTTTTTCCTTACAATTGGTGAGACAAAGTTACATTTTGGAACACATTTCAAAACAGGACAATTAAAAGGGAAATAGTGAGTAAATTTTCATATAGGCAGTATAAGGGGATGGCAAATTCATGGATTTGGTAGGTCAGCAGCTGAAGCTTGGGAATTGCTGTCTTTAGTTTTAGGTTTGGGGCTGAATTCAAGTGGCAGCATTTCACGAAGTTGTCCTTGTCCCCCCCGACACCACTGCACAGTCCCTACCCCTGCACTTAGGAGCATCTGGCTCACACTGTCAGTGGAACCCTTGACTCTGTGTCCTTCAGCTCAAGTCTGAGTCTTTTAATCCCAATTAGGTAAACTCTATATCTTTTCATTCCTTATTTTAGATTCTTCTCCATTCTAGTGACTTTCTTTTGAATGAAAATCATCTCCTCTACGTTTCCTAATACTTCAATGTACCTCATGTGGTCTGGGACCTCACGTCTGTTGATATAGCCAAAGATTGTGTGTGTGTGTGTGTGTGTGTTTGCGTGATATACAAACTTTATCCCCCAATAAAAATAGGGTCATGTTATACAAACTCTTTTTTGTAACCTGCACTTTTCCCACTTATTTTTTAATTAGTTAATTAATTAATTTTTAAAGATTTATTTATTATGCATACAAGAACTGGGGTACTGGGCAGAGATATGGGGGGTGAGAGGATTCACCAGAGACAGAGTGGGGAACAGAACAGGCAGATTGATCGAAGTACACTGCTGAGGGGAGCAGCGGGAGAGTTAGGAGAGGTCTGCTGCGCCATGTGGGTAGCTCCCTGGCCAGCTGGGGGATCAAACTCATGCTGCAGTGGCTGCGGACAGCTTCATAGGTTGCATCTTAACCCCTTTGTGCCACCAGGGAGGCCCTAATTAATTAATTTTTAATTAAGGTAATATTTGGAAACCACCATCAAGCATGACACTGTAGTGTTACCACCATTTTCCCCATTTAATCTCACCTCACAAACATCTTTTTGAAACAATAAATACACATCACCTATGACAGCTAAAGGCTGCATCTGTAGCCTATTGAATGGATGCATCACTATCTACTTAAATAGTCCTTTCGATTTCTCCACAATGATCTAAGCACAAACCACTCAATGAACTCAAGCCAGAATTACTGACAAACCATTGTGCGTGAACTCCTGAGGGGTTTCCCTGGAGTCCCTTTCTTCATGCGTGTTTTGGAGCACCTCTCCTTTGTGCCAGACACAGTTGTAGATGCTAGAGAAGGACACCTGGCCGATGACAGTACCGTGCAGGAGAACACTCTACGGGATATGCGTGGAATATCCCAGGAACAGGGAGGGGACCATGGCTAATTTTGTCTCAAGAAGGTTCGGGATGGCTGCACACAGGTGAGGCCCTCAAATCAGGTTTTGAAGAGTAAGTGGGAGGGCTACCTGGTGGTGTGGGGGTTAAGTCTCAGCGCTATCACCACTGTGGCCTGAGTTCAATCCCCAGCCAGGTAGCTGACCCACATGGTGCAGCAGAACTTTCCTGTCTCACCCACTGCTCCCTTCAGCAGTGTATTTTGGTAGATATGCCTGTTTTGCTGCCCACGCTGTCTCTAGTGAATCCTCTCACCCTGGCCTACACCCCAGTTCTTCTACACAATAAAGTGGGAACCCAGCATGGGAAGACCAAGCCAGCTGTTGGCTTCAGCTATTGGTTTACCAATGTCACCCCACCAAGCCTAGGACTGCGCTCTGGACACTCAGCTCATCTGCAGCAGCGCCAGTCCTTGAACCAGAATTTGGATAAAATACTGGCCCTTTGGCCTCTACCTGGACATCGTAGTCCTGAACTTTCAGTGGGATCTTGGAGGCAGATAGGAGCCTGTGGGGCATCATCACTGAACCAGGGCTAGAGTCCCAGCTTTATTAATTCCTCCCCACCCCCTCCTGTTAACTGTGTCATCTCCCCCAAGTGCTCCTGATTGGTTCCGGGGTAGTTAGGATGACTGACAGGCCACTTATTACAACTTCTGCCCCTGCATGGCCCCTCTGGAGGCTTTTATTAGCCCCTCACCTGGGCGAGTTTGGGCTTGGAAAACACCTCTCCTTGAGGCAACCTCAAGATTGTGTTTTCTCACCTGAAATAACTGGTATATTTATTGTTTCTGAAGGATAGAAAAATCTCATAATTGAAGCAAAAGAGGAATATACTGGTTTCTCAAAAGTGTATCTCTGAGGCAGGGAGATGATTCTCCCCCTCAGGGACTATCTTTCTGAATAAGAGTGGAGAGCCCCGCAGCCATAACTCACTCTGGAGAACTCTCTCCATGGCCCCCATTTGTTAAAATGTCCACCTAATGGTTATGGAAAACACACTTGCAAATTGATGCCTCATTGGGTTGAAAAGCTCTTAAAATTCTGGAACATCATCAAAAGCCCTCCTTTCTCCTAATGCAATAATGCTTCCCTGGAAAAAAACATCCTCCACGAGCCCCTTCACTGCAAAGCAGAAAGCTGGATGGAGATGGTTTTCAGCAAATTGACAAACGGAGCTAAACTTTATTTAATATAATTTCAGAAAGGATGGATCTGGAAATAACATTGCTGGTTTCACGTGCTGGAAAAATCGATGCTATGATTTTTTATCTTCTTCCTTTCTACTCCCTGGCCAGGAGCTGGTATAATAAGTCATCTGGACTGGCCAAATAAATAACCAGTCTGCCGCTCCTCTGGCTTGTCATCGCCGCCCCTCAGGGCTGCAGTGATGAACTAGCCAGAGGGTGCCAGTTCTCTGCTGAGCCAGGGGTTCCATTGATGCTTGGCCTGGTGTTTTACCCCCAAAGGAAATATAAATAGGATGGCACTTACCACTTTTCTGGGCTAGGTACTGTTCCACTATCTCTAAACCCTCACTACACTCTGAATTAGGTGCTTGAGTCTGTTTCATAGATTCACAGATAAGAAAATGGAGGCTTAGAGGCAAGAAAGCCCTCAGGCAAGAAAGCATATAAGGAGCTCGGGTTTTAATCTGGTGGGTTGGTTTTGAAGTCAACTTGTAACTGGTGAGGTGAGCAAGAGGAGAGCTGCAGGGTGTTGGGGCTCCTCATTAGGAAGAGGCTGAGGTGCTCCCAGGTCAGAGCACCTCACTTCCTGAGCTTGACTGCTGAGGGAGAGGTGGAGGTGGGGCCTATGGGGACTGGGTGGGTCAAGTTGACCTTCAACAACTTTCCCAGATGCATTATCCGGCCAAGAGTCTTCTTTGTGCTGTGAGGAAAGCTGCTGTTTCAGTAAGGAGGCCCATTGTTTGAGGATATCTTCCTCAGTCCCCAGGGAAGTTGGGGAGGCTGGAAGCGCCTCTGTTGTCCCTGGAGCTCTTGGTCTCCAAGACAACCAACCACTAGGAGGCTGTGTCCAGACAAAAAGCCGTGAACTAAGCTCGTGGGTAGGCTGGCTTGACCCAGCTGAGGGATCTGGGCCCACAGAGGGCCAGGCCTTGTTCTCTGGCTTCTATTTCCCACAGAGAATTCCCCAAATAAGGTGGGCCCAAAACCCAGCCTCAGGTTGGAACTTTGTTTGGAAGCTAACAACAGTCAAGTCACTAGCAGTCAGTTTGTTAAACACATCAGTCATCCAGTTTATCTGGTAAGGAGGAAGCTGTCAGCACTCAGCTCCCCTCCCACCCACCCTGACCAAGCTCAGGGAGACCCAGGTCAAGGGCAGTTTCCCCACCAAAAGGCAGAGAAGGCTGAGTGTGCTTAAGGGAAAGCCCACTTGCTTTCTGAAATAACAGGAACATTTGGGGAAAATGGATATTTCTCACAAAATCTCAATGAACCTCAACGCAGTCAGTAAATTGGCAATTTGAGTGGAGGGATAAACATTTTGTCTCATCGGCAGTGTTTACAAGACCTTTGTGCTTAAATTCTGGCCACTGAGATTCTCTTTTGAAATCCATGCTGGAGGGCGCTTGAGAGGGATCTGATGTTACCTGGCCTGAGCCCCAAGGCCATGACGTGAGGGCAAGGTGGCATAGATGCACTTTCTCTGTACCCCGGTTTTTCCAGATATAAATCATGTGGTGGGGAGTATGTGGATGAGAACCTGTGTCCATTCTACGATTGTAAAGTCTTTGATCCGAATTCCATAATTCCAAATTCCTTCTACACCAGCACAAGAACACAATGACAAGGGGAATTAAAAGCACTAGATAAACTCATGCTGTTTCTATGACAGACTTCCCCTACTATCCACAAGGAAAATCTCCCTATTTGGTGTGATTTGGTAGGTTACTATTTGGGTGTGGAATTGGTTTATATGGAACATTTTTTAAGCATTCCTAGATTCACAAAATAATCTACGAAATCATGCTAAACTGGACTGTTCTTCTTTTGCATAGCGGGGGAAACCTGTATCCAACTGTAGAGGGGAAACCTGTATCCAACCATTGAACTTTGTAAAGAGCCAGGTCATGAATATTTTAGGCTTTGTGTTGAAACCACCCAACCATGTTGTTGTAGAGAAAGCAGCCGCAGACAGTTTGTAAATGATGAGCATTGCTGCATTCCAATGAAAGCACTTATAGAAACTGAAATTTACATTTTCTATAATTTTAACTTGCCATGGCATGTTTCTTCTTTTGATATTTTTCAACCATTTGAAAAATGTCAACCACTCTTAGTTTATAATCTGTACAAAAACAGGTGGTGGGCCACATTTGGCTCCCGGGTCGCAGTTTGCTGACTCCTAATGTAGAGGCCTCAGGTGAGCAGCAGAAACCCTAAATTCCTAGTCCCCAAGTCTGGTGCCATTGGCCTTTGCATGGTCCCTGATCGGTAGGCAGGAACTGACTGCTGTTTAGGGAAGGGCAGCCCCAGTGATGAGGTGTTCATATGCAGCTTGGTTCTCTTCCCCAGCGTCACTCCATGACCTTCGATGTCAATGTGGAGAGAAGGGCTTCCCTTGACCCACCTCCATCCAATTCTGCTCTTGCCCCAATTTGTAAGGAGCATTTTTTCATTGGAACTCTTGACATTTTGAGTATCCTTTCTGGACCCATGAAGTTAAGGGGGAAAAAAAAGAGAAGAGAGGTAGTAAAAGCAAAAACAAAAATTGCAGGTGGCTCACACAATATATGTGCAGTCCCCAGAACCTGCGGCCTTCCAGCCTCCACAGTCACCCGAGCCAAGTTCTTTCTTGATCTCTTGGACTTGAATTTCTCCAATGACAGTGAACACACTACCCGAATTGTTGGAGTCACTGCAGTTTAAAAGCCATTTCCCAAAATCTGCTCATATCCATCTCCCTGGAGTTATTCAGCAGCCATGGAAGTTTTTATTCATGAGAAATCACTCGCAGTCCAGTAGGAAGCAGAATCACAGTAATTAGTTTTCACCTACTAATACTCGCTTGGCTAAAAGTAATCGAACCATCAGCAGGGCTGGTCATGCAGAGCAACAACAGTCCCTCTCTCTGCCTCATTTCTTGGTCCTTCTCCCCAGAGGCAGCCACTTTTACTTAAGTAAACTTCTGGTTGAAATATACCCCCCACACAGAAATGTCACGTTTATGCTAAGTATCACCAGATGATCTTCGTGGGGTGAACTCTCCTGTAACCAGCACCCAGATCAAGAAATAAAGCATGACCCACATCCAGAGGCACTATCCACCCCCACCCCAGGTGAGTCACTACCTGTTTTTTTAATTATTTATTTTTCACATCATTTTATTTTTAAACAATATTTGCTTCCCCCCACCCAGGTGTAGTCCCCATAGAATTCCCTTGACCTCCAATACCACTTATAGGTTCTTGTTTTTAGTTCTTCTGGTGGTTTCTTCCATATGTCTAAATAATGTACAGTTTTTTTTCAATGGATCAATTCTAGATACTGTTGTTTGGCTTCTCCCACGATTATAGATTTACCAGCCCCCATTTTCCATCTTCTCTTCTCCAAATACAATTAAATCGCTGTTTTCCTCCACACACTGTTTTCACCTATGCAACTTCAGCCACATTTCAGACCTCTTCTTCAGATATCATTCATCTTTGAGAGTATTCCCTGCCTCTCCACTCTCTTCTATGCCCCCTGCCCATCTAGGTATGCCATATCTATACTTTTGAATTATTTTTTTTAAAGATTTATTTATTTATGCATACAAGAACTGGGGTACAGGCCAGAGGTTTGGGGGGGTGAGAGGATTCACCAGAGACAGAGTGCAGAACAGAACAGGCAGACTGACTGAAATACACTGCTGAGGGGAGCAGCAGGCGAGACAGGAGGGGTCTGCTGCACCATGTGGGTTTCTCCCTGGCAGGGATCAAACTCGTGCTGCTGAGGCTGCGGACAGCTTCATAGGTTACACCTTAACCCCTTGCGCCACCAGGGAGGCCTTACTTTTGAACTATTAAGCTGGATAACGCTTTTATTTTGTTCTTTAACCGTAGGTAAGCCTGTGTGGTTTGATATAAAATTTGAAACCCAGTATGAATGTTTTGGGGATGTGTATCCTCTTGTTCACTGCAGAACTAATCAGTGCCCTAGGATTACTCTCCTTCTCCACCTACCTCCTGGGCCACTTTACGAAGAATATTCTTCGAGTCTACCGCAGTGTTTTGCATGTTTTCACATAAATTCTGTGGGGACTGGAAGAGACCTGGTGTGATTCAAGGAGCCGAGAACGTGAAGCAGACAGCCTGAGGACTTCCATTTTAGCCAGTCCAGGGAAAACGCGCACAGACTGCCCATACTGGTGGCAGCCGTGCTGTCATCCGAGCGTTTGCTCTAAGGCAGAGACTTCGGAAGGGCTGGTGCTCTGCATCAGAGGCAGCATTTCCCTTTAAGATGACTTCGGTATCGGGAGGGCGGTGTCAAAGTCTATGTGTTCTTAAATGCAGGTAGTCATAAAATCAGTAGCTAATTGATTTATGTCAGCACTCACTTTTAGGAGAAGGGTGACTCTGAGTGAAAAATACAATATGGGAAGGGGTTTCATTTTTTTTGGATTACCCTTTACCAGGTAGCGTGTAATTACATTAGTAATCGGAGTCCTTCGAGCAGAATCTCAAACAAAGGATTAGTGGGAAGGAAGATGGAAGAATGCTGACTTCACAATAACTCACTGCCTTCCTAATATGATTATATAAATAAATTCAAGCAATATTTTCCAAGACACTGGAGCCTGATCATAAAGGCGTGAGGGGGCCCGGGGCCTCGGCATGGCCCCTGGTTGGCGGGCAGTAACTGATTGCCGCGGTAGGAAGGGCAGCCCCCAGGTGGTGAAATATCCAATATCTCTGAATTATCTGTCAGCACTCAGAAATTATTGAAGCCGGGCTGACTTCTCCAGTGGGGGAACATCTCGGCTTCATTTGGTTAAACAACGGGGTTAAAATGGAAATGCCCCTGCTGTGACCTCCTGCCGGCCCCCGGGGGCCACTGGGGTAGCTGCCAGCGAGGGACCACGCAGGGCTGGCTCTGGACACTGCTAACTTCTTGAACCCCGGAGCCAAGGAGTCCACGGAGCTGAATTTCAGACTCCGTCTCGACACCAGTGGGGGATTAGCTAAGCCATTCTGTTTTGTTCTTCTGTGCACACCGACAAAGGCGGCAGGCACAGCGCTCCCTGGCTGAACGCAGGAGGCCTGCAGGGCACCTGGGAGCCTGACATGCTGTCTGCATTGTTTGTCTGAGAATCTTTGAATCGCTGTTTTCACTTCAGCCAAAGCACCACCTTGGAGGCTTGGTTGTTCCGTTTGCTGGACTGGGCAAGAAGCCAGAATAACAGAATAAGCCACTCTCCTCCTGGTCTCCCCAGACCTCTGTCCAGTTGCTCAGGAGAAGGGAGAAGACGTGCCATCCCGAATGCTTCACTGTCAAAAAAGTCTTTACATTCGTTACAAGAAACTCTGGACCCACAGAAGTCTCGGGGAGGGGTGGGGACGTGTAATGGGACTCGAGGTGCAGGGCACTGGGGCAAGGATGTCAGCACCAAGCCGTGAGGGTGAGACATGTCAGAGTAACAAGCACAGCTTCTTCTACCTTTACTGCTTTATGCCTTGATTTCTAAGCCTCAGTTTCCTCATCAATTAAATGGGAGTAATTATAATCCTATGTTGTAGGCATCACGGGAAACAATTGATGAAAAAGTACTTTGTGGATTTATGCACAACAGAGAGCCATGGGGACCCACTTGGCTTGCTGAGGCTGAGCTCCAGTGGGGTGCATTTCTGGGGTTCCTTTTGACCTTGGCATTCTTCTGGCTTTCTTCACCCATTTCTCTGCCTGGAATGTTCTTATCTCCCTCCCTGCCTGTCTGACTCCATCCTGTTCTTTGTGGCTTCTTTAGCACATCTCTTTGGTCCTCATGAACATCCTTTCCTCCCACATGTGGCCCATTTGTGGATTCACAGCATTGTGTCAGATGATGTGGGGGACTCCACAAAGGGGACCAAAGGAAGTCAATAGACTTGGTTCTTCCAGTCCTTTGGTGATGAACATAGATCATCTCCAGGCTGAGAACCCCTTGAGGACAGAGATGGAGATTTGCAGCCTGGCAGGGGACTGCCAGCTGATTCTAGCACCAACAGAGGGCCTTGAGCCTGGCCTGCTCTAATACAAAGCCACACTGGTGCCCCCAAACATTTTGTGCCCCAGACACTTCTCTCAAGTCACAGGCAGTGCAAGGAATTTGGGGACATTAGTAAAGCATAGCTATTGCCTTCAAGATACTCACCATCTACTAAAGGGGACAAAGCAATAATATAAAAGCATCAATAAAAAGACACTTTCATTTAGTCATTTGTGCAGCAAACATGTCCGGGTGCTGATTCCAGGCACCTTGCTAGATACTGGGTTCAGGATGGGACAGCTCTCCATTGGGGCTCCTGCAGAGCTCACAGCCTGCTGGAGGAGCCAGTGGACAATTAGAGCTGAGTGGGATGGGACTGTGGCAGTGAGCTGCACAGCTATGGGTGGGCACTGCAGAGACTGCAGAAGTGGAAACCTGGGAAGGCTTCCTGGAGGAGGTGGCATTCAGCTGAGACTTGAGGGGGAGAGGAGCTGGCCAGATAAAGGGAGGGTAGAAAGCCAGAGAGAGAAGAGCCATCAAAACACATGTGGACAACTGAAAATAATTTGGTACTGCTGAAGCTTGGAGTAAAAGATGAACAGAAGGATGGAAGGAGGGACAGGGCATCCCACTGAGCCCTTGGAATGACCCTGAACACAGGTGCTCTGTCATCCAGAACCGTGTTACAGAAGAGGAAAATGAGGATCTGGGGAGCTTGGCCATGTTACAGAGCTGGCAATGGGTCAGACTGAAGCTTTCATCCTGGTCAGGCCAAAGCCCTTGTCATGGACCATGTCGGCTGTGGGAGGCAGTGTCTGTGAGCGGTGGGGAAGCATGAGCTAATTTGCCTTCTTCTACCACTGACAGGCTTTGTGACTTTGGGCCAGTTACTTGACTTCTCTGTGCTTCAGAGTCCTCAGCTGAAAAACAGGGATATCAATAATATCTGTACTTATAGGGCTAAAGTTTCTAAGAACTAAATCAGTCCCTACTTTTCTAAACTATCTTCTAGATAGTATGGCCCACGGTAGAGGCCCAATGAACATGAGCTGCATCATTAGACCCAATTGGAAAGAATAAGATGACAGCAAATGTCCCATCTGTATTTGGAGGACATGGCAAAGGTGTGGCCAGGGGTTGCTGGTGCTGGAGGTGTGGGGCAGGGGCAGGTGAGTGCCTAGTCCCTTTAGACAGCGAGGCCGGGCTTTGCCATCTTCTGGGGTGGATTTCTGCATCTCTTTAATCTGCTCACAGACCGGAGGAGACATGCGCTGCCTGCAGAAAGGTTGGTTGCTCCTGAGAACAATATAGATTTCTTTTCCGAGCTTCAGGAAACCACATCCCGGTGTGCCCTGCAGTATCGACTCAACCTGCGGGGACGTGTGGTTGCCAGGGGCAATGCAATCAGCTTCCCGGCCCAGTCCTTCTCCTGTGGCTCCAGTGACTCTGTGTCCAACTGAGCGGTTTAGGGGCCTGTCACTTCCAGGACTTTCTGTTCTCCTTCCCTGGAGGTGGGAAACCAGATGTGAGGATCTGGTTGGAGGAGGGTGGCTAGAGGGCTCAGCCAGGACGCCCCGATCTGGGGTGGTGAAACAGCTTCTTGAGGGATGCCGACCCTCTCCAAGTCCCACAGCTCCAGCTTCATGGGGCTTGCGGGCTCTGTGGAGGCGCGTCACCCTGATCGCCCTCTGAGCATGCCTCTTTTAGGGCCCGGAGCCCTCACTCCTGGTTATTTCTTTGGGTGACTTGTCCCATCTCTTCCATATGCTGGGTCTGTGGCAGAAGGAATTCAGACAGGAAAAGAGGGTCTGCAATCGTGGCAGTGGGTGGAAGCTCTTAGAAGAGGGGGCCACGAGGATGGGGAGGGGGCTCCGGGGTGGAGGGGGAAGGCGCTCCTGGGTGGAGAGAGGCAGGTGCCGTGTGGAAAGAACATGGAATGTGAGTGGAGCTTGTGATGGTAGACTCCCCATCTTGTTTTCTCATCACTGTTTCCCCCAAACCTAACACTGGCTCAGAACAGAAACTCACGAAACAGATGTTAACTCGTCAGATTAGACCCCAAATTGGGAGACTTTGGTTCTAGTTTTGACATTACCTGGTTTGGTGACTGGTGATCTTGACCAGTTATATCTACTCCTGAAAGTTGGGGTGAGGTTGATGCCACCCAAATCATAAGAGCTGAAGGTGGAAATGTGGGTAGGTCTCCCAAAGGTAAAACTCGACAAACGATTGCCAGAAGCAGGATAATGGGTGATGGGAACACCAATACACACACACACGCACATGCACATGGATGGATGTTTGTTTCAGGGGTTCATCACTCCTGCCATCAAGCCCTTCACAGCAGCCACATTGCTTGCAGTAATAACCATGGACCAGCATCCCGTGGCATGTTCCAAGTCGAGCTTGCAGCCAGAGCATATCAGAGCAGTGGTGAGTCTTTTTGTTCACACCATACAGGGAGAGATCCTTAAGGCCTTTCTGAACTTGTAAGAGATTCCCCAGGGCCAGATAATACTCCAGAGGAGATGGACTCATGCATTTACTCATTGTGAAGCATTCACAGAGCTCTTCTCCACGCCAGCCTCTGGGATTGGTGATGGGAAGTGGGAGTCAGTATTGGCTAAGTTATGTTGCAATAACAAACACTCCTGAATCTGTCACTTAAACAACAAGGATTTATTTCTTGCTTGTGTGCACTGTCATGTAGGTCACTGGGGTCTACGATGCATCCTTCTCTGGGATCAGGTTGCTAGAGCATCTGCTCTCTGGAACATTGCCCTCCTTGTGGCAGGGAAATGGACATGGTGAGGTGTGTTCTGGGCTTTAGAGTAAAATCCAAATGGTATGGGGAGGGATGCAGCTGAAAAGCAGGTGGGGGCTACATTTTTCTTCCCCGGAGGTAGGGAAGGTCTTTGGATCAGTGAGAAGTTTTGACATCCTTTAGACCTTTCTCTGAAGTGCTTTTACCTCTGCAGGTGAGTCTGGGCTTTCCCTATTGTGTCCAGGGTCAGACCAGGCTCTTGTGCATGTTGGCCCCATGGTCCTGCGAAATGCCTGGTCAGCAGCTTCCCAGAACGCCAGATCCTGCCTTGGTGTGGCCTGACCGGGCAAATTGGTGTCATGGAGAAGTCGTTTAGATGAGATAACTGGAATGTGCACTGAGTTTAGATTTAGGCTCTCACCATCTCACACTAATTAAGTGCCAAGTAGTTATTAAACAATACATTTACAGAATTCTGACAACTGTGTAAGAACTGTTCCTCTCCTACAGTGAATATTCCCCAGTAAATACACTTGTAATACTCCACTGGCTTTTAATTAACCCGACTTGCCCATAAACCCATTTATCTTTTAAAAAGACGGTTGTTCCATGTGCAATACATGTCAATAGATAATTAAAATGTTTTTCTTAGAAGATGAACAGGGAGATGTGATCTACGCATTTCAGAACCTTATTATTAAAAATGTTATTTATTGAGATTTGAACACTTGTTAGTTGGTAACTATATAGCGACCATGTCTCTTTAATACCAAAATTAAACAGGCACTGCAGACAGAATGTGCAATGTTAGCAAACCTCTTGGGTCATAATTAAATAGTACAAGTGACAAACGTTCAATTCTTGTTTAGGAAACAAACACCACTCTCTGGCTTGCTTTCAATCAGGAATTGGAGGGCGTGTCCTGTTCTTCCAGGAGCTGCCTGCCAGTGTCGCTGTTTCAAACGAGATATTTCAAGGTTTTCAGAGCAGTTTGTTCTAGAAATAGCAGCTACAAAGTGTTTTGGGAACCACGGAATGAAACACAATGTGAAACAGCTTTGCTGAATGGAGACTTTTCCAGAACCAGTGGCTGCCTGGGGCCACGCGGGGAGCAGACCTGCACCATCTGGGGATCTCATCCCGCAGAGCTCGACCCCCAACCTCTGCTGCCAGGCAGCCTGGCAAGAAGGGCTCCTTCCTGCTCCTCAGGGCTGCCACGGAGGAGGTTTGCACCCACATTAGGGATCCCATTCACCATTAGTCCCTGTGTCCCCCCAAATTAGGTCCCTCTCAAAGACATTGAAGTTATAACCTGTGACTGTGACTGTATTAGTTTGGTGAAGCTGATGTGACAAAATACCACAGAGTGGTATGTCTAAACAATAGAAATAGATCTTCACAGTCCTGGAGGCTGAAAGGCCAAGGTTCAAGGTGTCAGCAGATTGTTTCCTCCTTGAAGGTCTCTCTCCTTGACTCGCAGACAGCCAGCTCCTCACTGCCGTGTCCTTGCATGGTCTTAGCTCTCTGCCCGCCTTCTCCAGGGTCTCTTCTGCTTTTAATAATAACACCAGTCATACTGGTGTCCTAGTCATAACTTCATTTAAACTTAAACTTCCTATCTCCAAATATAGTCACATTGGGGGTTAGACTTTCAACATTTAAAAGGGGAGGTCATAATTCAGTTTGTAAGAGTGATCTTATCTGGAAACAGGATGATCAAATTAAGATTATCAAATTAAAATGAAGTCATTAAAGTGGGCCCAAATCCAACAAAATTGCAAGGGGGAATTTGGGCAGAGAGACAGATGTGCAAAGAGAACATCGCGTGCAATGAAGGCAGAGCTCAGGCAGGCTCAGCAGTGCCTACAAACCGGGAATGTCAAGGAATCCCAGCTCACTGCAGAAGCTGGGGGAGACACATGGAAGGGGTTCTCCCTTACAGCACTCAGAAGAAACCAATGCTTCCAACGCCTTGACCTCAGATTTCCAGCCTCCAGAATCAGGTGAAAATAAGTTTTTGCTGTTTAAGTCACTGTGTTTGCGGTACTTTTGCTAAGGCAGCCCCTTGAGAAGCAAATTTCACCCTTGAGAAAGAAATTCTGTCACACTCTGAATCTCCTGTCAATCCTCCCTGGGTTCTTGGGGACCTGTAACCCATGGAACTGGCAGACAGATGAAGGTCCTCATCACTGAAAGAGACAGAGCAGGTGAACTCAGACAGGAGCCAGACAGCCCTTGGGATGATGGGAAGAGACACGCTAACATCACCTCCTTTTAAATTCCATTTTTGTTTATAATTTATCGTTTATAAAACACTAGCATATTAGTACATGTATGTGATTTATAAATGAACACATGCATTTATGGGGGGGGTCCCATGCTCACTGATGGGGTTTGTGATCACAAAAGCTCAGGAACCACTGTTCTTTTTAAAAAAGATTTATTTATTTATGCATGCATGAATTGGGGTACAGGCCTGAGGTGCGGAGGGGTGAGAGGATTCAACAGAGGCAGAGTAGGGAGCAGAACAGGTGGATCTACTGAAGTACACTGCTGAGGGGAACAGTGAGTGGGCAAGATAGGAGAGGTCTGCTGCACCACGTGGGTAGCTCCTTGGCCAGGGATTGAACTCGTGCTGCAGAGGCTGCAGATAGCTTCACAGTGCTGTGCTTAACCCCTTGCACCCCCAGGGAGGCCCAGAAACCACTGTTCTAAGGCAAGCTAAGTCTGAGCTGAATAATCAGAATAGACAGTGCCCCTTGAGGGGACTTAGTGTAAGAAAAGGCAAAGAGAGCAGGTTGGGAGCCACAGAGGGGTCCATGGAACTGTGGAGAAAGGCTATTCAACCTTTGGCGGCGGGCGTGTTATCCTACATCTGAAGAGGTGTGAACTTGTATTCCTGAAACTTGGGTGTGTAAATCAACTTCAAAAAAAAATCCGATGAGAATTCTTATGGCTGTAAAAGAAGATTTTTTTTTTTAAATAGGATAGAGCCTTATTTTTTTTAAGATTTATTTTTATTTATTTATTTATACAAGCACTGGGTACAGTCAGAAGCACGGGAGGGTGAGAGAATTCACCAGAGCCAGAGCAGGGAGCAGAGCAGGCAGAAGGACCGAAGTACACTGCTGAGGGGAGCAGCGGGCGGCAGGAGAGGTCTGTGCGCCATGCGGGACCCTCCTCTGGTGGCCGGGGAGCAGCCGGGGATCGAACCAGTGCTGCTGCAGGCAGCTTTGCAAGCCCGCGCTTTACCGCTGCACCGCGAGGGAGGCCCTGTAAAAGAAGATTTAACAAACAAAAGACTGAAGACAAAAGGCAGGTTTCCCCATCGCTCTGGAGCGGGGCTGGAGGGTTATTGAAGACATCACCACATGCTCCACAAGTTCATAAAGTTTTGATCTTTGAAACATTGTTTGTGGCCTTGTTTGTCTCCGCCCCCCATCCCGGTGCTGTGTGCCTGGCTTCATGCCTGTCCACAATGAGGCACAGGGAGCAAAGGACACTGTTGTACCCGCCTCCCAATCACGGGAAATTGTCCTCCTTAGCCGCTCGGTCCTGAGAGTGACAGGTGAACTTCAGGTCAGGAGGATGGAGGAGCGGAGATTCAGAAGCATGAAGGCAGGTCTCAGAGGAGTGGTAGGTAAACAGAAAAACACAGTAGGAGGCGCCGGAGAAGCAGAGGCAGAGATGGTGGCAGAAGGAACCGAAGGAGGAAGCCAAGGGTGGGGGAAAAAAGACTGGGTGAAGCAGGAGAGGCATTCATCGCTGCTAAAGATAGTGCAGACACTTGGCGATTTTGTTACAGATCATAATTTCAGTTATGTTCAGGGCTCTACCTCTACATGCTCTCAATCTCTTATTCACACTCCTTGGAATAATCATCTACACATGCTCTACAGCAGGCATTTGGGACATTATTTTATAAGGTCTAGAGTGGGCTGGGCCTTTCATTCTGGGTGAAGGCATGGTTTGGGGGGTCTCGGGACACCAGTCTTCAGGTGGTAGAATGGGAAGCTCTGGATATCAGCCAGATCACCTGTGGGTGTCCAGGTCCTCACGCCTGGAGGCTGAGAATACAGGCGCTCTCCACGCTGGCGGCGGCCTTGATTCCAGGAGAGGGGAAGGAGAAAGGAGGGCTCCCAGATGCCTCCCTGTCTCTCCTCCCGTGTTACCATAGTATCTTGTTTCCTTGGTTACCAGTGGCCAAGGAAAGGACACTGGGCAAGTGCAGGGTTTTGATGGCACTCTCTAAAGAGAGATGGCGTTAGTAAGGACCTCGTCTTTTAAAAGAACACTCTCATCCTGAAAGGTGGCTCGTGATGGGGGCGGGGAAGGGGTGGTTCTCTGTGAAGCTGGAATTTAAAAGTTTCAACTCACCTGACAGACATGGAATGCTTAAAAGATGAGCAGGAGAATCAAAGTCAGGGACTCCTGACTTTGCACATCACAGGAGATCCAGGACGGTAGGATGGCTGTGATGCTAATGAAGAACGGATTTCTGCAAATGCACACTTTGATGGCACCCAGCTTGGGGTAACTTGTTATCTTGTCTGCTGTTTGCCCTGACAACTCAGCGCCCTTGGGAATGTGGGGCTTTGCCATTTCTGAGGGCAGCTGGCATCAGTCTTTAACTGTCCCAGGAGCCCACAGCAGACTTAGGGAATCTTTGCAGAGAGCCTCTAGATTTTGATTTTTTTTTTTTTGACAGCCAAATGATGTGGAGGACATGAGTCCTGATTCGACTCATCTTTTAAGAGTCAATCAAGGGCCTCCCTGGTGGCACAAGTAATTAAGACACAATCTATGAAACTATCTGCAGCCACTGCAGCATGAGTTCCATCCTGGCCAGGGGGACACCCACATGGCGCGGCAGACCTCTCCTGACTCGCCTGCTGCTCCCCTCAGCAATGTATTTCAGTCAATCCACCTGTTCTGTTCCCTACTCTGTCTCTGGTGACTCCTCTCACCGGCCCCACCCCCACGCTTCTGGCCTGTACCCCAGTTCTTGTATGCATAAATAAATAATAAATCTTTAAAAAAAGAGAGTCAATCAAGATAGCTCTTCCTCCTATTTGTGTCCTAACTTTGGCCAAGCATCCTCTTCAAGAACCCAGGGCTAAGGTTTATCACTGCCTTTCCTTCTTTGTTGACTAGTTGTGTGGTTATCAGTCTGTCTTACCTCTCTGATTCTGAAGGCTGTTTTTTAAATTATTTTTTTGTTTTTGAAGGGAAAAGTAGGCAACACATAAAGGTTGTTAAAAAACTAGATCAATCTGCTGGAAGGCCTCCTCAGTCCAGAGATCCCCATTCACCACTTGCCCTGGCTACCATTGTTTCAACGTGTGTGTTCTCTGAGGGAGTGGATGCAAAAGTGAGTGTATTTGTATTTTTCTGTCTTGTCCCAAGTTCTCCTTCAACCTCTATCTTCCTCTTCTTTCCCTGTAACAAACATGATGAGCCTCACTATTCTGCTTGTTATATTTTTTGAAATTAGCAATCTGTCTTGAATAACTTTTCATATAAGTACTTTAGAACTGCCTCACTTTAAATATTGCAATATAACATTCCACTTATGGGTTCAACTCTTTTTTTAAAGATTTATTTATTTATGCATACAAGAACAGGGGTGTAGGCCAGAGGTGCGGGGATGGTGGTGGTGGTGAGAGGATTCACCAGAGAGAGTGGGGAACAGAACAGGCAGATCTACTGAAATACACTGCCGAGGGGAGTAGCGGGTGAGTCAGGGGAAGTCTGCTGCACCATGTGGGTAGGTAGCTCCCTGGTAGGGGATCGAACTCATGATGCAGAGGCGCAGATAGCTTCGTGGGTTATGTCTTACCCCTGGCACCACTAGGGAAGCCCTCTATTCTAGTTCATCTTGGATTTTCAAAGTCTGCAAGTATAGGGCTCGACATAAAGTAGGTGGTCAATGAGCTTTTGTCAAATTCATGGATGAGCAAAATTCTCCATGTCAAGAGAAATCTTATTGAGAGCATCAGGAATATGAAAAAGTCAACTTTCCCCACCTCAAGTGAGATATATTTATTTTGGTAGGGGTAGTTGGGGTAATGCTAGTGGAACTACTGGACAAAGAGGAAAGAACAAAAGGTAAAAGTGTCCCAAATGGAACTGGACAGAAGAGCCAAACCTGCTGGGACTCCTCCCCCTCACCCAGTTTTATTGAGAAATAATTGACACACCCATCAGTGTGTGTGTTTGAGGTGTACAGCAACATGGCTTGACTTACATATATTGTGAAATGATGACCACAATGGGTTCAACTAATATCCATCTCTTCTGATAGCTGCAGTAAAAAGGACAGGAAAAAAGGCACAAATTGTTTTTGTCATAAGAACTCTTAGTATTTCCTCCTAACAACTTTATCTTATTCTTTTTTTTTAAATCTTATTTATTTATTTATTTATACAAGCACTGGGTACAGTCAAAAGCACGGGAGGGTGAGAGAATTCACCAGAGCCAGAGCCGGGAGCAGAGCAGGCAGAAGGACCGAAGTACACTGCTGAGGGGAGCAGCGGGCGGCAGGAGAGGTCTGCGCGCCATGTGGGACCCTCCTCCGGTGGCCGGGGAGCAGCCGGGGATCGAACTGGCACTGCAGAGGCTGCGGGCAGCTTCGCAACCCAGCGCTCAACCGCTGCGCCACCAGAGAGGCCCAACAATTTATATATCATATAGCACTATTAGTGATGGTCATTGTGTTCTACACTAACCCCTAATACTTACTTCTAACTGGAAGTCTGTACCTTTTGATCACTTTCCTCTCCCCTGTAACTGCAAATCTGGTATATGCAGTTAACTGCAAATCTGGACATGTAGACTATTTCCATGTCTAGGCTGCAAATACCAAATTTGCAGTTAACTGCAAATCTCTCTTCCCGCACCCCTCTGTCTTCCCCACCTGACTTATGAGTGAGATCATTCAGTACTTGTCCTTCTTAGACTGACTTCTTTCACTTAGCATGATGTCTTTGAGATCCATCCACATTGCCTTGTCACAAATGATGGAATTTCCTCATTTTTTAAATGGCTGAATATATTCCATCGTATATCGCTATGTTGATAGCTATATCTATATATATCTCCATATCTTGACCTAGGACATCTTCATTCTCTTCTTTCATCAATGGACATGTAGACTATTTCCATGTTTAGGCTGCTATTTTAATGTTGTTAGTGAGTTAGTGGTTTCATTCCCTTTGATATAGTCTCAGAAGTGGAATTGTTCGATCATATAGTAGTTCTATTCTAAAATTTTCAGGACCCTCCATGCTATTTTCCAATTCACATTCCCACCAATAGTGCTCAAGGGTTCATTTCCCTCCACACACATGCTAGCATGTGTTATCTCCTGTCATTTTGATAATGGCCATTCTAATGGGCATGAATTGATATCTCATTGTGGTTTTAATTTGATTTTCCTAATGACTAGTGGTGTTGAGTATCTTTTTCATGGACCTGTTGGCCTTTCATATATCTTCTTTTGAGAAATGGCTATTTAGGTCTTCTGCCCATTTGAAAATCGAGTTATTTGTTTTTGTCATTGAATTATATGAGTTATTCACACATTGAATTATGTGAATTATGTTAAAATATCAGTACTCCCAAAGCCATTTACTGATTCAATGCAATCCCAATCAAGATTCCAATGATATTTTTTACAGAAGTAGGAAAAAATAATCCTAAAATTTATATGGCCCCACAAAAGATTTCCAAATAGCCAATGAAATTCTGAGGAAGACAAAGCAGGAGGCATCATACTTCCTGATTTTAAGCTGTATTATAAAGCTATAATCATCAAAACAGCATAGTTCTGGCATAAAAACAGACAGATAGACCAATGAAAGTGCATCAGGAGCCCAGAAATAAACCCACATGTATACAGTTGACTAATGTTTGACAAAGGAGCCTGGAATACTCAAGGGAGAACTGACAGTCTCTTCAATAAATGGTGCTGGGATAATTGCATATTTACTTGTAAAAGACTGAGCCCTTATCTTATATCACTCACAAAAAAATTAATTCAGAATGGATCAGAGGCTTAAATTTAAGACCTGAAACCATAAAACTCTTAGAAGAAAATATAAAACTGAAAGCTCCTTGGCATGGGTCCTGACAGTGATCTTTTTTGGATGTGACACAAACATAACAGAATCAAAACTAAGTAAGTGGGACTACATCAAACTGAAAGACTCTGCCCAAGAGAAGGAACCATTGACAAGGTGTAACGGGACTTTTATTTCTTTATTTGATGCACAAGTGGTCTCTCAACTGGCATGTTATGAATACTGTTCATTCTTGACCTGGTATTTTTTAGAATGGGGTCTGGATTTCTTTTGAGTTGAGATAAGGAAAATGTGAAAATTTTGGTTTTCTCCCTGGCTGACAGCCAGCCTGCCCAGAGCTACCATGTTCAATATGAGACTTCCTGGATAATGATGCAGGGCACACCAGCTGGTCTTACACTTAGGGTCAGCTTTAGGTTTTCCAAGGGGCTGGAAACTCCTGAGGATGAGAGTTGTTTTTCCCACTTTCTCATTGTGCTAACACTAATAGTTTAGGGCAAGTCATGCTCACTGTAGTTTCCTCTTTTAGAGCCAATTAGCTGAGTTTAGTCTTCACCTACACCTGTAAATACCACATCCCCACTTTGAAGTAGACAGATTTCCAAGCAGCTCAAGTGCATGTTTGCTAGAGGAGGTGACAAAAGAGTGGGGGGGTAAGCACTGAAATTGGGATTCAATATTATGCCCTGCCTTAACATCTGGTAAAATTGGGAAGCCCTCCAGTAGCCCAGCTGCAAATTCCTTTCCTAGTGCCCCATCCAAGAATAAAGTCTCCAGTTCAACAGCCCTCCTTATCAAGGGACCAGGCACAGTTCCGGCTTCTCCCTGAGTACTGGGTTTCAGTTCCCTGCCAGTCCATGGAATTATTCAAACAATAATCACATCTTCACATGGAAACAAAAGGGTCCCCAACCCCTTGATACTATAAAGCTTGCCCCCACAGCCCCTCATAGTTCCTCTTTTCCTGAGTGCAGTTTGTGTGTGGCCTTGAATGGCATGTGGTGTCCTCCTCCTGGGCTGTGAGTATCTGTGACTAATAAGCTGCTGTGGATCTCATGTGTTCAGTTTGGCTCTTGGGTGTCATGTGCTAATGGAGTCCCATAATCTAGTGTGGGAATCTCTTTACCAACATGGTGAATACGGACTTAGAACAAAGGGTACCTCTTCAGAATACTTAAATGTATCAATATTACCCAGGACACTTATTAAACACAAATTTTTGGTACTTTACACCTAAGAGATTCAGTAGATCTGGGGTGGAGCCTAGGAATCTGAATTGTAACAGGCGCAGGTGATTCTTAGATGATAAGCCTTTTAATTTCTGTAGGACCTATAGTGATGTTTCCTCTGCCAATACTGATATTAGTACAACTCTCTCTCTCTCTCTCTCTCTCTCTCTCTCTCTCTCTCTCTCTCTCCATCTTTATTCATTTATGCTAGAGAATTATTAATTTTTTTGTCTTAACAAATAATTGACTTGGTTTTCATTGGTTTTAAGCCTCTCTTCTTTCATAATACCAGTTTTATAACATTTATTTATTTATTTATTTAAATTTTATTTTTATATTCCCCAACAATTGCAACCCCCTTATTTTGACCCCAATCCCTCCTTTCCCCGTCCCCCACCCCCATAGAGTGTCTCTGGTTCATAGTTGTTTGTTGATTTTGATATTTTCTTTCTTATAGTTATTCTTTTTCCTGGTCCCTTATTTAAGTTTTCTAGATTCCTGCTATGAGTGAGACCATCCGGTATTTTTCTTCTTCTTTCTGGCTTATTTCACTGAGCATGATCCCTTCCAGCTCCATCCATGTTGCTGCAAATTGCATGTGTTTATCTTTTTTTTTTTTTTTGCTTTTAATTTTTTTTATATAATAAATTTTATTTTTATATTCCCCCATACAATTGCAAAAGCCCCATTCTGACCCCAATCCTTCCCTTCCCGCCCCCCACCCCCCAAAAAGTGTCTCTGGTTCATAGTTTTTTGTTGATTTTGATTTTCACTTTCTTATATTCATTTTCCTGGTCCCTTATTTAAGTTTTCTAGATTCCTGCTATGAGTGAGACCATCCGGTATTTTTCTTTTTCTTTTGGCTTATTTCACTGAGCATGATCCCTTCCAGCGCCATCCATGTTGCTGCAAATTGCATGTGCTTATCTTTTTTGAATGCTGAGTAATATTCCATGGTATATATGTACCACATCTTCTTGATCCAGTCCTCTATTTTTGGGCATTTGGGTTGTTTCCAAAGCTTAGCTATTGTAAACAGTGCTGCTATAAACATAGGGGTACAGGTGCTTTTTGGAATTGATGTTTCTGTGTCCTTTGGGTAAATACCTAGGAGTGGAATTGCTGGATCATATGGAAGCTCTATGTTTAGTAGGTCCAGAAATCTCCACACAGCTCTCCATAGTGGTTGGACCAGTTTGCACTCCCACCAACAGTGCAGAAGAGTTCCTTTTTCTCCACACCCTCGCCAACATTTGTTGTTGCTAGTTTTTTTAATATGTGCCATTCTCACTGGTGTGAGATGGTATCTCACTGTAGTTTTGATTTGCATTTCCCTGATTACAAGTGATATTGAACATTTTTTCATATGCTTGTTGGCCATTTGCATTTCCTCTTCAGAGAAGTTTCTTTATAGCTCTTCTGCCCATTTTTTGACTGGATTATTTTCTTTGTTTTTGTTAAGTCTCATCAGCTCTTTGTAGATTTTTGTGATCAATCCTTTATCATTAGTGTTATGTGCAAAAATGTTCTCCCAGTTGGTGGGGTTTCTCTTTTTTTTTTTGTTATTGTCTCTTTTGCTGTGCAGAAGCTCTTTAATTTGATGTAGTCCCAGCTGTTTATCTTTGCCTTCACTATCACTGCTTTGGGTGATGTGTCTATAAAGATGTCTTTGATGTGCATATCATGTAGTGTTTCGCCTATATTTCCTTCTATGTATTTTATGGTTTCAGGTCTTACGTCTAGTTCTTTAATCCATTTTGAGCTGGTTTTTGTGCATGGCGTGAGGTAGTAGTTAAGCTTTATTATTTTGCATGTAGCAACCCAGTTTTCCCAGCACCATTTATTGAACAAACTTTCTTTGCTCCAATGCAGGAGTAAATTTCCTTCTGCTGCTTTAGCTGTGTCATATAAGTTTCAATATGCTGTGTGTTCATCATAATTAATAAAAACACATTTTCTGTTTTCCCTTGTGATTTTCTGACTGTTAGGTTCTTTAGAAGTGTTTTTAGTTTTCAAATATTTTGTTTTTTCCAATTTTTAATGTTTCTAAATTTGATTTTATGTTATCAAAAGACAGACACTACATGATTTTAATCTATTTAAATTTACTGAAGCTTTTTTTCATGACCTAGTATAAGTTTTATATTGGTAAGTTTTTTTTTAATAAATGTGTATTGTACTAACATTGGTGGTAGTGTTCTGTAAATGTTAGCCAGTTGAACTGATTGAGAGTGTTTTTCAAGTGTTTTGTATCTTTACAGGTTTTTTGCTTACCTATTCTATCAGTTACTTTGATACTTTACATGCTATAATCTCCAACTATAATTGTGTCTTGTCTTTATCCCCTTTCATTTATGTCAGTTTTTGGTTCATGACTTTTTGAAATTTCTGATATTAGGTGCATGCATGTTCAGGACAGTTATACTTTGTTGATGAATTGCTACTTTGATCTTTAGGATAAGCCCTCTTCTTGTCTGTCAATATATAAGAGTGAAAACACATTCCAATTCCATTTGTGTGACTGGCATTACTTGTACTAAAACTAAACAAAAACATTACAAGATAAAACTGCAGATCAATATCCCTTGTGAACAGAGATGAAAGCATCCTTAAGAAAACACTAGCAAATTGAATCCAGTGATAGATGAAAAGCATAACACATTATGTCAGATTGAGACCTCCAGGAAGCAGATGCCAAGATAGAGTTAGAATTGCAAGAAATTTATTTTGGGGAGAAAATGGGGATGGGAGCATAATTGCTCCATGAAAACTTCCCAGCTATGCAAAGATTGGAGCAAAGATTGCTCATTAAAGAACTACTACATTTGGCAGAAATGACCAGGTCCCAAGACCACGATGCTGTCACTGGCCAGGAGCTGCCTGGTAAAGTATGGTCTTGATTCAAGCACCATGGCCAGTTCCAAGGGTACTGAAACTGAAGACTGTCTGCTAAACGTAATCTTTATATCTGCTAAACATAATCTTTATATCTGAATATCTAAGAACCGCACTTTCATGATTGGCACAGAAGAGTGGGGTATACTCCAAGGATGCATGATTGAGTCAACACTTGAATATCAGTTTAATTTACAATTTTAGCAATAAAAGAAAATCTAATGATCATTTTTTTTTTAAAGATTTTTTTTTTAATAGAGGCATGTTTATTTATTTATTTATTTGTTTGTTTGTTTGTTTGTTTTGTTTATACATGCACTGGGTACAGTCAGAAGCGCGGGAGGGTGAAAGAATTCACCAGAGCCAGAGCGGGGAGCAGAGCAGGCAGAAGGACCGAAGTACACTGCTGAGGGGAGCAGTGGGCGGCAGGAGAGGTCTGCGCGCCATGTGGGACCCTCCTCCGGTGGCCGGGGAGCAGCCGGGGATTGAACCAGCGCCACAGAGGCCGCGGGCAGCTTCGCAACCCAGCGCTCTACCGCTGTGCCACCTGGGAGGCCCTAATGATCATTTTAATAGATGGAAAAAATGAGAAAATATTCAACATTAATTTACCATGAGATTAGTCAGCAAACCAGGAATAAAAGGAACATCCTTATCTTCATGAAAGTTAGCATTTATAAAAACCTAGCATTAACACCGTAACAGAGTTGAAAGACAACTAACTTTGGAGGAAAATGTTATATTAATATTCCTATTCAACAAGCCAATAAAATAAAGAAATTTAGGTAAAATAAAGCAGGAAAAAGAAATAAAGGCACACAGACTGCAAAGGGAGAAGTTAAGTGTTGTTATTTACGTAGAGGTTTCCAGGTTCTCCAGCTCCTTCTCCCCAGTTTCCTTATAATATTGATGAGAGAAAAACAATCCCAGCCTATGGGGAATGAAACAATGTCATTCAAGGACTTACATTTGTTATACTTTAAGTGATAGTTCCAAGTAAGGACTCACTGTACCACACACACACACATGCCCCACCATGGATAGATCAGTGAAAAAAAAAAAATAACAAACACAAAAGGAAACACAGCATATGATTCCACTGAGATGAAATTCTGCTCTCCCATGCACAATGCACATTATTCTCAAGAGCCAATGATAGAGCAGGCTAAATGTCCATTGACATGTGAATGGATAAAGAAAGTATAGCATAGGGCCTCCCCCGTGGCGCAGCGGTTGAGCGCTGGGTTGCGAAACTGCCCGCGGCCTCTGCGGAGCCAGTTTGATCCCCGGCCGCTCGCCGGCCACCGGAGGAGGGTCCCACATGGCGCGCAGACCTCTCCTGCCGCCCGCTGCTCCCCTCAGCAGTGTACTTCGGTCCTTCTGCCTGCTCTGCTCCCCGCTCTGGCTCTGGTGAATTTTCTCACCCTCCCGTGCTTCTGACTGTACCCAGTGCATGTATAAACAAAACAAACAAATAAATAAATAAATAAATAAAACATGCCTCTATTAAAAAAAATTAAAAAAAAATAAAATAAAAAAATAGAAAGTATAGCATAAACTTGCAATGGAATATCATTCAGCCTAAAAAAATAGAAGGAAATCCTGCCATTTGCAACAACATGGAAGAATCTGGAGGACATTATGCTAAGAGAAATAAGAAGGACAAATACTACAGAATGTGACTTAGATGAAGAGTCTGAAATCATTAAACACATAAGAATTAGAATGATGGTTGCCAGGGTAAGGAGCAGTAAATAAGGAGGTATTAGTGAAAAGGTACAAAATTTCCATTACACAAGATGAAAAGTCCTACAGTTAACAATGTTGTATTAAAAGCTTAAATATATTAATTATGCTATGTATTCTTATCACATACACAAAAATAAAGAGGGTGGGAGGATATTTTTGGAGGAGACGAATAGGCTTATGGCATAGATTGTGGCGATGGTTTCATGGGCATATACTTTTCTCCAAACTCATCAAGTTGTGTGCATCAAATAGGCGCAGTTTTTTGTATGTCGATCACATCACACACAAAAAACAATCTAAAACAGGCAACACTAATCTACACTGACAGAGAATAGATTAATTGGTTGCTTAGAACTGAGAGGTCAAATACAAAGGAACATGAAGGAACTTTCCAAGGTGCTAGAAATGTTCAGTATCTTGATTGGGATGGAGGTCACGCGGATATACATACTTGCCAACACTCATAGAAGAATGAATGTTTTATTGCATATAAATTAAACCTCAACAAAGTTGTTTTGGAAAAGAAAGAGACTCCTTAGTGGTTAATTACATGAATTTATTGAGCCATTTATTTAATAAATTCTCTATTCTTGGATATTTAGGTTGTTTCTGATTTTTCACTGCTTTAAAGAATACCATTATGCACACCTACTTGAACATAACTTGCATTTGATTATTTCCTTAGATGAATTTTCTAAAATTGGAATTCTGAGGTTAAAGAGTGTGCATCACTTGATAAATATTGACAAAATGATCTTTATGAGTGTTGCATCAGATTTCAATCTCATTGGCTGGTGAAACATAAAGGGTGAGGTTAGGATAGTTCACCCTATGTCCACCCCAACTAGAAAATGGTGAACCTGAAGACCAAATCAAGAAACTTCAACTGTAAGGTCTCTTTTGTCCTGGTTGTGAGAAAATTAGACCTTTTGTTTTCCTCAATGAATAAGGTGTGTGGTTATTCTGACAATATCACAGCATTAAGCATTAATCCACTTCAGAAGGGCAGGTTCAGGGGGTGAGAGGGGTTCCCAGAAATTAAGCCACTAGCTTTCATGGCTTTTTTAAATTGCTAGAATATAATTACATAAACATATATATATATATATATAAAACAAAAAATTACCATTCATCATTTTTTATAAATGGGGACTTTTTTAAATAGAAATTTAGGTTCCCAGCAAAAATTAGCAGATGTACAGAGTTGTATATACCTCCTGCATCCACACACACATAGCCTCATGCCCCTCGAGATGGGACATTTGTTACAGCTGATGAAGCTACATTGACACATTACGATCATCCAAAGCCCACCGTTTACATCAGGGATCCCTCCTGGCATTGTCCATGCTTTGGGTTTGAACAAACATTATGACATGTGTCCATCATTATAGTATCCTCCAGAGCAGTTCACTGCCTTGAAAACCCTCTTCACCCCTCACCCCCAGAACTGCTGGCAACTACTGCTCATAGGATTCTTCATAAAAATGGAAAAAAGCAAACATTAAATAAGCAATTATCACAGAAATAAACAAACAAAAAAGTCAATATGGGAACCACTACATAGAACCAGAAGAAGCCACATATGACATCACTGTTGAGGAGGGTGCTTACTGTGAGCCGGGGCTGTCCTGGAGCCCAAGTACTGCCCCTTAGTGGGACGCCCATCACGGGGGCCAGATGTAAGCTGGGATCCAGGGGGCCTTCCTTGCAAAAATGGACTGGGAGGCCTCCCTGGTGGCCTACGGATTAAGGCTCAGTGCCATCACTACAGCCTAAGTTCGATTCCCAGCAGGGAGCTGACCCACATGGCTTAGCAGACCTCTCCCGTCTTGCTCGCTGCTCTCCTCAGCAGTGTATTTCAATGGATCTGCAGGTTTAGCTCCCTGGCCGGAGATGGAACTCATGCTGCATTGGTTGGCAACAGCTTGATAGCACTGTGTCTTTAACCCCTGCGCCATCAGGGAGGCCCAGCTAACAAGTTTTAACTTTTTCTTGGCCTTTTTTTTCGATTTCTCTGTATTCCACATATAAGTGAAACCATTCGATATTTTCTTTCTGATCTATTTTGCTTAGAATAATCCCTTCCAGTTCCATCCATGTTGCCACAATGATATGAAATATTTTTTTTGATCACAGAGTAGTATTCCCTTGTGTATATAAACCACATCTTCTCCGTCCATTTGTCTGTTTTGGGGCATTTAGGTTGCTTCCATATCTTGGCTATTATAAATAGTGCTGCAATAAACATAAGAGTGCAGGTTTCCTTTCAAATTAGTGTTTTGTGTTCTTTGGGTAGATTCCTAAGAGTGGAATCACTGGATCATATGGTAAGCTCCATTTTTAGTGTTTTTAGGAACCCCCACACAGCTTTCCATAGTGGTTGGGCCAGTTTACATTTGGGAAAGGATTGTTTAAGCAGAAGTAAAAATAACAAGAAAATCAAGCCACACAAAGTTCTGGAGACAGAGCCTTGCACCAACATGTTCAAAAGTCCTGGGGTGGGAGCTGTCTTGGGGATGGAGGAGCAGGAGCACAGTGAGCTGGGAGATTGAAACTGCTATCCTTTGTACACCACCGGGGGGAGCTGGAGTCTCCAGTGCTGTCATGGGAAGACTCTGGAAGGATGTAGGGCAAGAAGGTGATGGAGCTGATAGCCCATTGTTGCTTTAGTGTTCTCTCTGCCTCCTCTAATGGCTTTTTGTCACATTCTGAACAGTGGGTCATGCTGACCCACTACTTCAAAAATCATTAAAGATGCACCATTAATGGAGAGTGTTCCTGCATCCCTCCTTCCTCTTCCCACTCCAGGTCGTGGCCCAGAGGTGGAGAACATCTTGTGAACTGTCCAAGGATGTAGGAATTGGATTCCTCTTCATTTGCCAGCCATTCATTAATATCTCCCATGGCAGCTGGAGACTGCAGGCACCCAGGAGTGGGTGATCAGGTCTCTGCCCACCTTCTGGAGGGAGCTTGATCTAGTTACAGAGTCTGAAATCATCAGTAAGTGATTAAAAGCAAGAACAAAATTTCCTGTGAGAATGGATGCCTCCTAGGCAGATAAGGGCTGCAGGAGGTCAGAGATGTGGCGGTGGAGCACACTGGGAGTTAGAGATTCCTGCAGAGACCTGAAACAGCCAGCTCCCGTGATAGAAGATTCTCAAATCAACTCTCATCCTTCTCTTTCTGCCAAACCTGCTGGGAGAAAACACTCAGGAGAGAGCATGATAACAGGCACATTACCTGGAGTTTAGTAAGTTCCCTTACACACACACACACACACACACACACACACACACACACACACACAAACACGTATCCTGGTAGAAATGAGAAGTTCACAGCTGAACATTACCACCTGACCTTTAAATGTCTGCAGGTAAATAGTGATCTGGGAATCAGAAGCCGGAATTTCTCAGTCCTAAGGACAGGCCCTATGGGTCGAGCTACCTACCTGTTCCAGCATGTTCAGAGAACCCTTCTCTGATGCAATCAGACAGCCAGCCAGCCCACCAGCACCTACTGAGCTCCTGTTGTCCGCCTGGCGACACAGGCCTGATGCACGCCTTTAAAGATCAGCCGACAGGGGAAGGCGACGCGGACATGGATTAATCACCAAGTGGCAGTGGGTGGTTAAGAGCTTGGCTCTGGACCGAGAAAACCTGAGTCAGAATCCCAGCCCTACCATTTGCTTCTGAGCTGTGGAAACCAGAAGAAACTCCCCAATTCCATCTCGAAAACAAGCATAACAATAAAGTCTTTCTTGTAGGTGTGTGGAAGGCGGAAGCGCAGGTCCTCACATGTGCATACGGTTAGTCTAGCTTTTCTCATAGCACCCCCTGCCCAGCGACTGTGATCCATGCTGCCATATTATATGTGTTGCTAAGGCTCCTCACGTCCGAGCTTGAGCTCCTGCAGACAAAAGAAGTGGAGACTGTGTGTGGTAGGTTTGTTGGCAGTGCTGCTGGGGGTGCTCCTGTAAGGAGGTGAGAAAGGCAGGAGTGGGTGGACAGTGGGGCTGACCCTCTAGGGAGCTCTGGAGTTAGCCCTTCAGGGGTGTCCCAATGAGAGACAAGGAGGTTGCCTTTGTATACCTTCTCTGCCAGTCATGGGCCAATGGAAAGGCAGGTCTCTGCAGCTGAGGACAAGCCCCAGAGCGGTGCACTAGGAGCCTGCAGGGGCTGTGACTCCCAGCAGCCAGGGAGAGATGTGTCTGCTTTGAAGATGGGATTTTACCAGATGCCCAGAGTGCCAGACTATGTCATTCCCCGTACAACTCTGGAGTGTTTTGTTTTTGCCTGATAAGGGACCTGCTGTGTGACCATAGATAAATTGTGTTCTATATTGGGACCACAGGTTTCCCAAGATCAAATGAATTTGTTCATCTGAAGTTCCTTCCCTGCCTAGTACTGTATAAGCCGGAACAGTCAGGGAAGGCTTCCTGGAGGAGGAGTAAACTGAGCTGCATCTAAAGGTGGGCCAGGCTTTGGCCAGGTGGATTAGAGAGAGAGTGAGGACCCAACCAGGGTTCTAAATAGTAACTTTGGGTCTTCCCAGCTTCGATTCTGGCCCCAACACTCTGGTTCCCCAGGCTTAAGTGCCTGGGAGCTCCTTGAGATCAGGGGTCCATGTCTTATTGACATCAGTCTCTTCAGGGTCTAGCATGGGCCTGAATGATGTCCAGGAAGCAGCCTCGCCCTGCTTCGCAGTGCCTCTCCCCCAAGTACTCACAGAAAACTTCAGACGAGGAGACCATCTCCCCACCATGGAGAGCCTGCAGTGGGTCTGTGCTCGGCTGGTGGGGAGTGTGGCTGGTGCTGCAGAGTCTAGTAGCTCTCTGGGAGCTTAGTGATTCCAGGCCCTGTGAGAGTGGAGGAGAGTCCCTGCTGTGCCAGGGGAAAGAAGACCACCCTCCCCTGCCTCCCCCTCCAACATAGTCAGGTGTGGGAAAGAGCCGGTGGAAGGCAGCTCACCACCCAGGGCATGGGTGCAGCGCCCCTCTGCTTCCGCAGGGACCGCAACAGACACTCTGAGGTCTCTCCTGGATCTGATCCTTCTTTTCTCTTTGATTTAGCACCTCCCACAGCTCCAACGTCAACTTCCAAAGGTGACCTTCCAAGGGTGAACCAAGCCCCCCTTGGGCCTTGGTACCTTTCTTGCCTGGGATTTTGCGATGGATTTGATGCCCCCAGAATGGGCCAGGCTTTACTCCATATTCCTAGAATCTGATCTTCTCTTCCACCTCCGCAGGAGCCCCCGCCACCCTCTGCTCCTGGCAGGTGTTCAGCACAACTTCAGCCACACAGAGTTGCTTCCCGACCCTGGGTTCCACGGGGAGAGTCCCCACTAGTGGACATCTCAGAACCACTGGCTTGTTTTTAGACTCAAGGACTTGGTTTCTCCTTCCCAGCTGCTCAGCCTTACAGTTCATTCATTTCAATTCAACTCAGCATTTGCTGAGGGGCTGTGGTGTTCTCGGATCTCTGCAAGATGCAGGAGCTCTGAAACAAAATAGACACAGGCACTGCCCACACTCTGTGCGTAGCTGGGAAGAAAGGGACAGCCTCAACCTGGTCCTCTGCCCACCCCCATGGCAGGTGCAGCGCCAGTCCCTGCGACAGAATCTGGCACTTAGGATGGTCTCAGTAAGCATTTTTTGAAAGCATGAATGAATAAAAGTAGTTATGTGAAAATCTATAACCAGAACAGAATGTAGACTTGGAATCTGAAGACCTCAGTTCAAGTTCTAGAGCTTTTACCTTCTGTGTGATTTTGAACTTGTGTCTTGATCTCTCTGTGCCTAAAGTATATCCTCATGTAAATGGGGATAATAATATTCACCGATGTACTAGATCGTTTTAAAGGTCTAACCAGGTGGGATGAAATCATGGATACAAAAGCGCTTGAGGCCGGTGTTATTTGGGGAACCCAGATGAGTCGATCTTTCTTGTTGGGAGAGTCAAGAAAGGCTTTTAAAGAAAGCATTTAAGCCTGGGTCTTAAAAAGGAAGGCTTTGACTTTTTTTTTTTATTTTTTCCTTTTTATTTATTTATTTACTTAATATATTTTTTTACAGCATTTTTCATTTTTGCACAATGTATGCATTTTCATCTTGGTTATAGTCCCCATACAATCCCCACCACCCCATACAATCCCCATCACTCCATACAATCCCCACCACCCTACTCCCTCCTTCCCCCCTGTAGTGTGTCTCTGGTTTATAGTTTGCTTGTTGATTTTGATTTTTAATTTATTATAATAAAAAAGGAAGGCTTTGAGAAGAGAGATTAATTGGAGGCTAAGAAAAGAGTGAACAGAAGAACGGAGATATATGGGAAAAACATAAATTTCATGAAGATCCTGGAAGTTATTCTTTTGTAGGCTTGGCTTAGAGAGGCCCTGGAGTCCCCCGCTGCTGGCCTTCTTGCCTCACACTGATTTTCTTTTAAATTATAACCTATTATAGTTTTTCAAAAAGATTTATTTATTTATGCATACAAGAGCTGGGGTACAGGTCAGAGATGCAGGGGTGGAGGTGAGAGGATTCACCAGAGACAGAGTGGGGAACAGAACAGGCAGACTGACTGAAATACACTGCCGAGGGGAGCAGCGGGTGAGACAGGAGAGGTCTGCTGTGCCATGTGGGTAGCCTCCTGGCTGGGGATCGAACTCTTGCTGCAGTGGCTGCGGACAGCTTCATAATGTGGTACTTAACCCCTTGCGCCACCAGGAAAGCCCTATTATAGTTTTATTTCCTTACCTGCAGAACACACATCCCAATAACTAGGCCCAGTCTAAGACGGTGCCCAAAGACCCTTATGGTCTTGGGTCATCCTCGGCTCTAGAATGTGTGTTGGATCTAGTGTTCCTCCTAGAAAACACACACATACAAAATATAGCAGGAATAAATCTCGGACTCAGTGAAAGAACTTAATGTTTACAGACAGGGGTGGGGGTAGGTGGGGGGGTATGGGCACAGGTGTTTGGGTGGAGGTAAGTGGAACATTTGCACATACGGAGGAGGAAAAACGGTCCTCAAATTAAAATTAAAGGAATGAATGAATAGCAACAAATAAGTACCGCAGGGCAGGGCAAACGAGCTACCTGATATCAGAGAGGCAGTTTCCTAGCATGAGATTTCAGGGCCCTGAGATCTCCCTGAAACCAGCGTCTCAGCTGTGTCCAGAGCCCCAGAGCTTTGCAAAGGCCACGGGCGACTAATTGCAGCTGTCAGTCACGCTGGCTTTGCAGCTGAGGGAGGGGCCACCTGGGTGTGCTCACGTTGCTGTGGCGAGCTTCCCTAGGGTTGACAAGGTCCCTCTTAAATACTCAACCTCCTGTCTGTCTAAGTTAATTGGTTGGTAGCTGTGAGCTGGACAAGCCTATTTTTACTGCACGTAACTGCAAGACTTAAACCAAATTAGCATTTGAAAATATTATTAAAACAGCAGCCGGCACCACAAAAGAATGTGAGGATGTGATGTATATTCGATTCGTCTTTGAAGCTGTCTTCTTGTTCTCTTTCCCTGATAATTATGATTTTCTCTGCTCTGTAAATACTGATAGAGACCTGAAGGTGCCCCTATCCCCCAATTTGTTCTTCCCTTTGGGGTTCCTATAAGAGGGAACTATAGAGCAAAGGTGTGGTCTCCTTTCATTAATAGCTGAGCTGCATCTAAAGCCTCGCCTTCTGAGACTTGTGTAACTAGTGACAATTGCTAACAGCAACGAGTCCAGAACAGCTGTCCTTAAACAACGCAGGGCCGGCTTCTCTGGTGAGTAAGGAGTCTCCCCCCGGGCAGTTCAGGCCTGCAAGACTGGCCCCCCGTTGCCTCCCCGCCCCTGACATATGTCCCCAGCTGCCTTGTTCCTGTTTTGGTCTGAGCCAGCACCAGCACTTAGTCTTTCCCACCTGCCTGCTTTCCTGTGAAATAGCTTAATGATAAAGCCAACCTCATCCCCCTTATGTGGCGGAGATAATGAGCCTGAAGTGGGGTACAGTGGTCATTGAAGTGGGGTACAGTGGTCAGAAGTATTTACTGAGCACCTACTGCGTGTCTGGCATGGTCCTGAGCAAAAGCACAGCCTCACTCTCCAGTCTGCTCTAGGGAGAGAGAAAAGGACCCACGTGAGCAGCTGTGAGGCAGCGTGAGCCACGCCATGCTGGCAGGAGCAAAAGGCCAGGGGGATACAAAGGCAAACACTTACAGGGGGAGTCAGAAAGAGTTTCAATAGCACTCAAAGAACTTTGAAATGGTAACTCAGTATTCTTCTGGAGAAGACTTTAAAAAACACCAGCAAAACTATTGAATGCTTTCCCTGGGATGGCTGCCGGTACCTTGCTGGAGTTTTCAAAAGTGGCAGTAAAATAAGTCAGCCACAGAAGCACGAATCCTGCACCATCCCTCTGACACGGGGATCTCTCATCCCTAACAGTCAGACTCAGAAGCAGAGTACAGGGTGGCTGTGGGGGCTGGGAGTTGTTTGATGGGCATGAAATTTCAGTTAAGACAGATGGGTGAGTTCTCGAGGCCTGCTGTACAGCACATGTCTGTAGGTAGCAAGAGGGGTGGTCACTCCAAAATCTGTTAAGAGGGCAGAGATCTCATGTTAAGTGTTCAGAAGCCAAACCATGACCCACAAGGGGATACAAGGGAACTTGGGGAGTGTGGCGTCTCCTCCCTTGGTCGTGGTCACAGTACTATGGGTGTGTGCTTATGGCCAGACTCATCCCATTGTACAATACTCATCACTGCACATGCTCATCAGTCTCATGTGTCCACTTCTATGTATTTAGTTATTCCTCAGTAAAGCTGATAAAGAAAAGTGACCTCCATGGATGTATTCTTCCTCCTTCATGTCTGGGAGAATTTTCGGCCTCTAAGCAGTGATTATCACTGTTCCTATCTGTTTCTCACACTGTTCCATGTGAACCCTCCTAAGAAGATGATTTCCTGTTTTGTTTTGCTTTTCACATGGGAAGAGATTTCCCCTACTCTCTTGAGCATCCAGAGTTCACAATCCTGATACTCTGGTAAAGTCCTTAGTCAATGCTAACTGTAAGTTAAGTTTAAAGGACAGGCCCTCTACCAACAGACTACATGGAGCCCAGAACAAATGGACATTTGGCTTAGCCAGAGAAGGCTCCAGGCCTCTGAGATAATTCAAGGGGGTAGTGCATTTGCTTTCACTTGAGTCAGGGTGTGACCTTCTTTAGGATATTGATGTGCTTACTACCTGCTGAGGAAAGAAGGGAAGGAGAGGGCCATGTGCCTTGCTTGCAGGCCAAGCTGCTCATCCCGGGTACTGGCTATGGGCTCTTGAGTGATTTCTGTTTCCTTCAAGTGTCAGAACCTAAATGCCCCAAAATAGATGAAGAAGATGTACTACACATACACAATGGAATACTATGCAGCAATAAAAAAGATAAACTCGTGCCATTTGCAGCAACATGGATGAAGCTGGAAGGGAATGAAATAAGCCATTGTATTTACCCTCTCCCCCTCCACTCCTGGATGCCTCCTATCCATGCCACTTACCCACTTGCTGGCCTCCCCCTCAGCCATTGCTCAGATCTTGGCATGGTCACCTCGACTCTAGCCATGCTGACCAGCTCTCAGCACCTCAGAGCCCTTAAATGCAAGGCATCCGCCTGTCTCCATCCAGCACTTTCCTCCCTTTGCCTGCCCAACTTCTGCTCATCTTCAGGCCTTTGCTTTAAGCTTTAAGATTTGCAAATAAAAAGCTTTCTAACCTTCCTTCCTAAAATGTGCTGTCTTCAATTATTCCTTACATAGCACCTTATTTTTGCTTCCTTTATGGCATGCATCTCAATTTGTAACTCTAATTTTATCTGGGGACTTATTTGCTCAACTCTTTCCCTTGACTGAACCATGAGATCACAGGGCAGGGTGTGGGGGAGCTGGTGTCTGTTCTGTTCACCATACAAAGCCCCTCACCCAGTGGAGTACAGGACACAGAGCCCAGCTCACTAGCTATTTCCTGAACACATGATGGGTGATCAGAATTGGCAGAACAGGAGTCATTTAAAAGTCCCCATTTCTACCTCTCATTTCTGGAGTTCAGGCTGAAATATAAAGGTTATGGAAGAAAACTGCTGAACTTTCTAAAAAATTGATCCCACTAGCTAGAAATGAGATTTGGGGGTCTGAGTGGTACATGGCCAGGTAGCTGTCAGAGGCTATCAGGGATGCTGCAGCGGACAGAGTGACAGCTCCGTGAGAAAACCCTCACTGGGCCGTGTGCCCCTTTGAGGTCATTTGGGGGAAAAGAAAGTCATGCTCTTGAGTTGTCTTAGCTGCAAGAAAAAGCCTATTCAATAAGCAACAAGATCTGATGAATGGATGTACCTTTCCTTCATTGGGTGCAGGGACGGAGGTGGACGTCTGCATGGGGCCATGGGGTGTGGGAGCTTCGGCACAGCAGAAAGTGGCTTAGGGCAGCCATTAGCTCCGTTATGGGCCTCATTTATGATTTTATTTACTTAATAATTCAGTCTTCCGTGTCATGATTTTTTGAGGGAGACAGGCAATTAGGAATTACGACTGCAGTTTAGAGGACAATAGAGCCTCCTTCTGAGGTGGGTGCCAGCTCTCTTTTATGGGTGCACCTGGATGAGTGCCAGAAACTTGGAGGAGACAAATTTTAGCACTTCTTTTCCTTTCTCCCTCAAAGCCTAGGAGTTGTGCCCATGGGAAAACCTTCTGAGTCTGCTCAGTCCCTACTGTGGTATGAGGGCAGCAGGCAGAAAGGGGGGGGGGCAATGCTTGGTGACAGATTCCAACCCATTCACCTGACAAGCCTTTCCTGAGGCACCACCGCTTCCCCTGGCTCCCTCAGACCCAGGCAGAAGGTCCTCCCTTGAAGAAGGTCTTCTTTCCAGTTACTTGGGTCTCAATTCTCTTGCTTCTCATCTCACTGGACCCAGAGAATTCACCTAAGCTTGCACAAAGGCATACTCAAAGCTCAGGAGCCCCAATTTCCATCCGGACAGTGCTCCACTTGTGTTCATCGTCAGTAAGCAATGGGGATGTCTTCTAACAGCGCAAGAGGAGCTTCTGAGGGACTCATGTCATCATCAGCAGGCTGAACATTCAGGAGGAGGACGCGAGGAAGGAGGGCTATGTGGCAGGACACGGGACCACCTCTCCAGTTGAGGCCAATGGGCACCACCCACTGTCTCCATCACTCAGCTCCAGAGAAGAACTTGAGGACAGAATCTCTGATTAGCTGAGCTGGGTAAGCCGCACCCAGGGCACTTAGACGGGCTGGCAATGGCAGTTCTATTAGATTGTGTCGACTGGACACAATGGAAAGTGTCACAATGGTAAGTGTCAAAGGTCAGAGCCAGCCCAAGTAGACGGGAGAGATGGGGAGGGAGCTTCAGAGGGGGACACAGGGCAGCATCTTCCTGGGATGACTTAGGGTCTAGGAGCCAAACAAGCTCCGTTTGCCACACTGGTGGGACACAAGCAAGGCAGGAGTTTTCCAGGAGCTTCTCTGCAGACATTTCTTCCTCCCCTGGGTGAGATAGAAATCTTCAGGAGGGGGATAAGTCAGCAAGCAGGCCTAATGAAACCTAATGGGAGAGGAGAGGCTGCGAATTTAACACCATCGGTTGCTACCCAGGAGGGAGGCCCCCTCATCCTTCCCATCCCAGGGTAGGGGGTGAAGATGCTTCTCTGGGTTCCAAGAATTGCCCTAAGCCCCACCCATGTCTGCAAGGTCACTTGACAGTGGAGTGGAAGGTCACCTCCTGTCCCTTTTTGTCCCCTCCAAGTCAGTCCCTGTTCCCCTCCTCCTGGCCTCACCTTTGTGTTTCGTGCTGTTTTGTAGCACAGCTCACTTATCCTCTGCGGCTCCTGGGATCCAGAGGGATTTGGGGTGGCTTTGTCATGGGGGGAAGTTCTCTGGAATGGAAGTTACTTTTCTCTGGGAACCTGTGAAATATAAGAAATATATATATATATCCTGGTGTCTGCCCCCAGTTCCTGATACAAGGCTCCCAAAAGCCCCATAAGTAGGGGTGCTAGGAGAACCTTTTGTTCTAACATTTAGTCTTTGACTAAATGACACAGAGCTCTAAAACCCTTTCCTGGCGCGGAGCTCTAAAACCCTTGTAATTTCCTCAGTGAAAAGAGCACTGGGATCGTCTCTTGTTCTAATATTTGGTTTTTGCGCTTGGTTCCTGAAACAGAGCTGCTAAACCCCTTGGAATTTCCTGAGTGATAGGAGCCTCTTGTTTTAATGAGTCCTGAAAGAGCACCTTTTGTTCTGTCGCGGGACTCTGAGTGGGATCCTGGTTGTCTTCTGCGTGGGGGCCAGTCACCAGAAAAGCCTTGATTAGGAGTTTGGGGTTTTCACCCTTCTCCAGAGAGGGAAGAGGACCTGGAAATGGAGTGAAGGATGCAGCAGTCCTATGTGACGAAGCCCGCACAAAAATCCCTACAGCAAAGAGTTCAAGAGCTCCGAGGGGCAGAATCATCTTCCCCCAGGACCCTTGGGACGTCACTAGAAGGGTCTCATCATCTGGATGTTCATCAGCATCTTGTACCATCTCCTTTCCTATATATAATAAACTGGTGACATAAGTCAGGGTTTCCATGAGTTCCATGAGCTGTTCCAGAAAATAACAGAATCTTGGGGGGAGGTGGGTCATGGAAACCTCTATTTGAAGAAGTCAGATTTGACAGAAATTGTGGATAAACTGGGGGCTTAACACTTGCAATTGTGTCTGAAGTAGGGGAGCCTTTGGGATTGAACCCTTAACCTGTCCTAATTCTGATTAGTATCAGAATTGGATTGAATCACAGGACATTCAGCTGGCTCCTCAGAGAATTGCTTGGGGGAAAGACCCCCCCAGTTTGGTGACTGGATGGGAGATGTTTTGTGTACATCATAAAGGAAGACATACAGAGAAGTGAATTTTTATTTTAAAGAATTTTCCCCCCTTCCACGAAAGGTTCCTCGCTCTGGGGGTCCAGTTCAGTGGCAGCTCAGCTCCCCCACCCCCTCCTGCAATAGTTGGGAAAATTTGATGACATTGCCTATGGAGGTCTGAACCTGTGAAAGCATGAACTAAAACATCCATTCACCTGCAAAAGCCCAAACTGTCTCCAAACTAAGTCATTTTTTCCCATTTGGAGACTTATGAACCAAGCTGAGGTAATTTTGTTTTTTCTAACATCAGCAGAAGATCCTAATAACCACTGAGCCAGTTTGAACTTATAATGAACTTAAAAATTGTCCGGAACTTTTGAACCAGATTCTCAAAACCGTCTCTGAAATAAACCCAAAAACTCTTGCTGTGGGTCATCGAGGCTGGATTCCCGGTGCCACTTCTGACAAAGGGGTCAGTCCTTCCGGTTTGCAAATGCTTCTTTGCAGGACATCTTGCAAGGAGTGTGAGGCACTGAAGCTCACAGTTCCTGTCCTAAGCTGGGCCCCTGCTGACAGCACAGATCAAGAGCCTGGCACATATCCAGGAGGGGGGATAGCCCAGAGGGGGTGGGCTATCCCACCTTCCATGCCTCAAAGGGATGTATTTGTTGGGTCTCCTTCCAGTCCTGTGGTTCCCAATCTCTACTGCACCCAGAATCAGCAGTGAGCAAAGGAACCCATCTGACCAGAAAAGCGATTGATTCCCCAGCCTGACCCAAAGGGACCGCAGCTTCCGCTGGTTCCACCAAGGCCGGTGCTGGGTGTGAGGTGGGCTGAGCTGATTCTGTTAAACTCAGAACTGTGCAGGATCAGTCACAGATGCCCCTGGTCACTTGCATCCCCAGATTCTCTGGCCATTCCTACCTTCCAGTCCCCACTCTTTTCCCCAGCTGAGATGCGAAGCACTCCTCTAAGGAACCCAAGTTATGCCCAATTATTTAATTTCAGAGAAGGGACAGGAAAGTGATGTGAGTTCAGGTTTCTCTGCTCTTATTCATCTCATGTCCTCAGCGCATGGCCTTCTGTAGCTGAGGAAGTGAATGAACGCACAAGCAAGCAATACATGCCCAAGAACAGAAATTCCCCAGATATGGGAAGACCTGTGCTAGCTTCTCCCACACTTTCTCGGGGTTCTAATACAAATATGCATTGCTTATTTAGGCAGGCGATGAGATAATAAAGTTAAGAGCTGATTTCTGATTCCACTATATTCTGTTTGATCTTGCATGTTATTGAGCTGAACTGAGGTTCCATTGACACAGGTGTAAAATGGAAAAATAATAGCCCCTGTATCGTCATTTGTGCAAAACCCTGGACACCGTGCTCGACACGTGTAGACACTCAAATGTTAGCTAGTGTCAGCGTTATTAGAGAGGGCTTGTTCTTGTGTATGTGTATCTGTTTCTATCGCTATTTTTCTAGGCACTTAACAGTCATAAAGTTCACGGGTAAGCAATTTCTGTGTTTATCTTGCAATACCTGCTATCTCTGGCCCCCTTTACAGCACTGACTCTGCCCAGCTTATTTTCAACTCTGAAAGACTTACAGTCCATGTGTTAAGCGTCACATTAACACTTTCTTTTTGGTTACCAGAGTTACAGCTTATCAACAGCTCTCTTAAATTCTCCAAACCTGTTTTCTATCACTTGTCTCCCAGATCCATCCACTTGGCAAAGCTTGTTCCCTCTTCTGTATTTTTTTCCATCCAGTCACCTGATGCTATGTCTGTCTTCTCTGCTGTTTTTTGTTCTTTCTAGCTTCTCCTTCTCCTCTGGCAGGAACAACAATGCTTTTCATCTCATGCGCTGGCTCAGATAGCCTGGAGAGCCACATTGAACTTTCTAAGGCCAGGTCAGGGGTCGGTGAGACAGAGCATCAGGATTGATTAGCAATGTCTGCTACTGACATGGGAGGGGAAGGTGGGGCTGGTGCAGTCACTGCTTACCATCCTTATTTGGGGAAGGAAACATTGTGACGCATATTTTTACAGCTGTGCTATAAATCTTCAAGCTACATCAAACATAGGATGAAACACAAAGTCAAATCATCTAATACAGTATGCTACAATTTGGACAGGTGCTAAAAAATGATTTCTTCTCGCTCAATCTCTTAGCCAGAGGGAACATCTATATTCCTCTGTCTTTGGGGATCTGGGAGACCTTAGTAAAGAATGATCTTCCTTCTTTCTGGAAAGCACAGACTTCAATAGAAAGATTGTTCTTGCTCTGATATTAAATTTGCTGAGAAAATCCAGGGAACTGTTTGATTAGAGGAAGAACCAGGCTTTCCCGAGATAGTACGTTGGGTCTGGGGGCACCAAACTAATCAGTCCTGAGTGATGTCCTTACTCACCTCCTAGTGACCTGGATGAGGTGAATTTGCATCGTCTCCCCATAACAGGGGAAGGAGTTGCCCAGGTTAGCTGTAAACAGAGGGCTAAGAAGTGTCCATGCCAAGGTGCTCATGCGCATGTCCATTTCCTGAGGCTCTTGCCTGAGCCAGGTCTGTGTCAGGCCCTGGCAGCTTCACTCCCACCAACTGGCTCTTCTGCCAGTCTCATGTCAGAAATAGGCAAAACCCTGCCTGATCTGTGGACCACCCTTGCGTCTTTAAGTCTTCTTGCTCAGAAACCTCACCTTTGAGGAGGCAATGACCATGAAGACCACCGCCCCACACACCTGCGGCCACTCCCCTGACCAGTGCCCCTCGATGGCCATAAGCGTTAGCATCCTTTATAGCCTCCAGGCCTGGGGCAGCTCCCGACTGCCCGGTGCCTGTGCCCTCACCTGTCAGATGGGGATTAGGTGAAGAGTATGCACCTTCTAGGGTTGTTTTAAAGATTAGAAGGTTAGTAGACTAGACCACTGCCTCACAGGCCTGGAGGAGGGGCTGGACGCAGGGGTAAGTGCGGCCTGCTGCTGAGGCCACAGCCTGCACCCAGGTCTTTGAGGCCTTCTGTGATTCCAATGCTTGATGCCGGACCATGCTGGCTCATTCTGTTTTGCCTTCTAATTTCTCAAAGGAGCATTTTGTTAACAATCGGGTCTTCACCATCTCCAAGTTGGATCAGAATATGGAACTCCACCCCATACACAGACACATACAGACCTTGGTGTTCTTGTTGATGATTTGACTTGCTCGGGAAAAGAAATGGAGGCGGATAGTTCACTGGTTATGTTTGTCGTTGGTGTCTACGGATCTTACCAGCTCCAAGAGCTTTCAACCTCCTCAGGGACATCCCCCTGATTTCCCTTTGAGAAAAGGGACCCCCATCTGTTATTGGGCAAAGAGTGGGGCTCTTTATCTCTACTCTGCTTATTTTCAAGTAACGGGGCTTCCAGCAGAGTCACTGGCCTCCGCCTTGTCCTTCATTCTTCCCCAAGGAGTAGGAGTCACATCTCTCTGGTGTTTCGAAGGAAGGGGGTGGGCTGCAGATGAGAACCCGAGGCTCAGAGACTAGAAATACTGTGAGAGATTCACAGTGCCTGATTGCAGAGACTAGTGCACCCCACCCCAGCCCTGTGGGCCAGGCCTCTTGGCACCCAGGTAGCAAGCAATGAGGGGTCTGCCGGGCTGAGACCTCTTCATGAGTCACACCTGCGGGGATACTTTTTCTGTCTCTGAACCTTGAGTCTTCTCTGCCTGCATTCCTTCTTTGGGTCTTAACCTATACTGTCTCCTAGAGAGACAATTTTCCCATCCTCACCCCAAAAAATTTGTGATAATGTTGTTGAGAAAAATCCAAGTTTGTGGGAGTGAAATGAGGACAGACTCTGCTCTACTATAAAGTAGGGTTACGAAGGGGGCAGCCTGACCCTTCTTTTATTGTGCATGATGTGTATGCATAGATGGTACCTGCTGGGATTAAAGCCCCCCACTATCCTTTTACCCGGAGTACCCAGAACTGAGAAGTGATGAAACTTTTGGGGGAGTCACAAAAATTTGAATTTGGCACTATACATTAAGTTTGGCTATGCATACATGGCATACAAGTTTCTAAATCTCCATATTAAACAATAGAATCAATTATGTCGTGGCTCTGGGAGCTGGCAGTCCAAGATCAAGGTGTCTACAGGCTTGATTTCTATGGAGAAGTTGTTCCCTGCATGTGCACCTTAACTTTTCGGTGGTTTGTTGGCCATCTTGGGTATTTCCAAGTCTGATTTCATCTTCACATGGCATTTCTTCAACTTCACTTCTTTGTGCCTAAATTCTCCCCTTTTACAAGGACAGCAGTCATTGCATAGGCCCCATCCTAACAGCCTAATTGTAATTTCACTAATTGCATCTGCAGTGACCGTATTTCTAAATAAGTTCATATTCTCAGATGCCAAGGGATAGGACCTCAACATATGAATTGAGAGGAAAAATTTCCATAACACCTGGAATTTCACTCCTGGCCATCTAGCCTGGTGGTCTGCTGGCACGTGTCCACGAGAGGTATCTGATTGTGGCTTGGCAAAAGCACAGTCAGAATGCTGTGGGTTAAAAAAAGCTAGAACTGGGCGTCCCCTGGTGGTGCAGTGGTTGAGCGCTGGACTGCAAAGCCTCTGCAGCGCCGGTTCGATCCCCGGCCTCAGCGAGGGTCCCACATGGCACGCAGACCTCTTCTGCCACCCGCTACTCCCCTCAGCAGTGTACTTCATTGGTCTGCCTGTTCTGTTCCCTGCTCTGGCTCTGGTGAATTCTCTCACTATCCCACGCTTCTGACTGTACCCAGTGCTTATATAAATAAATAAAGAAATCTTTTTTTAAAAAAAAGGCTAGAACTGTATTTACCACTCCTAAATGATTTTCAGGGCATATTATGAGAGTGGCATGACTTACGTCGATGTCCACAGCGGAGAGAATGTGCGAACCAACTTGCCAATGGTGTGAGCTCTGGTAGAAAGGGTGGGAGTGGGGGTTGTCATTTGGGGCATTCTGGCACTTTCCTAATCATTTTAGTCTTTAATATATATATATATATATATATTATATCATTGTTCATTTTTGTACAATGTTTGCTTTCTCTTCTCAGGTGTATCCCTGTAAAATTCCCACCACCAAGTCACCCGTGCACATCACCATAGTCCCTTGTGCTCTTCCCGCCCCGTTTTAATCCCTCTCCTCCCGCCTCCCCTACAGAATGTCTTTGTTTTATAGTTGGCTGCTAGTTTTGTCTTTTTATTTGTTGGTTTTTTTTCCTGCTTCCTTATTTGGCTCCCCTATATGAGAATGCAGTCACATACAGCACGTGTATGCAAATACAAATGGTTTTCTTCCCACACCACTGGCCAAGCTGGCTCCAAAGAACGCAGTTCTAAAACCAGAGTGTCTCCAGGGCGCCTTGGAGAAGCAGGTCTCAGAACTCAGGCCCCCAGAGGCCCTGGGTTGAGGGCTGGCGGGGCGCAGTGTGGATGCCTAGGCTGTCAGGTTTCTGTCAGTGCCACATGAATATCTCCCATCCCTGAGCCTCAGGTCATCATCAGCAGGACAGCATGAAAGCTCAGGTGTCCCTCCAGAAACCACCTGGAGAGAAGCCACATTAGGATTAGTTCACATTTCATGGACGGATCAGATAATGTCAAAAATTTGCCTGTAGCTCTTTTGAAGTGCTGGCCCAGGAGTCTGGCATCCACACCAGGCATTTTGCAAGTTCTTCCAGGAAGAAGTCTGGTCCTTGAGCTGGGCCTTAAGAAGTGGGTAAGATTTTTGGCAGGTGTAGAGAGTGGTGGAAAGAAGACAGAAGAAATGGAACTACCCCACCCCCCACTACCCTCACACACATAATCCTCTGCCCTTTTTATATTAAAATTGTTTTTTTTTCCCCTCAGACTACATCTTCATCTATTTTCTCATCTTTTACTATTTATGTATGGATAAACTTGCATGTAATCTTGATATTCATAGGAAAGTTTTGTGCACCTACATTTACCTGTGAGTGTGCACGTGTGTGTGTATTGTGAAAAATGGGGAGATACAGAATAAAATTTTTTTCCAGGTGGAGAAAACACTCCAGCACCTGTTTCTGACAATACAGATAATGGATTCTGCCTTTCTAGCCTTTTTTCTTTTCTTTTGCCCACCACCATCCTTTGTGCCCTGTCTTCTTCCTCTCCCTCTTAACCTCGAGTCCTGAAGGTGCTATTGCTGTCTGTTGGCTTTACAAGTGTTTTACATTATCACATTATCTGCTATTTAAATGTCCAGTGTTTGTTTTCTATCGTTTGAATTGCTTTCCTACCCATAATTCTTTCAACCTCTCTCCATTTTGTTGAAAATGGCTGCATTTCATCTTTTCGTTTGGCTGCTGAGTTCTCTATAGTGTGGTGGGATCACATCTTCTTGACCCAGTCATCTGCCAGTGGACATTCAGGTTGCACCCATGGCCTACCTGTTGTAAGCAAGGCTACTGTGAATATTGTGGAGCTTGGGTTTGGGTTTTTGTGGTGATGGTTTTATATTCTGTGGCCAGATACCCAACTGGGGAACCGCTGGGTGATGCAGCATTTCCATTTTTTAGTTTTTTTTTTTTTTATTATTTCTAGCACACATTTTTTTAATTTTATTTTTATATTCCCCATACAATTGCAACCCCCTTATTTTGACCCCAAACCCTCCTTTCCCCACCCCCACCCCCCATAGTGTGTCTCTGGTTCATAATTGTTTGTTGATTTTGATTTTTTCTTTCTTATAGTTATTCTTTTTCCTGGTCCCTTATTTAGGTTTCTAGATTCCTGCTATGAGTGAGACCATCCGGTATTTTTCTTTTTCTTTCTGGCTTATTTCGCTGAACATGATCCCTTCCAGCTCCATCCATGTTGCTGCAAATTGCATGTGTTTGTCTTTTTTGATGGCTGAGTAATATTCCACTGTGTATATGTACACATCTTCTTGATCCAGTCATCTATTTTTGGGCATTTGGGTTGTTTCCAAAGCTTAGTTATTGTAAACAGTGCTGCTATAAACATAGGGGTGCAGGTGCTCTTTGGAATTAATATTTCTGTTAAAAACTAGCAACAGCAAATGTTGGCGAGGTTGTGGAGAAAAAGGAACTCTCCTGCACTGCTGGTGGGAGTGCAAACTGGTCCAACCACTCTGGAGCTGTGTGGAGATTCCTCAACCTACTAAAGATAGAGCTTCCATATGATCCAGCAATTCCACTCCTAGGTATTTATCCAAAGGACACATTTTTTAGTTTTTTAAAGAGAAATCCAGCTTGCTTTCCATAATGGCTGCACGATGGAAATGCAGCCCCATTGGGGTGGAAATACATTCCCACCAACAGTGTAAGAGGGCTCCTGTCTCCACATCCTCTCCAGCACTTAATAGAGGCCACTCTCACCAGCTGGAGATGGTGCCTCTTTGCATCTCTCTTATTGAAAGAAACCATGAACATTTTTTCATCTTTCTTTGGCCTTCTGGATACCCTCTTTGGTGAATCACCTGTACATATCTGCTTTCCATTTACTCATTGGATTGTTTATTTTATTGCCAAGTTGTGTGAGTCTTTTATATACCTTGAGTATTAATCCTTTATCAGTTATATATTGTGTGAATGTATTTTTCCATTGAATAAAGTGCCTTTTTAGTTGTTTCATATTTTCTTGCACTAAATAAAAGATTGTTAATTTGAAAGAAGCCCAATTATTTATTTTTTGCTTTTGTTTTCCTTGCCGTGGGGTCAAATCACCAAAAATAGGTTTGTCATTGATATCATGGAATCTATCACCAATGATTTCTACTGTGTATTTCATTGTTGCAGGTCTTATACTAAAATAATCCATTAAAAGATTATTTTTACATATGGGTTAGGTAGTGATGCAACTACATTTTTTTCATGTGTGGCTTTCCAATTTTCCCAGCACCATTTATTAAAGAAACTATCCTTTCCCCATTGTACGGCTACAATTGCTTTATCATAGGTTAGGCTCTGGTATGTACATGGACTTATTTCTGGATTTTAAATTCTATTCCATTGATCCATGTATCTATTTTTGTGCCAATGCCATATTACTTTTAGTACTTTGCCTATAGTAAAGTTTGAAGTCAGGTAATGCAATACTTCCATTTCTCTCCTTTTTTTCTTCCAAGATGCCTTTGCAATTTGAGGCCTTTTGAAGCTCCATATATATTTCAATATTTTTATTCCTTTTTTTAAAAAAAAAATTGCTAGCATTTTGATGGGGATTGCACTAAATTTATGCATGATTTTAGGCAGGGTAGTTATTCTGATTGTATTAATTCTCCCCATCCATGAGCATGGGATATCTTTCTATCTCCTAATGTCTCTAAGACCTTTACTAACATCCTATAGTTCTCTTTGTATAGGTCTTTTACCTCCTTAGTTAGGTGAATCCTAACTAAGGATTCTTTTAGAAGCCATTGTATGGGCCTCCCCTGGTGGCGCATGAGGTTGAGCGCCATGCTGTTCAGCTGTCAGCAGCCAGCAGCGCTGGTTTGATCCTGGCCGGCAGGCGAGGGCCCCACATGGCGTGGCAGACCTCTCCTGTCTTGCCCGCTGCTCCCCTTAGCAGTGTATTTTGTCAGTCTGCCTGTTCTGTTCCCTGCTCAGTCTCTGGTGAATCCTCTCACCCTCTGGCGCATCTGGCCTGTACCCTGGTTCTCGTATAATATAAATAAATAAATCTTTTTTAAAAAAGAAGCCATTGTAAATGTAGTTATTTCTTAATTTCATTTGTTTCTTGTTTGTTTTTTTGTATTTAAAAAGACTACAGATTTCTCTATGTTGATTTTGTAACCTGCCACTTTGCTGTATTTACCTACTGGTTCTAATAACTTTTTGATGGAGTCTTTAGGATTTTCTACATATAATATTATATTATCTGCAGGAAGTGATAATTTCACCTCTTCTTTTCTTATGTGGATTCTCTTTATTTCCTGTCTTAGTCTGGTAGCTTTGGCCAAATCCTTTAGTATTATATTGACTGTTGGTTTGTGACATGTGACCTTTATTATATTAAGGTAGGTTCTTTTTTTTTTTTTTTTTTTTTTTTTTTTTCATTTTTTTAAATATTAAATTTTATTTTTATATTCCCCCATACAATTGCAAACGCCCCATTCTGACCCCAATCCTTCCCCTCCCGCCCCCCACCCCCCAAAAAGTGTCTCTGGTTCATAGTTTTTTTGTTGATTTTGATTTTCACTTTCTTATATTCATTTTCCTGGTCCCTTATTTAAGTTTTCTAGATTCCTGCTATAAGTGAGACCATCCGGTATTTTTCTTTTTCTTTTTGGCTTATTTCGCTGAGCATGATCCCTTCCAGTGCCATCCATGTTGCTGCAAATTGCATGTGTTTATCTTTTTTGAATGCTGAGTAATATTCCATGGTATATATGTACCACATCTTCTTGATCCAGTCATCTATTTTTGGGCATTTGGGTTGTTTCCAAAGCTTAGCTATTGTAAACAGTGCTGCTATAAACATAGGAGTGCAGGTGCTCTTTGGAATTGATGTTTCTGTGTCCTTTGGGTAAATACCTAGGAGTGGAATTGCTGGATCATATGGAAGCTCTATGTTTAGTAGGTCCAGAAATCTCCACACAGCTCTCCATAGTGGTTGGACCAGTTTGCACTCCCACCAACAGTGCAGAAGAGTTCCTTTTTCTCCACATCCTCGCCAACATTTGTTGTTGCTAGTTTTTTTAATATGTGCCATTCTCACTGGTGTGAGATGGTATCTCATGGTAGTTTTGATTTGCATTTCCCTGATTACAAGTGATGTTGAACATTTTTTCATATGTCTGTTGGCCATTTGCATTTCCTCTTCAGAGAAGTTTCTTTTTAGCTCTTCTGCCCATTTTTTGACTGGATTATTTTCTTTGTTGTTGCTGAGTCTCATCAGCTCTTTGCAGATTTCTTTTTATTTCCACCTTTTTATCATAAATGGGTGCTGAATCTTTTCAAATGCTTCCTCTACATCTATTGACATTATCATATGAATTTTAGCTTTACTTTTGCTGATATGGTGTACTACATATATTAAGTCATTCTTGTGTCCCTGGGATAAATCCCATTTGATCATGGTGTATAATCCCCGTGATAAACTTTTGAATTCAATTTGCTAGTATTTTGTTGAAGATTTTTACATTGATGTTTATGAGGGATTTGGGCTATAATTTTCTTGTGCTGTCTTATCTGGTTTTGGTATTAGGGTAATGTTGGCATTATAAAATATACTAGGGAGCAGTTCCTCTTCTTGAAATTTTGAGAACAATTTGCACAAGGTAGGCATTAATTTTTCTTTACAAGTTTAATAAAATTCATTTGTAAAGCTGTCTGTTCTTGGGCTTGCTCAAAACATTTTTTTTATTACTATTTCAATTTCCATGCTTTTGATTGGTTTGTTTGACTCATCTATTTCTTCCTGTTAGCCTTGGGACTATATTGATCTAGAAATCTGCCCGTTTCTTTTAAAGTTATTGAATCTATAGGCATACATTTGTCCATCATAATCTCTTATGTCTGTCTGTGGTGATTTCTTCTCTTTTCCTTCTGAGTCTATTTAGTAATGTTTTTAAAGAGAAAGTTTAATAAATAGGACAATCAACAGCAAAACTAATTGGACCAAAAATAGGATAATCAAAACTAACTAGAAATTCTCAATCAATGAGATATGTCACAAATATTCCCTCATAGATGACCAGCTTTCAGAAAGTTGGAGTTTAATAAAATTCCCTTAAAAATGAACATTTTGCAAATAGTCACCCAATTTCTCTTTCAGGGTTCATAAAGACCTTCACAGTAGCAAAGTTTCTCAGGGTCACTATTATAAAGATCTTTGAGCAGGGTAATAGTTCTGGTTATTTGAGTATTTAGATCGGGATAAAAAAGAACTGGCATGTCTACCTTATTCATTCAGCAATCTGGTAGGTTACAACTATCTGCTGCCTGTGTAATTAATCTCAGGCTTAGCTAGTGCCTCCTAAATTAATGCAATTATCAGTGCCTCCGAATAGCCACCTTCATGCACTGCTATCAAAATGCATTGTTGATAGATCGGCAGCCAAATCAGGGATGCTCTGAGACTGGAGTTGGGATTGATTTTAATTAACTTGTTTCTCATATTACAACGGTGAGGAAAACAATGATTCTCAGAAGCACCAAATTAAAAGAGCCGGGGTTGGGGGTGTGGATGGGCAGAGACTCATGAAAATAACAGCTACAAGGTATTTTTGTTCCAGAACCTCCATGTCCATGCACTGTATTTTATTTCTGCACTTGGCCCAGACTCAGCCCTGAAATCTTTAGTGTGATTCTGCCTCTCATCACAGGACTTCTGTCCAAGAAGTCTGGTTTAATTTGCTTTGGGCTGTGGTGTGGCAGTCTTGGGAGCAGGGCAAATGTTTTCTCTCCTTGCTCCCTTCCATCCTGAAATATTTCATTAACTGTAGAGTTCTGGAACTAAAATGAGGTAAGAGAAAGAGCATTTTGATAGTTTGAATTTGTTTTATGCTGCAGCTTCTCTTTTATTTTTTTTTTAATATTAAATTTTATTTTTATATTCCCCCATAAATGCACACGTTTCTAGAAACACAGCCTGGTTTCTCTCAATGTGGAAGCAGTTGTTTATATCTTGGGACTGGGTTCCCAAGGGGTGTACATTCTTGGAGACAGACCACGAGGCATTGGTGTGAACATGGTATTCTCCAATGTCCTTGGAGAGAAGAAACCTCAAAATGAGAAGACCTCCTATGTACTATAACTTACTGAAGTTTTCAAGAAATCCTCCATAAAGCAAGTGAGCTTCCCCTTCCTCAGCCCAGGACCAGCCATCACTGGCCACAGACCCCTGCTTGGGCTCTGCCACCATTGGTACTGGAGAAAGGCGGCACTGGCTGGGATTCAGCTGGGCACTTTCCTATACAGGAAAGGACCTGGAACTGTGTCTTCAGTTTCCCCTTCTCTGCACAGTTTGCTGAGTAACCTTGGTGAGTTCATTCCCTTCAGACCTCAGCCTTCCCCTATACACAGGTCTGCCTTCTGTGATGGTAGACCTGCATCCCAGTCAAGTCAGTTAAAAGACAGACTATGTAGGGAAAAGGTGGAGAAGCTGATATAAGGACAGAAAACAAGAGAAAAGAAAGGGACTTGGGCTTCATGAAGAGGTGTCTTGTGGAAGACATTTTTCTTTGTAAAGGTCTAGGATTAGGAGCAATTAGAATTAGGAGGAAAGGCTCAGAGGAGGGGCTCAGGTGGTGCTGGGACAGGAACAGACTGACCATCCTTGGTGTCTGTGATGCCAACAGGCCTTCTAGAAAGTTCTTCCACTCCCAGGAGCCACTAGCTGTTTGTGGTGAGATGTGTGTGTGTGTGTGTGTGTGTGTATAATATGGAAACATCGTTTCCCTAACTTTATCATTTTGTGGGTAACTTTACTCCCTTGCATGTGCATGAGCTTCCTTCACCTCCACCAACTCTCCGGTGTTTTACCTCACCCCTACTTTCTACCCCGCCTCCTCCCTCTACCCCATTCCCTCAGTAATCAGTCTATTGTTCACAGAGTGTAAACATTATTCTTGCTGTACTTTGCCAGTTTGTTTCTTTGCTTATTTAAATTCTGCAAATGAATGAAATCTTCAGGTCTCTGTCCTTTACTTTCTGACTTATATCACTTAGCATCACCACCTCAAGGTCCATCCATTTGTTGCAAAAGGTGCTATTTTGTTGTTTTCAGTAGCTGAGCAGTATTCCCTTGTGTATATATTCCACGGCTTCTTCACCCAGTCATCTGTCATCGACAGTGAGGTGGGACGTGACTTGGCAATTGTGGACAGTGCTGCTGTGAACTTAGGAAGATGTAAATCTTTCTGAATTAATGTTTTCATATTCTTTGCGGAAATACTTGGACGAGGTTGCTGGATCATATGGAATACCTATTATTATTTTTTAAGGACACTCCATACTGTTTTCCAAAGAAGCTACACTAGATTCCCCCCAGCAGTGGATAAGGGTTCCTCCCTCTCCACCCCGTCACCAACATTTATTATTTCCAGCTTTTGTTATTTGTGATATGGGGCATTCTCACTGGGTGAGGTGATATCTCATTGCAATTTTGGCCTGCGTTTCTCTTGTAATACAGTGATGTTGAGTATCTTTTCATGTGCACATAAGCCTCCTGAATGTCCTCTTTCAAGATGTATCTATTAGGTCTTTTGTCAATTTTCAGATGGGTTTTTTTTTGTTATTGTTGAGCCATATAAATTCTTGTATATTTTGGAAATCAACCGCCAGTCAAACCTGTGATGGACAAATATCTTCTCCCAGCCCGTAGGTTGCCTTTTTGTTTCTGTGATGGTTTCTTTTGAGGCACCAAAGCTTTTTGACTGTGATGGATTCCCCCTTGCTTATTTTTGGTTTTGTTTCCTCTGCTGTTGAAGTTGTGACCCCAAATATATCTTTGAAGTTAATGCCCAGAAGTGTCTCACCTACGCTTTCTTTTAAGCATTTTGCAGTTTGGGGTCTTACATCCAAGTCTTTAATCCATTTTGAATTAATTTTGTATATGGAGTCATGTAACACTCTAGTTTCACACGTTTGCATGAGGCTGACCGTGTTGTCCAGCACCCTTGGCTAAGGAGGCTTCCTCCCTGCCTCCCACCTCCCCCGGGGCAGCAGCGGAGCCTCCAGAGTTGCTGCCAGTATTCTCCCTGCTACCCACCATCCTACCGTGTCCATCCATGGCATCAGCTTCTGATGTGGGCACGAGAGAGGAGAGGATACTGCTGAGGCCAGGGGAAGACCCCCTGTCCCCACACTGTCCCATAGCTCGAGCTGCTCCTCCTCCAGGAGAAGGCTGTCCCCGCTGCTGCAAGAGGTCAACCCACTTGGCTTCAGCCACCCTGAGTAAGAGAGTTAATTGGTGGGCCTTTCTGGTGGCACCAGGGGTTAAGACGCAATCTATGAAGCTATCCCCAGTCACTGCAGCACGAGTTCGATCCCCAACCAGGGAGATGACCCACATGATGCAGCAGACCTCTCTTGCCTCGCCCGCTGCTCCCCTTAGCAGTGTATTTCAGTCAGTCTGCCTATTCTGCTCCCCGCTCTGTCTCTGGTGAATCCTCTCACCCCCGACACCTCTGGGCTGTGCCCCAGTTCTTGTATGCATAAATAAATAAATCTTTATTTTTTTTAAAAAAAGAGTGTTATGTGGCAACAGTTGAAAACAGAGGGTTAATCATCTTCCATGTGACATTGGTTAAGGCCTTTCTCATATGTCCCTAAGTGGGTGGACTTGGAGCCAACAGAGGGGCAGCTGGAGCTGCCACCTGAGACTCGTTTTCCAGGCAGGATCTCTGAACTGCCCCCCCACTCCACTCAGGGCCCTCTTCTGAGAGGTGAGCCTGGCTAACAGTGATCATCAGCATCCTAATAAAGATCATCAGCCTCAAGTTAAAGTTATTTTAATGTGGATAAACATCGCTTTGAAAAGGAGCACCATGGAAGGCGTCCCTGGGGACCTGGCCACAGTGGTTGGTGATCTCACCTGCTTTTATGCGACCTCTGTGGTTGGCACTGTTATGGATTCATCACAGAGCTGGGCACGCAGAGGCCAGTGGCCTTGACCCTCTGGCCTGAATGGGCAACCTCTTCTCACCCTCTGCCCACCTTGAGCAGAAGCTCCGGCCTGGTGTCCCTCTCCTGGGATCTGCAGGGCTCACAGGCCCTGTTGATTCAAAGGAGAGATTTTGCCTGACTGGGCCGCCTGAAGGCTCTGACATCTCCGCCAGCCCTCTTTCTGCATGCTCAGACATCTCTTGTTCAGAGGTCACTGCTTGCTGCACTGACACCGTGGCCCTGCCAGTTGAGGGGGTTCTGCTCCAGGGGCCAGAGCTGCCTTCTACCTACCCTGGACAGTCCTGGATCTGGGATTGGGGCTTCCCAGTTTAGCCTGGGGTGTCCTGTACCCTAATGTTAATCCTCTGTGACCTGTATGAGGGGCTGAAACTTGCATCCGACAAATGAACACACCTTGTGACTCTGCTGATGACCTTAGCTCCTTAGGCGGACTGGCCGCTCTCCCCTGTCCAACTGAATCATTGCTGGTGCCCTTCCTGTCCTGTCCATCATCAGGGGTGAGCTGCTGTGATCTCAGAATCTCATCGTCCCCCCACTTTCCATCACCTGCCCCTCCAGCCCTCCCTCTCTCCTGTCCTCCCTCGCTCCACCCTCTCTCTCCGTCTGTTTGGCTCGGTCTTTCTCATCCTCTCCAAAGAGACCTCAGGGCCATTCCCAGTGGGAGAACGAAGCAGTGATGCTGTTTAAAAATGCTGTCTGACAAAGGGGTGGGAGGATTTTACTTGGTAAAGAGAAAGTCAGAGAGAGAACTTCCTGGAGAAACCTGTCAAGTAGTTTCTTATTCCAACCTGCACATCTTGTTGGCGGGGCTGTCAGTCTTTGGCAGGAGCCTATGGAAACCTTCTAATTGTGCTCATTGTGCTGAGGGAGATTATGTCTCATCATGGACATCCCCTGAAGACCTCAGGCCCCCTTTCTGGAGAGGCGGGCCCAGTGCATCTAGGGTGGGCGTCATTCCTTGAGACTGGAGACGAGCGAGCTCCAGCCACAGCTGCACCTACCAACTCATCACAGACGAGCAGGATGTGCTGGGAGGGCCACACCGGCGTCCTGTCTTCTGGTCTAAACACCAGATCGATTCTCCTTCACATCTGGCCTCCAGTGGCCATGTAACAAGCCACAGTTTCTAGGGAGAGATCTAGAGAACTGGCTAAGATCCTGTCACCTCCAACCTTTTTGACCTTTGCTCTAGTGTTTTCTCGATTATCTGGTTGTCCATGACAGAAAACAGTGGCTAATCTAAATCAAAAATGGAAGTCTATTACAGGGATATGGGGTCGTTCATAAGAAGAACTGGACCACAGAGCTCACAGGAGACAGAACCAGGTCTGTTCTGGTGGACAGAACAATAGGAAATGACCTGCAGTCTCCTCAGGGCACCAGCCACGGGATGAGTCAGCAACAGCAGCTTCTGTCCTCACATCACTCTGCTCGAGATTCAAATTCTCGTGAGAGACAGGGACTAATTGGCCTGGCTGGGAGGTGTGTGGGCACGACCCAGATCACCCTGCTTGGCTGTCCATACTGACTCTTTGCCATGAAGAAGAG